>NC_091469.1:87152694-87798766 GCF_036971445.1 Narcine bancroftii
AGGCATTCTTAATTTGAACAAAAGGGGCATGTCTTAAACCAGTCAACTTGTCATAAATAACAGATATTAACCCTTTACTGGAAGGTTGTAATCCAAAAAATCTCTCAAGAATATTCACCTCAGGAGTTCTAGGGCAATCAGGGATCTGAGATTGAATAAAATACATGATATGTAAATATATGGAAAAAAAAATGAGTATTTGGTAAATTGAATTTTCCAACAAATTGTTCAAAATATGCAAAATATTACCTATAAAAAGGTCTTTAAAGCATTAAATACCCAATCTATATCATCATTAAAAGTTGAATCCTGCAAAGAAAGCTGAAAAAATTGATTGGACATAATGGGGCTTGCAAGAGAAAAGTCCTGAAATACAAAATACCTTCTAAACTGCACCCTTCTCAAACTGTATTTAACAACCAGATTGTCAATTAGTTTATATGAAACAAAAGAAAATGAGGATCCAAGATATGCTGAGATAGAAACATTTTTGGTGGAATTTAATTCCATTTCTACCCTAGTAGGATGGTCAACTCAATTATGAAATTATAAAAAGTACATAAGGTTACATATATTAACCTCCCAATAATAAAATCTATAATTAGGAAGTGCTAAACCCCGATTCTTTTCAATCTTTTGAAGATGTGCTTTATTTAAATGGGGGTGCTTTCCTTTCCATATGCAAGATAATATCAGCAAATTGAGTGAGTCAAAGAATGATTTAGGAATAAAAATTGGTATAGATTGGAACAGATGCAAAAAAAATGGTAGAATGTTCATTTTAATAAAATTAATATGACAAATCAAAGATAGATAAAGGAGACTATTTTGTTAAAGACAGTTTCACATGTTTAAGTAAAATAGAGAAATTTTCCCGATAAAGATTGTTATGATTCTTCATTATTGTAATGCCAAGATAAGTAAATTGATCCATCACAATCATAAAAGGAAAATTAGTATAGGAGAATTTTAAGGGAAAGGTTCACTCTTATGCAGATTTAACTTGTACCCTGAAAACTGACTAAGGATAGTATAGAAGTAAAGAAGTACACAGGGTTTGATATGAAAAGCAAAATGTCATTTGCAGAAAGGGAAACTTTATGCTCAGTTCCCTTCCTATTCATCCCTGAAATATCTCTGTACTCACAAAATGCAATTGCTAGAGGCTCTAAGGCCAAAGCAAAATGTAATTGACTTAAAGGACAGCCTTGATGGGTACCTCATTGGAGTGTGAAAGGTTTTGATTATTGTAAGTTAGTAACACTTCAGGCAGTAGGACGTGAATATAGTAATTTAATCCATGTAATAAAACATGGTCCAAAATTAAATTTTTCCAAGATTGTTAACAGATAATCCCACTCCACCTGGTCAAATGCTTTTTCTGCATTTAAAAGAGAACACATTCCCGAAATGCAGTGAGAGGAGAAATCAACATATCCAATAAATAACATATATTAAAACAAGAATATTGACTTTCAATAAAACCAATCTGATCTTCTGAAATAATTGATGGTAAAATGTTCTCAAACCTATGAGCCAAACCTTTAGCCAAGATCTTCATATCAACATTCAGTAAAGAAATTGGCTGTAGGAGGAGCATTCAGATGGATCTTTTCCCTTTTTCACTATGAGGGATGTGTAAGCTTCATTAAACTATAGTGGAAGATTACTTTGTTTAAATGATTCAGTTAACACAAAACTTAATTGGGGTACCCCAATTTAGAAAAAAGAATTTAAAAAAACTCTGCAGGATACCTATCCAGTCCTGGAGTTTTACCTGACTGTAATGAAGCAATAGCAAAAATAATTTCATCTTGTGAAATAGGTTCTTCTAAACTTAAACAATTATTCAGAGAAAGTGTGGGAATATTTACACGGTTCAAAAGAACCATCATGAAACTGTCATTATTAATAGACTCAGACGAATAGAGCTGAGAAAAGAATTCCCTGAATGTATCATTTACTTTAGAATGGTCAGTGGCAATATTATCGTCATCTGTCCAGATCTTAGTAATTTGTCTCTTAGCCACAATTGGCCAGATTTTTCATCATGAATATAAAACTGAATTTTGGATTTTAAAAGTTGAGGTTCAATAGGGTAGGATGTAAAAAGGTCAAATTGCATTTTAATTTCAATTCTCCCTTTATATAATTCTGAATCTTTAACATGTTCATATTGTTGATTTATTTATGATTAACTAAATCTAATCTTTCTTTATTAACCTTCTTCTTTATATTAGCTGTATAAGAAATAATTATCCCTCTAAGATAAGCTTTCAAATTGTCCCAAACAATCAAACTAGAAATTGTTGGAGACAAATTCGTGTTAAAGAAAAAAGTTATCTGCTCTTCCATAAAATTTCAAAAATTCATTATCTGAAAGTAAAGTAGAATTAAAATACTTCTGGCTGGTTACTGCATGGATTACCAGTAGTAGTTAGGTGCTGCTATATATTTTTTTTAATTCTTTCATTAATTTATTTTTACCATTTCAACCAAAGTGCTTTATACTTTTCCTCTTTGTTACGTATCATTGCTAATTATTTTAAAATTACTATGAGGAATGCTAAATCTGAAAAAAAAATGGCAAAAAAGGAGGAAGAGACAGCTACTCTGACTATGGACTCCATTTCTGATTTTTTAAACAAGCATACATGGGAGATAACTGAAACCATAAATGAAAGTCAACCTGAAGTCAAATCTACACTTGAAAAGGTTTTGGAGTTATTATCAGATATTGAGGTTCATTTGGGGTTTGTGGAGCAAGACTTGGAAACAGTCAATGATCATATGCATAAATGAGAGGATTTTTGTTCATGACTGCTAGCAAGTTTAAATTAACTTCAAAGGTTATTGATTTGGAGAGCAGAAGACTGAATATTCAAATTTTTGGATTGGCTGAAAATACATAATCTGGCCAATTGACCAACTTCTTTTCAGACATGCTTTTGGAAGTATTTTGAAGGGAGTTCTTTCATTCTAAACCTGAACTTGGAAGAGTACATGGCTCTTTGATTCTTCAGTTTCATCGCTACCAAATAAGAGATTTTGTAATTCATTGGAGAGGAACTCTTCAATATCGTGAACAACAGATCAGATATGTAGATGATCTCTGTCCTGAAGTGATGAATCTGCATTTTGAATAAAAGTTATGTATAAGAAAGGTTTCAAGCCTCCTTTTTTTTATACCCATCATGCCTCCGAATCACACGCTTTGATGTTTACAAGAAGTTTTTTAAATTTGGTAGGAGAAGCATGAAGATTCTTGGAAGATTTGCTTTTAGCTTCAAGTCTTGCATGAACTGTTATTTGTTTTTTTAATTTTTTTTTGCTTTCTTTTCTTGATAGGCCAAATTTTGCCTGTTCTCTCCCTTTTGTTAATTGCAGTGGGTAATGTACTTGGCCAGTTTAGTGTTCTCTAAGCTTGTTTCTCTTTTCTATTAATTTTATTACATTTTATCTTTATAATAATGATTTGTATTCATTATCTTAGTTACTTATTAATTGCGCATGAAATGTTGGACGTGCTAAAGTGCTCAGGTTATTAGATGACCGTGGGAATCAAGGCTAATGGTTATAATAATTATATAAGTGTATAGTTCAATTTATGCATGGGAAACTTTAAAGTTTGCCATGTACTTGTTTTGGCTATTTGTTCTACTGAACCTGCAAATCTAAATGGGGAGTAGATGAAGATTTATACATTTATGGTTCTTTTAGTATTAATGGACCACTTTTTTGTTATTTCAAATATTTATTGCTTAAAAACACTTGAGATATTAATATGTTAAGCACATTTTATTTTATAGCTGACTGTAGTAAAGGGTGTACAAGTATTCATATGCATATATTAGGGATCTGAGTGTGAATTTTTCAAGTAATTTCTTTGCCATTCATTTTGGTTGTAGCTTTAAATACAAGTTTATATTTTTTGGAAACATTAATTTTTTTTTAATGGAGCTATAATCAGAATTTACAGCAGAAGAATTTTTGGGGTTAAAATGTATTTTTTGGGGGGCTCATTGCTGTTCCAAACAGCAACCATTTGATTCTGGTTGTTTGGAAAGGAGGGTGGGTATTTTGGTTGAAGGCCTTGGATTTACAGGGTTGTTATGGCTTGAAATTCTACATAAACTGTGTTACTGCTCACCTTCAAGGTGACCACCTGGAATTTGGTGATAATTTGTGCCTGGTTTTCTTCATAACACTAATTAAGAAACATGAGTAATCTCTTGGAATGTGAAAGGTTTAAACAATCCAATTAAGTAAAGAAAGGTCTTTACACAAATTAAACAAATGAACTCTGAAATTGTTTTCTTACAATAAACCCACATTTGTAGCTGAGATAATTTTCATTTTATGTCAAAATGGAGGGGGAAACTTTTTAAATTCACTTTCAATGCTAAATCTGGATGGGGGGAGGGGGTGATGCATCTATTTTAATTAACTGAAACATTTATTTCATGTTGTATCAGATAAAAATGGTTGATACATTATCATTACAGGCAAATAATATAATAGAATGATGGTTTTCACATATGTATGTGCCCCAAACATTGATGATGCAAGATCTTTTGAAAGTTTTCTTTCAGCTCTTCCAGATTTGAATATTTACTCATTGCTGCTGGGAGGAGACTTTAATGACCCTGCTTTGGATCATTCATCCTCTAAACTTTCTACTTTGAGCAAATCTGCTTCTGCAATTTATTTTTTTTTAAATCAAATTTTGATATCTCAGATGTATGGTGTTTTCTTTACCTCAATAGGAGAGAATATTCTTTGTTTTCTCTACTGATCATCATACTTACTCATGGATTGATTATTTTTTTAATAGATAATCAATTTATTTCATTGACTTGATCATGTGAATATCAATATATCGTGATACTTGACCATGCTACTGTTACTTTGTCAATGAATTTTTCAGATCTCCCTCCTAACTAAAGACTCTGGCATTTTAATTCTAATTTACATAGGCCTTCTTAACTATTTATCAACCTGTGTGGCAACCTTGAGAGAAATATGGATTTGGATCCTAAGGTCCCTCTGTTCAACCACACTCTTAAGAAACCGACCTGTACTCAGACTTTTGTTTTGTCCTTCCAAAATGCACTTATTCAGATTCAACTCCATCTGCCACTTTTCTGCCCAACTCTGCATCTTAACTATATCCTCTTGTAACCTGTGACAACCTTCAGCACCATCCACAGCTTTGTATCATCTGCAAACTTACTGACCTATCCATCTGCCTCTTCATCTTGGTCATTTATAAAGAATACGAAAATCAGGGATCCCAGAACAGATCTTTGTGGTACTCCACTAGTCACTGTCCTCTAGGCAGAATATTTTCCTTCCACTACTATGTTCTGCAAGCCAATTCTTTATCCACACAGCCAAGGTTCTTTGAATCCCAAGTTTCATGATTTTCTGAACAAGTCTCTCATGGGGGTCCTTGTCAAATGCCTTACAAAATCCATATAGGCCACATCTACCATCCTTTATTAATTTATTTTATTAACTCCTCAAAAAAAATTAATAGGCTGGTGAGGCATCACCTTTCCTTCACAAAGCTATGCTGATTATCGTTGAGTAGACTGTACTTCTCCAAATGCTCATGGATCCTATCCTTAAGGATCATCTCCATTAGTTTGCACACCATTGATGTAAAACTCACCAGTCTATAATACCCAGAATTCTCCCAATTAACTTTGCCATTCTCCAATCCTCAGGCACCTCCCCTGTGGCCAAAGAGGACTCAAAGATCATAGACACTGCCCCAGCTATCTCTTCCCTCATTTTCCGTTGCAACCTGCAGTATATCCTGTCCGGCCCTAAGGACGTACCAATCATCTACACTAATTCTAAATTTTTTTATTCTCCTCACAATCTTCCACTCAGGGAATCATGGAATGGGGAAGAGGATAAAACTAATTGTTTGGCCATTACAACTAAGGGCTTTCTTGTCTGTCAATTTAGTACACTTGAATCTAAGGATTTGTTATGTGAGATCGCTTATTTCTAAAATATAACTTAAATACATATCAAAATAAAATATTAGCTTCTTACATTTTACTCCTGGGTCCCTGAGCAAGTCAGCTTGCAGCTGTTTTAAGTTGGCATATTCCTTCAGACTGTGTGGAAACTGCCTGCTGAAGGCAGCTGTGAGCTTACTAAACAAAACAGGTTCTTGTTTTTAGTTGTAAAACACAAGTCTGCAGGCACCATGATTGAAGTAAAAACACAAACCTGGAGAAACTCAGCATATCAAACAATGTACTTTATCTAGCAAAGATCCAGATAACCAAAGTTTTGAGTTTAAGCCCTTCATATCTGAAACGTTGGTTAGGTATCTGTCTTTGCCAAACAAAGTATGCTGTTTGACCTGCAGCATTTCTCCAGCATTGTTCTTGTGTTCAGTTACTCTGATTTGTACCTTGGATCTTTATGATTAGCTGCAGCCCAATAATGTTTTGATACAAGGAGTCACAGCATGATACAGCAAGGAAACAGAGCCTTCAGCCCTACTTGTCCATGATGGCCTGAGTTTGCCCATTTGCCTCTATTTGTCCCATAATTCCTCTCAACATATTTCAATCCATATACCTGTGTAACTATCTTTTATATGTAATTGTATCTGCCTCCATCACTTCTTTGGCAGCTCATTCCAGAAACCCATCATGGTCTGTGTGAAGTAGGTACCCCTCAGGTCCTCTCTCACAATCTTTGCCCAA
Source organism: Narcine bancroftii (assembly GCF_036971445.1). Taxonomy (NCBI): domain Eukaryota; kingdom Metazoa; phylum Chordata; class Chondrichthyes; order Torpediniformes; family Narcinidae; genus Narcine; species Narcine bancroftii. The sequence goes on from NC_091469.1 coordinate 87,159,426, forward strand.
CACTACCTTGGAGAAAAAACTGATCATTCAGATTATCTATACACCTCATGATTTTGTGTCTCGTTAAGGACACCTGTTAGCCTCCTACACTCCAGGAAAAATGAACAACCCATTCAGTATCTCTTAACTCAACTTGTGAATCTTCTCTGCCTCTTTTTCAGCTTAATGAAATCCTCCTTATAGGGAAGTGACCATAACTGTACATAAAACCCAAATGTAGGTAGATCCCATCACTCAGTATGACCTCCAGGAGCTTTCCCACCACTGACATTGGACTCAATGACCTGTAGTTCCTTGGCTTGTCCATGCAGCCTTTCTTCAAAAAAGCCACAACTCTGGCCACTCTCCAGCCTTCCAGTACCTCCCCTGTGGCTAACAATGATACAAATATTACCAAGGCCCCAACAATTCCTTCACTAGCTTCTCATGGTAACTGAAGATACAATTAATCAAGCCCCAGGGACTGATAGTCAAGTTTATTATCATCTGATTGCACAAGTACAACCCAATGAAGCCGCATTCTCTGGTCCTCAGTGCAAAACATGCAGACGTACCACCAGACATAAAACAGATACAGACAAACAATACATATGAAGGACAAGTATTCATATATACAAATAAAAAAATATTGTTTTATGTATATGAGAGTCTTGGATGTTTAGTGACAGCAGTTCCTTTGGTCACTGCCAGTTATACACTTTAAAGTTGTGACCACCTCCTCTTTTGTAAAGTGGGTTATCAATATCATCTTCTCTGAATTTTGTAGCTTCTGTTACCTTTTCCATAGTAAATATAGACAAAAAATATTCATCTTAGACTTTGCATATATCCTGGGGCTCTACACACACAGGTGAGCATATTTATTTTTAAGAGAACATAGTTTCTCCCCAAGTACACATTCACTCCTGATATACTCTTAAAATATCTCAAGATTCTCATTTACTTTATCTGCCAAAACTACCTAATGTCCTCTTTTTACCCTCCTGGTTTCTCTCTGGTGGATTCCTACATTCTTTATAGTCCTCAAGGGATTTGTTTGATGCCAGCTGCCTTTTCCTAACATACCCCTTTTTCCTGAATAGATCCTCAATATCCTTTATCAGCCACGGTTTGCTAACCCTGTCAGCCCTTCCTTTCAATCTCCATGGCAGTAAATTGTTCCAGAATTGAACCAAGGAGCCCTGCATAAAATGTTCAGAGATGCTAAAATATAAACAAAAAAACAAAAGTCTGAGGATCAATAAAAACTTGTACAGTGTTTGATTCTAATGAAACATGGAACTAAAAGCAACATCCAAGTTTCATGTCACCTTGAAACAAGCTTTAATATGTAGATGTGTACAGTACAGTGCAAGGAGAGACCATTTGGCCCATTGATCAGATCATAGTTGAAAAAAATGGGTGTTTTCTGTAAAATTTATGAAAGTTTTAACCAAAACACTCTGGGTTTAATTAATCTGCCATGCTTCATTACCTGAGAAAACAAAATTATCAGTTTTTTTGTTATTCAAATACAGCTCTCAAATTTTTGTACTCTGATCTAGCCCTGGAGTTCTTTTTTCTCCCCATACAATATTATATTCAGGAAGAGAGCATTAAAGTGAGCAGAGATGTCACTGCCAGTTTTTCTCCTCCCACTCTTTAACCTTCCTCAGATTTCCATGTCTGTTTGTCCAGGAACAAGTTGGAGGACTAATGCCACTGCATCTAATCTCCTGCCCCACTGCTGGGAGCACCACTGGAGTCCAATGCTGGAGTGTCAATGTCCCGAGCAGATCTTTCCCTTTGACTGTAGGTCAAGATCAGGAAACACAACTCCATTTATTGGAATGGGGCTGCAAAAGCAAAAGTTGCTCACTTCATCTGTCTTAATTCTTTTAGCTGTTTCAGAAAGGACAGGGAAGGATGAAAAAGAAATGGGGCATGGTACTGTTGATCAGAGATAATGTCACACCTGCAGAAAAGGTGAATATCATGGAGGAATTGTCTACAGAGTATCTGTAGGTGGAGGTTAGAAATAGGAAGTGTCAATAATTTATTGAGTAGGCCTTCCAATACCAACAGGAGCAAATAGAGAAACAGATTCTGGAAAGGTGTAGTAATAACAGAGTTGGAGTGATGGGAGATTTTAATTTCCCAAATATCGATTGGCATCTCCCTAGAGCAAAGGGTTTAGTTCGGGTGGAGTTTGTTAGGTGTGTTCATGAAGGTTTCTTGACACAATGTGTAGATAAGTCTAAAAGAGCAGGGTCTGTACTTGATTTGGTATTGGGAAATGAACCTGGTTAGGTGTCAGATCTCTCAGTGGGAGAGCATTTGGAGATAGTGATCATAATTCTATCTCCTTTACAATAGTATTGGAGAGAGATAGGATCAGACATGTTAGAAAAAATGTTTAATTGAAGTAAGGGGAATTATGAGGGTGTCAGGCAGGAAATTGGGAACTTAAATTGGGAACAGATGTTCTCATAGAAAAGTACAGAAATGTGGCAAAAGTTCAGGAGATATTTGTGTGAAGTTATTCATAGGTACATTCCAATGAGACAGGGAAGTTATGGTAGAGTACAGGAACTGTGATGTACAAAGGCTACAAAAAAAAATCTAGTCAAGAAGAAAAGAAAAGCTTACTAAAGGTTCAGAGAGCTAGGTAATCTTTGAGTTCTAGAGATTTTAAGACTAAGAAGAAGGATCTTAAAAACCAAATTAGGAGAGCCAGAAGGGGCAGTGAGAAGGCCTTGCTGGGCAGCATTAAGGAAAACCCCAAGGCATTCTACAAGTATGTGAAGAGCAAGAGAATAAGATGTGAAAGAATAGGGCCTAGAGAGAGTGACAGTGGGAAAATGTGCATGGAAATGGAGGAAATAGCAGAGGTGCTTAATGAATACTTTACTTCAGTATTCACTATGGAAAAGGATCTTGGTGATTGTAGTGATGACTTGCAGCAAACTGAAAAGCTTGAGCATTTAGATGTTAAGAGGAAGGATGTGCTGGAAATTTTGGAAAGCATCGTTTGATAAGTCGCCGGGACCAGATGAGATGTACCCCAGGCTATTATTGGAGATGAGGGAGGAGATTGCTAAACCTCTAGCAATGATATTTGAATCATGAATGGGGATGAGAGAGGTATCAGAGGATTGGAGGGTTGTAGATTGTATTCCTTTATTCAAGAAAGGGAGTAGAGATAGCCCAAGAAATTATAGACCAGTGAGTCTTACATTAATGGTTGGTAAGTTGATGAAGAAGATCCTGAGAGGCAGGATTTATTAATATTTGGAGAGGTATAATGTAATTAGGAATAGTCAACTTGGCTTTGTCAAGGGCAGGTCATGCTTTATGATCATGAATGAATTTTTTGAGGATGTGACTATACACATTGATGAAGGAAGAGCAGTAGATGTAGTGTATATGGATTTCAGGAAGGTATTTGATAAGATACGCCATGCAAGGCTTATGGAGAAAGTAAGTAGGCATGGGAGACAATGGGACATTGTTTTGTGAATCCGAAACTGGCTTGCCCACAGAAAGCAAGGAGTGGTTGTACATGCGTCATATTCTGCATGGAAGTCGATGACCAGTGGTGTTCTTCAGGAATTTGTTTTGGGAAGTTATTCTTCATGATTTTTATAAATGACCTGGATGAGGAAGTGGAGGGATGGGTTAGTAAGTTTGCTGATGACACAAAGGTTGTGGATAGTATGGAGGCCTGTCAGAGGTTACAGCGGGACATTGATAGGATACAAAACTGAGCTGAAAAGTGGCAGATGGAGTTCAACCCAGATAAGTGTGGTGGTTCATAAATCTTCTCTGGACTTTTTCTACCTTGTTGATATCCTTTCCATAATTTGGAGACCTGAACTGCGCACAGTACTCTAAATTTGGCCTCAGCAATGCTTTGAACAGTCTCAACATCACTTCACAACTTTTGTGTTCAATGCTTTGATTTATAAAGGCCAGCATACTAAAAGTCTTCTTCACCACCCTATCCACATGAGATTCTATGTTCAGGGAATGATGCACCATTATTCCTAGATCTTTCTGCTCCATTGCATTCCTCAATGCCCTTCCATTTACTATTTTATGTCCTGATTTAATTATTCCTACCAAAATGAAGAACTGCACAGTTACATCTGCCATCTTTCAGCCCACTCTTCTAAGCCGTCCAAATCCCTCTGCAATCTTTGAAAACCTTCTTCATTATCCTTAATTCCACCTATTTTAGAATCATCTGGATATTTACTAATCCAATTTACCACCCCATCATCCAGGTCATTAACGTAAATGACAAACAGCGATGTTCCCAATATAGATCCCTGAGGCACATTGCTTGTCAATGACCTCCATCGTGTTAAACAGTTACCCACTACAACTCTCTGGCATCACCCTTCCAGCCACTGTTGAATCCATTTGACTATCTCAAAATTAATACCTAATGACTGAACCTTCCTAATTAACCTTCCATGTGGAACCTTATTAAGTCCATATAGACAACATCCATTACTCTACCCTCATCAACATTCCTAGTCACCTCTTCAAAACATTCAGCAAGATTGGTCAAACATGACCTTCCATGGACAAATCCGTGTTGAATGTTCCTGATCAGACCCTGAATCTCCAGATAAATATATATATCACAAAGAATGCTTTCCATTAATTTACCTACCACAAACGCCAAACTTATAGGCCGATAATTGCTGGGCTTGCTCCTCGAACCCTTTTTAAACAAAGGAACAACATTAGCAATACGCCAATCCTCCGCCACTATACCCATCTCGAATGACATTTGAAAAATCACTGTCAGAGCCTCTGCTATTTTCTCACTAACTTCTTTCAAAGCCCTAGGAAAAATTCCATTGGGACTTGGAGACTTATCCACCTTTATATGCTTCAGAAGCTCCAGTACTTGTTCTTTCTTAATCAATATAGTTTCCATAATTACCCTCTTTGCTTCCTTTACCCTGGACAATTTATTATCCTTCTCCTTAGTGAATACTGAAGAAAATATATTGTTCAAGATCTCCGCATCTCTTTTGGCTCCACACACAGTTGTCCGCTCTGATTCTCTAAGTGACCAATTTTATTCCTCACTCTCCTTTTGCTATTAACATATTTGTAGAAACCTTTTGGATTTATTTTCACCTTGTTTGCTAAAGCTACCTCATACCTTCTTTTAGCTTTTAAAATTTCTTTCTTAAGATTCTTTTTACATTCAATGTATTCTCCAAACATCTCTATTATTCCTTGTTTCTTATATTTATTGTAGGTCTCCCTCTTTTTTTGAACAAAGTTTCCAATATCCCTTGAAAATCATGGCTCTCTCAAAGTTTTTACCCTGCCTTTTAACCTAACAGGAATATAAAGATTTCATACCATTAAAATCACACCTTTAAAAGACCTCCATTTCTCTACTACATCTTGCCCATAAAAAAAATTGTCCCAATCCACTCCTTGTAAATCCTTTTGCATCTCCTCAAATCTAGCTTTTCCCCAATTGAAAACATCAACCCTAGGCCCTGACCTATCCCTTTCCATAATTACATCAAAATTAATGGCACTATGATCACTGAACCCGAAGTGCTTCCCAACATATACCTCTACCACGTGACCTACCTCATTCCCAAACAGTAGATTCAACACTGCCCTTTCTCTAATTGGTACCTCTACATATTGCTGTAAAATACTCTCCTGCACACACTTGACAAACTCTAATCCATCCAGCCCTTTCACAGAATGGATTTTCCAATCTACATTTGGAAAATTAAAATCTTCCACAATCACAACCCTGTACTTATTACAAATATCTGCTACCTCTCAACAAATATGCTCCTTTAGTTTTCATTCTCCATTAGGTGATCTATAATACACTCCTATAAGTGTAACTACCCCTTTCCCATTTCCTCAATTCCACCCAAATAGCCTCCCTGGACGTGCCCTCTAATCTACCCTGCCTAACCACTGCTGTAATATTTTCTCTGACAAGCAATGCAACACCACCCCCTCTAGCCCCTATGATTCTATCACACCTAAAGCAACAAAACCAAGGATTAGTTAGCTGCCAATTACATCCCTCCTGCAACCCTGTTTGACTAATTGCTACCACGTCATACTGCCAAGTGTCTATCCACATCCTCAGCTCATCCACCTTCCTTACAATGCTCCTAGCATTAAAATCTATGCATTTCAGAGATTTCCAATTTCTTACTCTGTTTGCCCCTATCTTTATAAACAATTTTATTATGTTCTTTTTCTATCATCTCCCCTTCATCTTCATACAGAGCATCTCTCCCTTCTCTATCACCTGGCTTTCCACTCTCTAACACTGTCTACAAGCTTTCTCTGTTTGCAATCTAACCTTCTCCTTGCTGTTCTCTTCCATTTGGTTCCCTCCTCCCAACCATTCTAGTTTAAAGTCTCCTGAGTAGCCTTATCAAATGTCCCTGCCAGGATCCTGGTTACCCTGGGATTCAAGTGCAACCCGTCCTTTCTATACAGGTTGCCCCTACCCCAAAAATGGTCCCAGTGATCCAGAAATTTGAATCCCTGCCCCTTGCTCCATCCCTTCAGCCATGCATTTATCCTACACCTCATTCTATTCTGCCCTCACTGTCGTGTGGCACAGGCAGTAATCCTGAGATTACTCCCTTGGCGGTCCTTCTTTTCAACTCCCTACCTAACTCCTTGTACTCACTTTTCAGGACCTTTTTATTCCTCCCTATATCATTGGTACTACATGTACCACAATCTCTGGGTCTTCTCCCTCCCACTTTAGGACATCTTGGACATGAGCAGCAACATCCTGGATCCTGGCACCAGGGAGGTAAACCACCATCCAGTACTCCTTACTGCGTCCACAGAATCCACTATCTGTCCTCCTGACTATTAGGTCCCCTATGACTACTGCCCTCCTCTTCCTTTCCCTAGCCTTCTGAGCCCCAGGGAACTGTGTGCAGATCTGGTCACCTCACTACCGGAAGGACATGGAAGACACAGAAAGGATGCAGAAGAGATTTACAAGGATGTTGCCTGGTTTAGGCAGCATGCCTTATGAAAACAGGTTGAGTGAACTTAACCTTTTCTCCTTGGCGAATGAGTGGTGATCTGATAGAGGTGTATAAGGTGATGCGAGGTATTCATTGTGTGGAGAATCAGAGGATTTTTCCCAGGGCTGAAATGGTTGCAACAAGAGTATATGGGTTTAAGGTATTGGGGAGTAAGAACAGAGTAGATGTCAGGGGTAAGTTTTTTATGCAGAGAGTGCATGGAATGGGCTTCCGGCAATGGTGGTGGAGGCAGATATGTCAGGGTCCTTTAAGAGACTTTTGAATAGGTACATGGAGGTTAGAAAAAGAGAAGGTTATGGGTAAGTTAGTAATTTCTAAGGTAGGGATCATGTTCGACACAACTTTGTGAGCCAAAGGACCTGTATTGTGCTGTAAGTTTTCTATATTTCTATGTTCCAATTCAGAGCAAGAAGAATCCACTCCATCTCTTAAACCTGTCCCACAATTACATCAAGTCAAGGCTGATCTGATTGTAATCCCATCTCTTAATGTTTTAGTGCCTGGATGGCTGATACCTAAAGATGATTTTAACTTACTTTTTTTTAATGTAGATTTTAAATAATTAAGCAAAATGTACCGGTGTTTTTGAACGGTTTTAAAATGATGTTATTTGTCAGGGACATTTACAAAACACTTTAAAGACCTTTGATAGCAATGATCTGTCAGTAAGTCATCATTGTGTTCTGAGGTGCCACTTGAGATCCAGTCAGTGTCTATCACCTGAGCTGACGTCAGGGTTAGACTGAGAGTTAACCCTTTCAGACCTGTGCTCCCGATGATCTTTCTCTCAATTGTAAGATCACTTAAGATGAAAATGGATTACCTGAGGCTGCATCTGAACCAGAGAAAAATGCAGAGCTGCTGTGCTCTGGTGATTACAGGAAAGTGACTCCAGGACACCATTCTGGACTCAGTGATTCTGCTGGATGGCCTTATCTCCTTCAGGGCAGACAGAGACACTGCTGCTTCTGACAAGACTCAAGGAATGGTCTGTGCATTTGCATCAATGCAAACTGGTTTACCAATATCTCTGATGTGAAGACCTTTTGTTCAGCAGCAATAGAATACCTTCAGATGAACAAGATGAAGGAGATGATTGAGAACCAGGACTGACCACCCTCCACTACACATCAGGAACTCTGTAGTCAAGAGAGTGGAGAACACAATGTTCCTTGGAGTTCACTTAACAAATGACCTATCATAGACACTTAGCATCTCCTCCCTTGTCAGGAAGGCGCAAGAGTGACTACACTTCCTGAGAAGACTGAAGCGGGCAAGGCTACTGGCCACCATTATGTCAACGAGAACAACCTGACCTGCTGTATCACAGTGTGGTATGGTTGCTGCAGAGAAATAGATCTGAGGTCAATCCATAGGACCATAAGAGTGGCAGAGAGATCACTGAATCTCCTTTGCCCTCATTGACAGTAAATATCTGAGACTCTCATTTGCTTGAAACAAAATTGATTTTTATAGGTATAACAATTGTCCTGCATATGTATTATTTGTCCGTATGTGTATTATATCTGGTTGTATGTCTACATTTTTTTACACGAAGGACTGGAGAATACAGTTTTGTTGGGAAGTACTTGTACAATCAGATGACAATAAATTGACTTGACATCTTGGCTACGAAAGGTTACCTCATCTCGTTTTCTACATCTGTAACATGCTAGAGCAGGCACTTGTTTATGGGCAGTAAATCGGGTGAAAAATTAGGATAGGACGATTTAGTGAAATAATCTGTCTATTCATTAACTTCCAAAATCCTTGTACCTTCATCATAAAATTTCTATTACATTCTAATTGTGACAAGATAGGAGAAACTAAAAGTGTAAATTAAATACGTATCTGTATCTGGCACCTATGGTGATTGGTAGATGCAAGATAAGTGAGTTTTCCGGTTGCTTGAGACTGTATTGAGTGAATGGAGAACTAATGACCAGGCATGTCAATTTTAGCATCCATACTTTTTACCCATTTATTTTCTGTAATTTTATTGCTAGTTGCTTGAGGTTGCCAGTTACTTGAATTCTGGATTACAGGGATTTTACTGCATTAAACATTTAAAGACATAAAATAATTGCAGGAGAGATATTTAGTGGATAATAATTGATATTAAACATTTTCATTCTGAAAACTGGGAAGGTTAAATATCAATTGTGGTTTTACAAATGGTCAAAGTATCTCATACAAGTGACAAACATCACCCAAGGGTCCTCCACATCAAACTTTATTTAGTCTATGAGCTCCCACAGGAACAACAGATATCAGGTGAGGTGAATGGTGGTCAGCCGTCCAATATTGAACTGGCCACCCTCCACTCTCACAATGAGGTACCCATTTTATGACATAATTTTCCCAACCTTAGCAACTGACCTACAGAGGATCAAATTCTTTAGATTTAGGAGTTAAACAGGAAAACATGCAGACCCTTTACTTCTTAGAGATACAGAATTTCTCCAGCACATTTGTATATTGAATAATCTTTGGACCTGATTTGTCCTCTAAACACTGGACATATAGAAAGGACAAGGGTGTGACTGCCTCTACTGATCTCTGAATTCATCAAAATTAATATCAGAATGATCCTTTCAAGCAGGTCCTTCAAACAAGTATCTGCCAGAGTGACGTGGTGTGTCAGAACAAGCCCCACCTATGTTTCCAAACCCAACCTGCGAATGATACACCTGACCCACAACTCATTTCTCACATAAAATTTTGACAAATTTTAATGATGCCGAGTGTTGCCAAAATCCATGAAATGGTACACAGAAAGAGCCAGGACAGAAGAGCCCTGGATTAAAGCTGAATGCTGGATACTGAATTCTCTTTTGTGTTGCTGTTTGGGCAACAATGACTGACATTGAGTAACAATAACTGAGATGTTCTCTCTGTACTGTTACAATAAAAACAATTTTTGCTTCTATCAATTAAAGTTAATGTATTCAAAGGCAATGAAAACCCAAAGGAACAAGAAAATATGAATTAGTGATTTCCAAAAGACATTAACATTCAGGTCAACCAGTCATTTCAAGCCCAACTGTAGCTAATTAAGACAAATGTTTTGGTGTAGGCCTCAATTTCTCCACAGGGAGCTTGTTGGGCTTGAACTGAGCATGTGCAGGCTATGCTCGTGTGAATCCTGCCTTTGCAATCCACTGGGCTTCTTTATTACAAAAACAGATTGAGCAAAGCAAAGTGCTTAAAGGAATAGTTTGCTGACTGATAACAGATCTACTGCACAACAACTTTCACCATGCGGTTCTTGTATTTCACTATGTTCAATTTTTCAGAAGAAAATAATAATAAATTGGAAAGCAAGATATAAACTGAACCAGGGCATTCTTGCATGTGGTAAGACCATTGACGTAGAAGCATCATTTAGATTCAGTACAGATAAATTTCCATTTTAATCTAAAAACAATTGTGCAAGTTGGGTTCCTCATCTACAGCAATTAGCACTGTATTTTTAATAAGATGTCACTCATGGTGCCAAAAACATTGGGGCCACAGGGTTTGCTATTCAAATTAATTGAGAGTGATAATGTTAGGTTATGAAGCTCTGAGGACTTTAACTCAAGGCCCATGCATTTAGCTGAAAGATTCTTTATGACAGGGAAGGTTCTCCACTCCTGGTTAACTGCCTACATATTAAGACTAACAAGCACAGTGATTTTTGTCTAAACAAAGGAACTCAGCCTGTCTTGCAGCACCCATATGAGGTAAAAATATATTACTGATATTTCAGGCCTGAGTTCTTCCTTAAGGTATGACTGACAAAACATAGGCGTCTGAATTAAAGACTGGGGAAAGAAAGAGGGAGAATGAGAGGGGGAGGAGTACAGACTAACAGACAAAAGCTGTTAATTGGATGTGATGAGGAAAAGTAAGAATTGATTTTAGCTCTGTGAAAGGAGACAGAGGGAAAAGTGAAGAGAGAGAGAGAGAGAAAAAGGAGATGGGGAAAGAAGATGCAGGGGGTGCAGTGTTTTTAACGGAAACCAGAGAAGTCAATGTTAATGCCATCTGGTTGGAGAGGTCCAGACAGAAGAAGAGTTGTACCTCCAATTTGGGGGTGGTCTCAGTCTGTCATCCTCCAACCAGATGGCAATAACATTGACTTCTCTAATTTCTGTTAAAACTGATACCCCCCCAATTTCTTTCCCCTTTATCCTTTCCTCTCTCTCTCTCTCTTCCCTCTTCACTTTCCCCTCTGTCTCCTTTACCAGAGTCAAAATCAATTCTCACCTTTCCTCTATCTTATCCGATTAACACCTTTTTTTCCTTTTGGTCTGAACTCCTCCCCATTCCATTCTTTCCCTGGGTTTTAATTCAGATGCCTGCCTTTTCCCACTCATACCTTGAGGAAGGGCTCAGGACCGAAACATTGGTAGTATATCTTAACGTTAAATGGACACTGCAAGACTGGCTGAGTTCCTCCAGCATTTCTGTGTTTTGACTACAGTTGCAGCGTCTGTAGACATTTGTGTTTCACTTCACATTGATATATCTTGAGCCATGTAGCTCTGCCACTTGCTTGCCCGCATGAAAAAGTGACAGACTGCTATTTCTAAAAAAATAAACTGTCTCAAAGCAGAGAGCCTTCGATTTGTAAAATATGTGCATATTTCATTTTTATTACCTCTCCGATGCACTCACAAAAACTGTCAGAGAGGAAAGGCACATCTTTAAATAATTTACCGTAAGATTTCTTTCATTGGCTGTGTACTAACAATGTTTCTTTCAATTATAAATGTTTTCTTAAAATTTAAACTATTTTACAAATGGAAAGGAGTCTTAATTTAATTTGAATAGCTCAGTACCTACATTGTATTTGAGCATTCTTTCGAGCTCTTTAGGTCATTAGTTCTTAAAGGAGTTCTGTCTTTATATAAGTGTCTGATGTATAGAATTATTCATCATTGCACAATGGCATAAATCTCAAAACATTTAATCACATCACTTCCACAAAATATCTCATTGAAAAACTGTAAAAAGTATAAAATTTGTATGCCTCTTCAGAGTTCTGGATCAGGCAACCGTGAAAATTTTGATTTGAAAGAAAAGAAACGGAAAGTCTCAATGATGGAATATTCCCAACATGAAAATTAATCAATGCAGAAAGAATGCATGTATTTTATCTTCTCTTCAAGTCCCTTCACAGAACACATTCTCCAACATTGCAGTCTAATGAGAAGCTGACGTTCACTGAATTCTGGCTTCTTGGTCATCATGTGATTTCTATCGTCTCACTCCCAGCGGACTGTGGATAGTTAGATCTTAATGCTCTTGTATTTCACACCCTCCCCCTGGATGACCTCACCTGCCCATTCCCTTCCAACCTCAGATATCTTTCTCTCCCAATTGAAAACTTCTGTTCCCTAAAATTGGTCTTCTCAATCAAGTTCTGGATCATCCATTCCTTTATCACACAGGGCAGTTGGTCATCAAATTTGTTTCTTTGGACATTTTACTACTTCAAACATGATTATTTATGGTCAATCAATGTCTTTCTAACACAGTTTTGGTTCAAAAGGTTGGAAGAGTGGATAAATGATACAATCATTTATCCCTGATGTCCAATCCCTTTATGCCTCCATCCACCACTCAGAAGGTCAGAAAGCACTTTGCTTCTTCCTGGACCAAAGACCCAACCAGTCATCCTCTACCACTACCCTTCTCTGCCTGGCAGAACTTGTCCTCACTCTAAATAAATTCTCCTTTAACTCATCTCACTTCCTCCAAATTAAAGGAGTAGCCATGTGTAGCCACATGGATCCAAGCTACACCTGCCTGTTTGTGGGCTTTGTGAAGCAATCCATGCTACAAGCTTACATTGGCATGGCCCCTCATATGTTCTTCTGGTAAATCAATGACAACATTGGAGCTGCCTCATGCATGTGTGATGGACTTGTCAAATTAATCCACTTTGCTGCCAACTTCCATCCCAATCTCAAACCCACTTGATCCATCTCTGATACCACTCTCCCCTTCCTTGATCTCTCTGTCTCCATCTTGGGAAACAAGCTTTCCACCAACATATACTACAAAACCTCAACCCACAACTATCTTGACTGCACAAGCTCACACCCTGTCCCCTGCAAGGATTCCATCCCCTTCTCTCAATTCCTCCGTCTCTGCTTCATCCTTTCCCGAGATGAGGTCTTCCAAACCAGATCTTCCGAAGTGTCTGCCTTCTTCCACAAACGTGGCTTCCCCTCCCCTCAACCTCAGTCCTGTCTCGCATCTCCTCCACTTCACATTCATCTGCCCTTGCTCCATCTGCCCCTGGACACAACAAACATTGAATCCTCCTCATCCTCATTTACCACCCTACCAGCCTCTGCTTCCAACACATTATCCTCTGGAATTTCCAGCACTTACTACAGGATCCCACCACCAGACACATTTTTCCTTCTCCTCTCCTCTCAGCCTTCCATAGGGACTGCTCCCTCCATGATTCCTTTGAACTCTCATACGCCCCCCCCCCCCCACCACCAACTATCCACCCCCCCCCCACCTTCCCCTATGGCTGCAGTCGATGTAACATTTCCATCCACACCTCCCCCCTCACCACAGTCCAGGGCCCCAAACAAGTCTTTCAAGTGAAGCAAGACTTCACTTGTGTATCTGCAGGACTTACTGCATCCACTGGTCTTCTCAACATCAGAGAAACAAGTCACAGATGGGGAGGTCACTTTGCTCAGCCCATCCTCTCCATCCGCAACAATAGTGACCTTCCAGAGCCAACCATTTAAATTCTGAGTCACACTCCCAAGCTCACATATCTGTTCATGTTCTCATGTACCATCCCACCCTGACCACCCACAGATTGGAGGAACAGCTTATTTTCCATCTGGGCACTCTCCAGCCAGATGACCTTCACCTTGACTTCTTTGCTTTCTACTAAACTTGCTTGCCTTTTCTTTCTCCTCCCCCTAGCCAGTCTTTCCAGTTCTCCCCTCCCTTCCCCCTTCCCCACCCAGCCATCCCTCGTCCCCCTCGTTGCTGCTGTTCTTGCCCTCCATTCTCCACCTATCATCTCTTGCCTTTGTCACCCCCCCCTACCTTTTTGTTCGGATGCCTGCCAGCATACTCTCATACCTTGATATAGGGCTCAAGCCCGAAACATCAGTTATGTATTTTTACGTTTACCATGCAAAGTGACACAGTTTGACCTGCTGAGCTTCTCCAGTGTTTTGTGTTTTTACTATCTATGCATTAAAGTAATTTTGAGAAAATGCCCACTGATGAAATATATTGTTGTGTACATTGCTAAAAAAAGGACCCTGTTTGTGGCTTTAATTCTCAAGTCTGTCTGGCATTATGCATTTGAACCTTGGTTTTCTATTGCAGTTCATTCTCCCTTGAGAGTTAATTTGGGGGGTAGATATCATCTCTGCTATCAAATTTCTTCTGTCATTAAGAAAACCACAGTCTGCCATAGTGGCAAATCTGTTTCCAGAATAAATAACCAAAAGCTAGGTAAATATCAGCAACTGAGAAAGAAACACTTTTATGTGACCTCTATAATATCCAAGTAATTGCTAAGGTCTGGCAGTTTCAAGGAATGTTCTCCACAACAATAAACAGGGAGTTTGGAGAAATGAACATGGGCAGGCATTGAAAAGGCAGCTCATTTTCAACCAACATAACTATACGGGGCGGGGGGGGGGGGGGGGGGGGGCGGGGAAAGGAACTCTTTCAGTTCCGTTCATAAATTAAACAAATCTCGATAAAGAAGGTAAACAATTTAGTTACTTGGTTTCCAAAAACCTCATCAGCATCATTGCACCGCTGACCTTCTGCAAAATTTACGCAGCCTCAGCTTGTGCTCGACACTTTCATAGTCTATACTTTAGGTCTAATTAATTAACCCTGAAGAGTGACCAGATTTATTCATGTGACTCAACGGATATACAGTGAGAGGCAGGCACATAATCTTGAACCAGCACGCAAAATCGTACCATTATGCAAATGGCAATCACCCCTTTTCACAGAGGATTTAATTTCCCCCTCTTTTGATCGACAGATTTGTTTCATGCACACTGTAGGTTTTGCACATGGTATCATAAGTCATTTAGGCATTAAGGGACTTGCAGCCTGCTTTTTATCCAATTTTTGGTGTAAGTGGTATACAGTAGGCTGTCAGTTCATCGTTGTTTATGTTACACAAGCACACAAAGTCTATATGAATCCCACTGCATTTGAGTCGAGTGGTCCAGCTTCACAAAGGAGGTGGTCCTGAAATTAATAGACCATAACAGGGCACTGATATCCATTGGCTACTCAGAGGAGGATCGAGAGATGCATCGAACATTGTTTCTTTGGTATCTTAGTGTCAATTGCTAGTTAAAGGCGAAATGACAATCAGATTGTTGCTCAGGTGGGAGAGATTAAAATTGTGGTTTAAAAAGTTTCCAACATTTGCCTGGGGAGTTTTTAAACTTAACTTTATTTTGCTTGTGTTTATAAACTTACAGCCAGTCCAGAAGAAAGGGATCTGACATTATTTGCTATACTTATGAAACACCAAATAACTTCAGTCCTATGCCTCCAGATTAGAGGAACAATTAAAAAAAAATGTCAACCTGAAGTTGTTACAGTTTTGCAAATTTATAATGTCACTAACTGCAGCAAGAAGCATGAAGAAATGTTAAAATCAGAGCCAGACCATGTCACAACAGTGGCCTCTATTTCACAACATCCTGACGACATACCAATGACTTTCACATAACAGTGTCAGGTTTTGGAAATGTACAATTGAGCATGTGATTTTTTTCATACCTTTTAATACTTTCTTCATCTTCTTTCTAATTCTGACCTGGAAATGGAACCATTCCAGGGACCAGGCAGAGTATTGTGTGATACACTGACCTTTCACCTTGGTACTTTGGTTCAAATCCAGTCCAGACGAAGGCAATGAAAGTCTTTTCTGTCTGCCAGAAGTAAGGGTCCTACATGAAATGAATCTGTAAACTTTCCAACAGGATTGGGTCTACAGTACAAAAGTCTTTCACCTCCGTTTGGCAGTACTAGTCTGAGGGGCCCTGGGTTGACTGGTGCAAGTAATCTTATACTGCTGCATTCAGGGTAACTTTTCTGTAGTTTGAACTGAAGCACATTATTAGTGGAGAGAACTCTATCTGCAGATTTGGAAAAAAAACACAACTATTTCATTCTCTATGTGGGATTGCCAGGAGTCAACTCACACTTGATTCTTTCCCAAGATGAGTCTGTAGGCACATTTGGTATTAGATATTATTGGACAATAAGGGAATTTAGCACACAATAAACCATTTCCTTCTGGATCTTCCCCTTTGAATCTCCCGCCACTCCTGGGCCCAGAAATTTCAATTGCTTAAAGCCAACTTTTTTATTCACTATCCAAGGGAACTGACAGTACATTACATTGCTAATGTTGAAGTTCTCTGCAATCCACAAGACGACTCAACAACTCTGAACCCTTGCATCAGTGAACCAGACCCTTTTTCCTGGTTAATCTGCAGTCCACTCCTGTTTAGGCTTTACCTAATGTAGAGATCTTCTGAAATCTATGAGAATCGATAACTGAGAGTCGTGCAAAGACATCATTCCCCTTTGATGATGCAGCTCATCTGCCTCACCTTGCCAGGTAGTCTGCTTCAAAATGATAAAGGCAGGGTCAGGCAGATGCTTGAGCTGTCTAGATGGCAGAAGAGACCTTGGGGCTGAGAAGAGTGATCTGGATTTATTATCAATGATCATGATTGGCCAGCAAGTGATCTCTTCCAGGTCCAACTGAAAAGCAAGGCTGCAGGCTTGCTATCACTCCCCTTCAGCCAGCTTTTGCGCTTGCTCTTCAGACACAGCCCCACAGCATGGGTGTCCACATCCTTTGCAGGGATCACCATCCCTTGCTGCTCTGATTCCTACAGATGTTACACAAGTTGCCCTCCAGTCACCAATGATTAAGTAATTCATTGGTACCTCCTGTTTAAGAGGTACAGCACGTCATCAATTAGTGCAGGTTCATTTGAGCAGTGTGGGAGTCCTCCAATTACTTCTTCATACTGTGCATTGAAGGGAAAATCACCATGATTGGCGCCAGCTCAGCCTTCAAGCGCTTGCAGCTGGTAAGTATGAGAGCAGGACAGACTGGCACTGGTCCCTCTGCAGCACCATTTTTAGCATTGCTATTTATTGACTCCTAAATTGAAAGATGTTTTGAAATTAGTCTCATTCTTCTTGTGCCCCATAGTCTTGAATTTTTAGAATTTAAATTGCATACAGAATTGCCTTTTAAGAAGTTACCTTTGATTCTGTTTCCCTTGCCCTTTCAGGGCATGGATTCCAGCATAACAAATCACCGCATTAAAAAAAAATTCACCTCATCTCCCCTCTGCCACATGCTGTGCTGATTTTCCCTAATCCATAGCAAACAGCTGGAGGGGAAAAGTTATGGTACTTTAAAGCGGAAACTCCCGTCTACAGTTGTTCACTCCCTTTTCAGACAGCGAGTTCATTGGAAACAAAAGCCAAGACAGAGGAAAGTTCCTGACAGTTCAGTTGGTACAAACCCTGCTCAGTGTGGATGTCAGCCACAGACAGGTTGAATTCTGCTTGATGCCCAGTTCATTGATCTCAGCCAGAATGGGAACTTAGCTTAGACCTCAACGCTCTTCCCCCACCCCCCCCCCCCCCCACTCTATTCAGGAATACGGTGTCAATGGCAAATCCCATACTCATTACCCATCCTTTGATCTTCCCTGAACTGTGGCTGGTCAGGGTGTTTTAGCGCAACCATGTTGATTGTTTGTCTGGGCAAGGATGGCAAACTTCAGTGAAATATGTATTTTTCTAAATTAAAATGTAATAGCTTTAAGGTCATAATAATAACACCAGCTTTCAATTTCAAATGCATTTAATTACCATACATTTTGGCATATAAGCCGACCTTCTGATAAGATGAGTCCTCATCTTCAGCTCAATTTTCATTTCTCAAGTGTATAAAATGAACCCCCCAAAAAAAATCTCCAGAAGGTAGTTGTTATCATGGATCCTCCAGCAAAACAACAAAAGTATAAAGTGTGTTTTAAGTTAAAAGTCATAGAAGTGGCCAAGGAATCTACCAACTGAGCTGCTCCAAGGACATTTGAGATAAGTGAGAAGTTGCTAAGAGATTGAAGAATGAAGATGTTTTAAGTAAGATACCAAAGAAACAATGTTCGATGAGAAGAGGACTTAAGAGATTTTAAAGGCTCAGTAGGATGGTCCAACCATTTCATGAACAGGAAAAATCTGGCATTATGACAAAAAAACAAAAATAAACAGTGAGACACTGGATGAGCTTACCGAGGTCTTTGCCTCAGATGGTGAAAGTGATTTTGAGGGATTTTAAATTTTCTTTTCAATAAAAAAATTCTTTCTAATATATCCCAGTAGATTGAAAATTTGTTGTAGGTTTGGTTCTTTTTTGATGTTTTGGGTCGTCTTATATGCTGAATCGACAATTGAGTTTTTTTTTAGTTGAATTTAAGTTCTAATTTTTGTACCTGCCATATAACACTGTTAAATTTAAATTTGGCGTATAAGTTGACCATTGAAACCCTCAAAAAGCACTCCAAAATATATGGTATTTGAATTTAAATTAACAGTGGTTGAGCGGGGATCTGAACTCTGATTTTCTGATATTTTAATATTTGTACAATTTTTTTTTTCATGGAGATACAGTGAAGTAACAGGCCCTTCCAGTCCAAAAGCCTGCTCTGCCCAAATACATTCACGTGACAAAGTAACCTTCTAACTTTGTGTATTATTTGAGTGTGGTCCACAAATTCTTAAAGACAGAGCAGATTCATACCAGGATCACAGGCATTGTAATAGTGTTGCGCTAACCACTACACTAACCATGCTGCCCTTACCCCAGACTTCAAGATGCAAGTTGGCATTGCTACCTTGATTCATCCCAGAAAGTGGTGTGCAGATGTTAGGAAGGGTCCAAATTCTTTATGTTATTCATGTCCCAGTGATTTTTGTTAGACTATTTGCAAAGATGGATATTTTGTTCTTGGTGAGAAATAAGCAAGCATGATGGTACTCACCAGCCAGACTTAAACAGGAAGAAATGCCCAATTTGGGTCTTGTAACCCTTCAAGAATCAGCAACTCTTGGTGAGGAAAGGAAGACAAATAAGAATGAAAGAGTGATCCATTTGTAAGGAAAATTCGAATACATATCGTGCTTATAAAATACACTCAGGAAAATACCAGCTCACATCACATAGCATAGAAGAGCACAACAGGAGAAAACAAGTCTATGCAGTCACCTACAGTCTGGGTGTGGAGTGGCAATCCTTGAATGTTTCCCAGTGCTTCATTAAAACTACGCACATACTTGCTCCTGTAACATATCAGTAGTAATTATAGCCAAGCTCTCAAGTTCCCCTTGACATGAAATAGGTCTCAACTAGAATCTCTTTGTTCACACAAAACATTTAGTAAATACTCTTGAAGTGCTATTAATGTCACACGCATAGAACTTATGGAATGAATTAGAAAGACTAATAACATATTTTTGTCTGCAAATTAGTTATTTAGTTAAACCAAAATATTTTGTAACTGTGTGCGTTGCACAGTTGGGCAACTGCAATAGTTTAGATTGAACCTGTGATTGTTTAAAACAGAGCGACGGCTCAGAGTCTGTGTGTGTTTCAGGGTTGCAATTTAAATAAAGTTTCAACTAAATCCCGAATCACAGCTGTAGCTTGGACCCCTCTAGTTATTGTATACTCTGTTCATAATTTTTGAGTGTTTGCAAACAGAACAGTTCTATGGGTGAAAACAGATGTGGAATGGAAGATCAAACTGAAAACAGGGTTAGAGATACGAATCAGCAGACAATGGTAAAGCTTCTCTGGTTTGGAAGTGGAATGTCATTCTCTTCTCTTAGCTACTCTCTTCCCCTTTCAGATAGAAGAGTCCCATCTTATTTCAGTTTGACAGCAAATGCTGTCATTATGGAAGGAGCTGTCACTGCTGCCATCCAACCAAATTTAACAAATACATGAACAATAGGAGCAATGAACACAGATATCTCAGTATAATTTGCAACTCTGACATTGAGGAAAAAGAAACAACTTCTATGCACAATTGAAAAGGTAACTGTAATGTCAAATATTCAGTGCCTGAAGTATCCCAAGTCTCCCTGTACTGGGGAGGAGGAAATATGGACTCTCTGCAACAAAAACAACTCTTTAAAAATTTTATATAGGACCGTGACCATGACAAGACAAGAACTTTAAAACAACATTTAAGTGCCAGAGTTAAAACTGGGAATGCTGGTAACACATGACAGTCAGGCGGCATTTTTTTGGAAAGGGAAACTGGACGAACATACAGTCAAAGGCTGTCAGAGATGGTGCCTAACCTACAGGCTGATGCCAGCATCTTCTCTTTCTTATTACAGATTTTGAAAAATTGCTTTTCTTTTTAACAATTTCATTCTCAACCGTGCAAAGTCTATGGACATGTGAGCAAAGGATCAAAGAGGTATATTTTTAACAAGGACTCAAAAGAGGAAAGAAAGATAGAGAGTTTGGGGAAGAGTTTCTGAATAAAGTATTCCAGAGTCTATCCATAATCCATGCTTTCAGTCCATTATGTCTGTCATTATTCTGAAAGTTCCCCAATTACCTGTGTCTGCTGCTGAGTACATTTTTAGAGCATCCAGTTTGAACCAGTGTGCTCAACTCCAAATGCCATGGATCAAAGCCAAACACAGTAATCTTCAGGGTCATAAATTTATGTTTGCATTGGGTGGGAGTCTATGATTTTTATGGGTATTGCAAGAATCCCAGTCAGTGCAGTTGTCTATTCACAGCTAGATCCAGAGGCTTGCAATGACTATTTGAATCACTCAACTTTTGGAATATGTGACTTCAGGATTTTCAAAAATGATTTGGTAGACTGGGCAATTTCATCCACCTTCCTGTTAAAGATATAGACTTGAGGGCATAATGCTCTTGTATCCAATGATTCACAAAGCAAGAAAAACACATATTTCAAATGGTGAAATTACAGGGAAAGAGAAAAGGAAAAAAAAACTGGCGTTCCCATGGGCAGTTTCTCATTTTGGGGCAATATTGACAGATGGAAGGAAGGAGGAATTTTCTGCAGATGAATCTTGATTAGCATGCAGCTCTGATTTAATGGTTCACCCTATGTCTCCTCTTAACCTAAATGCTTGCACAAATCATGTATTCCCCTGTTGCATCTGAAGAAGTGTATCATTATTGGTAGGTTGGCAGTTAATTTTTTTTTCTGCCGTTGGCCTCAAGGATTCTACCAATTCTCGGTGGTTTCAGAAGCTTCTTGCTGAGGTCTCCAGAGTTATGCTTGAAATTGAAGTACTATTACATGACATCAAGATCTTCACACAAAATAGTTACACACATTGGTACATTAGCAATACTGCTTGAGAGGGGCTGTTTTTTGTGACCGTTTGGAATTATCTTTGATCACTTAAAAGGGGTTTTGTATTTTGAAAGAGACCTCTGCCAACATTTCAATTATTGTTTTGATGGCCAGCAGTCCAGAGGTATGTCTTGGGTGTCAGTCAAAGTATTTCTGATGCTAGCATTTGCTAGTTCTACTATGAGGTACATAGAAGATCATCAATCAGTTAGAGGTGTCCTCAAGGAAGAAATTGGCATGGTTATCATAGCAGCTAACACAGGGAAGAGACATTGTGCATCAAACATTTTATTGTGCCAGCAACTGGATTTTGAATCCGGTGATGTCTGTAAGGAGTTTTTATGTTCTTCAAGTGCTTGAGTTTCCTCCCACCCTTCAAAATGTGGGTTGTAGGTTAACTGGGTATAATTCTGTGGCACAGACTCATGGGCCAGAAAGGTCTGTTACTGTGAAGTATGTCTAAAAAAAATTGCTCATGTAAATCTGCCCCAAGTAAAGGTGGAGTGAGTTGTCGAGGAGGGTGATTAAACAAGCCATTCCAGGAAAGTCAGGGGCAATATGACAATGGCCAACTTTACGATTTATTCAGAGTTAAATATTGGCAAGTTCAGAAAGAGAATTCAGTTATTTTGCTTAAGACAAGGGCATTTCATCCATTAAGTCCACTGAGAAGAATGAAGGAGCCATGATTTAACATCTCTTGAGGATGTGAGGATAAGACCAGCTGCTGTATTTGGTCCACAAAAAGGAACTAAACTCATTGACAGATGAAGTGAAAAGGGTTTAGTTTAGATAAAACAAAAAAACACTGAAGAATGGAAATTGGGAAAAAAAAAGGACAAGCAGGAAATAGGTCCCAGATAAAAATCAATAAATATCCAAGGGAAAATTTTGCCTTGTCACTCAGAATGACAAAACCTTAAATGATTTATGCACACAGGTAAAACTTTTCTAAATTTTCCACTCATATGGAACATGACTGCTTTCCACATATGGTTAACAGCCACATGCTCACTAAAATAATGCATTTTAAGCTAATTAATGTCCTCAATCTTGAACTTTTCATCTCTCCTACAGCAGTGATCTTACACAATTCTAACAATGTGGCTACTGCCACAAAACTTAAGTCAGTGGTTATGGTCTTGTATCAAAACATTCATTCCTACAAAGCTCATTTTGGACAGAGTCTCTGTTCCTTGTTCAGTCCCACAGAAACATTTTATAGTGCTTGGGTTACAAATTGACAGTAAAAATTGGAAGGAAAAAGATCTAAATTAAATACTTACATCGATCCATGGCTTGGGTTCATGTATGAAGATTTATGAAGGGGGCATCAATACCAGGGAGGGATTTACAGGCATGGAACAGAGTGAAGAATCGCAATTATGTCAGCTCATATCTGCCATTTGATATTGGGTTATAGCTTTGATAATAGTCCCTGATGGTTGGACTTTAAGATATATTTTGTTTCATCGGTTATGTGGGGAGTGCTGTGGGGTGGTGATGACAGTCTCTTGGCTTCCCTGCAGTGAATGTCAGTGTCACCTTCACTTTTCCAATGATTGTTTGGCTATAATAGGGGATGGCATGAACAGAAGATATAAATTGTAATTTTTATTCACTGTCTTTTTGAAGTAAAATGTGGATCTAATTATTAAAGGACCACTTTACCCAGTTATTTTGTTAGTTTCATGGTTCTAATTTAATAACAATGACTTCGATTCCAAATTATCTCAGTTATGGTAAACATGAGTACGATGTTCAGTCCTTAGCTTCTTCAAGATTATTTTGTTGACATGAAATAAAACAGAATATGCGATAATACCGTAAGGCAGACAAAGATTTGGTATCAGCAGAAATTACCAAGTTCCCCATACAGCCAGAGAAAGAGATGCAAAAGAGAGTTCCCCCAGAGTCACTGTGTCCATGGAATCACCTCCAGAGCTACAGCAGCCTCCGCAGCCACACAGCCTTCAGTCCAAACTATCAGCAACCCAAGCTCCAGGTACACACTTCTGACATGATCAAGAAGCTCTTGGCACCCTCTCACATCCTGGTTCTGATACCTAGTATCTCTTCAGCCAGTCTCGAGCCAGTTTCCAGCAGTCTTCAACCAGGTGTAAGTACTTTGACCACAATTGCCAGCAGCCAATGGCCTACATGGTTGGCTTGCCTCGACTGTGCGATCTTGAGCCATAAAACTCACTAGAGAAGCTAAGGAATGAACATCACATTTTGATCATACCTTGTTGAAGGGCTCAAGCCCGAAACATTGGTAATGTATCTTTGTCTTTGACCATCCAAGTTGCTCCAGCATTGTGTTTTAACTCAGTTGTGGTAAAATCTCTCTGAAGCTGTGAAATGTACTTAATCAATTCTTTCCATTCAGGGTGACTTTGTAGTCACAGTGGAAGGCTGGTAAAAGTTCTCTCATTTCTGTAGTGTAGGAGTAGAGGAGAAGATGGTCCACAAGAATCATGGCTTAAGACAATTCCAGCAAAAGAAAAAGTTTAAAATCTGTTTTTAGAATCAAACAATCAGTATGAAGTCTCTAAATGCACCAAAGGAGCATTTTAGTGGTCTTAAATTATATTGGAAACAAAATTATGTTGGCAAATCCAACGTTGTACTTCCCGGTACCTTTGGTCTGAAAAATGCACAAAACACAAGATATTGGGCTCAGGAAATAAACAAGGAAGCAAAGATTGTCATGGTCATCTCTCCAACAAACATGTTTTGTGACTGCTCTAAGCTCACTATTTATCATCCTGAATCTTTGCATTGAGTCTTCCCAAGAAGACATGGTTTGCAACCAGAAGGAACAAACAAGATAGAAAGGGGAAAAGCTGTGGATGTTGTGTATTTGAACTTTCAAAAAGCCTTCCACAAGGTGTCACATATAAGGCTGCTTAACAAGGTGAGAGCTCATGGAATTACAGGAAGGATATTAGCATGGGTAGAGATTTCATTAATAGGCAGGAAATGGAGAGTGGGGATAAGGGGATTCTACTCAGGTTGGTTCCCTGTTACTAGTGGTGTTCCGCAGGGATTAGTGTTGGGGCCGCTTCATTGTGAGTTGTACATTAATGATTTGGATAATGGAATTGATAGCTTTGAGTTAAATTTGCAGATGGCACCAAAATAGGTGGTAGAACTGGTGGTGCTGAGGACACAGAAAGGCTGCAGAGAAATGGATATAGTAGGAGAAAGGGTGAAGAGATGGCAGATGAAATTCAGTGTTGGAAAGTGTACAGTCGTACATTTTGATACAAGAAATAGATGGGCAGACTATTATTTAGATGGGGAGAAAATTCAAAATTCGGAGGTGCAAAAGGACTTGGGAGTCCTCGAGCAGGACACCTCAGGTTGAATCAGCAGTGAAGAAAGCGAATTCAATGTTGGCATTCATTTCAAGAAGAATAGCATATAAAAGCAAGGATGCAATATTGAGACTCTTTCGGGTGCTGATGAGACATCGCTTGGCACACTGTGTACAGTGTTGGGCACCTTATTTGAGATAGGATGTGCTAGCATTGGAGAGGGTTCAGAGAAGATTTACGAGCATGATACCAGGAATGAAAGGGTTAGCATATGAGAAATATTTGTCAGCGCTTGTACTGTACTTGTTGGTGTATTAGAAGGATGAGGGGAAAACTCATAGTGACATTTCGAATGCTAAATGTCTGAATAGAGTAGAAGCAACAAAGTTATTTTTCAAGACAAGAGGCTTCAATTTCAAGATAAAAGAATGTACATTTAAAACAGAAATAAGGAGAAATTTCTTTTGCCAGAGGTTCATGAATCTGTGGAACTTGTCACAGGCGGCAATGGAAGTGAGCTCGTTGGATGTAGTTAGACAGAAATTGACAGTTATTTGATTAGTCAGGGCATCAAGTGTTACAGGAAGAAGGCCAGGGTGTTAGGCTGGGGGATAAGGATCAGCTCATGATCAAATGGCAGAGCAGACCCGACAGGTCTCTTCCTGCACACTTGAAAGCTCCCCATACAGCTTCGAGTTTGCTTTTGTTTGGTGACTGTCCATTCTCTTGGTACCTTCACACCTCTGAGCAGATCAAGCTGTTCGGAGATGAGGGATACCTCTGAAACAAATGGCTAGAGACTTCTCACAAGTAACCAAGCAACAGGAAATCCAATGAAGTCATTGGGCATTATGAGGATCTGCTTCAAATGGGTGAACTTTACAAAATATTGAAATGTAGCAAGTCTTGGACAAGATCTCCATGAACAAAAAAAAGGATGGAGAAGAGAAGGGCAGAAAATAGAGTCCTGTAATGTCAATGGAGCAATCAACAAAGGAGTTTTGTATGCACTCATCATTGTAATGCTCAACAAACAATATATCCTCTTAACATTTAAATGCTGAACCCTTTCTCCAAGAATAGTTCCACCAACTTAAACCAATACTGTAAATCAACACACCTGCAAGTCCTGTGGGTGCAAAAAGGTACGACTATAATCTTAGTGCAGATAGATGGTTGATGGAGACTCGATGGACAAGAAGGCCTGCCTCTCTGACGTATCTCTCTATGACTCAATCCAGAAACTGGACTGTCCTTCTCCTGATCTTCAGTCTGTGGCACCTTCTCTGCATCCCCAGTGGAATTTCTCTTCCCATTGGCAAAGCAGATGATCTCCTCGCAAATCTTCACAGTCCTGTCTGTAGCTTTTAGAGTGGAACTGGTGAATGTTATGCTGTCCATTCTCTGTCTCCCCTTATATTTGGCAGCCAATTCCAGAATCTGCCCACTGCTGTGTTCACAACATTGCTTGGCAGAATTACAGACATATGTATTGTCTTCATGTGTGCTCTGCCCACAAGTGTGCATGGCTGTCATGCATTAAAAAATTCTAATAAACACACAAGAGATCATTTTTACCACCTCCACATGCCCATCATAGTCAACCCATCAAATCTCCCCCCACAATATCCACCCACCCCTAACCCCAATGTGCACTTCTGCTTATTTGTTCCACTTGTTTCAAAATCCAATTAAGTGCTAATGTTCGAGCTTCTCTTGATGTTCTCAGAACTCTTTGGACATGTATTTTATCTTCAGTCTTGAATTTAACTAAATAAATTTGATCATGCATTAAAACAAAAGCAAAATGTACTCCTGCTCGGAAATGACTTGATCTGGAATGCAGAAGCACAGGATTGGTGGGGGCTGCTGTGCAGTGGGTGGGATGGAGAGGGGGGGGGGTGGGTTGGTGGGAAGAGAGGTCAATGCAGGACAACTGGGTCGCCTGCCCAGTTCTTGATACTGAAGCAGATATATGATGTGTTCCCACCTCCAGCATTTACTGAGCCAGCGTACCTGCATATTAATAATATGTTATATTCTATATATTCTTCCTATGTAAAACATGCATAAGGCTCATATTTCAGTGTCCCATTCTTGCATTTGGAGTTCAGCAAACCCACTCTAATTTCGTAGCCTCTCATAACTGAAGCGTTCTAAAATTGAGCTGTTTTTGCTCAAATAATTTGAATGAAATCCAAGAAAGTACATCTTTGTTAACTGTGTTCTGTAATTGTGTTTGGCTTTGCTTGAGGCACAACTTGCCCATGTAAACATAGCTACTAGGCTACTGTGCCATCCTGTGCGCTCCCTTGAACAGCAAGGCTGTCTCTTGGCTGCTCCTTGTGCAGCTGCCAAGCCACAAGTCAACACTCTGAGCCTGTGGAAAACAGCCCTTGGAACACTTATATATTATAGAGTACCTACAAAGGAAAATTACTCAGTTCCTCCAACAATAAAAAGACCTCATGTTGCTGATGGCCCAGATTTTGTGGTCAGTGGCGAAGGGGATGGTGGTGCCCATAGACACTGCAGCAAGCAGCCCTCAACGATTGAGAAAGCACTGCTGCAGCAATATCCCCTGTTCCAACGTGGTTTTTATTCTGGCATCATTTATAGGGGGCCCCAAGGTGTCCAGGAACAGTAAAGTCATTAAGCAGGCTGAACAGCCAATCAGGTTGAAGAAGGATCACGTTCAGCAAACTAGGAAGCACAAAGTACAATTTATAATTGCCTCTTGGCAGGAAGGGAATTAAAGATAGAGATATGCCTGCAAAAATGATCATATAAAAAGAGTTTAAAAAAAACCTGTAAAGAATGGAAGCAGCGCTTTATGACATTTTTATCCTGGAAAGACTGATGTGACTCACTTGTTAACTTTTTTTAGGACTAGATACATTGAACAGCAATCACAATGTAGCAAGTAGTTACAAACTTAGTAAAGTCTTAGATTGGACTTTCAATGATAATGAGGAGGGGAATGTCCCATCATAATGGGATCAGAGAGTTTGCATTGATGGCCTTAGTGAAGACTGCGTCAGCATCTAGTGGAGGGGGCTGACCATTACTGACAACGTCCATCTAACTGTGTCCTGATGGTAGAGGTCACCGATGCAAATAACAACCGAAATTGCTGAAAATATGCAGCAATCTGTGGAAATAGAAGTAGAGTTAACATTTCAGATCTGTTGAGTTCTGTTTTGGTCCCCACAGATGCCACCTGACCATCTCAGTGCTTCAAATATTTTCTTTGATGATTTCAAGTTTCTGGCACCCACTGATTTTTCATTTCAGCCTGGTTCAGCTTTATTCAACAGCATTGACAAGTTTCTTTCTTCTTTGGCTTGGCTTCGCGGACGAAGATTTATGGAGGGGGTAAAAAGTTCACGTCAGCTGCAGGCTCGTTTGTGGCTGACAAGTCCGATGCAGGACAGGCAGACACGATTGCAGCGGTTGCAGGGGAAAATTAGTTGGTTGGGGTTGGGTGTTGGGTTTTTCCTCCTTTGCCTTTTGTCAGTGAGGTGGGCTCTGCGGTCTTCTTCAAAGGAGGTTGCTGCCCGCCAAACTGTGAGGCGCCAAGATGCACGGTTTGAGGCGTTATCAGCCCACTGGTGGTGGTCAATGTGGCAGGCACCAAGAGATTTCTTTAGGCAGCCCTTGTACCTTTTCTTTGGTGCACCTCTGTCACGGTGGCCAGTGGAGAGCTCGCCATATAACACGATCTTGGGAAGGCGATGGTCCTCCATTCTGGAGACGTGACCCATCCAGCGCAGCTGGATCTTCAGCAGCGTGGACTCGATGCTGTCGACCTCTGCCATCTCGAGTACTTTGACGTTAGGGATGTAAGCGCTCCAATGGATGTTGAGGATGGAGCGGAGACAACGCTGGTGGAAGCGTTCTAGGAGCCGTAGGTGGTGCCGGTAGAGGACGCATGATTCGGAGCCAAACAGGAGTGTGGGTATGACAACGGCTCTGTATACGCTTATCTTTGTGAGGTTTTTCAAAGGTGAGGGTTTTATTGAGCTCTCGATACTTCTCTTCAATGCAAATGAGGTGGTACCAGAAAACACTGGAGTATTGAGAATGACGTGGAAAAGGAAAGGATGTGTGTGCTAGAACAGCCATTCTCAACGGGGGTCCTATGAAGCCCGCCCTCCCCTCTAGGGGACATAGCACATTTAAGTAAAGGAAAGGATGTGTGTGCTAGAACAGCCATTCTCAACAGGGGCCCCATGAAGCCCGCCCTCCCCTCTAGGGGACATAGCACATTTAAGTAAAAGCCTTCTCTTTTCACCTCATGTAACGTAAGTATATTTTAAGGTTTTTTAAAATTTAATTGGTAGAAGATAAGAACAGAAGAAACCAAAATGTGATTGCTTCACAGGGAAGGGGACCCATAATTTTTTAAGTAGAGTTCTGTCGGTGGGGTGGGGGTGGGGGAGCGGTGGCATAGACAAAAAAGTGGCTAGAACAGCAAAATGAATGCAACACGATTGAAGGGTTAAAATTTGCATCCCATGAGCTACATCTCATATCTTCTTTTGAAATGGTATGCTATATGATGGCATAAAACAGACTGGCACTGAGCTATTGCCTCTCTTGTAGAAGCCTCCCATGACGGATTATTACATCTTGTTCTCCGCAGTGTTCCCAATCTCTAAAACAAAATATAGTTGTGGACAGGAAAAAGTAACCGCATTTTCATAAAAGGGAGAGTGAGGAAGGGCACCTCCAAACCACTTTCTTGTGGTAAACTTTCCAGGTAACGGGGAGTTTATGCCTCACCCAGATATGGAGGGCAAACTGATAATGGGAGGGGGTGAGGGAGGGGTGCAGATGTGGAGAAACTATGGACTCTAGGTGCTGTGGAAGGTAATGGTAACTGAAAGCAAGGCTGGATTGAATAAAAAGTGGGGGTTCATAACCTCACAATAAAAAAAAAACCGAGCATCTGTGATTAATTAAAGGCACAGTAGCCAGTGGTGGTTAAAAAGTACTTGAAGTGGAACACAGCTGTGAATTTTTTAAGGAAGGAAACTCGTTGCACGCAGTGTCTCTGATTTAACCAGAGAACAGCCCAGTTGAGGACGGCTTGATAAGTCCCACTAGTCCAAGTAAGGCAAAGCTAACACCCAGCTCAATGGAAAACATTGATGACAGCCTGCAAACAGCAGTGATTAGCAAGCAGAAAACACGCTGCCTCGCAGGAAATATTTGAATGCACATTATTAATGCAATCAGAGTTGCAGTTAATCTGATCTCAATTCCCTTCGAGGTTATCCTTCCCCATAACACGTAAAAAAATAAATGCAGTCCTGAGGTGAAATTTTTAAGAGGAGGAATTTCACCACCGGGGCCCCTTTTTGGAAGTGTGTCTCGCAATGCAGACATGCTAACATTCTTGTCCTTTGTTCAGTTTTGTCTATTTCTGTTATTCTTTTCCATCCATAAACAGTGAGGGATGATGACCGTGGCAGGGGATTTGGCTAGAAGGAGCTTGACATTAAAAAAAAGAGATGAACTAATAGCAGCCACAGTGTTCTTTCCAGATCCCCAAACAGATCAGTCAATAAGTGAACTACTTCTCTGCACAAAGAACTCCAAACTCTCAGCCGTGGTCTGTGCTAAATTAACCGATATCAGCCAGGTCAGTGAAATCAGGTTTACCATTGACCTCATAACAAGAACATGCTAAACAGGATAAGGACAAAGGTGGGGAGGGGGGTGGGGGGAAACTAGATCAGGAATGCTCTTCTTAGTTGCTATGGATATATGAAAGTTAGTTGTCATACAGTTGGTTGTTTTTCCAGACTCTTTTGTGTAGTCTTCCAAAGGCGCTATTTGCCTTGGCGAGTCTGTTGTCTATCTCATTGTCGATCCTTGCATCTGATGAAATGGTGCAGCCGAGATAGGTAAACTGGTTGACCGTTTTGAGTTTTGTGTGCCCGATGGAGATGTGGGGGGGCTGGTAGTCATGGTGGGGAGCTGGCTGATGGAAGACCTCAGTTTTCTTCAGGCTGACTTCCAGGCCAAACATTTTGGCAGTTTCCGCAAAGCAGGACGTCAAGCGCTGAAGAGCCGTTGTCATACCCACACTCCTGTTCGGCTCCGAATCATGGGTCCTCTACCGGCACCACCTACGGCTCCTAGAACGCTTCCACCAGCGTTGTCTCCGCTCCATCCTCAACATCCATTGGAGCGCTTTCATCCCTAACGTCGAAGTACTCGAGATGGCAGAGGTCGACAGCATCGAGTCCACGCTGCTGAAGATCCAGCTGCGCTGGATGGGTCACGTCTCCAGAATGGAGGACCATCGCCTTCCCAAGATCGTGTTATATGGCGAGCTCTCCACTGGCCACCGTGACAGAGGTGCACCAAAGAAAAGGTACAAGGACTACCTAAAGAAATCTCTTGGTGCCTGCCACATTGACCACCGCCAGTGGGCTGATATCGCCTCAAACCGTGCATCTTGGCGCCTCACAGTTTGGCGGGCGGCAACCTCCTTTGAAGAAGACTGCAGAGCCCACCTCACTGACAAAAGGCAAAGGAGGAAAAACCCAACACCCAACCCCAATCAACCAATTTTCCCCTGCAGCCGCTGCAACCGTGTCTGCCTGTCCCGCATCGGACTTGTCAGCCACAAACGAGACTGCAGCTGACGTGGACTTTTTACCCCCTCCATAAATCTTCGTCCGCGAAGCCAAGCCAAAGAAAGAGTTGTCATACAATTAAGTACAATGCCCAGATGCATCAAAATTCTCACTTGCAGGTATATATGATACACCAACAACAATAGTATGAGTTAAATTCTAGTAAGTCACGTGGGAGAAAACAGATAATAAATATAAAAGAATAGATAAAGATGCAGTTGTCATCAGTGCAAAATAAAAAGGATGCTTTGAGAGTCTAGACAGATCTTTTGGTGGTACCAGAGTTCACGCATGTTTAAGGTAATACATCCAGGTACAAGAACTGTTAGAATATAAAGAGAATCTAGAGGTGCTAGTGTCCAATGGAATGATTTCTAGAACAGTAATGGAATTAGTCATATTCGGGTACAACATCAGTGATTTTCCATTCTCATCTCACTAATTGTATGACTGGAGATCAGAAGTCAAATGCAAGAGTTCTCCATTGCGAAATGTGGTTCATCAAATCAAACTACTACCACAACTTTGCAAAGATGGCTCACTTCTAAAAAAAGACAACCTGCTTCTAGGTTCCCAGTTCCACTAAATCATGCTTCAAGTGCTAGTTTTTGTAATAAGAATCCCAATACTTAAAATTCATGTTGTTAGCTTTCTGAGCCTATCCAGGATGATTCTACCCTGAAAGTTAAAATTCAGCTGTGATGCTTTTCCAATATTGCCCAGCTTGCCCAGGGGTCAAGGAGCAAGGGCATACTGCTGAATGGAATTACTTCTTTGGATGAATTGGCTCATATCAAGGAGGCAATCAAATGAAAGGATCGTTGCCAAGATTCTTCACCAATTTGATAACCTCCTGACTCTACCACCCTCGTTTCCCCAACTATCAACCCAGTCTCACTCCCATTTCTCATCTTCACATGGTATATACCCTTTATTATTTCAGAAACATTATCATAACATTAATAAAAACAAATGAGAATCTGTCTGCAGAAAAAAAGTTCAAGGATAACATTTGATCTTGTATAAATTATGAAATATGTCTCCTCCCCCACTTGAAGGAATGAGATTCTAAATATTTGTGGATCTGTATTTGCTGATAATGCAAATGACAGTATTTCTTGGACAGTGTTTCTTGGACTCCCTTGGGGCAACTTCTTTTCATTTCATCTCAGTAGGCTGAATTTAATTCCATTGCTTAAATAACTTAGAATTCCACCTCATTCTGGAGTCAATGAGTCAGACTACTCCAGTACCAATTCAATGCAGCACCAATGAGTGATCGACTTTCAGTTGAGACATTAAACCAAGGCTCTCTTTGCCCTCTCGAAAGGGCCATGGAAGACCACATGACTTGATATTTTAATCCTTATCAAGATCATCACTAACGAACCATAACCATTACTGAATTTTTTTTTCAAAATCGATTATCTTATTGGCACTACATTTCAAGAGCCAGCATAAGTTAATTGATTGTTAAGCCTATCTTAACGGTAAGGTACTCGATTGACTCTAAACGTCTCCAAATGGACAAAAAAAGGTACAATGTGAATGCCATTCTCGATCTAACCTGAGAGTCAATTTTGTTTGTTTTATTTATTACGGGTTGTATGTGATGTCATGTACTCTGACAATAAATAAATGTGAAATCTTATTAATTGGTAAAATATTTGTTTGGTTTCTCTGTTTCCATGTTGATTGTAACAAAAGAGATTGAAAAAAATTCTAACGAATGGAGATTTATATTTAGCAATGCTGACCAACAATTTTGAAACTTGTGGTCTGCAATATACAATATTACACCATGGGGATCCTCTCAGATAAATCCATGTGGACAATTACCAAATCAAAGGGAGAACAAGAGGCCAAAGTTCTGGCAATTCAGATTCATTTGTCTTTGTTGTACACGTGATGGTCTCTTCAATCTGAGGCACCTGCAAGCTCACACCAAGACACAAGAGAAACTTGTCCGTGAACTACTCTTTGCAGACGATGCCGCTTTAGTTACCCATTCAGAGCCAGCTCTTCAGCGCTTGACGTCCTGTTTTGCGGAAACTGCCAAAATGTTTGGCCTGGAAGTCAGCCTGAAGAAAACGGAGGTCCTCCATCAGCCAGCTCCCCACCATGACTACCAGCCCCCCCACATCTCCATCAGGCACACAAAACTCAAAACGGTCAACCAGTTTACCTATCTTGGATGCCCCATTTCATCAGATGCAAGGATCGACAACGAGATAGACAACAGACTCTCCAAGGCAAATAGCTCCTTTGGAAGACTACACAAAAGAGTCTGGAAAAACAACCAACTGAAAAACCTCACAAAGATTAGCATATACAGAGCCGTTGTCATACCCACACTCCTGTTCGGCTCCGAATCATGGGTCCTCTACCGGCATCACCTACGGCTCCTAGAACGCTTCCACCAGCGTTGTCTCCGCTCCATCCTCAAAATTCATTGGAGCGACTTCATCCCTAACATCGAAGTACTCGAGATGGCAGAGGCCGACAGCATCGAGTCCACGCTGCTGAAGATCCAGCTGCGCTGGGTGGGTCACGTCTCCAGAATGGAGGACCATCGCCTTCCCAAGATCGTGTTATATGGCGAGCTCTCCACTGGCCACTGTGACAGAGGTGCACCAAAGAAGAGGTACAAGGACTGCCTAAATAAATCTCTTGGTGCCTGCCACATTGACCACCGCCAGTGGGCTGATCTCGCCTCAAACCGTGCATCTTGGCGCCTCACAGTTCGGCGGGCAGCAAGCTCCTTTGAAGAAGACCACAGAGCCCACCTCACTGACAAAAGACAAAGGAGGAAAAACCCAACCCCCAACCCCAACCCACCAATTTTCCCCTGCAACTGCTGCAACTGTGTCTGCCTGTCCCGCATCGGACTTGTCAGCCACAATCGAGCCTGCAGCTGACGTGGACTTTTACCCCCCTCCATAAATCTTCGTCCTCGAAGCCAAGCCAAAGAAGAGAAAGATTAGAATTTACATAAAGTTGGAAGTTTGCAGATTACAACTTTTTTGGATGGAACAAGAAGATCTGACACAACACAAATGTTGAGCTAATACAATGCAATACACAAAAGTGCGGGAAAAACTCAACAGGTCACGCAGCATCTGCCGGAAATTTGTGCTCACATCTTGATGAAGGGCTCAGGACTGAAATGTTGGTTTCCCTTTACTTTCTCTATTTGTTGTGTGCCCTGCTGAGTTTCTCCAGCACTTTTGTGTATTGCACTACAATCACGGAGACCGCAGACTTTGCTGTTTAATCTATCAGCTAATACAATAGCCTGGCTGCTGATTTTGCACTTGTCAGCCTGGAATGCCTGGTGTGAGGTAGGCAAGTGGCTCAGCTAGTCAGCAAAGTGATATTACAACGCCAGCAACCCAGATTTGAATTGGGTACTGTCTGTAAAATGGCCTGTGTGTATTTTCTCAAGGTGCTCCGGGTTCCCTCCTGCTCTCCATGATGTATGGGGTTGGGAGGTTAATTTGGCATAATTGGGTGGCGTGGGTTGCATGGAAAAGAATGAACATTTAAAGAAAAGGGGGGGGGGTTATAGAAGATGCAGCAACTGGCAGGGAAGGTGTGGGAAGTAAAATTGAGCAAATAAAATAAAATGTAACGCCATAATCTGGTCTAAATGATATAAATTATTCCACCAACTTTGTTCAGTCTTCAAAATTTCACTCATTGAAAAGATACTCAGGTCAGAAAGCAAATCAGAAAAATCAATCAATCCACATTGATCAATTTACCAGTAACATCACTGAGCACTCCTTCAATTCATTTCAGCTAAGATCTTACATAACAGCAACAAGGAAAATGGAATTACCCATCTTATAATGAATTGGATTCAAATCAAAATCAGAAAAGAAAGGATAACCTTAGACATCAAAAGGAAAAGCATTTCTCTTAAATGCACTCCATTATCACGGATGAAATTTTTGAGAATAGATTCTGTGCACGTAGATGTGAACTAGTTCTATTGCTCTTTTTATTTTTCTTATCGATTACAGAAGCCAGTGATACACAAATTTCTTTAGCGAGAAAGTAGTAAACCTCTGGAATTTGCTACCACAAGTGACTGTGGAGGCCAAGTCATTGGGTAGATTTAAGGTTGAGATTGGTATCTGAATAGTCAGCATGTCAAAGGTTATGGGGTGAAGGCAGGAGAGGGGAACTGAGTGGGAGAACAGATCGGCTCATATTGGAATGGTGGAGTAGACTCTTTGGGCTGAATGGCCAACTTCAGAGTCATTATCTCAGATGATCTTTCCTGGACCCAACATACAAAAGGCATCATAAAGAAAGCACGTCAGTGCTTCTACTTCCTCAGGAGTTTGGAGAGGTTTGGTATGACATTGGAAACCCTGGCAAATTTCTACAGATGTGTGATGGAAAGTGTGCTGACTGGCTGCATCATGGTCTGGTATGGAGCTACCAATGCACCCAAGTCAAAAGCCTAGGACATCATGAGTAAAACCCTCCCCACCACTGAGAACATCTACAGAGAACGCTGCCTT
Organism: Narcine bancroftii; assembly: GCF_036971445.1. Lineage (NCBI taxonomy): Eukaryota > Metazoa > Chordata > Chondrichthyes > Torpediniformes > Narcinidae > Narcine > Narcine bancroftii. Next base: position 87,195,442 of record NC_091469.1, read on the forward strand.
GGAGAGCAGAAGCAATCATCAATGATCCACACCACACAGCACACGCTGTCTTCTTGTAGCTACCATCAGGAAAGAGATGTAGGTTCCAAAAGACTCACCACCAGGTTCAGGAACAGCTGCTATCCTTCCACCATCAGTCTCTTCAACCACAAACTCCATCAGGAACTTATTTAAGGACTTATACTTTTGCACTTTATCAATTTTTAAAATCTGTATTGCAATGTTTGTTTACATTTCTTTATTTGTTTACATGTACATTGAATCCGTTTTTTTTTTGCACTGCCGGTAAATGGTAATTCTGCATGGCCCATTGGGAAAAAAAGAATCTCAGGGTAGAATGTGATGTCAGGTACGAACTCTTGACAATAAATCTGAATCTGAATATCTTATGGTTTTATGTGACAGAACGGAGAAAGATAGGGAGCATCTACAAATATCAAGTTAATGGTCAAACTCGTTATTGGGAAGAGAAGGGTTGAGGAGTGAGGGAAGGCAGACCTGAAAAAAAACCCCTCCTTACATCAATACACAAAAGTGCTGGAGAAACTCAGCAAGTCGTGCAGCTTCTTTAGCAAGTAAAGAGTCAAGATGTGACTTGAGCACAAACTAGTGGCAGTTTGCTTTCTTCACAACAGTCAGCATGGAAACATACTTTGTGATTTAAATTCTCACAAAGTGTTTTTTTTAAATCAAAACAGATAAAACATGTTGTGCAGACATTATTTGAATGTCTTCATTTTCCAAAAAATTCCGGAGGAGGCAGCAGGCATTTGGAAAAACAACCACTTAAACCCTCCAGGACATACATCATCCTGACTTCATTATCATTGGATCTAAATGAGGAAGTCCTGAAGGAGATGTGAGGGAAAGCCTTCACAAGAGGGCTTGCAGAGGTTTAAGACAGAGTCTCACCACGGCCTTCTTCAGGGCATTTAGGAAGGCCCTTGACAGTAACTCTCACATTATGAGAAATGCAAAAGAAATCTTCTCTTTTGTTAGTTTCTCCAAATAAACAGTTTGTTCAGTGCCACTTGAAACTTGAAATGTTGAATTTCCTCCCTGCTGTGGACCACCTGGGCTTTGTCATTGAACTAATGCAGCAAGTCTGAACCTTACAATTGTAATTCTGCTGATGTCAAATTCCAGAAAGATGCCGTCTCCATTCCTCAATGGCAAAGTTGTTTGCTGCGATAGATGCAACACTGGGAGATAAGGGAAAAGTTTACATTTTATAGTCTCACTTCATGTTGCTTTAATTTTTATTTCAGTCATGGATGATTCAATCCTTATGTTTCTATTCCTGCTGGGTAGGTGTAAAACAAATTATTGACGAACAAATTATGGCATTATGAAATTATCAGGGTAGGTGATCAGACCCTTTTTCCCCATGTTGGTAATGTCACAAACTAGACAAATGAGGCAGTTAGCACAACGCTATTGCAGCTCCAGCGACGTGAGTTTGAATCTGGCATTGCCTGTAAGGAGCTTGTACGTTCTCTCCATGTCTGCGTGGGTTTCCTCCAGGTGCTCCAGTTTCCTCCCACCCTTCAAAAACTCATGGGGATTGTAGGTTAATGAGTGTATTTGGGAGAAAACCCTACAATAAATACTGGAGGAACTCAGGTGGTCTTGAAGCTTTCACCTCACTGACAAAAGGCAAAGGAGGAAAAACCCAACACCCAACCCCAACCAACCAATTTTCCCCTGCAACCGCTGCAATCGTGTCTGCCTGTCCCGCATCGGACTTGTCAGCCACAAACGAGCCTGCAGCTGACGTGGACTTTTTACCCCCTCCATAAATCTTCGTCCGCGAAGCCAAGCCAAAGAGAAGATATATTACCAATGTTTCAGGCCTGAGCCCTTATGAAAAGCAGGCAGGTTTTTTACCACAGTCACAGCATCTCCAGACTTCCATGTTTCAACTCAGTGTATTGGTGGATTGGTGGGGGAGACAGGCTCATGAGCCAGAAGGGGCTGTTACCATGCTGTATGTCTACATTTATAATTAAATTGTTTTACGGGGAGAAGCTGAAAGGTCTGCAAGCCAAGTTTAGTTTTACTCAGAGTGACAGGTGCCTGGATCACTGTGAGGGTAGTGGAAGCAGATAAAATAGTGACCCGCAGGGATTCATTTTAGAATTCTAACTTGTGCACTTTTAAATGTTTTTAAAACATTAGATATACAGCATAGTAACAGGCCATTTTGGCCCACAAGTCTGTGCCACCCAATTTACACCCAATTAACCTACAGCTCCGGTACATTTTGAACAGTGGGAGGAAACCAGAACTCCCAGGGAAAATACATGCAGACATGGGGAGAACATACAAACTCCTTACAGATAGCACAGGATTTGATTTTTTTTTGTATTCCCTCTATATTGGACAGTTTGTTTATATTCGTTGTTCCTTTTATAGTTCTTTATTTGTTTACATGTATATGCTGTGCACAGTTTTTTTTGTACTACCAATAAGTGGTAATTCTGCCTCACCCACTCAGGGTTGTATGTGATGTCACCTATGTACTCTGATAATAAATCTGAAATCGTCCCTTCCTCCTTTCCCCCACAGCCATGACCATGCTCACCTGCTCTAAACCTCGAGTTACTACTCTGCCTCCCTTTCCCTCAGCTTTCACCGCTCTATCTCCATCAGGACTTGGAGCCTGAAGGGCAGCATTTATCCCTGGACGCTTATGAAAAGCAGAAGAGAAGCAGAGGTTAAAATGGTCATCAGCGAATCATTGCTGAGAAAATCTACTGTCCACATATTGGTGCGAATGAACTTGCATTTTGGATCACAGATTGTATTGTGAATGACAGCTCAAATTAAGTAGTTTCAGTAGGGTGGAAAGGATGTGTTTTTGTTTTTGCATTGAATTAGGTTTAACAGCAGCATCAAAGGAGAGATACAACCCATAAGTTTAACAAGTGTCACTCGTTACATGAAAGTAAGGTGCTCCACTTATGGGTTTAACAAATTCCAGCCACTCTTGCTGTTTTCTGCATTCATATAACCAACCAGAATTGAATCACCAGCCAGGGTGATTTTTTTTTAAGAAGTAAAACATAAAAGTCTGCAGTCGCCATGATTGAAGTAAAAACACAATGCTGGAGAAACTCAGCAGGTCAAGCGGAGTATATTATATTCCAAATATAAATATACATAACTAAATGTCAAGGTATGAGCAAAATAGGAACATAGGAAGTAGGAACAGGAGTAGGCCAAAAAATGCCCATTGAGTCTGCTCCGCCATTCAGTACGATCATAGCTGATCTAATTTATGACCTAACTCCACCTACCTGCCTTCTCCCCATATCCCCTAATTCCTCTATCATGTAAAATGTAGGCTTCTCAAACTGGTGGGGAGTTCGGGCAGGGGGGAGGAGCATAGTCCCACAGGCAGAACAACTCTCCCCTCCATTATGCACCTAATATGTCCTGCCTGTGGGAACTCTCCCTCCCTTAGCTCCTTATTATCTCATGCCTGTGCAACTGTGCTCCGCCCCCTGCACCTTTACCCTACTATTTTGTTCAGGCAAGAAGACAAAATACTGGAGGAGCTCAGCAGGTGAAAAAGTGCTCTTTACGTAGAAAATATTTTACTTTTGCTACATAAAGGACCCTGTTTGACCTGCTGAGCTTCTCCAGCACTTTATCTTTTTACTTCAATCACAGTGTCTCCAGATTATAGTGATTTACACATTTTGTTCAGGTGCCTACTTACATTTTACTCATACTTGATGAAGGTCTCAAGCCCAAAACATTGGTTATGTATCTTTACCTTTGCTATACAAAGTGCACTGTTTGACCAGGTGAGATTTTCCAGCATTGAGTTTTTATTAGGGTAATTATTACATTAGGATTTCCATGAGAGTGCTAGTCCAATAACCAAAAAACTGGAAGACTTCCAGCTAAACAATTGATTTGCAGTATCTTTATAATGCAACATTGCTGGATGACAAATTAAATCAGAAATATCTTGCCGTCAACCTTTCAGAGAAAAAAAATATTTGATTTGAAATCATGAACAAAACAACACCAACGGAGCAGAGATGTAAGTGTATTACAGCACGGAGACAAGCCCTTACTTCCTTCTTGTCTAAGTTCTCCACCCAATCTCCCAATCTTGTTCCATTTGCCTGCATTCAGCCCACATCCTGCTAAACCTTTCCCATCCATGTGCCTGTCTAAATGTCTTCTAATACTTTTTAACCACTCAATCTGCAGGAGAACAAGATGGCCCTTCGCTTCCTTCTCAAATATGTTCAGAGGAAGCAATTGATTGTTTATCTTGCCAATGAGATCTACTGCCACAAACAAAATGGGTATGACTAATATCATGTATAATCCACTCTCTGTAGCAGTGTATCTAGGATCACTAGTAACCTGGGGAGAGTGTCATTCCAAAATATACAATACTCCCACCTCATTAATCCCTAAATCCCTTTATGTAGCTTAGATATGTCCAATTAGGATTTTCTGAAACAGCTGGCAACATCTTACTTGAAAAGTTATTATATAAATGTATGTTGGTGTTCTTTTCCTAAAGGATGTTCACTATGTAGTGACCATATCTGGAGTGAATGTAACCAATGAGAAGGAGTGATTTAACCAACGACCAAGCTGTTGCCCGAATGTGGTTCAACATATTTCTTTAACCAACAAAACAAAGTACTGCACTTTATTTGGCATGGAAACCATTCACCTCTGTCCTTCCAATTGCCCAGAGCCAAATGCACCATCTGGAGTGTAGCAAACCAACAGAACAGGAAAGGTCATTGCAGTGTCAATCTCAGTTGTTGGCAAATAGTGCTATTGAAATGGGTCTATAGTGGGATGGCACACTTTGTGTAGATTCAGGAAAGGCTAATGAGGAAGAAAGTATCGTCCAGAAGCAAATCTTTCAAGCCATCTCAAGTTCAAGTTTATTATCATCTGATTCTACATATGCAACCCAAGGGAACAACATCTCTGGACCATGTTGCACATAAAAACACACAATACACATAAATAATCAAAATAGATTATATAAATATTTGAGATTATTTTTAAAGTTGCATAATACTATTTATCAATATCACAGCCTGTGGGAAGAAGCTATTCCCAAGTTTGGCAGACCTAATCTTGATGCTCCAGTACCTCCATCTTGATGGTAGTGGGTTAAATATACTGTGCGCTGGATGGAAAGAATCTTCTATAATTCCTTGAGTCTTATTTATTCAACACTCCCAGTAAATGTTGTTAATAAAGGAAAGATAGACTCCAGTGATCCTCTCGGATACTTTAATGATCCTCTGTACTGACTTCCAGTCTGATGCTTTGCAGCTACTGTACCACACAATGATGCATGCAGTCAGGATACTCTCAACTGTGCTCTTATATATTGTCAAGATGTGATCCGATAGCCTTGCCCTCCTCAAACTTCTTAGGAAGTGTATCTTCCCCGACTAATGAGGTAGTGCCGAGATTTCAGGTTAGATAGTCCTTTATATGCACACGAAGGAACTTTGTGATCTCCCCTCTCTCCATGACAGAACCATTGATTGGTAATGGGGAATAATCAACCTTCATCCTCCCAAAGTCCACAATCATTTCCTGTGTCTTGTCCATATTGAGACTCATGCTGTTGTTCTCGCACCATTTTTCAATCTCCTCTCTGTAATACGACTCATCATTGTTGCTAATGAGGACAACTGTTGTGACATCTGCAAATTTGATGATTCTATTAGAACTGAATTCATTAGTGCAATCGTGAGTCAGCAGGTGTGAACAGTAGCAAGTTGAGCACGTAGTCCTGAGATGCACCAATGTTCAGCATGATGAGGCTTGAGGTTTTGCTGCCAGTCCGGAGAGACTGTGGATTTTGCATCAAGTAGTCCAGAATCCAGTTGCAGATTGGAGTATTGAGTTGCACCGAGGACAGCTTATCCACCAGCCTCTGAGGTATGATCATGTTGAATGCCAAGCTGGTTAATGAACAATGGCCTGGTGTACAAGGCATTGTTCTCTAGGTGGGTCAGGACAGGTTGGAGGATCATGGCTATTGCATCTTCCGTGGATCATTTTGGACAGTAGGAAATTGGAATGGGTCCGATGTCACTGGAAGGTTGTCTGAACTGGACCTTTTTCCAGGTTTCCATACCAATAAAAGGATGGAAGCCGATCCTCAGTAAAATGGGAATCATCTAGCTTTGTTTCAGTTTATAAAAACTAGAAGCTCCAATAATTCTGTAGCCTGAAATATTGTGCTTTTTTTCCAGTCTAAATTGGAAATGACAGTCACTTGCACAGATGGAAAATGGACTCAGCAAGTTTTGTGCGAACCAGTAGACTGCGGGATCCCTGACCAGTATCACATCTACCCTGCTGCCTTCTCCTGCCCTGATGGGACTATCTTTGGGAAGCAATGCACCTTTCTGTGTCGACCTCCTGCTCAGTTTCGAGGTAAGAAAACACGAGTGAATCCAAATCAACTCTTTTCCTACCGCTATCAAAAAAGTCGACTTTATAAAGTTACCATTTTCACCATGAACCAACAGCTAAATAGCCAAAATCTCCAGAGAGAAAACTGCAGTCAGAAAATCCATTCATTTTGGATGCCTGACCCAATGTTCAAGCTCGTAAGTGCTGCTACCACACCTCTCAGGAATAAGTATCAGAGTCAACCATGTGCCTGGAAGCACTGAACTCATTTTGATTGATGCTCTGCACAGAATGTGTGTGGATTTATGCTTGTGAATGACAAGGTCTTACCTCCCCACTGGAATACAAAAAAGAACACTACATCTGCAAAACTCTGCACAGTCTATAAAACTGATATACAACTATGGATCCAGATAATGACATCCTTTGAATGTCATGTTCCAGAGATGGGGAGTGATGGTAGGGTTGAACATATAATTATTTTTGGCATCAACAGATCCATTAGTTAACAGCACAATGTAAGTGTTACGGCCCATTAGCTTTGTGTGCTCAAACCTTCACAAACCCAGTACTCAAGTCCAAGAATCTCACTGATGTTTGAAGGTTTTATACACATAGTTAAACTTCAATATTTTTAATCTTGATGCTCCCATCAAAATTAAACCAGGAGGAGAAAGTGAAAACATGATATTTGCCAGAATTTGAATTAAGCAAAGACTATTTCCTTTCATGAGGCACTAACAGAGCTACACATCTGTCATGATCGCACACAGATGTGGAAAGCAGTAATGAGGAAAGAGGCAAAACAGTAAAATAAACAGCTGAGAAGCAGAGAGACAAACATAAATGCATGCGCACAAACACACACACTATTTGCAATCTTGGGGAATGTCTAAATTATAGGCATAAGAGAATTTGCATTTATGATGCTGTGTTCAGAAAGTATTAATGATTAAGGCTCTGTGTTAAAAATTCAAATGAGGCTACAACATTTGAAAATGAACTTTAAAACCAGAGAATTCTAAATATAGTGGTACGCAGAAGCAGGGATTTCATGATAATGGAAATGGAAAATGTTGGAAACACTCAGCAGTAAAACACAAAAGTCTGCGCCCATTGTGATTGAAGTAAAAACACAATGCTGTAGAAATTTAACAGGTCAAACTTGTAATAACAAAAAAATAAAGGTGCATAACTAATATTTTGGATTTGAGCCCATTCGTCAAAGTATGAGCAAAATGTAGGCAGGCAGCTGAATTAAATGGTGGGGGGTGGGGGCAGAGGGACAGGGAGAGGAGGACAAGCCCACTGGCAGGAGGTAATAGGTGGACAAGGGAGAGAGGGTGCACCAGCAAACAGGAGAAGGGGGATGGCTGTGTGAATGGAGAGGGAAGAAGTTGGAGAGCTGGAGGAAAGAAGACAGAGGAATGAGGAAGAGGGAGTGGGCTACAGAAACTGGAGAAGTCAATGTTAATGTCTTCCAGTTGGAGAGTGCCCAGAGAGAATATGAGAATTCTCAGTTTACGGGTGGCCTTGGTTTGACAGTACATGAGATCATGGATAGACATATCAGTGCGGGAGTGGAATGCAGAATTAAAGTGGTTGGCCACTAAGATATCCCTGTCTTTCATGTGCATGGAGTGAAGGTACTCAGCAAAGTGATCTCCAAGTATGCCACCAGTCTCTTGGATGTAGAGAAGGCCACAACGGGAGTACTGGATGCATTCGTTGACCCCTGCCATTTCAAAAGTGAAGCATTGCTTCACTTGGATGGGTTGCTTAGGGCCCCGAATATTGAGGTCGGAGAAGGTGTGGGTGCATGTGTGGCTCTTCCTGCGGCCACAGGAGAATGGGCCAAAGGAGTGGTTGGTGGGAGGGAGGTGTGAACATTGGAGTTATGGAGGAAGCGGTCCCTATGGAAGGTGGAGAGGGGAGGTGAGGCAAACAACGTTAAAATTAATGGAAAGATCTCTCATCAGAATGAGGAAAGAGGCAAAACCAAGGACTGACAAAGTGTCTTTGACCTGAAATCATAACGGTTTCTCTTCCCACAGCTTCAGTTTGACCTGAGGAGTAATTCCAGCATTTTACCATTTTAGTTTAGATTTCCTGCAAGCTTTTTGTTACTCTCCACAAAGTGTTGTTTGCTTGCACAGAACTTTGTGGGTCAGAAGCAAGAGGGCAAAGCAGATAATCTTGATATCACAAAACTCGAGTACAGAAACAGGCAATGGTAAATAGCAGGCTGGCCAATATCAGTCAGCTAATAAAGCAACAGCTCATAGCAAGAGTGTGCCACCAAAAGGATGAAATGAACAACAGCTAGTCCAGCATATATATCAACCTGTTTTAATAATAATTTATTGGCTATCAATAGAATGACAAGAACTACCATTAGTTAGTTTACAAATTTGGGAACTGACAGATAAGTGATTAGATAATTCTCTCCCACAACACATCTATGCTAATTATTTTGAATACAAGTTGAATGACCCCATTTAGCTTAGTTACCCTTGAAATTGTTAACTCACCAAACCATGTCTCAGCCATTATATCTCCAATTGTTAAACCAACCTCAACTTCCAAGTTGAAAACATGTGCACTATCTGGTGACAAATGGAGGTGGAAACAGAACATTTTGGTGATACCAAATGGCGTTTGCCAAGAGCCAAGCAGAGTTAATGCTTCAGATCAATATATGTTCATCAGAATGTGATGCAATTACAAATATTGGCAGGATTTTGCTTTGGGATTTTGAAAGAATCACTCAGATCTCTCCTCAAATGATGTCTCATCTCCTGAGTAATCTCGACTTCAACAATTTTCCTTTCAAATCAATATCAGTTTGCAATATTTATAAGTGTGGATTAAATTTGCAAAGATAGGACAGAAATGTGGACAAGCACTATAGAGTGGGTAATTTCAGTTATCCACTGTTTACTGCAAAATTGCTGGAGCAAAGAAACAAGATGGGTAGACATTCTGAACTGTCTGCAAAAGAACATTCTTTGGTAGCATTGACAGAGTTGGCCCAAGGGGCCTGATTCTCTGCTCTGTAACTGCATGACTATATGACGATGGATGTTCTTCACTTCATAACGAAAGAGGATGTCCTTATCAAGTGAAGAAGGGAGAGCAAAGTGAACCAAGTTGGCCACATGTTTTTGGGAGAACACAGGCAGCATCAATCATCAGAACAAAATGTTTAAATAATTGGGGCAGGCAAGAAGAAACCCAACGTAGAATTGGCCAACTGGAAGTGGGTTAATGTTAAGGGAATGAGAAGGAATCTTAGTACATCAAAGTGGAGCCAAATCAATGAATGAATGGTCAATGACTTTTCTTGAGGAGATGTTTCAGGTATAGGATAGGGATGTTCTCAGAAATGAGGAAGGGAAAGGAACTCAAGTTCAAGTTCCCTAGAACTTAACAAAGGCAGATAAGATGAAGAAAGAGAAAAAGGAGGGAAGTGACATGTTTTAAGTGAATTGTGAAAACCAGACAGAAAATCATAAGCTGAGAGAGGAGTGAAAAGGCAAACGAGGCAAGAGATAGTGAAGGAATAAAGCCCTCCTGCATTTGCAGTGCTTTGCTTTTAATTAATCAGCTGCAGTGGGAGAGATTAGAAAACAAAATCAGAATATTACCAGGAGATCAAAGACCCACATGCCGAATGGGGAACGAAGGACGATGTTCCGACAGTCACATTCTCACAGCAGCTATGTGATTGTTCTTCACCATGTGGATGGAATATTTAACTTGTTTCTTGGGATCGTATAATCCTATTTAATTTGCTGATAAAAGTACATTGAGCAAAAGTTTCCCCTCCTGCCCCCTTTCCTACCTCACATACACCCATTTTGTACTCCTGTCTGTGAAGAGCCAAGTGCATCAAGCCAACAAGTTACTTCTTGGAACCAGTCAGCCAAGAGCAGAAAATAATAGGTTTTTTTAAAGTCATGAGTCACTTTAAGAAAGTTGTAGGAAGGTTCTGCCAGCAAAAATAAACAGCCTGAGGTTCAAGGGTAGAAAATGGGATAGAGTTTGTGTAAGTGAATGTCTTTAAAAATATTTTGTGCTATAAAACCGTGTTTAGTTGTGGTTTGTAAGAGCGTGTACAGGATTCTCAATTCTGGGGAGCTGCGAACAATTTGCTTTCCAAACTCATGTGCCAGCAATTCCAACAAGGTTGCTTTAGTTTCTTGTCAATGAAGGTTTTGGACTGTGCCAAAACCGAGTCTTCCATTTGGACTAATGTGGTATACTGTTCTGCAGGGACCAATAACACTCTGACCTGCCTAGATGATGGACTGTGGTCTTTCCCTGAAGCACTCTGTGAACTGCTGTGCCTTGCACCTCCTCCTGTGCCCAATGCCATGCTTCAGAGTTTGCATTGTCAACAAGATGGGCACAAAGTTGGGGCCGCATGCAAATACAAGTGCAGGCCAGGATACTACGTACCCAATGTTTCAAGAAAGATCAGGAAGTAAGTGAAACCATTGTGACATGCATTTGCATGTTTGTGTGCTTGCGTACACGTGAGTCGGTGCACCTGCAAATGTATGGATGCTTATGTGTTGCCGATTGTGCATGTGTGGTGTGTGGTGCTCTTCATGCAGTAACATGATTAAGTGTTTATAATGAGACAACCTCGCAAAGCCATCACGGGGATATAAATAGGTATGGGGAGATCATGCAAAATAGCCTCTGGTTAATCATCTTGGTGCTCAAGACTGATTTTATTTTTACCTTCATTTCCAATAATGAAAAATAGCCTGAAGAGGCGATATAGAAGGCTGGGGATACCCTCTTAACCTTTAGGTGCAACAACCCAAGATGAATATGGGATTGACCTATGTGCATAATTTTATTCAGTTTTTTTAATCTATGAAGGTGATAGTGTTTATATCTGATAGTAAGCTCAGAAAAAGGTAAAAGATGTTGGAGTTACGAACTAACAAATAATTAGGGCTTTCCTTTAAAACTGCACTACAAGAATGCAGAAAAATATTTCCTTCCATGCTGATGCTCTGCCTCGAGTTGTAATGCTAAAACTATTACAGGAAAATCACATTGTTTTTGGCAGCTGGACGCCAGACTCCAATGATATTACCTTATTAGGCTCGCGCAATCACCACAAACTTCTTTGAGGCTAAATTCTGTGTTAATTAATATCAGTCATTAGCTTGAGCAGAGCTGTGAGATTGTTACAATGTCTAGCTACATAGAGAGGCAATGAATTTCCCAACCAATTGCTCCACACAAATTCTGTAAATATTGAAGAAAATACTTATTCCCATTGTTTGAAATTATTAAAATTAATTCAGCATGCTCTTAGCATTGCTTCACAATGTACAGGACTGAATCTTTTGGGAGCTGACTGACTAATGGCAGCTGTTTTGCACTGACTTTTAGTGGTGGCAAGCACTTAAGAAATTTCATGCATATTTAATCAAATGTATGTTTGTAATGAAACTGATAGATTACTTTAAATCAAAACCCATTCCCTCCATTACCAACCCCTTGCCCTCCCCACCCCCACTTGCACTGACGAACCCTTTTATTTTTCCAACCCTTTGACTATGACAATCAATATTTTGCAAACAAATAATCAATCGTAACTGACTTAGGGGAAAAGTATTGTTTTATCAACACCCTGTTCAATTGAGAAATTAAAAATCAACCAGGGAATGTACCTTTAAAAATTGGCCATCAATCCCTCTTCAAACCAGAAATACTCAACACTGAAAGAAAACAAATTTTATTCAGTTAGAATTAAAATACCTAGGTACTTGATGGTCAGCATGGATGTGGTGAGTCAAAGGACCTGTTATGTGCTTCAAGACTCTGTGACACAACGACCATACATTGATATTTGTCATCAAATGATTTTGCATCTACATCGTTTCTCCAAAATGTTTATCCTTTCCATAAAGGAGGCTGGTAGACCACTGGAAGGAACATAAATTCACAACGTTTACTCCACAGGATAGAGCAAATAGAGCAAATAGACAGATATTTTAACCCAGGTTCCACTGGCACTGTTTGCAAGGAGATTGTATGTTCTCTCCGTAACTGTGTGGGTTTTCCCTGGGTTTTCTGGTATCCTCCCATCCTTCAAAATATACAGGGTTACAGGTTCATTGGGTGTAATTGGGCAGCATGGGCTTGTGGGCTGGGAGGACCTGTTACTGCGTTGTACATCTAATTTTTAAAAAAGAATTAAGAATTATTACTTTTTTAATGACCTAAATTTTAATTCCTATTCATGAACAGAAGTGTACATTCATTCCCAGCTGCAAAGATAAAAATTGAGAGTGGTAGAATGGGAGAGAAATATTTTTTTCTGCAGTCAAATGAACAGTTTCAAATAAACAAATCCTAATCTTTGGAAATGGGGGTACACAATCAAGATTTCCCCTTAATGGGTTCAGTTCTGCTGAATATACAATTTAGAATGATGATGTACATATATTTGGCCATTTATGTTAAATTTGAAAACAAAAATTATCTTGAATTTTAGGGCTTTTGTCACCGTGTTACACAAACTCTGCAATGTTTACACTGTCTTATGTCAAAGAAGCGATGGGGGGATGAGGAGAGGTGGATATATCAGTTCCTTCAGGGCAACCCATATAACCATATAACCACTTACAGCACAGAACAGGCCAGTTCGACCCTACTAGTCCATGCCGTAGCAAATCCCCACCTTCCTAGTCCCACTGACCAGCACAAGGTCCATACCCCTCTAGTCCCCTCCTATCCATGTAACGATCCAGTCTTTCCTTAAATGTAACCAGTGATCCTGTCTTGACCACGTCGGCCGAAAGCTCATTCCACATCCCCACCACCCTCTGCGTAAAGAAATTTCCCCTCATGTTCCCCTTATAATTTTCCCCCTTCAATCTTAAACCATGTCCTCTAGTTTGAATCTCCCCCACTCTTAATTGAAAAAGACTATCCACATTTACTCTGTCTGTCCCTTTTAAAATCTTAAACACCTCTATCAAGTTCCCTCTCAATCTTCTACGCTCCAGAGAAAAAAGCCCCAGTCTGCACAACCTTTCCCTCAGACCCTGAAATCCTGTCAACATTCTCATGAACCTTCTCTGCACTCTCTCTATTTTGTTTATATTTTTCCTATAATTTGGTGACCAAAACTGTACACAGTACTCCAAATTTGGCCTCACCAATGCCTTGTACAATTTCATCATAACCTCCCTACTCTTGAATTCAATACTCCGATTTATGAAGGCCAACATTCCAAACGCCTTCTTCACCACACCATCTACCTGAGTATCAGCCTTGAGGGTACTATTTACCATAACTCCTAAATCCCTTTGTTGCTCTGCACTCCTCCATTGTCTGCCATTCAATGTATATGACCTATTTAAATTTGCCTTTCCAAAATGTAGCACCTCACATTTATCTGTATTAAATTCCATCAGCCATTTCTCAGCCCACACCTCCAGCCTTCCTAAATCACCTTTTAATCTACGGTAATCTACGTCACTGTCCACAACACCACCAATCTTTGTGTCATCCGCAAACTTGCTTATCCAATTCTCCACCCCTACATCCAGATCGTTAATATATATAACAAATAATAGTGGACCCAGGACCGAACCCTGAGGAACTCCACTAGTAACCGGCCTCCAATTGGACAAACAATTTTCTACCACTACTCTCTGACACCTCCCATCCAACCATTGCTGAATCCATTTCACTACCTCTTTATTTATACCTAATGCCTCCACCTTTTTTCCTAACCTCCTGTGGGGAACTTTGTCAAAAGCTTTACTAAAGTCCAAATAGACAACATCCACAGCTTTCCCTTCATCAACCTTTTTTGTAACCCCCTCAAAAAACTCAATCAGGTTTGTCAAGCATGATCTAACCCTGACAAAACCATGCTGATTACTCCCTATCAATCCCTGTACCTCCAAAAAATTGTAAATAGCATCCCTCAGAACACTTTCCATCAACTTGCCCACCACAGACGTCAGACTTACAGGCCTATAATTCCCAGGTTTGCATTTGGACCCTTTCTTAAACAGAGGAACCACATGTGCCACTCTCCCCTGGGGAGATATTATGAAAGATTACAATGGGTTGAAACACCAAATTTTCATTTTGTGCAAGTTCTTATATTTCATTTTACCTTTATAATGGCATAGCTGATCTTTTCATTGCAAAAATGTGGAAAATATAACAAAGTCACTTTAAAGATCCGTTGGATATTTTGTTCTTCCCATGGGCACAAATACAATGCTTCTCTGCCGTATCCTACTGCCCAGTCCCAATGCTGAGGGCTCTGAACAGGCTTTAAGCATCCTTTTGCAGGAACTGATGGTATTTTTCTTTAAATCTTGCAACAACAGAGGTCTGTGCCCTAGATGGCAGCATCGATGCTGTGCAGCAGGGGAGGAGCGGAGTGGTGCAGGGCACCAGAAATGGGAAAACAACACTCCCCACCCCCGTTCAGAAGAAGAAGCATAGGAGATGACCTTTCAATATAGCGACCACAGATGATAGAGTAGCTCATTGCATTGGGGCTGACTATTCTTTTCACTGGAAAAGAACTTTCCTCACAATTATCCACAGTGGAAGTCATTGGGCTCAGCAGGACTGTCAAAAAACTTGATGCAGCAATACATTTGGGGATATAATTTTCATTTTTAACTCTTGGACAAAATTAGTCCATGAGGATACTCGAGCAAGTCCTTACAACCAATGAAATGGTTCGATCTACTCTCATACCTCATTGAGGATAACTGGAGGAAAACAAGCTAAAATATCATGCAGAAGGTTCAACAGGATTAAAAAATAATGATGAGCTGTGAATGCACTTCTCACTACCTTCATTTTAGAGTTGGACACCCTGTTGGAAATCAATCCCATTCATTATCCAAGAGCTGGCCTTTGGAAACAATTGACTGGGATGCCCAATCACTTGTCAGCCAGGCCCCTTGCTGTCAGGATCCATGCTCAATAGATTTGACAAGAAAGGAAACAA
This sequence comes from Narcine bancroftii, assembly GCF_036971445.1. Taxonomy (NCBI): domain Eukaryota; kingdom Metazoa; phylum Chordata; class Chondrichthyes; order Torpediniformes; family Narcinidae; genus Narcine; species Narcine bancroftii. Next base: position 87,210,881 of record NC_091469.1, read on the forward strand.
TCTTGGGCACTCTTGCCACATTTTAAAGGGGAGCTGGAATTGTTGCATAATTTAAGGAATAGTATGATTTTAAAGCAGAGTCACAACTAGTTTAAATGTATCATTGAAAAATAAATAAACAATAGAAGAGTGAAACAGACAATGCAAATCTGCTGTTGCACTCTAATTCACAGCAATGTACCTTTTACCCAAGATTGTCACAATATTTCTCTTTCTTTGGCTTGGCTTCGCGGACAAAGATTTATGGAGGGGGTAAAAAGTCCACGTCAGCTGCAGGCTCGTTTGTGGCTGACCAGTCCGATGCGGGACAGGCAGACACGATTGCAGCGGTTGCAAGGGAAAATTGGTTGGTTGGGGTTGGGTGTTGGGTTTTTCCTCCTTTGCCTTTTGTCAGTGAGGTGGGCTCTGCGTTCTTCTTCACAATATTTCTACTGAACTCTTAATTCACTGAAAATTCTGGTTTAGGACTATAATTTGATTCAGTATTTACATCCTACTCTAAAATGTGACAATAGTTCTGCCAAAATATTTAATCAACAAAAAGCATAAATGTCAATTTAAATTGTTCAGTTTTAAACCATATAATTATTGTGAACTTTCATCTATTTCTATTCAATACCTGAAAATGCCGGTAAAAAATTCTGGTTTAAAAAATGCAAAGATCCAGAGGGCATGTTATTCAAAATGCCAACTCAGTTTGCAAGAAAAGTTGTAATATAATCTTGGCAAGATGTATCCTTATTATGTTGAAGTCCGGGCTTACTGTTCCCTCCCCATTGAAGGAAATTCACCCAAACCTCAGCCCAGAACCTCATAATTCTTCCGACATTCCACACTTCTCAGCCACTTGTGCAACACCATGCATGGGTGAGTCATGAAGCATGGAAACATGGCCTGGGGCCCTCTAAGTGCTCGTCAACCACCAAGCACTCATTTGCAGTAATCTCAAGGAAACCCACTTTATTCTCACCACATTCCCATCAACTTCACACTGATTCTACCACTCACCTACACACCAGGAGCAATTTACAGTGGCCAATTAAGCAGAAAACACCTACGTGTCTTTGACATATGGGAGGAAATTGCAGCCTCCAAAGGAGGTCAAAGAAAGACCATGCAAACCCCACACTAGAGGACAGATTTGAACCCTATCTGCCAAAGCTCTGTGACAGCAGAACTACCAGCTGCACAAATATGCTGGTTCCTTTCAAAATCTGGTCCCATTGGTTTCATCACATTAAGGGCAAGAACTGCACACAATTTGCTAACCTCGAATTTGTACTAATTTACATTTTTTCTCCACTCAGCCTCTTCCTCTCATGCCCTTCTTTCTTCCCTCAGTTGCAGCTAGCTCTGTAAGCTTACTTCAGTATTGCCATTACTCTCAGTACTTTTCAAAAACCCCCTCAAATCTACAGTATTATTCTATGGGTTTCACACAACATTCTTCTCTTGGTGAGTGCAAACTTTCTGAAGGTCCCTTCCATCCCTCTCACTTCCCTCTTTTCCTCTTAAATGAAGAGCCCGGGTATATCTTAAAAGCAACATACAGATTTCAGATTTATTTTCAGTTTACACACAATCATACACTACCCTGAGAGTTTTTTTCCTGGGGGCAAGGCAGAATTGCCACTTATTTGTAGTGCAACAAATACATATAAGCAAATAAATAAAAGTAAACAAACTGACTGCACAACACAGAGAGAAAAATATCAATAAAAGTGCAAAAGTAAGAGTGCTTAAATTAGTCCCTGATTGAGTTTGTTGTTGGTGAGTCTGAACCTGGTCGTGTGAGTCTTATGTCATCTATACCTCTTTCCTGATGGCAACAGCAAGAACAGAGCATGTGCTTGCTGCTTATCTCCAATGACAGTGTCACCTGTAGCTGTTTTTGCTGGTGGGGAGGGTTTTGCCAGTGATGTCCTGGGTTGTGTTCACTAACATTGGCAGAGCTACCTGCTCAGGGGTAATGATGTCCCCATTCCAGACCATGATGCAGCCGGTCAACACATGACACATTTGAAGAAATTTGCCAAGGTTTCCAATGTCTTTCCAAACCTCTGCAAACTCCTGAGGAAGAACAGGCATTGACGTGCTTTCTTCATGATGCCATTATTGTGTTGGGTCCAGAAAGATCCTGTGTGATAGTGACTTCCAAAAACTTAACCATGACCCTTGATGGAGTTTTCAGGCCTGAAACTTGGGTTACCCTTTACTGTCTATCGATGCTATATGACCTGCTGAGTTTCTCCAGCACTTTTGTGGATTACATTCTGAATATGTTGTCATACTGTGAGAAAACACAATTGAAAGCGAATTGTTTGAAACTTTTTTCAATCAATTAATTATGAGGTTTTGAAAGGGCCAAATCTTCAATGTGACTATTTTCTTGATTTTAATTTTCAAGACGGACCTTCAAGAGAAAATGCACAGAGGACGGGAGCTGGCAGCCAGGAATATGTGCTCCTGTCATGTGTGACGCAGTACCAGCAAAATTTCATGGGCTCTACCATTGTACAAATGGCTTCCAGTTTAACAGTGTCTGCTGGATAAACTGCACTGATGCCAGCAATCAGACTGTAAGTAACAAGAATTGCAAACACTTTATGTGTGGAAAGTTAGAAAATTAGCTTTTAAGTAGGAAAACTGTAAAGGAGAAACATTACTGCCTTTTGGAGAAAGGAACACTTCCTTTCTAATTTTACCTCACAAAAATTTAACAAGACTTTTTTTTGCTTGTTTTACGAGGGTTTCTCTCAACAGACTGACTCACATCACTGTCTGAGACTTTCTAACGTGCAGATGGGTGCCAGTTCATGGAGAAGTGGTTAATGAGGGATGTTTTTTCATCAGTAGCTTTTGAGGATGACCCGGTCAAAGGAATAATTTTATTTCCAGTGGCTCAAAATGACATCTCAGACAAGACTTTGAGGTTAATTTTATGATGTAGCGGTCCCAGTGAAGAGATCCATTTGGGAGTATTTAGTGGGAACCCAGGGACTCCATTTGACTTGGTACTTCTGCAGAGCTCTGCATAGAAAATAGTAAATTTAACAGATTTAAAAACAGGCAAGATCTACAGAATGCTGCATCTGTGTGCTGGAATGTCACACTTAGTTAGAAATGAAGAACAGTCCTTTTAAAATAGAGAAAGCTGGTCACTTAACACTCAGAATCTTTGCTCTGTATTCTGAAATTCTCCAGCATTTTTCATTTTACAAACATACCCTCAACGAAAGAAAACACTTTTTGGTTGAGTTTAAGTGCTCATTAGCTTTAAAGGACCGTGGAAACAAAGTACACTTCTTGGTTTAGTATCCCTGAATTGCTCCAATTGTGCATTTCTTTAAATCATTGATTGAACTGATGCATAGAAAGTAAGTAATGTTTTTTTCCTGCACCCTCCAGCAGAGCAAATGCCTTTGGAATTTTGAGGTGCTGACCTTGTATAAATCTAGCAGAAAAGGAAGCTGCCCACCAAAGTAGCCAGCTGGCAAATTGGTTGTGGAAGAATCAACCAGATTAGCTGTGAGTGAACTGTGTGTGAGGAAAGATTTGAGACAGTGCAATAACAAAGCACCTCTGCAACAACCAGAGTACATTTATTCCTTCAGAAAACACACACAGATCTTTACCAGAATGAATTGATTTCATCATCTGTTGCACGATTATCCAGGACCTGCAGATCCCCTGACTGGACCTATATTTGCTTTTACCATAAATCAGTGCACTGTGGCCATCGCATGTACTATTTACAATGCTCTTCTTTTGAGAGAAATTCTCATTTTCGATACACCAGAATGACAAATTGAACAAATACATTGAAACACTATCATATAGAAGTTGCTCTCTGAATCACAACCATTCCGACCTTGAAATATATCATCATTCCTTCACTATCAATAGATCTAAATTCTCTTAACATTGAGTAGTCAATGGCAGATCAGTCAAGAGAAGGTTTGGACAGTCAACACTGGGAGGCGTTAAAGAATGAGGGGTTCATTCACCTGAGGCAGGTGGTTTGAATGTGGAAGTCAGTAGTCTTGTGTAATGGAATGAATAAGGGGGAAGAAGCTTTTTGCAGGTTCAAAGGGGATTTTTCAGAGGTAACAGAAAAAAGTTGAGGGAAAGGAATTTGTGGCAGAGGTCCCAGATATTGGCTTTGTTTTTTTAACCCACCTCCAATGTTCTCCAAAGCCAAGATTTTTCAACCCTGTCAACTCAGCTCATTACTGAACTTTATTTTGCCTGCTTTTATCTTTCTAACATGCTGACTTAACCTTTTGGACTCTGGACATTTTTAACCTCTCATAATATTTACTGTACTCCAGACTGGGTCCATGGGTAAACCTTTAAAGGATGAACATCAGTATGAACCAACTAGTGGTTGGGTATAAAACCTGTCCCGGAAAACTGGGACACGGAGTATATGCGCTTGTTGGTAGTTCCTGAAAACCAGGACTCGGAGAACAAAGGGATAATGTGCTTGTAATTTATGATAACAGTAATTGGGACAGTTGTAGAAACATAACTGCCTTTTGGTGGATCAATAAATCAGAACATGCTATATGCCAATAGTGAAATTTGGTACAGAGGTTATTTATGTTCCCTTGCCCACAGTCATTCTTGACCTCAACCAGAACTCTGAGATCAGTGAAGCCTAGAGCAGGGTTATAGATAAACTTACCACGGTAAGACACAGCACCACAGTGAAAACAGACTGAAGTGGTTAATGGTACCTCAATGCAGCACATATGGAGCTGGGCCAGGTGCTCTCTATGTTTTCATGGTGGAACTACATCATGAATTAAGATAATTTCAATGTCGTATATTCCAGGAACCAATGAACAACATAATTCGTTGCCGCAAGGATGGAACCTGGAACGGCTCACTCCAGATCTGCAGTTCAATGAAGGGAGAGTGTGCACCACCACATCACCTGAGCACACACATCAGGCTGCTCTGCAAAGACGGTTATGGCATAGGTAGGTAATGCACTGAAGGAATAGCAGAGATTTTAAAACTCAGTGAGGGCTTTACCAACTTCTAGAGTCAGACAAAGACACCGTCACTTCAGCCTACCAAGTCTGCATCAACCATTGAACACCTCCCATACTTGCACTAATCCTACATTAGTTCCCACGTTATCAGCAACTTTCCTGGACTCTCGTCAAACGGTGGTCAATTTGCAGGGGCCAACTAACCTCCCAACCTGTACATCTTTGGGATGTGGTTGGAAACCAGAGCTCCCAGAGGAAACTCATGCAATCACAGGGAGAATATGCTGACTCCACTAATACAACTTCCAAGGTCAGGGTTGAACTAAGGTCTCTGGTGCTGTGAGGCGCAGCTCTCTTTTTAAAAATTATTTATTTAGATTTACAGCACGGTAACAGGCTATTGAGCCGCTGAGCTGCCCTTGTATGTATTAACAAATTCACCGCACTTTCAGTCCAACATAACTCCATGTTGCAAACAAAGCTGCTTTCAGCCTTTCTTCTTTCAACCCACTTGACATGCCTTGCTATCAATGGTTTCCTCATGACATCAAATATTCACTTAAATGGATGACACTTCCATCAAGATCTAATAATATTGATGGATGCTGAATCAACATTCCAGATTTCTGCACCTATAATCAACAAGGGGACCATCAACTGACAGTCTGAGCTGCTCGAAATTCCACAGGTTCGATTCCAACAGATTCACTGGGTTCATGCCCACTGTGAAATTCTATAACTTTGCCAAAATTATAGATTCCAGGGCATTTAGAGCATTTTGGTTCTGCGCAAAGGAGAGTATGCGGATGGCCTTTGTAATTCTCAGGTGAATGTTGACAATCCCAACTGCAGACTGTGATGTGGAGTGGGGTTGGGAACAAGGGTACTTCCACACACACACTCACCCCTGAAATTCTCCATTTTTGTGACACCAGCTCACAATAAGAACCAAAACTCTGACTTCCTAACTCCATCGCATCCTCATGGTAGTTGGCATAGATTCTGTGGCTCATGAGCTGGGTGATGACAATGTAGAGCTTAAAACTGTGTGTGGTGATACAATGGTGTAGAGTTACCTTCATGCATGGGCAGCAAGTAACGTTTGTAAATTCCTGATACGGCAGCCTTGTCAGGGTATCATACAGAGGTGAGTTGAGGTGGCAAAGTCTTTTCCATTCGGAACAGAGGGGAACTGGAGAAACAAGGCAAACTGCTTGTGGCTTTGAGCTGTTTCTTTCATCAGTGTTGTTGGCAGAGCAATGTTTATCTAAAGAAAAGAAGCACGAAAGACTGGAGCAATGGATAAACTGCTGGAGAACATCAGCAGATCAAGCAGCCTCTGTGGAGGGAGAAGTACAGTCAATGTCTTGGGCCAAGATCCTTCACCTCGTCTAGATGAAGGGGCTCTAACAAAAACATTGACTGTTCTTTTTCCTACACAGACACTGCCTGACTTACTAATTTCCACCAGCAGTTAGTTTTTCATCCAAAAAATGATGTACTCAGGGTGGACTGGTGGAGGGATGCTTGAAGTGAATTTAATTGTACGTTAATATTAAAGAAGACCATTTTCTATACCTCCTAATCAATACATAAAATATATCATAACACTTTTCCCTCAAGAGTCTTGGAGAATACCTCTCATCTATTGTTGAAATCTTACTCCTGGTTATGTCACTGTTTCATTTTAAAAAAGTCTCCAGACAGAGTTTGGAAAATTACATAATGGACTCAATGAAGAAAAAAACATTCTCAGATTGACCCTTGGCTGGTCAGATAAAAATTCTCTCTCCAGGTTTCCTATTTTACACCACATGTTAACATTACAGAAATTTTTAAAATGGATGCCTGTCACTTCAATTCCAGTGTTACTTGAATAAAGGGAGTTCACTTATTGGCACTTTCTGATGCAGCTTCCATAACACTGCACAAAATCTTGACTACAAAGTCACTTCACTGTCCTTTGTCTAGTTCATAACATGAGCCTCTACCTTCAGATATTTACATTTTTTCTACATTTGCCATGACTCTGGATCTGGCTGTTCATTTTCTCCTCTTCATCGTTCTTTGAGTTCTGAATGTGATATAATAAAAACTCATAACTGTCTTTCATATTGTTTAAGTAAAATATTCTGTACAACCTGAACATCCTGTCCTGACTGGGCCAAACTTAATAATTGAAATCTCAAGACCAGAAACATACCATTAATTAGTGTAAAATACAGCAACGAGTTCACATTTGGCAAGACTGTTGGCTGATTTGTTAAAGATAGAGGAGAGAGAGAAAAAGGCCAGTGTGAGTGTTTGAATATGGAGCTATCCATAGTACTTAAATATTTTAGCCAATCAGTAGTGCAACTGCTGGACTCCATGGAATGTACTGTCAGAATGTGGAGGAGCTTCCATTGCCAAGGTCTCCATTGCAAATAAATTATTCTGGTCATTGCCAAAAGAGGAGAAATAATAAATTAATTCAAAATCTATGCATTTTAAAATCATTTAAATATATTGAATTTGCAGAAAGCACTAAAATAAATGCCTGCTCACAAAATATTGAATAAGGAAGCACCATCACTGGTAGTTAATTGTCAAAGAATTATAATTGCTTTTTCATCCAAATTAACTATTTTACTCCCTATTATTATTCTGCTACAAATACTAAATGAATGAAGTTGCCTGCAGGTAGGCAACTTGGGAGGCTGGCCCCAATTGGCTGGCTGTCAATCACCGGCCTGTATATAGACTTGAGCCGGCCCCTCCCTGGGTCAGTGGAGCCAGCAGAGGACAGCCAGGTACACGTGGAGCCAGCAGGATATTAAGACTTGTGTACAGAATTTGAGCTGATTAAAGCCTGTAGTACAGCCTTCTCGTGTTTTTGTGTTTGCTGGCTGCAGCACAGCACATCACACCTTTCCTTTCTTTTCAGGGGCGGAATGTCATGCTTTCTGCTTGTCTCATCAAAATGACCCTGTGATTTTACCAAGTAACATGACTTCAGATGACGTGAAGTACTGGATGAGCCCTCCAAAGGCAAAGGTTAGATTTATTTTAAACTTTAGGCAGGAACTGTTGCAGTTCATCAAGACGAATATTTGGCTCATACTCATAGTAGAGCAAATTATGCTTTCTTTATTCAGGTTGTTTTGCTGTTGTAATATTGCTGACCTCCCCAAGTACAATGCGCACAAAAAAGGGTCTTCTGAAGATTTATTAATCAACATGACAACCTTTAAAACAAGGTTTAAAAACCTTTAACATTATAAATAAGGTAATTTGATCCCAAGTGGCTGATTACAATGGCAAACGATGCATTTCAAGGGATCTCAAGTGATACAACACAAAATATTATGCAGTGTTCTACATCCAAGACAACAGAAAATGCTTTGAGACCTTACAAGCAGAAATTTGATTCTGCAGTTCATTCTGGACAAAACCGATCATGAAACTGAAGGTTTCAAAGGTTCATTTTATTGTCATGTAATAATACATTTAAAATGTAACATACATGATATATTTCAAGTTTTATCAGCTGCAAAGTCAACATAAAAATCACTATGAGCATTGCTCAGCTCCTCTAATAATTGGAGAAAGAGAAACATAAGAGAATCCCTTCAGAGTAACTGAGTGACTGTGGATTCACCTCTGGCCCTCCCACTGCCTCTGCAACTATACAGACTGCAATTCAAACCATCAACAACCCAAACCCGAGATCCAACCATCGGATAAAATCAGGAAGCCTTCAGATCCATCAGGCCATTCTGGAGCCTTTCTTTCCCTCACAATCCTTTTGAATTCTGGTTCCGTTGCCCGGTTCCTGTGAACCAGTTTCAACAGCGCACAGTTGGCCTGGGCCCTTCAACTGCAAGTTGCCAAACCTTGGTGCAAGTCCGTCGACCGTGTCTCCAGCAGCCCACAGCCTGTGTGAGTTCTTGGACTGGGAGTAGCAAGCAGACCACAGCCTGTGTGAGCCCATCAATTGCAAGTCGCTAAAAGCCCACAGCCTGTGTGGGTTCTTCAGGCGCTGAGCTTCTAGTGTCGCCGAAAATGTCCACCCAGAATCACAGTGTAGCTTTCGCGCAAACAGAGGAACTACTGACATGGTCTTTGCCCTCAGACAGCTCCAAGAAAAGTGCAGAGAACAAAACAAAGGATTCTACATCACCTTTGTTGACCTCACGAAAGCCTTTGACACCGTGAGCAGGAAAGGGCTTTGGCAAATACTAGAGTGCCTCAGATGCCCCCCCAAGTTCCTCAACATGGTTATCCAACTGCACGAAAACCAACAAGGTCTGGTCAGTTACAGCAATGAGCTCTCCAAACCCTTCTCCATTGACAACGGCGTGAAGCAAGGCTGCGTCCTCGCACCAACCCTCTTTACTATCTTCTTCAGCATGATGCTGAAACAAGCCATGAAAGACCTCAACAATGAAGCCGCTGTTTACATCCGGTACCGCACGGATGGCAGTCTCTTCAATCTGAGGCGCCTGCAAGCTCACACCAAGACACAAGAGAAACTTGTCCGTGAACTACTCTTTGCAGACGATGCCGCTTTAGTTGCCCATTCAGAGCCAGCTCTCCAGTGCATGACGTCCTGTTTTGCGGAAACTACCAAAATGTTTGGCCTGGAAGTCAGCCTGAAGAAAACTGAGGTCCTCCATCAGCCAGCTCCCCACCATGACTACCAGCTCCCCGCACATCTCCATCGGGCACACAGAACTCAAAACGGTCAACCAGTTTACCTACCTCAGCTACACCATTTCATCTGATGCAAGGATCGACAAAGAGATAGACAACAGACTCGCCAAGGCAAATTGCGCCTTTGGAAGACTACACAAAAGAGTCTGGGAAAACAACCACCTGAAGAAACACACAAAGATCAGCGTGTACAGAGCCGTTGTCATACCCACGCTCCTGTTCGGCTCCGAATCATGGGTCCTCTACCAGCATCACCTACGGCTCCTAGAACGCTTCCATCAGCGCTGTCTCTGCTCCATCCTCAACATTCATTGGAATGACTTCATCACCAACATCGAAGTACTCGAGTTGGCAGAGTCCGCAAGCATCAAATCCATGCTGCTGAAGACCCAACTGTGCTGGGTGGGTCATGTCTCCAGAATAGAGGACCATCACCTTCCCAAGATCGTGTTCTATGGTGAGCTCTCCACTGGCCACCGACAGACGTGCACCAAAGAAGAGGTACAAGGACTGCTTAAAGAAATCTCGGTGCCTGCTGCATTGACCACCGCCAGTGGGCTGATATCACCTCCAACTGTGCATCTTGGCGCTTCACAGTTCGGCGGGCAGCAACTTCCTTTGAAGAAGACCGCAGAGCCCACCTCACTGACAAAAGACAAAGGAGGAGAACCCAACACCCAACCCCAACCAACCAATTTTCCCTTGCAACCGTGCCTGCCTGTCCCGCATCGGACTTGTCAGTCACCAACGAGCCTGCACCAGACGTGGACATACCCCTCCATAAATCTTCGTCCGCGAAGCCAAGCCAAAGAAGAAAGAGCTTCTAGCTGGTGTACTGCCATTGTCAGTACTGTAGGGTCATTTCCTATGCTTCTCTTTCTCACTGGGAAGGGGAGACAGGGCAGGGGATTTCTCCTCATTTTTGGAGCCCTGCACTGAAGTCTGGAACCCCTGCTGGTATGCTGCCCAGCATAGGCGAACCCACCTTGGGCACAGACCTCCATGGTTGTAGGATTTAAAGTAAAACACCATCAGCTCCTTGAACAGACTGTTCAAAGCTTATTTGGAGCTGTTTGCATTAGAACTGGGCAATAGTGCTGTATCTCTGCTCCCCTGCTCTCCTGGGACTCTACCAGTGATAGCACTGCTGTTACAACTGCTCTTGCAGTGCCGCCATTTTTTTTCCTCAGACATTTTTGTCCATTTTAGCTGAGAAGATATCAGCATTATTGATTCCATGCTAGACAGTCTGAACTATGTCTGTTTTGCCAGCCTTCCTACCATTACCTTTCCCAAGGGCTGAAGGTCTGACAAGCTAACCTCTCACAAGCAAGAATTAACTCACTGATTGACAAAAACATTTTGAAAACTATTTTTAGGAACTATTCTACTCTTTGGGTATTTTATAAATGGTGCACGATCCACCAAAATATCAAAAAAATAATTAAAATATTGTACATTTAAGTGAATCAACGCATGACCTTAACGCATATATTTAAATCAGAAATTTCATCGTTGAGGATGTCACAGACTTAACCAATGACCAGTGAGGACATTATTTTTCAAAGATTACCCCTAGCTTGGCAATTATACTTTTTAATTTGAAAAAAAAGCGAAGTAAATTCAAAAGTTTAAGCTCCTTGCAGATTTTTTGGAAGATTTCAAATGCAACTTACAAACTTTCCCATTTCAGATTTTATTGCTAAGTGATATTCAATGTGATTGGTTGTTCCATCAACTCAATGCCTTTCATGATGCTGGATACTAGCAATCCCTATTACTGACATCTGACTTTAGTCTCCATTGGAAACGAGGAAACTCGTGCCACAGAGTTCATTAGATCTCCATGGGTATCTTCTTTGGAGGTTGGTGGGGCACACTGTGTCTACTGTGAACCAAGGAAGATTGGCTTCCTGAAGTCTGCATGGAAATATTGGATTTTGATCCATTATCAAAACCTACAAAAGGTAGTTGATTATCTCGGGATTATTGAAATTGGTCTACTTTTTATTTACTACAGAATAGGGAAATTCCAGTTCCAATCTTTAAATTTTTAACCTTTTGTGTTGACTTGTGGACTTCTGCACCAACCTGCCTCTTTTCTTTCACAAAGCAAGGTTTTCCTTCCTTGGTCTAACAATTGATTGATTTCCTGCCCAGGTGACAAAACCACACACAATGTCATAATTTATGAGTTGGCTCATTGGACCAAATTATTTGGTCTAGAAATTAGGAGACACAAGGAATGCTCCTTCAGTAGTTTTTTTTGTCAATAAATAATGAGAAAGTATCAAAAAAGAATAAAATTGCACTGTTGCCAAAGCTGCCTCTGGTGTGGACATGGGAGAGTGGGAAGTCAAGGCACAGAGCTGCTATGCAGAGTCCTACTGCTCGGTCATGATTCAGATGGCTCCATAAATGCTTTTAATGGCCTGTTAAAGTAGCCGCCAGTGATTATTTTAAATCCTGTGCTAAAAATGATGCTGCCTGTTCTGGGTAGAGTACCAAGAGGGGTTGCAGACTCTGATGTGCAGCAGACCCATGCAGATTTCACCAGAAATATAAGGAACACCACCTGTTGAGAAGGAGAAATCTGGGAGATGACCCAAGTGATCATGGCATCAGACCAGCAAGGAGTTCAGGGGCTGAAGGACCCACAGAAGCTGCTGGCAGTTAATGACTTGCCGTTGAAAGACTCACACAGGATACAGGTTGCTGGAGACAGGCTCATGGGAACCAGGAATCAGAAGCAGGGTTTCAGAAGCTGCTGAGAGCACAAAGGGCTCCTGAAGGGCCTCAGGTGCTGAAGGCTTCCTGATTGTTTCAGAGGTTTGGATCTAGAGCTCGGGTTGCCAGTGGATTGAATGGGGTTGTGTGTGTGGCTGCAGATGCTGTGGGAGCTCTGGAGGTGAATCTATAGACACTCAGTGATTCTGAAGGGACACGCTTTTGCTTCTATTTCTTTATTGCTAGGCAATGCTCATGGCAACCCTTTGCCTTACACAGACAGAAGTTGAAGTATATGAAGTATATTACAAAATTTAAATGTTTTATTACATGACAATAAAAGGAACCATAAACCTTGCATTTCAACATACTAGGATTGGAGCAAAATTCTTTGGTTTCTTTCCCACTCCCCTCCACATTTCCAATTTTGCTGACTCAATTCAGAAATCAAAAGTCTAAACCTGAATGATTACAGTTTAAGTGGATTCACCAGTTCAATACAATATGAGCATCCAGATGTGTTTGCTTGGTCTGGGCTGCAATTCTGCAGTACAGATATTGCTGAAAATCCTGGTTCCACCATTACTCCTCGATGCCCCTGACTGAATCATTGCTGAAGGCTGGAAGATCGGAAAGCTGATTGACAGAGGGCTCTCTTTCTGGTCCAGGGTTCACCTTAAGGATGCTTTGCCTCCCACGTCTTTTATTGACTTAAAGAGCCACAGATATTGACACCAATGGTAGAAAACCTACATTTTCTCTGATTTACTTTTGATTATAACCTTTTGATGAAAATAGAGATTAATTGAATAAAAGTTGTAATTTCATATGCCATAAATAGAAGCATCCTAGCCATTACTGATAATTGGCACATTGGGAGGTTTTCATTTTTTATTTTGACAGTCACAAAGTCTTTAAAAATTTAGTTTGGTAGGACCCTCAGTGGGATTGAAATACTAACATGGAACTCTCTAAAGGCAGCAGGAAAGTATTTTGACCAGTTAAGGCCCTGACATAGCTGAAATGCCTTGTTCAGGGAACAAAGTGGTCATCCAGCCAGGAACACTTCTGAATTTATTTTCTTTCCCTCCAAAATGGAGGGAATCTGAAATTTCAAATCACGCATTGCCATCTGATTGTGCAGTCGAGCAGATAAGAACATCTTCATTGAATGGAGTCACCCATGTCATGCACAGAAACACTTGGAGTTAACTGGAAGCTACATGTTAACAGAGGGCATAATTTAATCACTGATGGCAATGGAATTTCTGGGAATGAAATCTCTCTTTAAATCTTTTGCCCACTTTATTCTTAAAATTCAAAAGGACTTGAAGGACCTATTAAACATCTTTATGATGTTGACATTTTCAACACTTTTGATATTATTTTGATCTTATATTATTCTTGACTGACCTCCTGGATGAAATCTTTAACCTATGATAAGGGCTGGTGCCAGACTATTTTGCACCCTTGGCCGGGCTAAGGACTGTGGTGGGTGGGGGAGGTGGTTCTCCCAGGCTGAGTGGGAGGGAGGGCGGGTGTTGATCGGGCTGAGTGGGGAGGGTGGGGGTCAGGGTGGTGTTGATCAGGCTGAGCGGAGGAGGTGCAATACCTGATGTGGCTTTTGAACTTATTTATGAGTATAAACAGAACATTTTGTTCCATGTTGCACAGAAACTACAAACCAGGTAGCTAAAAGGTTTAAGCCACAGACAGATGCTTTCTTGCATCTTGATGGGTGACTCTATTGCTGATTCAAAGTGTATTGAACTGGTGAACCCACTTAATCTGTAATCATTCAGGTTCAGACTTTCGATTTCTGAATCGAGTCAGTAAAATGGGGAACAGGGTGGGGGTTGGGGGGAAAAAAAAGAATTTTGGTCTAAACCTAAAATGTTAGAATGCAAGGCTTATGGTTCCTTTTACTGTCATGAAATAAAACATTTAAAATTTGTAAAATGCATGATATAATTCAACTTCTGTCTGCGTAAGGCAGGCAAAGAGTGGCTAAGAGTATTGCCCGGCACCCCTAAACAATAGACAAAGAGAAGCAAAGGAGTGCCCCTTCAGAGTCACTGAGTGTCCGTAGATTCACCTCAGAGCTCCCACAGCCTTTGCAACCACACAGACTCTTGTTCAATCCATTGGCAATCTGTGCTCTCGATCCTAACCTCTGAAATGACCACTTTCTCCCTTCGCCTTACCAGAATAGCACCTGTGCTTATAGCACGTTAGTCAGAACCGCATCATTCATGACGCAGAGGTGCTGGAGCTGTTGGAATCTCTCTTCAACAGTGCCCCTTGAGGTTTGTGCCCTTGACAGCTGCCTAGCTGGCCTAATGGTACTGCCGGCCCTATGACTTAGTATTCTATTTAGCAGCTAATTTAAGTAATTGTGGATTCTCAGAATTTAGCAAATGAATATGCACAAGGATGAAAGGTAACAGAATATTAAAAGGGCAATATCTGATAAGAAAGGTTGTTTATCAAACAACTTCTTTTAGTAAAAGGAATAGAATTAAAACACCTAAGCATAATTGCTGTGATAATATCACACACCAATGAAATAGTTGTACATTAAGCCACAAGGCTTCTATCCAGCACTGAAGGAGTGATTTTCACAACACTGGTTTTATTAATTATGCTCTGAGCTAGGGAGACTGGAAGAACATGGCAGGTCCAGGCAAGTCTGCGAAGTGGAAAGCAGTTAACATTAAAGGGTGATGATTTTTCATGAGTATGGTTCCAATCTTTAACTTACATTTCTAGCATTCATTTTTCCCCTTTCTCTTCTTGTATTTCAGATTCAATTTATCCTCCCCAATTCACACCTCTCTTAGGGATGCCTCTACTACCAATTTTAGCCAATATCATAGCCACCTGTCAAATACATTTCTTTCTGCTCTTTTCCCCTTCCCTTTTACTCTGTAACTGAAAAGATGCTTCATTTTTACATCTTCAAGTTGTTGTGAAAGGCCATGGATGAAATATTCACCCAGTGTCTCTCTCCACAGACATAACCTGTTGAGTACACCATGTATTTATTTTGTGCTACAGTGGCCATTGTTCTACATTGACCATTGATTGGTCAATTGTCAAAGGCAACATGGATGTGAAATGTTTGGAATTGCTTTGCAAGAGCAAATTTAAGAATCTGTCATTTAATCAAAGAGGATTCAAGTTTACATTTTGATATCAGTATTAATCATACTCTTTCTCCACAATCACAGCATATTTATCGTTCACAAAGTAGGAATTAATAAATCTCACTTTAAGGGGTCAGGTGTGAAGTAAAATTTTGCATCTGGATCCAATCCCTTTGACTATTGGTTTATTCTTATTCTTTGGTGTTCACTTAGATGTTCAATATTGACAACATAAGATCACCTAACTAAGGCTTTCTTTTACATTTTCACATTCAGCAGTTTGCTTTTTTGGTGATGTAAATAAGGCAGAAAATCATGTTAAAATGTCAAATCTACTCTCAATAGTGATTGACTAAGACTCCCAACATAAACAAGTATTGGATGGAGAAGTTGCAAATGCCCTGAACAAATCAGTCCCTAAATCATGATTATTGCTTTGTCTACTGTCATAATGAGAAATCTAGATACCTCCTTTTACTCTCACACATTGGTATTGTAAACGACCATGGGAAAAACAGCCAAAGATTCCAATTACAAAAGTACACACCAAACTGACAGCAGAACAATGATCAATTGATTTTCTCTTACAGAATATAGTTTGTACGGCAGGACTAAAGTGGTACCCTCCCCCTGAAATGATTCATTGCATTAAATCATGTGAGGTAAGATTTTTTTATGTTTTCACTGCCAGACATCAAAAATGATGAGTCTTGCATGACTATTTATTGAAATGGTGACAGCAAGTTTTCTTTGAGTGTTCAAACTTATACATATGGACTTGGGTCCAGGTCTCGGAATATTGTTGTTACCTTTATGTCAGCAGTACGTGATAATCCATCTGCGAAAGTTGGAAATCAACTGGGTTGGAATGTGGAAGTCCACCTGACGGACCCAGCTGACAAAAATAAAACAATAATTGTAAAACTGTGCTTCACTTGCTAGAGCAACGTTAGCTGATTTCTTGCTTGAAACATTTGTGACATAATAATGTGATCTTCAGGGGAAGAAAAAGTGTGACACATGAGAATTGGAATTCTGTGGAATATTTTAAATTTTTCAGCACAGATTTTCATTTGGTGTGGTTGGGTTAAATGTTGAATGGAATCATTTTAAGTGTAATCAAGACCTACAGAACATAAAATGCAATCAAGTGTATATATGGTTAACAGGGAGCTTAATGTAATAGATAATTCTCTGGGTTATGGTAAAAACTCAGATTGTCTATTTGCCATTAGATATCCTTTGCATGCTACCATTAATGGTCTGTGCTTTGTTATAATGGAAAGCTCTTTTACTTCGCTTAAACACCTAATACCCTTTTACGTTTGTCAGTCGATAAGATTAAAGGCTACCTAATGTAATATTATTATTGCTTTTCTGAATGTTTCTGCTGAAGAACAGGGTGAAACTGCACAAAGCAGTTGGCTTGATGGCCACTCCATCAAGCAGCTCAAATATCCAATCTTTCCAATACTGGTGTATTATGTCTGCACTGCCTGCTATCTCTGCACACAGGGTAGCAAGCTCCCAATTAATTTTTGGTAGACAACCAGCAACAAATATGAGGTGCAGCAGGTGCATTGCAAAAACATCATCAGAAACCCTCTCCAATTCTCACACCAGCTCAGGGCTGACTGTAAATAAATGACCCCAAGGCATTCAGAAATTTCTCTTTCCATAAATTCCTCCTGAACTTCATTGCCTCTTCAGATATATAATCAGAAAATGTAATTTAAAAAAAAATCAAAAAATACATGTTCAAAATGTTGAACAAAAACAGAAAATGCTGGAAGTTCTGTGTGGGTTAGGCAGCATCTATAGTAAGAGAACAGCGATCTTTTTGCTTTCCTCATTAGAGGTGCTGTCTGACCCTGCAAGGAAAACCGAAAGATCACTGTTCTCTTACTATAGATGCTGCCTAACCCACACAGAACTTCCAGCATTTTCTGTTTTTGTTCAACATTTTGAACATGTATTTTGTTTTTTTTTTGCTTTCAAAATCCCAGGTAATGTAATGAGGAGGAAAAGTGGGTAAAGATTAGAAGGAACTTACATGTGGAAATGAAGAATGAAGAGAGCAAAATAGAAAAGTTTACGATGCATTGAATTACATTTCTTCAAGAAATCTTTGGAGATTTGGGGTTGATGGTAGCTATGACTGAAGAATGCAATCATTCACATCCATCCTTCTCAACGTGTTCGCAGACTTTGGCATGCCAATCACACCGCCTTTTTGCCAAATTACTGTATCAGAGTGGGAACCTGCTCGACTATCATTAGTATTAAAGCCACGGAATAGCCTGTAATGCTTTCTCTTCCTACTTCTGCACCAGCTCCCCTTTTTACCCCAAAGGATCAAACATTAGTCCCTCCTCTTTTTTCATTCACAAACAATCATGGCTATATGAGCATGCCTGGGCACAACATTCAACACAATCTCACTGCCACTACCATTCTTCCGTTCTGAAATTTCCCCCCAAACCATTATTATGAAGACTGAAAACCAGAAAAGAAAATGAATATCTAACATCAGACAAAAGGAAATCAAAACTCCAGCATGCAGAATTTGCAGAATGTAGTCAAGCCCTAAATTTCAAGTCCATTTACTCATGTCCCTGATTCACCAGTTCATTGTTTTCACAGATGGGATTTCATTGTCGGACTAAATATCAATAGGATATTTCTTGTGGTAGTATTTACCATAGCATCAAGTGTGTCACATTTCACAGAGCTCTCAATCATATTAACCAGTTCTTCATCAGAATTTCATTCTTATCCAAATATCTGTATAGTTTGGTTTTTTTTTGCAGTTCAAAATTATTTTTGCAGCTTTGAGTTTCCTTGATTTTATATTAGTTTGACAGCTATGGTCAAAGTTTTACAACCCCTTCAACCTTAATTACTCTTTTTATCTCAACATTGAAAAGAAGCACAAATGTAAATCTCTTATGAATTAGAGCACTGGAAAACAAATCCATCCAATTTGTTCTTCTGGAAATCCTCACCAAAGTGTAAATATTCCTTTGAAATCAGGTATCTACTACCTCCTCTACTTTTCTGTGCAGAAAACTAGACCTTTTCTCTGCACAAGTCCAGATCTCCCATTGGTGTTTCAAAATAAAGTCATACAACATGAACCAGGCCCTTCAGGCCAACTTGTCCAAGCCGTCATTCTAAGGTCATCCCACTTGCTTGGTCCTTATCCTTCAAAGTCATTGCTATCCATACATCTGTTTAAATGAGTTTAAGTGTCAAAACTGTGCCCACTTTCCTCTGGAGATCCATTGCTTGACTTACCAGGCCGCTCTCAGCTCCTGTTCTCATACTGTAACATCCTAAAGGTTCACGTGCTTCAACAAGGAAAACTCTGCCAGGTGCCAAACCAGCTTTCATGAAACTCACAGAAAAAGCCCTCATTCTCAAAAGGAAATGCCCAGGCACCAGTGCAACATCCCCAGAGAGCGGCACTATTCAGCTCAGAAAATGAAAGGATGAAATATTTACAACTGCAGCAGCTTCCTGAGGGAAGATCCAAAAAATGAGGTAGTAGTACACTTTAATCATAGCTGTGGCAGCAATTAGACCAATGGCCTCCAAGAGAGTCCAGTGGATGATTGATGGTTGGGTGTTGTAACTGGCTGGTAGGAGACAATGCAGGAAGTGAGTAGACAAAAAGGATATTTGGATATTAAATAGTTAAATAATAAAAGTTGTATGACTAAGAGCATGTGAACAACATTTAAGCCAAGTGGTATGCCATAAAAGAATGGAAAACTCTGTTCTAATGTTGAAAGTCACGTATCACTACTCTGGTATTAAGCTTAAAGTGGATGACAATTGCTATCCTTTATCAACTGGGCTACATTTTCTTCTAATTGAGTTTTTTTTTAACCATATTGAATATCTTTACAATGGAAAGGATTATTTATTGCTCATATGCAATTAAGATATTGAGTTGGGACCCAATTTATAACAGTTTTATTTACTTCAGTTCAATGAAACAAAAGTTAGGAAAAATATAACAAATAAACTACAAAATTACAATTATCCAGTTTACATTATCCAACAATCAAGCTTTACCTTCAGACTATTAAAACATTATTGCTGGATTTTTGTTTCTTTCTGATAATGAATGATTACTTAATACAGCTAAATTAAATCTTCCTGCAAAATATTCAGAACCAAAGTGCAAAGTTCAAGGAGCAGTAAATTGTGCACAAATTTAGTACTGTTCCCATCAGCAGAAAATTACATTCCTCCATTCCTTGGAGTCTCCATTTAACAAAAAGAAAACCCAGAATAGTGTGAAGGAACCTTGGATTTTTGTTCAGAAGTTGCTTGTCAAGATCAGCTCTTCTACATTTAATTCTCACCCAAACCTTTATGCAGTATTACCTTCCAATCCATTTGACTTGGTTCCACATTTCTTCCTAGACATTAGTTGTACATGATTGGGTAAAAATTTAGCTTGGTTCTGTGAGGGTTAATGCCATAATTTCTGATGTGAATCGTTATCACCTGCATGCGAAAGGCTATATGCGGTCACCATTCATAGATTTATACAGGATCTCCATAAGTGGAGTCATGAAGCATTTTGCTATATTATTTTGTACAAGTGCTAGAGAAAGCCCGATGGAAAGGATTTAGGGTAATGTGATGATTTACAATGCAGGACCATAAATTAAATTCATCTTTTCTGCCTACAATACAGATTAGTAAATTTATTTTGTGATTTTAATTATTCTCTGCTTTTCTTAATTGCTTTGAGACTCATTTTACCCAGTTCAGTGTGCATAAATTTAATCCAATCTCTTCAAGTCCTTTGTCGTTAACATAGCAGGTTACTGATATTACATAATTCGGGGTAGTACATTTGCATATTTTCTACTTTACCCATCCTAAAATCTCCCTGCTACCCGTCCCCCACCCCCCCCCCCCTTTGCAAAAACTGATTCCATTCTGGAATACGGCTCCAATATGTCTCCATTGTACTCTGACGGCAATTTGTGGATGTGGCTATTACACAACATGAGTCTTGTTTGTGAATGTTCAGAAATTTGTTGAATCATCATTCAATGGGAATTTGATGGAAATATTCACGTTTGTGAGAGTGCTTTTCTATGCACTCAACCAGGGATATCTGGTTATCAACCAAATTCTTCGCAGTGGAGTGTGGGCAAGTATCTTCATACCTTACACACAATGCAAAATAGACTGTAGTGTCCCAAACTCTGCATGAGTGAAATCAGTTATCACTGGAATAGAATCCTTGGGTAAACCTGTCTTGCTATCTTTGTTGCAATAAATGCATTCACATCATCATTTTTTTTTTCTTTGATATGGGACAATGATTTTTAAAAAAGCAGAAACTCTGACCATCCGGAAGGTGAAAGGAAGTGTCCAGTGGAGTGTGAAGGCTGGCATCTAATTGTGAGCTTCGCAGGTGTGGCCCTCAATGTTCCTTCTAAATAAATATCAGCAGCTATTTCCAGCTAGGATTGAATTAACAAACAAGCTCTCTCTAGAAATGCAGGACATGTATTCAACACAAGAATGGTTTATCATATCCATTGGGAGAGCTCACATAGTAACAAAATCCTTCATGAATGTAAGTAATGATTAGATATAAATAGCTTGCAATCCAAGGTTATGTATTCTCAAGGCAATAAGAGGCTACTTTTGCTTTAAATTTTAATGACAAAGTAATGAAATCCATTAACTTTCAGTATTAAATGAACACATTTACAGCAAGACGGGAAACATGTCAGATCATATTCGACCTTCCTGATGAGATGTGCAGAGGGAAAAATATCTTTCCATTGACCCTGTTAAGGTTGGGGGGTGGGGGGGAAAGGGAATGTTTCTCCAGGGTTTCCTCATAGGAAACATAGCTAAGAGCATTTCTCCATTCATGTCCCTGAAGGAATACAGTATCAGGGATGAGAGACAGAAAAGTAATTGCACACATGGATTTTTTTCCTCAGTTGGGGCAGTGACAGTAAATTTATATTTTTACAAAAAATGATTCTGATTGCATAATTGGCAATCGGACCTATGGCAAAATTCCAAGAACCCACTCAAGTACGCATTTGGACCCAACCTTTGCACTACCAGCTATACCCAGAAATAAAATTAAACACTAATTGTAAACCTGGCACACTCACAATGGTAAAAAAAAACCCAGAGCCAATAGAGTTAGAATCAAATTTATAGTTTTTGAGGCCGGTTTTAACTGCCTTGGCAGATTCTAGGCAAATACAATCATAGGCAAAAAAATATCAGGCCACTCACTCAGAGATCCTTTCAAAATATTGGCACCGTACATTCTTTGTTAAAAATGGTGATGATGGAATGAAATGGGAAAAATTCAACACCTTTTAAAATTTACATTCTCCCTCCACTCCATTACTTCCTGCCTCATCTGAGGCACAGTTTAAAAGCCATTACTACAATTCTAGTAAACATTAACATCCAATTCCCAACCAAAACTCTGATTGTTTTTTTCGATAGAATGGGTGGGGGAAATCGTTACCCTAAACCTCACATCAATACCAGCAGTTTATACCAAGTTCCTAGCAGGTTATTAGATCAGCACAGCATTGTGGACAGAAGGGCCTGCACTGTGCCATAGATTTCTATGCTCCATATTCAATAACCAACAGCAGAAGAAAGCTAGCGTGAATCCTTCCTTTAAGCCCCTGGGTGTTCATGACAATTATAGTTTGGTCCTGAAAATACATTTGAACTTAACTGAGTATTGAATTAGTCCTTCATAGATACATCTAATACATATTAAAATAGACAGGGGTATGTTCCGTCCTGCTGGGTTTGAGCAGTATTACTGTAATTTTCTCTCTGAGGATATAATTTCAAAGCTCCTTAATGGTGGTACAATAAAAGTCCAAAAATCTAGAAGCCAGAAATCCAGATTACCCGAGAATCCGGACTTCTCGAAACCTTCGCCTGAAACCTGGACCAGCAGAAAATCGAGACTTCTCCAAAACACTTGGTTTTTGCGTGTGTGCGTTCATGGGTGCATTGCGTAAGCACCACAGATGTATGAAAATACAAAAATTTAGACTGACCCAATCCTTGACCAGTCTGGATTTTAGGACTTTTACAATATTCTTTTACACCAAGGCACCTTGGGATTGGAGTTAGCCTTGCATATGTAAATACGCATAATCCCATTCCTGAACTTGCTTCACTAATACCGAGTTTGTAGATTATGGGATAGGCAGGGTCTGTGGGGAAATCAGAACTTCTAATCAATAATGGGAGAACAGCAAAAGAGGATAGAGAAGGGGTTTTGAAAAGATTAGGACCTCAAGGTTTGGATTGGGATACCTATGGTTGAGTATGCAGTTGATTCATAAGAGCTAAATAAATAAGAGCAGGACAAGGCTATCCAGCCCATCGAGCCTCCTCTGCCATTCATTGAGATAATGTCTGATCTGATGATATGCTCATCTCCACCTAATTGCCTCTTCTACATATCTCTTAATCCCCTTTGCAATGTAAAAGTCTATCCAACCTTGACTTAAATATTGAGGTAGCCTACACTGCTTCAACGGGCAGTGAATTTCACACATACATTATAGATACATTTATGTGTATACTTGAAAACAAATTTAAAATCTGTTAAACAATTAAGTGAAATTAGAATAAAAAGCTTTAATTATCTTTTACCTGGCAGTTAACATTTCCCAGTCATTTTATTTGGTCAATTAACTTTTCATCCAGCCGACAATTTTGTCAGCCTGAATGCTGGAAGTTAGCAGAAGTTCATCCATATTGCTTACTTGTCACATTATACCTCGTACAGAGAAAATGGTTCTTCGACTAGCAGTCCAACAGGTTAGCTCTTGCAGATATACAAAGTGGAAGAGCACAATTTGCAGAGTACAGATTTACAGTGAGCAAAACGAAAAGTCAAATAGTACCAAGCAAGGGCAGCATGAGAGCTCTGTCGTGGGGTTCATTTAGAGCATGATGGCTGTAGCAAATAAGCTGCCTTTAAGCTTGTTGTTGCATGCCTTCACACCCTTGAGACTTCTCCCCTTTGGGATGAGGGAGAAGAGCATGTGCTCAGGTACGATGAGACCTTTAGTATTTCCTGTACAGTGGGATATATGGATGAGATCCATGGAGACCCCTGCAGGATTCCTCAAGTGATGCAGGAGCAGCCAATGACACAAGATGCCAAATTCTGGCCGTACTAGTACTTTCACTGATAAATGTTACAAGTACTAGAATAGGAACAGAAGATTATGCAAGAGGCAGTATCACTGATGGTGTCAATCTTTTGCAAAACAACAGAAGGTTGGTTGTCACTCCAGGTAATGCGCTCAGGTGACTAAAATGGGAACTGCATTCAGATTCAGCAACACTACCAGGTCTGAACTCTGCCCAAATAAACTGAACGTTTCATCATGGTATATAAAAAAGTAATCCTCAGCCAATTGCACTTACTACCTTTGAAAAGAGAAGAAAATGGAAAAAAAAATGTTGGAATGAAACCTGAAAATTAAGACCCAAGCATGGTTCAGAGGAGAACATATGTAAATTAATAAATCAACCAATCTTAGTTGAGAGGTTCAGTTGAACGAAAACATGGAGAAATCATGTCAACAAATTAAGTAAAAAAAGGAATTAAATTGCTGGGAATAATATGATAAAACAACAATTTTTTGCCTCATCAGATGGGTAAAAAAATTCTATATGCTTTAGAGTTTGAAAGAATGATAGAAAAGCTTATTGAAACATATAGCACCCTCTGGGACATGAAAAGGAAGAGGACAAGACATTTCCACAAGTGGCAGAAACCCTGGGGCATGGTCACAAGATAAAGGGACCGTCTTTAAAATGAGGTGCTGTGGAACATCTTCATTGAGAGAGAAGTGAAGCTCTACCTGGGTGGGTTATGGAGGCAAGATCTTTCGCGTTCTTTAAGTAGATAAGAGGAAAAGTTAGGGAATTGAGGGTGACATCTTTTAACTGCATGGCTTCTGGATTTCAGCTGTCAGCTTCTGTTCTCACACATACCCCACCAACATGCTAAATGTAGGTCTGAAAAGCTTCTGGATTCTATCTCCCAGCACATGAGCAGTTTTCCTTGAGAACAGCCATAAATAAGGATTGAATGAACCTTCAGTGACACAGGAGCAACATTAAAAGAGTATTTCAGCTGTTTATTTTTCTTCTCTCACAGAAGCTGAGGAACTGCATTTGGTTTACATGGAAGAAAATTAAATTTTATTCAGAATAACCACATTCCAAACTTACACTTAATAATATTAATATGTTGGTTGAAAAAAAAATATATGATGCATTCTTCACTTTCTCACCACATCTTCACTTCTTCTGGTTATGGAATCCTGAAGTACAATTCTCAAAACAAAAAAAAATTGAACTTTCTCACGTTACAGGAGGAAGGCAAGACCCAGAAGATGAATCATGGGGGCCCCTATCACAGTGGGGAGTCATGAGCAGGATAAGCAATGAATAGGAGAGTAGGGGACCCACAAGAAATAATGTTTTGGTTTAAGATAGCATACCTTGAAGGAGGACTCAGGCCTGAAAAGTTGGCAATATATCTTTACGTCCTGTGGACCCTGTGAGACCAGTTGAGTTTCTCTAGCATTTCAGTCTGTTCTTACTATATCACATCATCTGCAGACTTTTGTGTTTCATTCTCTGGTTTTATATCAATGGGCAATGGCCTGCACTGTCAAAGAAATGTCGAGTTATTCTCTTCTCAAATGCAGCAGCTTTTCTGTGTGGCTATGTCAACAAAATTACCTACCCTATCAATGGCCCACAGTATTTTATAAACGTTTCTAAAGATTTCCCTCCCCACCCTCGCATTCTGCGCTGCATTGAAAAAAAATCACCCTACCAGATCCCTTGGTGTAACTAAACCTTTCATTTCATGCAACATCTTGGTAAATCTCTGGTTCATTCTCTAACACAACCACATCCTTTCTTTAACGCAGTGACTGCAACTACGTGCAATATACCCAAGCACGATTGAACCAAGTTGCAACATGATGTCCTAGCTGCTATTACTCAATATACTTCTCAATGATGAAAGGCAATCGAAACAACTCATCTGCCAACTTAATCTCTTCCACCTTCATTTGTGCTGTATCCCATTAATTCCCAAGCTCTCCTCCCCCCCCCTCTACTTTTAAAGCTTGCTGCATCCCCTTACCTCCTTAATCTTGACAAAGGGTCCTTACCAGAAATATGGATCATTTGTACCTATGGATGCTGCCTGACCTGGTGAATCCCTTCTGTTTAACATGGTTTTCTCAGGTAAATCTTCCTGCATCGCTATTTTCAGGGGCTCTGAACTGGCACCTCATCCTTTAATGTTTTCAAGATCCCTGCCTTTTACTGTGTTTATCCTACCAGTCTTAGACCTCCCAAAAGGTCACACTTCTGCAGTGTTTAACATCCATCTGGCATCACTCCACCCAACTTTTCAGCTGATCTATGCCCCTCTGAATCCTATGGCAAACACTGTCACTGCCTCCAACTCCACCAATCTTTGTGTTGTCTGCACCATATTTCTCATATCACAGACATCTTCATCCAAGTCATCAAAGGTTCTAGCATTGATCCCACCATTTGCATTCAGGAAAACAGCCCTCCATCTCAGCCGGACACAAACAGGCTGGGGAAACTGTGAGCACTGTTTATGCCTGACTCTGCTCCCAAAAAGGACGGCTCACGTTTTTATACGGGCCGGAGGTTGACAGCAGGCAGGTGGGGCCAGCCTCCCAGCTTGCCTACCTGTAGGTACAATGTTTGTCCCCTGCAGTAGGCTGGTAGGAGTGCAGCCAGTGTGGTGGTTGTGTTATCACAGAAACAAAGCAGATTACTCACGCAGCATTCATGGGAAGGAAAAAGCAACCATTGCAGGCAATTGACCCCAGCATATGCAGACTTTCTTGTTTAAAACCCTCCATCACTGCTTTCTGCTCGAAGTTACTAAGCTAATTTAGCCAATTGCCAAAACACCTTGTGCCCCAACTCCCTGGGCCTTTAAAAAAATGTATCATCCTTCATCTAGATATAGTCTTAGCTGCTGGGAGTTCAGCAAGAATCTAATACAAAGGCAGAAAGGACAACACCCAATTAAGATAAGAGATGCACCACACATCATGACCATGGAAAAGGATTCTTTCTTGCTGTTTGCTGGAATAATTTTTTTCTACTAATGACTACATGACTGAAGATCACAAGTTGCTTCCCAGAACCAGACAAATAATAGTTCACTCTGAGCCAACATCAGAACAGGTGATTAAAAAACAAACCTCTGTCAAACAGACTATGTTTAAGCTGTACCTTGAGAGGTGAGAGGTGGAGAGTTTGGGAAGCAAGTTCAGATCAACAAACTGGGTGGCTGAAGGAAGGCTCAGCAATTTGGGCAATAGGATGTCAGGGAGGTCCAAGATTGGACGAATTCCAATGGTA
Organism: Narcine bancroftii; assembly: GCF_036971445.1. Classification (NCBI taxonomy): domain Eukaryota; kingdom Metazoa; phylum Chordata; class Chondrichthyes; order Torpediniformes; family Narcinidae; genus Narcine; species Narcine bancroftii. The sequence continues at coordinate 87,237,930 of NC_091469.1, forward strand.
GTTTATTGATTATAAAGCAAGAGATGGCACTAAATGAAGCTTTGGAGGCGATGTGAATAAATTGGAATAAGCGCAATAGGCAGCCAAAAGAGGACTCTGAAACGTCAGAGGGGAAGCTGATTTTTTTGATAGAGTTTCTTTTTGAGGGTGGGGGGATGATAAGTTGTGCAACTGACAAGGGAAGCAATCCCCATTCAACATCCCCCTTTTGAGAGAGCAGAGTGAAACCCACTGCAAATGTCCTTCATTCCAATCAAAGTTGGCTGTGATCTAAATGCACATCAGTTTCTACATTCAAATTTCTCCAATATTCACCTTGATATTTAGACTGCAGTTAAATGCAGATGACAATATACTTGATAAAATGACTTGTCTGTGATTTAACATCCAACAAATATCATTTGAAATCGATGTTTTTAAACTTTAAAAATAAAATCCAGTGTGAGAAGTGCAAACTGCATATCAGGAAGCTTCTGGACAAATAAAGAATAAGATAATAGATTCATTGTATTGAATGCTACCAATTAAAATTTACCTCAGGCACAAGGATACACCCAAATTAATGGCTTCAGTTTGAACTAGTCAGAAACAGTGAAAGGGCAGATCCCGCGCTTTGCATTAAACTTCACAGCTCACTGGGGGAAGTGCAAGCGGACGTCTCAGTGACCTGACCCGGGGTTAACTTGCCCGCCACGTCATCCCACACTTTCGTAAATGCAGAGTTCTGAAGGACGGGAGCTACTTCTTTGCCATCGCGACCAATTTTAATTCCTCTTGTTTTTATTGCCATAGCAGCCGTTCGTGGGGGACAGCTATTGCGATGGAAATAACAACAGAGCGTACTGCAGTTATGATGGAGGGGACTGCTGTGCTTCAACTGTCATAACTAAAAAGGTTAGAATCCTTCACCATTGCTTCGTAAAAGTTATTTTCGCCCATGTTTGAACTGCAGTGTTCTTGTGCGTTGTGCCCCATACAGACAAAAGGAGTCACCATTGGTTAGATTTCACAGTGTGGCCATGTGTCCTGATTAAATTTTATTGGATACAGGTAAGAAACTGACGGTGCACAATTAGGGCAAATCTGTGCGTTCCCAAAGAGCCTTTAAGCAATCGCAAAGATCTATCGAAACTTAGGGGGAAAAACAACCCAGCTCCCACAATACTTTATCTGGCTCCCATGAGATAAATGTTTCATAAATATGTGGAACATAGGCATCATAAAATTTTCTGCTCTGGATTTAGAGCTCTATTTGCTCCCACACACCGATGCTTTCCCCACCCATGTTCACCTCTTAGAAGATATTCTTCAACATATTAGTTTAATGACTTCCAAACTGACAGATATTTTGGAATTCCCACACGGCAGAAAGAATGGATGCGCAAGATATAATCAGGTGAAACTCAACTTGCATACAGAGCAGGAGATTCTTTGCAGGAGCTGTCCTCCTTTATCTAAATGGGGTCACGTGTCGACAGCAGATTAACTCTGAACTTGAAATATGAGACCAGATTTTCAGCCACACTCTCGAGAAATTAGATAGGGGCAAAGAACAATGCTTCAATTTGATTCGAGGAAAACCGGCATTGACCTTTGGTCACTGACCACTCCTCATGCACATCAACAAACTCATTGACAAATTAAATAGTTTTGTAAAACGAAAGAAAAGCTTTAATCCCAATTACATTTTCAGCAGTATCCTGAAAGTGGCAATGCCTATAAGTTAAAAAAAAATTGATATGATTGCTTTCAAGTCAAGACATTGAGTTGGAACATCGTGCTCCAGTTGTTCAGAACATTAGTTAAACTGCAGTTGGAGTAATATGCAATCTTCTGGTCATTGTGCTGCAAGAGGATTGCATTGGAAATGGACAGGTGGCAGAAGAGATTCATCAGGATGTGGCCTGGAATGGATGGAAGGCTGTATTCAGAGGGAGAGATTGGATAGACTGGGTGTATTCCTGCACTTACATAGGAGGCTGAAGAGTGATCTTATAAAAGTTTACTATAGAGAGAGAGAGAGAGAGAGAGAGAGAGAGATTTTTTTTGCAGAGCAGATAAGTTTACAAATAGTTGATGGAATAAGATTTTCCACACGGGACTGTGTGATTTTGGAATAAGTTGCCGGAAGAGGTGGTGGAGGCAGCTACACTTGCAATGTTTAAAAGGCATTTAGACAATACTTTGACTGGAAAGATATGGAGGGATATAGACCTAATGCAGGGAAATGGGATTAACGTATATGCGCCTCATGGCTGGCATTAATGACCTGTGCCCATTTCTGCACTGTACATTTCTATTACACTTTAATTCAGCCTGGCTGGAATCCACAAAGCTTGAGGCATCTACATGCACACCATAGAAGGTGGGTTTTGCATCATTTCAACACAATGTTGCCATGTTCTTTGTAATATCACGAATGTCATCAGAGTCATTAATCCTGTTCTTGCTCTGGAAGTCTATAGAACAGGATCTTCAAAGCACTTGAGCAAACTTTCTGCTTTTGTCCAAAGACAGCAGAACTGTTCAGGTCTGGATGTGCCTCATCTGAGCAACCCTCAATATAATGCCAGCTACGATGAAGCAAGAGGATCAGATTTCTTGGTTAGACCTGAGAATGGTACCAATAAAAGCACAGAAGTGCTGGAGGAGCTCACCAGGTCTCACAGCATTCATGATTCATTGAAGAAAGGCTCAGGTCTAAAGCATTGATTATAGATCTTTACCTCCTATAGATGCTGCGAGACCTGATGAGTTTCTCCAGCACTTCTGTGCTTTTATTCCAATCACTGTGTCAGCAGACTTTTGTGTTTCACTGGTACCAATCAACCTTGGGGAAAGGGCAAAAGATAAATTGTGGAAGGGTCTACTGCTTGAGGAATGTGTTTGGAAATTAATCCCTTATTTGAAACCAGAATAAAACAAGGGATCTGCTTTCAACATGTATGCAGCAACTTTGAAGAAACCTCAATTAAATCAGTCAGAAAGGTCTGCAAAGATTCTTTCCGGTGGAAAAAGGATCAATAGGGGCTAAATGTGCAGAGACTATTCCTTGACTCAGTGAATGCCTGATCAATTAATGGTTTACAATCCTACCCTAGAATAAGCCAGTTATGATATAGGAAGCACCACAGCCAAGTCTCGATGCCATCTCAACTCGATACATTCCACGATAGAGATATTTAATTACCTATGCAACATCAAAACATGGATGGTAGCAACCTGAAATTAAAAGAACATCCTGAAAGCGTTCAGCAGACTTGACTATATCTTGTTGCCTGACCTTTGAATATATGCAGTTCTTATTGTTCCTCTTGTATCTTTTATTCACTTTGATAATTCTCCTTTCCATGATTAACAATTCAAATCATTTCAATCCAGAAAGAATTTGGGGAAAATGAAACGATGGTTACTTCAGGTGAGAAGCATAATGAATTCAACTTCACAGAATCTGAAGTGTGTATCAAAGTGCTTTGTGAATAAAAGCAGGAGTAGGCTCCATAAATCTTCGTCCGCGAAGCCAAGCCAAAGAAAGAAAGGCTAAATAGCTCTTCACAGTGATTGTGTCATTAAATAAAATCATGGCTGTTTTCAGTACTCCTCTCTTTCACTAACTCTATCATCTCTCAGCATTTCCTTGAATCCATTGATCCCAGTATTAGACAGCAGAGTCATGACAGAAAATTCTCAATATTTACAACCAACCAGGTCACGGCATCCCTTCACATTTATGTCCTGATTGCACATCTCTTTATTTTCACGACCTCTGGCTCTTGAAACCCCAATGATGCACCATCAATTACCACAAAAGACTAAAGTTGTGAAACTGATAAGCTTTTATGGACTATAGACTAGAGCAATAACCAACCTCATCGACTGATCATGGCAGGAAGACGAGGAAGGATGCAGAGGGGTAATGTGTAAGATTGGTCTCAGGAGGCATGTCCAGCCAGCAGGTGCCAATCACAATATAACAGACCCAACCAAGTGAACTACCTTTCATGCGTTTACCTCAACAAGCACCGTGACCCTATGCTCAATGCTCGCCATTGTAAGGATGTCCTGCCTTTGGTGGGATGGCCAGTTATCAGACGATATTCCAGATACAGTTTCATTGAAGCAGATGGAGAAAAAATGTCTCTCTTCTTGAATTCAAATGATGGCAAACATACCAATTGTCTTCCTCTTTGCTCCATACCTCTATCTTAATTTTCAGTATTTCATAATCAAGGACACCCAAATATCTCTGAAAACCACCAACCTTCAACTGTAGTCGTTTTTAAAAAAAAACTTTTTATCTTTTTCTGCCAAATTAGAGGAACTGGTAAAAACAAAATCATGGAAAAAAAATAGGTAAAAATATGAGAGTTTAAAATTAACACCCCTTAATGGTTAATTTTCCAATTATGCAACACACAATCTCAAGCAACCGACATGTTCACTGATCTGGCATCTACCAATCCCCATAGTGTATTACCTGTATTTGCAGTATTAGCCCAAGTGGGCTTCAGTGTTATGGGTCCAGTAATGGAGAAGAAAAACTTTTGCTCAATGTATCAAAATGCTTTTATGATTATACCACACTGACACACTGAGCACAGAAAGGAAATTTCCCTTAGATGTCGAGGATGAGAGTGAAACAGACAGAAGTGTGTGTGTGTGTGTGTGTGTGTGTGTGTGTGTGTGTGTGTGTGTGTGTGTGTGTGTGTGTGTGTGTATTATTCATCAATTAGACTGATGAATTGTCTTTGAGAGAGGGATCTGCATTACACAAATGTTAGTGCATGTATGTGTGTGCGTGCGTGTGTCCAGCTAATCATGGATGATGATATTTCAGTAGTAAAGATGCCAATTCCATGGTTTTGCATGGATTATCCAGGTATCCTGTTGGTTATCCATCCATTTCTAAGCTGTAAACCAAGAGTCAACTGTAATTTAAGCAAGAGTTCAGACTCAGAATTTATTGTCATGAACAAGATATGAAATTACTTGGTTTTGCAATTCACACCCATCACTGAAGTTACCCAGATTTTTTCCAGCAACAAAACACATTGAACAATTTAAGCTCTGTACATTGATGCCACACCAGCTTCACAACTCTGTGCCAATTTTCACTTCTGCAAACAGTGACTGGTCATTTATAAAGCAAAGAATGAGCAAAGGGAAAAAGAATTGCACCTCACTTCCTGTAGGCAAATTAAAGCAACACCCTACTCTACCTCTTTGATGGAATTATAATTTGGCTCTATCACATCACTATTCGAAGAAAAATAGTGTTTCCTCTCAACAAACAAAGAGTTTATGGATCTTACTGAATATTAAAAAGGAGCTGCACTTACACTTTTAGCTTCCATATTCTAAAGTACAGTTAAATCCCTGTATTCTAGAATTCAAGCAACTAGCAACCTCAAGAAATAGTGGAAAATAAATAGGTAAAAAAATACAAACATTTATACGAACACTCCCCCCCCCCACCACCCCCAGTGAACTGTTCACTAATCCACTCGACACACAATCTCAAGCAAATGGAAAATTAACTTATTCAACATCTTCCAATCCTCATAAGAACTGGATTCCAGGGGTTTCACTGCAGATAATTGCACATGAAAAATGCTGTGGATATAAAAACGGAAGTTGTTCTTTCTCTGAACACTCTTGTATAATCCCCACTACTTAAAGCAGTGGCATTCACATAAACGCAAGGCCAGTATAATGTTGTCATCGCTCATCAGCATGCAGAGCTCCTTGAACAAACATCCTTACTGCCATATCCAAGACCTGACCAAGGACTGCATCCTCACCCTGGCTGCACACATTGGAACACAGGAGGAGTAGAGAGTAGGACTTGGCGTGAAAAGTAAGCTAGTATCATGTCAGCAAGTCTCTGAGCACACACACAGGAAAAAAAGTATTTTACCTGCTGAATTTACCCCAGACACTTTTAAACCAAAAGATGAGTGTTTAATCACACATCCATCACTCATGCAAATTTCACAGGTACTTCCCTTGAAGCTTTCTAACCAGATATTAGTAAGGTTCATTTGTAAAGGGAACAGCTTGCGATATTGATCATAGGTCATTGATCCAAAACATTGGGCCATCAAATTGTTCTTTCACAAACAAACCCAGGGTTCAGCAGTGTCCAAAATCCTATTAATTCAAATGGAATTCTGGATGAATGAATTCAGAAGCAAAAGGGAAGGTGCATTATTTTGCATTACTTTAAAATGTTTCTATAATTTTTTGGTCCATTGTTATTTGAAATATTTTCCTCCATTGTAATATAGACTTTAAAAATATCTCACCAACAGATATTTAAAAGCTTGTCAATTAATTACTAGCTTTGGTGAAAGGAAGTTTTGTTCTTCACTTGGCTTTTGGTCAATGTCCATCAGAGACTCCCTGGGGGCCACACTCTGTAGGATCAGTTTCCACACCATGCCACTCCATGCCAAGCCACTGTTGGACCTTAGATGTAGCGAACCTCATTAGACCTAATATCTCTTGGAAATATTTGTGCATGTGAAGACAGTGACACTAGGCAGCAGACCAAGGCTAAGCCACCTGATTTGTTAAGACTGATTCTTTCTCCAGGGATGCTGACTGACCTCTATTTCTTGAATATTCAGTTATAAGTTCCAAATTCCAAAATCTACAACATTATGCCATTAATAAGGAAGATGTAGCATTTGGTTTCATTTGCAGTGCACCTTAACAATGCACAAACTAGTGAGAAAATCTTGTTGTTTCTGATTCATTTGTGTTCCTAATTTTAGATGCTAGAATTAGGATCTATAAAAGTGACAGGACAACTGGACAATGGCTATTATCTTCCTGTTGACCCAAGACTGCTCATTTTAGACATGGAGTTTTGAGTGACATGGTCTGTAATAAGATTCAATTTTGAGGTGCTTTGGAAACCAGAGATCACATATTATTCATGCAACTGTGCCAATTTCAACTGTTCATGGATTGTGGTCAATTGCTTTGGCAGGGTGAAAAGTGAAATGAAAAATTTGATTGTACTTTTCCAGAACCTTGCAATTAGTTACAGTGAGTATTCAAAATTGTTGGCGTAGATTGTCAATCTTCAAAACAAAGCAACAAAAATAGTTGGCTTAAATATTTTTTCATAGATAAATACCGACTTATCCTGAAAGATTCCCTCATGTCATTCAGAGTGTTTGCTTAGACAAGTGTTTCTAAATGGCTCTTGATTTACAGAGTGGAGCACATCTGTGGCCCATTGGAGCAGTGTGCACATAGCTCTCAGAGTTGAATGCACACTGCATTGCATTCACTGCATCCCAGAAGCATACTAGCAAAAAGACTGTGAATACTAAAGGAGGAGTTTTATACTGCAAAACATACTAATATTCTTACCAGAAGATTATCACATCATCCAACAGACTCTTCAAAATATGATATGCCATTTTGGAAGATGCATCTTTTTCTGTTCACGATTTATCTATGATATTTCTAAAAAAATGTACTGTTCTCTTCCATATTCTATCTTTCCAAACATAAAAAAAGTTCCTGTTTCCCACTATTAATTAACTCTTTGACATTTAAATTTCATTCCTCAAGTCCATTGGTCAACAGAAGAAATCTCCTGAATTTCCATGTTCTCTTGCCAATTAAATGATTATACCACAGCTTTGCAGGATGGAGAATATATCTTCATTATTTTGTGTGTTCCTCCAATGAAGTTCCATCTTTTCAACATTTGGAATCAAAGCAGAATACAACACTCCAGTTGAAAGGGGAATAAAGTTTTATAAACAACTTCAACTACTTGGAATAACATATCATATCCTCCATTATTTCACCTTTGTTCACATGTGAAAATAACAAACTGACTTTGAACCAAATCATAAAATTCTTTGCCAACATCTCAACCTCTTTGCCATTTATTATATGGTCATCAACATATGAATTTCAGATATAAATTTAATTTTTTAAAATGTAAGTTTGACATACATATTTAGACATACAGCATGGTAACCGGCCCTTCCATCCCATGAGCACATGCTACCCAATACCTAAATCCAGCTACAAACCCATTTTCGGAAGGTGGGAGGAAACCTGCACAAAACTATCCATGCCACCTCTTTTTCCCATGGAGACTTTTTACAGATTAATATCATCAAATAATTTAATCTCAGCCATAAAGTTAGCTCGACAGACAACTGTCCAAATTAAATCAGTGGTAAACAACACAACTGTTGATCCACTAACAATGTCAGAACTTTACAGCTTTGTTCCATGCATTTCAGTCAAAAATCTTAACTTGACATTTGATTTATGGCCATGCAACTTAAACAATAACATTGTCTTCTGATATTAAAATTAAAAATAAATCTTGCTTTCAAGCTTCTCTGTAATTTGGTGCATCAGTTATTCCAAATCAACACATATCTTTTCAAATTAATCCTTCAATCTGTTCTTCAAAGGCTGAAAGAATTGCACAAGATTAGAGCTCACAGATGTAACAATTTTTAGATCAGTAAAACATCAATTAACCTTTAGTGAGGAAACAGGATCTGAAGGAATAACCTTTAGCCTTTCTCCTCTGACCTAGTTTCTTGTTTGTAAAAACACAAAAGTGCTGGAGGAACTCAGCAGGCCTCACATTGTCCATAGGATGTAAAGATATTTAACTATTTGCGGCCTGGGCCCTTCTTCAAGGTACTTTTACCTCCTGTGGATGGTGCAAGACCTGCTGAGTTCCTCCAGCATTCTTGTGTTTTTACTTCAATCACAGTGTCTGCATGTTTCTCTACTTTCCTGTTTGTCACACTCCTTTTCAATGTACTTTCAGAGGATGTCTCTCAAGCCATTATGACTTTCCTGAAATTTGTATCCTTCCGCCACTCACTCCTCTATAACTTCTGTCACCTACAACATAATCTCACCACCAGACACATCTTGCCCTGTCCTTCTCTCTCTCTGCCTTCCGTAGGGACCGCTCCCTCCATGATTCACTCATGCACTTATCCCTTCCCACTAATCGCCTCCTTGGCAGCTTCCTCTGTAGTAAGTTCCTCATATGTACCTATACCTCCTCCCTTGGGGCCCCAAACTGAACCATTCAAGTGAAGCAACACTTCGCTTGTGAATCTGCGGGAGTCATCCACTGCATCTGGTACTCCCATTGTAGCCTTCTCTATATAAGAGAGACTGGACGCAGGCTGGGAGATTGTTTCACTGAGTATCTTCGCTCTGTCCACTTCAATGACAGTGGCAGGCCATTTCATTTCTGCGCCCCATTCCTATGCTGACTTGTCTGTCCATGGCCTCATGCACTGCCAAACCAACATCATCCGTAAATTGGAGAAGAAACACCTAATATTTTGTCTGGGCACTCTCTAATTGGATGGCATTAACATTGACTTCTTCTGTTTCTGCTAGCTTACTCTCTGTCCTCCCTCTCATCCCCATCCCTCTGTCTTCATTCCTACAGCTCTCCACCTCTTTCCCTCTCCATTCACAAAGCCATCCCACCTCCCCTCATTTGGTGCCATGCCCTCCCTCCCTTTTCTACCTATGACCTCTTGCCTGTGGGCTTGTGCTCCTTCCCTTCCTTCCACCATTTTATTCAGACACCTGCCTACATTTTGTTCATAACTTGCTGAAGGGCTCAAGCCTGAAACATTGGTTATGTATCTTTATCTTTGCTAAAGTACACTGTTTCACCTGCTGAGTTTCTCCAACATTGTGTTTTTATTTCAATTCTTTATTTGCCAGTCCCTAAGAGGAGTCTTCTCTTCCTCCATGACACATAGCAGAGAAACAGATCCTTCTGCCCACTGGATCCATTCCAACCATCTCTCATTACGATTCCACTGATCTTGGTCTATTTCTTGGCGATTCACGGAGATGCAGTAAAACACCCAGTATCTGGCACCTATAGGGATTGGCAGATAAGTGTGTTTTTTGGTTGCTTGAGATTGTGTGTGGTGTGGATTGGCAAACTAACATTGAGGGATGCCAATTTTAAACTTCTGTATTTTTTACCTATTTATTTCCCTCAATTTTTTTTTTTGCCAGTTGCTTGAGGCTGCCACCTGCTTGAATTCTGGATAACAGGGGTTTTCCTGTACTATTAAAATGTTTTGAGCCTACCTGCTTCCTCCACTCACTATGGCAAGGCATTCCAAATCCTCAGATTCTCTCTAAACTTCTTCCTCCTTTTAATCTTTGCATCTGGTTAAGCCTATTGTAAATATGTAGCATGATGACGGAAAGGTGTACGGAAAAAATAATTGTGTGTCCACAAAAAGAGTGAGACCAGGTTTAAGATTTTATTCAAATGGCTGCATCTCAAGAGAGGCATATTCCCTCAGAGCTGCACTGAAATACGAGCCAAATTGATGTGCACATATTCTGGAGGTGTAAGCAGAGTTAGTTGATTAATTACCACAGAACTAATTTTTAGCAATTCCCAAATGAAGCTGAATGAATAAAATGGAACTGGGTGAATAGGTTTATCATTGGTTTCAGTAAACTCACACATAAAAGCACAGCAAGAGATACAACAATCGACATCTAAAATCGATTGAAAATCAGTGAATCCCCACCATCATCTGCAGAGGGGTCAAAATCTGTTACTTTGGTTTTATTTATTAAGCATTCTACACACTTTCTTTAAAGCTTCATGGAAGATTTATGACTATTTATAGGAACTATGGTAGAAAATATCCTAAGTTCCAAGCAGCAAAAGAAATTCAGAATGCTAATGATAAAACTGTGGAAGTCAACTGGAGTGGAAAAGTCGAGGGTCTCAACTGAACGTTTGACAATATCAAAGGATCAAATCTCCATCCAGGCATACAGGATGTGTCTGCGTTTGATGCTTCATTGATAGGTCTTATTAATCAGCAAGCGAACACAGTAAAAGAACCCAGTATCTCCCTTAAAAAAATATGATGTTTATTCAAAAGTTCTTTTCACATTTTATGAGACAGTGTAAATCTACCCAAACCCATTAATTTAATAACACTGATTTTATTTTGTAATTAGCTTCCCAAAATACAATTCCAAAATACCAATTTATAAGCACGTTAAGTAAGTCGGTTAAGGCATACCAAGTTTAGCAATGCAGGCATTGCTGGATGCAAATGCAAAGCATGTATAATATCCTTAATATTACATCATAAGCTGTGCAGATGTTGTTTTGATGCTTTTGCCATAAACATGACTTCCCATCGCTTTCTTTTTGGACTTATTGCAAGTATGAATAATATCTGAGTAGTTTGTCGCCCTCATCTTTCACTAATCCACTAATTCCACCTGATTTATTAGCCAGATCTTGCGTTCTTTCCATGTATTTTTCCTTAAATGCACAGCCCTGGCATCTTCCAGTGATAAAGATTTTCATTTCTGACCTTTAAATGGTGCGAGAATTGTTTCGGCAGGGAGAAAATTACAATTAACCAAAGTGAAGGGGAATTTCTCTGAGTGTCTTGTAAACTTGCTGCTCCCAATGAGTACAAACATATAGTTTAATATTTCCTAGACAAAGTCATGTGAAGCAACAAAATGAATGACATCATGAATTTGGGAGTCCTGAATAAGAATGAATATTTACTTCGATGAATTTCCCGTTTGTTCAAGCAAACTAATTTCATTGAACTGTTCAGAGAAAAGCATTCACTCTGTGGTGCATGTGAAGCAGCAATACGTGCCATTTTGCAGAGTAGTTGTGATTAATACAGAGTGGCATAGTTTCCATTACGGTTAGCACAACACTATTACAGTGGCATTGATGCCGGTTCAAATCTGTTGCTGTCTGTAAGGAGTTTGTATATTCTTCGGGTAACTATGTGGGTTTCCTCCAGGTGCTCCAGTTTTCCCCCACATTCCAAAGATAATAATTTATGAGATTAATTGGTCACATGGGTGTATTCGGGCAATACAGTCTTGTGGTCCACAAGGGCATATCACTATGGTGTTTCTCTAAATACATTAAAACCCTGGTGTCTATGTAGTGATATGTAATTACACCACTAGATCACCAGGGGTTATCCCACTGACCTTGCATATAAAGCAGTCCAGAGCTACAGTCTAGCCTTCCAGGTTCATCTTGCAGAGAGACAAGACCTCATAGTCTACATATTAGTTTATTAAATTGTACTGACAGTAACCATACCAGCAGTGTGAATATAAGACAGCTTCATAACTTCAAAGGTAATGGATCAATGACAATTTTTCTCAAATAAATTGGGTCTAGAGCAGTGGTTCTCAATCTTCCCTTTCCACTCACATACCACCTTAAGCAATCCCTTACTAATTACAGAGCACTTATGGCATAAGGACTGCTTAAGGTGGATTGTGTATTTAGGGGTGTAGAGCGCATCGAAAGAACCAAAGACTTGCTTGTTGATCCAAACCAAGTCTTTTATTAACTAAAAGACTGGAGCATATCACAAGTAGGTCAACCAGTCCAGAATGACCTGGTCTGGCTAGGAGCAATCCTTTAAGACCTGCCAGTAGGTGTAGCTATGCTCTCAGCCAATCACAGTCATCCTACACTACAATCTGTACAAATACACATTGGTGATAGAATCTGTACTATCACGAGGGGGACAGTTTGAAAACCATTGGTTTAAATAATGTGGCAGGGGGAATAGAAGCCATGCAGAAGACAAAATGAAGCAATGCAGAGATGAATGCAAAAGTTGGAAAACAGAAAAATAAAAGTGGAGTACAGAAAAGTTAAATTCAGAAGACCCAATGATTATTTGGGCCATAAGCATCAGGGCACTTTATCAGAATCCTCTTAGCATTCAAAACAAGATCAATCAGCTTGGCACAAATCTGTACACAGTCGTATAATCTAGTGATCATTACAGAAATGTGTTTTCAGACTGGAGATACTTTGGAATTTAAAATCTAAGGGTATCAGGTAATTTGGAAGGATCCAGGAAGGCAGAGGAGGAGGGTAAGTGTTCTTAATTAACAATGAAATCAGGGTTATAATGGAAACTGTACAACATCAAATCTATCTGGATTGAGATTAGTAAAAACACAAAATGGTGGAGTAACTCAGCTGGTCAAACAGTGTCCATTATATAGCAAAAGTGAAAATACATAACCGACGTTTTGGGCTTGACCCCCTTCCTCAAGTTATGAGAGAATGTTGGCAGGCATCCAAACAAAAAAGATAGGGGGAGAAGGGGGTTAGCAAAGGGAGGAGATGATAGGTGGAGAAGGGAGGGAGGGGACAGCAGCGATCAGGGGGACAAGAGATGGCTGGGTGAGTGGAGGGGGAAGGAGAGAGAACTAGAAAAACTGGAAACGGGGAGGGGAAAGAAAAGGTGATCAAGTTTGCAGAATGCAGAGAAGTCAATGTTACTGCCATCAAGTTAGAATGTGCCCAGACAGAAAATAGAATGTTGTTCCTCCAATTTGCAGGTGGTCAGGGTGGGCTTGTGGGCTGGAAGAGCCTGTTACTGTGCTGTATCTCTAAATTAAAAAAAAAATAACATGGAAGGAAGGCAGACTCTTGGAATAAACCCATCAATTTATTTCCCTGTAATATGGATTCTCCTTCATTCCAATCAACTTTTCCTGTTTCCTCCCACTGACAGGAGGGCAACTAAACTAACCAGTTATCCAACATACATTTGGGATGTGGAAGTAATCTACAATACGCAGGAGAAATAAAATCTTCACAGGCAGCACCCAAGGTCAGGATTGAATCAGGGTCACTGGAGTCAAGAAGCAGGTGGGAATCACAAAAGTCTACAGATGCTGTGATTGTGGTAAAAACACATAGAAATTCTGGGGTATCTCAGCTGGTCTCGCAGCGTCCATAAATATAGTACTAAAATTTTGAGCCTGAGCCCTTCTTCAAGGTATGAGTGAAAAACAGATAGGCATCTGAATTAAAAACTGAGGAGAGAAAGGTGGAAGAATGAAGGGGAGGTGTCCAGACCAACAAACAAAAGGTGATAATTTGATATGATAAGAGGAAATGTGATAATTGATTTTGGCTCTGTGAAAGGGGAGAGAGGGAAAAGGGGGTGTGTGTGAGAGAGAGAAAAAGTTCAAGGAAAGGAGATGGGGAAAGAAGATGGGGAAACGGAAAAGTTGATGTTAATGCCATCTGGTTGGAGGGTACCCAGATGCAATTCAAGGTGTTGTTCCTCCAATTTGCATGTGGTCTCAGACAGGCCATGGACAGGTGGGGAATTGAAATGGGTAACCAGTGGGAGATCCATGCTATGAGTTCAGCTAGCTACACCACTGTGCATCTTACAACCACGATTCAACATTGCAATGAAATGAACATCACTCTCCTGAGATGCAGATAAAGCAGCTGCATATTCAATTTTTCCTTTCCTGATCCTGGGAAAGCTGAGAAACACCAGCCAATGTGGTAACCTGGGAATGGGATAAAGTGCTGCCTAATATTTCTCTAAACTCCAGTTTCTTTAATGGTTTATGAACATGCATCTTGTGATGTTTTACCACAATCAGTGTGAGAGTAGAATAAAACAGGCTTGTGTGCTGGACAAGGAAATGTTGGATCTTCGTAAAAACATCATGATTAATAAGTCCCCATGCCTGGATCCAATATACCCCAGGTTGCTGTGGGAAGTGAGGGAAAAGATAACTGGAGCAGTAGCTATGATCTTTGTGTTTTCTTTGGTCACAGGGGAGTTACAGGATATTTGGAGAATGGCAAATGCAGTTCCCTTTTTTTAAAAAAAAGGTAATAGGGAGAATCCTGGGAATTATAAATTGGTGAGTTTTACATCAGTGGTGTGTAAATTATTGGAGAGGATTCTGAAGAATAGGATCTATGAGCATTCGGAAAAGTACAATCCACTCAAGGATAGTCAGCATGGCTTTGTGAAGGGAAGGTGGTACCTCATGAGCCTAATTGAGTTTTTTGAGGTGGTAAGGTGTTGTCTACATGAATTTTAGTAGTGCATTTGACAAGGTCCCCCATGAGAGACTTGTTCTGAAGGTCATGAGGCATAGAATCTTGACTGTGTGAATAAAAAAAAATGGCTTGCAGGTGGAAAGCAGAGATTAGTAGCAGAAGGAAAGTATTCTGCCTAGAGGTCAGTGACTGGTGGAGTACCACAATGATCTGTTCTGTGACCCCTGCTCTTTGTGACATTTATAAATGACCAGGAATGAACAGACGGAAGGATGGGTCAGTAAGTTTGCGGATGATACAAAGATTGGAGGCATTGTGGATGGAGCTGAAGGTTGTTGAAGGTTATAAGAAGATACAGACAGAATGCAGAATTGGGCAGAGAAATGGCAGATGGAGTTCAATTCAGATAAGTGTGAGGTGATGCATTTTGGAAGGACAACCTAGAAGGCTGAGTACAGGGTTAATAATTGGTTATTTAAGAATGTAGATAAAAAGAGCATCCTTGGAGACCAAATCCATACATCCATCAAGGTCACCGCATAAGTTAATAGGATAGTTAAAAAGGCCTACGGGATGCTGGGCTTTATTAATAGAAGGATTGAGTTCAAGAGTAGAGAGGTCATGGTGCAACTCTCCAAATCTCTGGTGAGAGTATTGTGTTCCGTTCTGGTCACTTCATTAAAGGATGGATGTGGATGCAATGGAGAGGGTACAGAGGAGATTTACCAAATTTTAACTGGATTGGAAAATATGTCTTATGAGGCAAGATTAGCAGAGCTGGAACATTTCCCTTTGGAGTAGAGAAGGATGACAGGAGACTTAATAGAGGTCTATAAGATTATGAGAAGCATAAATAGGGTGAACAGCCATGGCCTTTATTCCAGAGCATGAATAGCAAATAGCAGAGGACAATTGCGCAAAGTGAAGGGAGGGAAGTTTATGGGAGACATCAGGGGTAAGTTTTTGCACAGAGAGTTGTGGGTGTTTGTTGTGCCTTGCCAAGGATGATGATGGAGGCTGAAACATTAGAGGCATTTAAGAGACTCTTAGATAGGCACATGGATGGAAGAAAAATAGAGGGTAGGGAGGGTTTCAACTTTTTTAAGGAATATAAGGGTCGGGTCAACATTGAGGGTCAAAGGACCTGTATTGTGCTATAGTGTTGTATGTTCTAATCACCATTGCACTGGGTAAACAGAAGTTTCTCTCTGTTCTTCAGCAGGCTGTCTGTGCAAGCCAAAAATCTCTTTCCACTATCTACCACATTGTCCTGTGGACTTGCAAACTTTATGTAAATTGTGTATCTGAGTTGATACTCTGGTTCCAAAAAAGATAAAGGGCATCAAATTGTGCTGATTAGTCTAAATCTGTATTTATATTGGAAACTAGCAAGAATATGCAGATAGAATCTCCAGAAAAATGACAATTTCCTAATATTGCTTCATTAAACATAACTCTCCAATGCCTTCATATTCCTTGGGAAGGTGTACCATAGCTGAAATGATGCCGGAATATTCCTTTCATGTTATCATAAAGTACTAAAGACATGCTAGATTTTTAAAGTGTAGTCACTTTCATTGTGCTAAAATGGACAGGACAACTGACCTCATTTAGCAAGACGATATCTTGGACTTTCCTTCTCAATTTGAATTACATTGATAAGTGTTGGCAAGGGCACAGGCATAAAAAAATGGCAGCGCTGCCAGAACTGCTGAACTGGTGGAGCCATTGAGAGTGGAATGCAGAATCACAGCACTCCTCACAGGGTCCTACCACCCAGTCCAACTGTTGATGTTTCCATAGAGGCTTTAAATGGCCTGTTAAAATTGCTGAAGGTGGTTTATTTTAAAATCTAGCAAACACAGTGTCTGGGTCAAAGATGGCAGTACCTCTGTTCGGCAGCAGCCAGGAGGGGTTGCAGACTCTAAGTGAGCAGTGGACTGGCGCAGGCCACCAGAAAAAAATGTAGATCACACCCGCCCCACCTCCATTTGAGGAGAAACAAAGGAGATGACCCTACAGGATGGTGACCATGGCAATGGACTACAGAGGGGCTCTGCAGCTGTAGAACTCACAGGCTGTGGGGCTGTTAGTGATTGTTGTACGCAACCCACACAGGCTGCAAACTGCGGGCAACTGCCGTCAAAGGTATCACACCCAGTCTTTGGACTGCCGGAAACTGGCTAAAGGGGTACCAGATATCGGAACCGGGATGCAAAAGGGTGCTAAGACCACTAACGGTTTCCTGATAATGTTAGAGGATTGGATCTGGAGCTTGGGCTGCTGATGGTTTGGATTGAAGGGTGTGTGGCTGCGGGAGCACTGGACTCTGAGAGACTCTCTTATGCTGATTGTAAGGGGCGCCAGGCAATTTCTGCTGATGGCGAATCTTTGAACTTTTTTACCTTCTTGTCCAAAAGGCAGCCTCTCTCCACATTGAGGGACGACTTCAACACTAAATTGGAAGTGTCAGGCTCAGGTTAAACGTTGTAGTTGCAGGATTTGAAAGGGCTATGACCTTTTTTGACTGAGAGACATGGGCACGATCACAGACAACTGACCATAGCACCATCATTGCCTTTTTTGTTAAACAGAGAATAAAACATAATTTTAACTTTAGCTGAAATCGTCACTTTCAGTTTGTTCTGAAAACCATTTAAAGAAACCTTAAGGGCAACGTGCATGTTTGCAATTCCAACAGAAATGTTTCAAAAAGTCATTTTTCCAGATGTTACAAGAGAGTAAACATGTAGTTCTGAATGTCACAAAGATTTTTTTTGCACTTGGCAGTGGCTGAATGCTCCCCTAGGATCTGTTAGGATTCTAAAAAGTTGCATACAAGGGATTTGATAACAGAGATTGCCAAACCACTAATGATTGGGTTAAAATAAAGCAATTCAAACACTGAGAAAGTAAGTATAATTGACCTCAAGCTCTTTTACTTGTTTAATTATCTGGCTAGAATTGGAGGGGTTTAATGCAATGATAAAGCAGACTGGCAGATAGTTGGCTTGGTGGTCAAACAAATTGCCTGATGCTTTTCATTTATTCTGCATAACTATTTTGGGTGATAGGTAAAGGGTGATGCAGTGCGTGCACACGTATGTTTTTAAAGATCTTCACGTGGACTCAACCAGAGGATCTCCCTCTGTCAACTGCATTCTTGATGCAGAGATTTTTCCTTGAAGCCAACAGATCATTTGTCCCAAAGTTGTCCCATTGTTTAATCAGTGGGAGAGAATTGAACAAGGAATTCTTCTAGCACTTTTGTGTTTTTTTTCTCTTGAACAAGGTGGTGCAGTTCAAGATAAGTCATTTAAAAATGAGATCCATGGGAATTACTTTTCATAAAGAGCAATTAATCTTTTGAATTCTCTAGCCTGGATGGTTATGGAGGGTAGATCATTGCCTTAATTAAATATTGATCATATTGAAATGCAGGGCAGGCTGGAGAATTCAGATGGTCTACTCCATGGGGGTGATTTCAAGCATTTTCTATTTTAAGTTCAGATTTCTGACAGGTGCAGCTTCTTTAATTTTCATACACTGGTATGTCAGTGTCTCATATAGCTGTCAGTTTGTGAATGAGTTGGGAGCCTTATGTTCTGAGCTCTGTAGCTGGCTATGATGGAACATGCAGAAAGTGTTAGAACAAGTTTGACATGGATAGAGTGTTCAAGGAGTGTCACTTCTGGAAGAGTGATGAGGACTGAGTGGTAGGCATTTTCTACATGGACTTCAGCAAGGCCATTCACATGGTCTGTATGGATGGCTGATCTAGAACATCAGATTCCATGGGATTCAGGATGCATTCATCAATTGGATACAGAATTGACGGTCAAAGGTAATTATGGATGTTTGTTAATCAGATGAGGGAGCTGTGACCACTGTAATGTCACAGGGATCATGCTGTGTGCATGGCTGATTGTCATCTATGTCAGCCATTCTCAACAGCAGCCATAGCTGAAAAAAAGGTTGAAAATGGCTAATCTATATTACTGACTTGGACGAGAATGCTGATGCCATGGTAGCAACTTAGCAGATGACACCAAGATTAGTAGCACAGTGAACAAAGGTTACGGAAGATTTCAGAAGGTTCTAGATGAACTGAGAAAGTGGTCAAGGAATGGCGAATGGAATTTAACTTGGACAAGTGTGAGGAGTTGCACTTCGGCAATTAAAAAAAAAGACAGGAGTTCCAAGGTGAATGGAAAAATCCTTGGGAATATTACAGAATAATGTGACTTGTGGATACTGGAGAATAGTTCCATGAGAGTAGCGACACAGACAAACAGAGTGGTGAAGGTACAGTTCGGTGGATTTGCTTTCATTAGTCAGGGCAATGAGTACAGAAGCAGAAACATTGTGTGACAACTGTACAATATATTGGCGAGAACACGCTTAGAATATTGTGTGGAATTCTGCTATGAAAGGTTATCATTAAGCTGGAAATGGTACAGAAAAGGAACATGAGTATGTTCCAGGAGCGATTGTCTTGAATCATAGAGGGACTGGGACATTTTTCTTTGGAGCACAGGAGATGATCATGAAGGTAAAGATAAGGTGAATAGTCACAGGGCTTTTTCCCAGAGCAAGCGAATTGAAAACACGAATACATGTATTTAAAGTGAGAGAGGAAAGACATAAAATGGACTTGAAAGGCATCTTCTTCATACAGAGTGGGGTGGGTATGTAAAATAAGCTTGCCTTGCAATTGGTAGAGGTGGAGACAATTGTAATGTCAAAAAGGCATTTAGTCAGGTACATGTAGGAAAGTTTGGAAGAATAGGGGCTGATGACAAGCAAACGGAACTAACTTGGCTGTCTCTGTACTGTCGACCTCTTATGTTCTAAATGATATCTATTGCTATCTCCTGTCAATGTTGGTGAATGCGTGGTCATTCACTTTAGAAGAAAAAATATTCAATTAGATTAAATTATTATTAAATAGTAATTTAACAAGACTTTCATTGCCAGGTTCAGGAACAGCTGCTACCCCTCCACTATCAGATCGATCAACAGCAAACTCAATCAAGGACTCATTTAAGGACTCTTACTTTTGCACTTTATTGATTTTTTTTATTCTCGGTATTCACAGTTTGTTTACATTTTTTTATTTGTTTACACGTGTATGTTGAGTACAATTTATGTTGAGTACAATTTTTTCCACTACAAATAAGTGGTAATTTTGCCTCACCTGCAGAAAAAAATAATCTAGAGTTGTATGTGATGCATGAACTCTGACAATAAATCTGAACTCTGAATTATTGCAACATGCTGTTGTGTACAGAGACTTGGGAGTACTTCAAAGTTCACGTTTATTGTCAGGGTACATATATGACAACATATACAACCCTGGGTTTCTCTTCCCTGTGGGCTTGGCAAAATTTCTACTTATCGGTAGTGCAAAAAATTCTTCAAGAAAAGATACGTATACAAGAGAGGGAGTGTATACAAAGAAAGTGATGTAAATAAAATGATTGCAATACAGAAAATAAAGATTTCAGATTTCAGATTTATTGCCAGAGCACATACATGACATCACATACAACCCAGAGATTCTTTATCCTGCGGGCATGCAAGAATTACGACTTATTGGTCATGCAAAAAAAACTACACCGCATAAACATGTAAACAAAGAACTGTAAACAGATAGCAAATGCAAACAAACTAACATTGCAATACAGAGAGAATAAAAAAGAAAATAAGCAAAATGGGCAAGTAAGAGGGCTTAATTGGTCTCTGAGTTTGTCATTGAGAGTCTGATGGTGGAGAGGTGGCAGTTGTTCCTGATATTCAATATTCAATAATCATTAAATATTCAATAGTAAATAATGTGTAAAGTAAGAGCCTAAATAAGTCTCTCATTGAGTCATTTGTTTAAGAGTTTGATGGTGGAGAGTAACAACTGTTCCTGAACTTGTTGGTGCGAGTCTTGTGGCACCTCTATTTCTTCTCTAATGGCAGTAGCAAGAACAGAGCATGTCCTGGGTGGTGTGGATTCATGATGATTACTGCTGCTCTCCAACAGCCATGTTTCATGTAGATCTTCTCGATGATGGGGAGAGTTTTGCCTGTGATGACCTGGGCTGTGTATGAATAGCAAAAGGTTGGCTGGTAATTAAGTTGGCCTTCATTCCTAGACAAATTGAATTTAAGGTCAGGGAGTTTGTGCTGCAAGTGGTCAGGTCGAACCTGGAGTAGCGTGTGCATTTCTCCTCTTACTTGATACAGGATAACCTGTCTTTGCAGGCGCTGAGGAGGTGGCTCACCAGGTTCATTCCAGAGATAAGGGTGCAAGCCGATGAGGAGAGACTGAGTTGCGGGGGACTTTCCTTGCTGGATTTCCGACAAATGAAAGGGGATCTTATTGAAACATATCACATAATGAAAGGAATAGATAATCGGCAGGAAAGTTGTTTCCACTGGTAGGTGAGACACAAATTAGAGGTCAGCATGGTTAGAGCTGTTACCGTACCAGAAACTGGGGTTCAAATCTGGCGCTGTCTATAAGTTCTCCCCGTGTCTGCGTGAGTTTCCTCAGGGTGCTCCAGTTCATCCCATCTTCAAAAAATGTGCTGGGGGTACAAGTCAATTGGGTGTAATTGGGCAGCATAGGCTTGTGGGACTAAAGGGCCTGTTACCATGCTGTATGTCCAAATTTGAACATTTCTTTTTCACTATTTTTATTGGATTTTACAGAAATAGTATATAAGTAAAAACCATTAATCAAAGGTAATATATATA
Organism: Narcine bancroftii; assembly: GCF_036971445.1. Classification (NCBI taxonomy): domain Eukaryota; kingdom Metazoa; phylum Chordata; class Chondrichthyes; order Torpediniformes; family Narcinidae; genus Narcine; species Narcine bancroftii. Next base: position 87,259,570 of record NC_091469.1, read on the forward strand.
TATATATATATATATATATAAAAGAAATATACAGAAAAAACAGTTATATAAGAAAAGTAAAGCTATTACATAAAATCAACATCAGCACAGTCAAACATTAAAAAAGCAGCAAACCCTGAAACATTTCCAGCATATGGCTAATTGAAAAAGAGAGAAAAAAAGGTAACTATTATACTATACTACAAATTCTAACCCCTTCTCTTCTGAAGTTATTTGATAAGTACATATAATTTCACCACCATTAAAAGAAACCACAAATTCACAAAGCAAGATCCAAATGAACTTAAAAATTATGAAAATAATTGATAAAGGGACGCCATAAACTTAGAAAATTTAAATCTGTTACAATAGAAGAACATTTGATTTCTTTTCAAAGTTAGGCATGCCATCATATCAGATAATATCTTTCCAGCTCATCAATATTGAAAGTCTGGCAATAAGGGAGGCTGAATTTAAACAATTAAGTTTAAATTTAAATTGAATCATTTAATTTTAAAGATTCAGGAGAATAGATTTATGACAGAGGAGAATCTGCTTTCCCAGTGACTGGTGAATCGGTGGAAATCTCTATCCATGGAAGCAGTAGAGGCTGCCTCTTCAAGTGTAATTAAGACATTTTTGGAGAGTAGGAGAATTAAGGAGAGTGGGTGAAAAGGAAGATGAAACCATGGTCTGATCAGCCATGATCTTATTAAATGGCAGAGCAGGCTCAAGGGCCAGATGGCTGACCTCTGCTCCAGTCTCTTTTCAGCCAATGCTGGTACGAGCATGGAACTTTTGGTACATACATAAGCTCTTTCCTGAAATTTCTCTTGATAGTTGATCTTGATTTCTCCAGTCTAACTTCCAGAATGTGATTTCTGAGGGACACGGGCTAGGATTAAAAGAAAATTAACATCTCTGTCAAAGTAATTCAGACCGATCCTTCACACTTCATTAAAAATGGCAGCAACCAACGATGAAGCAGTACTTGAAAGACAATTCATGAAACAAAGGCCAGGTGTTTTCGGTTGGTACATCCATTCAAGAGGCATGTCATTGGAAGGAGCAATTCCTATTCCATGAAAGTTCAAACTGTGACTGCTTTTGTTTAACCTCAGTATGTGCCATGTTATTTTCACAGCACCAGCCAAATAATGAAGGTCCAAGCCCCGGTTTCCTCTGATCAGCTAGAAATTGCTTAAACAGGTGTAACATGATACAAATGATATTTATTTCAGAAACTGTTATTCTTTTTCTGCAATGTCACCTAAAACACCAATTTGATGTCCTTCTATTAATAAGCATGCAATATTGAGAGCTGTCTGTATTAAAAATCCATTTTGCTAAAGTAATCCCCTCAAAATAGAACCATAGAACATTACAGCACAAAAACAGGCTCTTTGGTCCTTCCAGTTTGTACTAAACTATTATTCTACTGTGTCCCATTTATCAGTACCCAGACCATAGCTCTCCAGAGCCCTTCCATCCATGTACCTGTCCAAATTCTTCTTAAATCTTAAAATTAAGCCCGCATTCACCATTTCAGCTGGCAAACTTCCACCACTTGCTGTGTGAAAAAGGGCCACCTCATGTTTCCCCAAAATCTTTCCATTTTACAATGTGTTTTCTGGTTTCTATCTCACCTACCCTTAGTAGATAAAACCTATCTACATTTACTCTGACAATACTCCTCATGTTTTAAATAACTCTATCAAATCTCCCCTCATTTTTCTAGGCTCCAAGGAATAAAGTCCTCACCTGTTTAACCTTTCCCTATAACTTAGTTCCTTAAATCTCTGCACTCCTTCCATCTTATTAATATCTTTCCTGTAGTTAGGTGATCAAAATTTTGTACAATTCTCCAAATTTGACCTCACCAATGTCCTTTACAACTTTACTAAAACATCCCAATTCCTATACTCAACACTTTGATTTTTTTTTTGAAGGGCAATATGCCAAAAGCTCTCTTCACAACTCTATCTACTGTGACGCCAATTTCAGAAAATTATGTATCTGTATTCCCAGGACTCTCTGTTCTACTGCCCTCCTCAGTGCTCAACCATTTACCATGTATCTCCTTTCTTGATTTGTACTTGCAAAATGCAACACCTCACACTTGTCTACATTAAATTCCATTTTTCAGCCCATGTTTTCAGTTGGTCGAGATCCCTCTGCAAGCTCTGAAAATCTTCCTCACTGTCCACAGCACCTCCAGTCTTAGTGTCATCTGCAAACTTGCTGATCTAATTTTCCATATTATTATCCAGATCATTGATATAGATGATAAACAACAATGGCCCAAGCATGGATCCCTGAAGCACACCATGAGTTACAGGTCTCTAGTCTGAGAAACAATCATCCACTACTACTCTTCTATAACCAATGTTGAATCCATTTCACTACCTTACCAATAATACTGAGCATCTGAACCTTCCTAACTAAACTCCATGTGGGACCTTACTAATTCATCTTTTTGGTTTCAACAACATTTGGAGTTGGTGAACCAAATCCAAAAGATGTCAGAAATAGACATTGCCATTTGGGCTTCTAATATACAGCCAGAGACTACATCTTATTTCTCAAAGCCATTGAAGTGAAACAAGAATATCAGAGAATGCTTAAGTTCATCACTATTCTATTCTTCCCCTTCGTGAAAATTGCATGTTGTGGACAGATTAAATGATGTTATTTTGATATGGCTGACTATTCTGTTAATGACTTAATTATAAACATGCAAACAAAAGATATTCGAATCAAGAGTTCAGAGAGCACCAGCTCAAGATCTGGGGCTTCCTGGAAATATGAACAGGAAATTCGAACACACACTTAAACACACACACACCCCCCACACACACACACACCCCCCACACACACACACACCCCCCACACACACACACACCCCCCACACACACACACCCACCCCCCACACACACACACCCACCCCCCACACACACACACCCACCCCCCACACACACATCCACCCCCCCCACACACACACACCCACACACACACCCCCACCCCCACACACACACACCCCCACACACACACACACCCACACACACACACACCCACACACACACCCCCCGAACACACACACACCCCTCCTCACACACACCCCCCCCACACACACACACCCCACACACACCCCCCACACACACCCCCCCACACACACCCCCGCACACACATCCCCCACACACACATCCCCCACACACACACCCCCCACACACACACACCCCCCCACACACACACACACCCACACACACACCCCCCACACACACACCCCCCACACACATACCCCCCCACACACACACTCACCCCCCCACACACACACCCCCGCACACACACACCCCTCACACACACACTCACCCCCCCACACACACACACCCCCCACACACACACCCCCCCACACACACACTCCCTCAACACACACACACCCCCACACACACACACCCCCACACACATTCACCACACACACACCCACACACACAAACCCCCACACACACACACCCCCACACACACACACCCCCACACACACACCCCCCCACACACACACCCCCCCACACACACACCCCCCCACACACACACACCCCCCACACACACACACCCCCCACACACCCCCCCCACACACACACACCCCCCCCACACACCCCCACACACACACACACACACCCCCAACACACACACCCTCCCCCTCACACACACACACCAGAAGTGAATGATCCAGTGATTAATTGGAGGCTCAGAGTTGGTGAGGGTAAGAAATTGAGTTCTTGGGTTTTATTATCTCAGAGGGTCTTTCCTGGACCCAACACCAATGGCATTGTGAAGAAAGCACGTCAGCACCTTTACTCCTTCAGGAATTTGCTGAGGTTTGGTATGACGATAGAAACCCTGGCAAATTTCTACAGATGTGTGGTGGAAAGTGTGCTTGACCGGCTGCATCATGGTCTGGTATGGGGACCCAATACCTCTGAGCATAAATCCCTGCAAAACAAAAAGGGCACACCCCAGGATATCACAGGGAAATCCCTCCCACCATTGAGAACATCTGCAAGGAACACTGCCATCAGTGAGCAGCTGTAATCATCATTCAGCACACATTATGTTCTCGCTGCAACCATCAGAAAAGAGTTCAAGGTGCCACAAGACTCGCCCCACAGCTGTTAGCCCTCTACCATCAGGCTTCTTTACCACAAACTCAATCAGGGACTCAGTTAAGGTCTCTTACTTTTGCACTTCATTGATTTTTTTTCTCTCTGTATTACACAGTTTGTTCACATTTCTTTATTTGTTTAAATTTGTTTATTTGATTAGAGTCTTTGTTTTCCACACTAACAAGTGGTAATTCTGCCTCGACCGCAGGAAAAAGAATCTCAGGTTTGTATGTGATTTCATGTATGTACTCTGACAATAAATCTGAAACCTCCATTCTCCCATATTTCACAAACAGACCATGCTGCAAGAGCGATTTTCCATTTTGATTTAAAAAAAAATTCTACCACTTCTTTTGAAAGCCAAAAATCCTTCTGGTGAGGATCGATAACATGGTGGAAGGGCATTTATACACCTCTACAGCATACGTTCAGCTTCGAAGAAGCCGTATTCATTTGAAATGCTGCTCATTTAAAATGTCAGTGCTGGCATCGTGGTTCAATCGCCAGACCAATAACTCAGGTGTCTGGGTGAGAAACTAATCAGTATTCAGGGTCCAATTGCACTCTGGCAAACTGTGGAATTGAAAAAGGAAAAATTATCATTGAGAAACAAGCAGAACAAAATCACCAGATTATTTCAAAAACCCATCTGGTTCACTGAATTCTTTCAGGGGTGGAAAATGTGGCAATACGTGGCTCCAGGACCCAAGCAATGGGATTGATCTTTTTTCACAACCATGGCTGCAGTGGTTCAACAAGTCTGCTCACTTATTTCTTCTGGAAAGGAATTAGGATTGGACAATAAATGGGGGTTTCAGCAGTGATGCCTCGATTCTAAAAAGTGGATTTTTAAAAAAATCTGCCAAATCAAATTTATGGCATTGAAATAATGGACCCATTAGTGGTTTTCAAACTGCCACCCTGAACTCACAGGGTGAGTAATTCCTATGCCATAGGTGCTCTGTGATTAGAAAGGGATTACTTAAGGTGGTATGTGAGTGGGAAGGGAAGGTTGAGAATCATTGCTCTAGTCCCAATTGTTACTGAAATATTTTGCTTGAGAAAAACTGTCATCGGCCCATTTCCTTTGGAGTTATGAAACTGTGCACATAACGAGTCAATTAAGTATGATTAAAACAATGGTCTTCAAACCTTTTCTTTCCACTCACATCCCTTACTAATCGCAGAGCACCTATGGCATAGGGACTGCTTAAGGTGGAATGTGAGTTTAGGGGAGCAGTTTGAAAACCGCTGCTTTCGGCTGTCAGCGTTCCACACAAAGGCTGAAGACCAAACACTAAATTTTCTGCAAATAAAGCGTAGAACATTACATCACAGTACAGGCTCTTTGGCCCAATTATGTTATGCTGATCTATATCAACCTAAATCCTCCCGACCTCATTACCCACTATTTGTCTTTCATTGATGTAGCTGTCTAAATGTCTCTTAAATGCACCTATTCCAACATCCACCACCACTCAGAATCAGAATCAGTATTTATCATCATGAACCTGTCACAAAATTCATTTACATAAACCAGATTACAGAATAATTTTTCAAAAGTGCAAGGAAAAGTAAAAAAAGACAAAGCAGTTTCTGTGGTTCATTGATCATTCAAAAATTTGATGGTAGAGGAGAAGAACCTGTCCTTGTGCCACTGAGAATTGTCTTCAAAGTCCTGCACTTTCTTCCTGATGGTATCAGAGTGAAGAAGGCATAGCCTGGGTGATGGACTCCTTGAGGATAGAAGCTGCTTTCTTAAGACACTGTCTCTTGGAGATGTTCTCGATGCCCGTGATGTTACAGGCAAAGTTAACAAACCTTTGGAGTTTTTTTTTGTCCTGTGCGAGGGCACCGCCATACCAGGCAGTGTTGCGACCAGCCAGAATGCTCTCCATAGCACACCTGTAGAAATTTTCGAGAGTTCCATATGACATACCAAATCTCCTCAAATTCCTCATGAAGCATAGCCGCTGGTGAGCCTTCTTCATGATTGCATTGATATGAAGGCTCCAGGACATATCCTCAGAGATGTTGACACCTAAGAATTTGAAGTTCTTGATCATCTCCACTGCTGAGCCCTCTATGAGGACTGGCTCATGTTCTACTAGCAAGGCATTCCAGGCACCCATAATTCTGTGTAAAAAAACTGAAGTTTCTCCTCAATTGTCTCATCTCACTTGTACTATTGTTCTCTGGTATTTGCTACTCCCGCCCTGGGGAAATAGTGCTGCCTGTTTATATTGTCTATGCCTTTCATAATCCCAGAGACTTTTATTAAGTCACCTCTCATCTTTCTTTGCTCCAACGAGAAAAGTTCTGCTATCCTTGCCTCATGTTTTCCAATTTAGGCAACATCCTGGTAAATCTCCTCTGCACCCTCTCCTTCCAACCTTCCATTAATGAGGTGACCAGAACTGAACACAATATTCTAAATGTGACCACTAGAAATTTATAGAGCTGCATAATCTTATGACTCATGAACTCATGAGACTACTGAAACCCAGCACACCATAGGCCGACTTAACTGTCCTATCAACCTATGCGGCAGTCAAGAGAGATCTATGGATTTGGACCTCAGGGTCTCTCTGTTCTTCCACACTGTTAAATATCTGACCATGAAACATGCACTCTGTCTTCAAGTTTGACCTTCCAAAATGCATCACCTTATAGGTTAATCAAAACTTAGTCTGGCAGCAGGTTCCACATACTAAGAGCACCAAGACAAGTATTTTGTTCAAAGGCCAACAAAAAAAACAAACATTAATGTCTGTTAGCAAAAAAAACCTATTAATAAGCGAAGTAGCACCTCCTTTGATTTGAAAACAGTATCAACACACAGCAAATTTAGCACCTCTGTTGAAAAGGGGCAGAGAATGGAGCTAGCAATAGCATATTACCCAACTCAATCAATGGCAGCACATTGGCAATGAATACAGATATTATACTTTGTTAGGCAGGATTTCCAGTGCTAGAGGAGGGGTGGTATAGAACAACATGATCAAACTTTGCAGGTTACAGCTAGAGTACAGCATACAATTCTGGTTGCCACACACCAAGTATGATACTGTTGAACCTCAAGGGCAGCAGAGGAGATTCGCCCAGATGCTGCCTGCGGTTGAGGGTTTTTGGTTAAGAGGACAGACTGAAGGAGATCTGACAGAAATGGCTTTGATTGGCTGAGATGTCTAAAACTAGAGAATATTAGTTAAGTGTGAAGAAGAGACTCAGATGGAATCTGAGCAAGATATTTTTGTGGTTGGGAACTAGAATACAGTACCTGAGTGAGTGGTGAAGGCAGGTAACCTCACAACATTTTAAGAGCATAGAGGCAAGCTCTTGAATCACTAAGGTTTACAGATCTATAGTTCATGTTGATGTATGGGTTAATATGGTTAGCATGGATAGGGCAGGTCAAAAGGTCTGTTTCTGTGCAGTTCATGGGGAAAGTTTAAAGAAAAATACATGTCCTCTCTAGGTAGGATGAAAATAATAGGGAATAAGGTACATTGAGAGATTGTGAGTTGAATGATCACTCATTTTTTACAAGCAATAAATGGCCTTAATTGAGGATATTGTGGCATTTGTTTAAAAATTGAGTTCAAATCCCTTCGCGATGCGAGATGATCATCCGTGCAGGGAAAGAGCAACTAAGTTAATATGCAGCATAGGAGGGAAAAATCAATTCAATCGACAACTTGGATCCAGCTCTTCACCCTCGAAAAGAGGTTTTGCCTTACAGACAGACGCTAAGGAGAATTTAGCCACGATCGGAACTATGTGCCAGCGCAGGCTGCTAAGCAGAGTGCAAAATTTAGCATGGAAAAGGTGTAAAAATCGGAAAATATTTCTGTACATGAAAGGTCATTAGCAGCTGTTTCCAAGAACGGGTTTGATGAGATCAGAGCACTTGACTCATTGAAAATGTAGCCAGATGCTGGCATGGGTTGATTAAAAGAAATATCTGGGTATTTTGGAAAGATAAGATCAAACAAACTGAACTTTTGCTTCCAAATTTATCATGTGATTTTAATAGATTAAAGGATTTTTCCTCATTCTTGTAAAAAGTGGCATAATTATGATTTTTCTTGCACCAAATAAAAGGCTACTAGTCCTAGCAAGTTCTGCAATTTGCTGAGAAATTCCATTCTCCTTGACCAAATAGTTCATCCCATTGTGTTAATTTAATGAATTATTCATAAATCAGGCAAATCAGGAACGCAGTCAGAGTCAGAGAAAATTTGGCTTCTCTTTAAGTATCAAAACAGCTTGAAGCCCCCTCTCGGAGGCCCACACAAGACCCCTCACAAATTCCAGAAGTATTATCCAAGCCTTTCAACTTAAAATCAGGACGTTTGTGTTAAGCATTTGAGCAAATAGTTAGTCTGCTTAATATTTCCCAATAGAGTCAATGCAGTGCCTATGTGAGTATTTAAAGGCTTGTTTTCATGTACATTTTTGTGAGTTATAAATTCAAGGACTCAGAATATTTTCTTTTTCAGGAAGCTATTGTATATCTTGCACTCGACACATCTGTGATTATTAACAAAACATAACTGTCTAATTATGACTGATTTTAGCTCAATGTAATCATTCCGTTTGTGGATTGCAAAATTGTCAATTTGCAAAATGAATATTTTTATTCCAGACTTATGAAAAATATACAAATTCTTCAGGATGAGAATTTGCACACAGAGTAATGCTTTCTGTGCCCAGAGTGTAACAATTCTGGAAGGTCAGACTGTTAATCTCTGCATACCAGACTTCTGTGGTACTTAAGACTGTGATTTAGGTGTTTTTTTCTTGATGTTTAAGGATTCACATGAACCCTGAAATGGTTTGGGTCACACTTGTGCTCAAATCAAATTTGCAATGGACCCATTGAGTAGTATCCTTCACAGTCAGGAGCTGCACATTAAAAGAATGGTCATGTTTGTTTTCTGTTTAGATCCAGTCAACAACTTAAGATGGCCCCACCTTTGAATGTATATGACATTATGATTTTTCTGTCAGCCCAAGATGTTGTGGATGGGTATGCAAAAGGTTATAATGAATAAGTTGAGAGGGAGGAAGGTGTCAGAGATGTTGAGTATATGGACTAGAACAGGATACTAAGGAAAATCCACTGATGTCTGAAAGGAGTCTGTATATTCTCCCGATTACTTGCGTGGGTTTCCTCCGACCCTCCAAAAATATATGGTATTTGTAAGATAATTGGTGTATTTAGACTGCATGGGATCATGGGCTGGAAGGGCCTGTAACTGTGCTGTAACTCTAAATTAAATTAAAATCTAAAAAATAATGCAAACCCATGAATGCCAAAATTCTCTGACTCCGAAAGTCCAAAGGAGATTAAAAACAATAAGCAGTGTTGAATTCAATGATGATTAAGAGAGCCTGACAAAAGTTGAAGTATAATTTGTTTTTGGGATTGCCAACTTCGCTGTTTGCTATTTACATTTTATATTACTGGCAATAGGGTGTGTGTGTGTGTGTGTGTGTGTGTGTGTGTGTGTGTGTGTGTGTGTGTGTGTGTGTGTGTGTGTGTGTGTGTGTGTGTGTGTGTGTGTGTGTGTGTGTGTGTTGACAGTAAAACCCCTGGTATATGGCACCTATAGGGATTGGTAGATGCCGGTTAAGTGAATTTTCTGGTTCCATGAGATTGTGTGTTGCATGAATTTGCAAACTGACTGCTAATGGGATCCAATTTTAAACTTTTGTATTTTTTACCTATTTATTCTCGAAAGTTTTTTTGCCAGTTGCTTGAATTCCAGATAATGGGGATTTTATATAGAGGTATATTTATTTTTTTAAACCAGTTTTCCTCTTTATTATCGGCTTTGACCATAAGAGTTTCCCATCCAAGATGGATTAACTCCCACACTTGGGAAGAAGGAGATAGAATTTTCAGTAATTAATTCATGATATTCACATAATTTGCAAGGAAAGAAAATGTGAAGAAAGTAGGTAAATTTGCATTAGGGTCGCCGATCGGAAATGGTTTACTTAGCACTAAGTGTTGCAATTCATAATACCATTGGTGGGCCTAGAAATACATTGATATAGTGTAAAGATTTGTAGCACTATACAAAATAATTCAATGAATAAAATTGACTGCAGTGGTCAAACAGGATGTTAAATTATTCGCTTTGTGCTTTTGTGCAGCGATATCCAGGCATGAACAGAGACGGAAATAGTTTGCCATGCTTTTCAAGACATCACTCATATTTACGACCACACTTACATTAACTCTTGATCTCAGATTCCTTTCCTCCCCATCGCCCACATCCCCACCCAGGTGTCCAAATCCCCTGACCCTCCACTGACCCTTAAAGTCTCAATTTTGTCCCCATATGAATGTGGGACTTCCCTTATCCGTTGCTGGCCCTTGTCACTGCCCCTATGTGCCATGGGTGGTTCTCATGATGAGATCCACGTCAGCATGGCTGGTATAAGATTGACCTTTGTACATGCACCTACACTCATGATCCAAGATGTCAAGCAAAATAGAATAATGATGTTGGACACATACATATGGGCCACTGGCACCTAGCTGATTTTGAAGCAGAGATTATTTATAGGTCTGAAGCAAAGCAGACTCTTAAAGAAGTTTCCCAACAGGAATGATTTATTTATTTTCTTTGTTATCTTCCAGAAGTATCTTAACAATTCTTACCCGTTAGGCACATTTTCTAGTTATGGTCATGGGCTGAGTTATTTGGACATATTCCTCAAAACTTGCCCACACTCACCGTAAGAGTCATAGATCCTTGATAAGCCCACCAACTCAGTATTGAACAGAAAATGCTGATCTGCATTTTTCAGTATCACTCTGGGCACTCAACCCTTGCAAGGGTCAAACACATGCAAGCATTTCAGAGACAATAATATTTTGAATCGACTGACAATTTATTTCACTTCACTCAGAATGTTCCATCAGTCCAACACCCACATTCCAGTGTACACTGTATTTATCCACCACCCCATAATTTAAATGGCTTCTGAGTGAAAATCCACTCCTGTTCAAAACAAAATATTACTTCGACTGTCTCAAAGTCTGGCACTTAGAAAAGAACATAGAGCACATCAGCACAGTGGTCCTCAAAGTTGTGCCAACCTATATATTCCTATCAAAGAAAAACTAAACCTTTCCTACATCATAGCCCTCCATTTTTCTTTCATCCATATGTCTGTCTAAATGTCACTAATGTTTAGGCCTCCACCACCACCCCTGGCATTCCATGCACCCACAACCCTCTGTGTAAAAATATGTGCGGCTAATATCTCTCCTAAATCTTCCTCTCTTAACTCTGGTGTTTGCTATGCCCACCCTGGGAAAAAGGCATTGGCTCTCTACCTTATCTATGCCTCTCAGAATCTTATAGACTCCTGCTAAATCAATAGAAGTGGGATTTCAGGTTTGTAATTGTACATAGTCTGTCTATCCATTAACAACAGTAGTATCCGTCTGCCAGCAAATGACAAACAGTCTACTCGACACAAACAACAGTTGTCTTTTCACACAAGTGTTGCTGGCATTGCTTGAATGGATCAGCATTTATTGCTCATCCCAAATTGCCTCTGAATGTGTGCTTGCTGAAATAGACCAGAGGGCAGTTCAGAGACATCAGTATTGCTGTGGATTTGAAGACTGCCATAATGATCTGGACAAACTTCCTTTCCAGAAGGATATGAGAGGACATGATGGGGTTTAACATTAGTGGATCCATGAATCACCATTATTGAAATCACTTTTTGTTTTGAATGTATTAAATTACTTGAGTTTCACTTCATTGCATGGCACTTGAAACCAAGACCCCCAGTCTAAATATCGGGGATACTACAGTTAGGTTAGCTCCAAGATATCATTGTCTTTCAAGCCCTCTGGCCTGGAGTTGTGGCTTTCAATGTTTGTTGGTTGTGTTGCTACACATTGAAGAGGAACATATGACATTTATTGCACTTCTGATTTGTAGAAAGAAAACTGCAAAACTTGGAAGGAGAAAAGATGCCAGTGTTACTGTAATATTTGCTGGTGTGACCCCAGGCTGATTTTATAGTAACTTCTTTGAAAACTGTTGTTGTGTGTAAAACATGTTGAAAATGATCCAGATTGAAAACCAATTGCATTTTCATGGATTTACTGAAATATTTCAAGGATTCTGCCCTGAATATTTACTACTCCAAAGTAATACCACATACAGTAAGGAACCTTCAGTTCCAAATTGCACCATTGGCAATATTCCCACAATGGATTTCAGTCCTCAGTGCAAGAATCAAACATTGATAAAAGATGGTAAAAATACCACATGCATGTGACACTGATCCATGCCCGTTACACAATATGTAATTTAAATGGATCAAATCCAAAGGAAATGGATTTATGAAAAACAATTTTCCAATGCATTTCATAACATTTATTGCATAGAAACAAGCCATTAAACCTCGAAGATCAATGTGGGGTATTTGAAAATAAGCAGCAGATACTGTGTTCTGGTAAATGGAATCTAGTGCCAAGGTGCCACTGGGAACAGGCAACACACTGCATTTTCAAATCATATGAAAACTGACTGTAAACTTCAGTGAGGGCGACATGGGTGAAGCCATAGTTTTTTGAGAGGTGCTCTGTGGTTACTTTTGGTGACATGTGAGTGGATAAAAAAGGTTGAGAACCTTTTGAAGAAATAGTTGAAGAAATAATGGGAGATTTTAGGGTTTATACTGAGAAACTAGAAGCTAAATTGTTAAAATAATATTCCACACATGGTTAAGAATTTAACCAAAAACCTTCAATATGTAAAATTGTACTCACTGAATATTCACCATAAAGGACAACAGTCAAGGAAATGTGTTGGGTCTGCTTACATATGCTGAAAGGTCATTCAAGTTTAAATTCAGAACATTCCAAGCCAAACAAAAAAAAAGGGAAAATAATTGGATTAATTGGATACAAAGTTCTTCATTATTTCCCACCTTGAAGAGGCAACAAGGCTGGCCTGCACAAGTTCCAAAGAAAATTGCATGGCAAGCTGGCAAGTGCTGTGTTGTTGCCATTCTGCTCAATAGGTTGCCTGACCTCAGAAGGCCTCTCTGTCAGCATGAAACGAGTGAAAAAATGGCAAGATGATGGTGGGTATGGGAATGTGACCTTCGATGGCCAGTCTCCGTCATTATATCTGCCCTGTACGAATATCATGGCACAAGTGGCTCCCTTGCCTTTCAGGTCGACTGATTGGCAGCCAGCCAGGTGTTGTCCTGTCCCCTTACACTCCTGCAGGTACAGAGGTTGCCCCCTGCAGTAGGCTGGTGGTGTACCATCACAGGCATCCACCACTCTTTGAGTGAGAAACTTAGCTTTGACATTTCCCCAAAACTTTCCTCAACTCACTTTCAACAGATGTCCTCTGGCCTTGGCCATTGCTGCCCTGGGATAAAAATGCTAGCTGTTCACCATATCTAAGACCGTCATAATCATATCTTTGGCTTGGCTTCGCGGACGAAGATTTATGGAGGGGTATGTCCACGTCTGCTGCAGGCTCGTTGGTGACTGACAAGTCCGATGCGGGACAGGCAGGCACGTTTGCAGCGGTTGCAAGGGAGAATTGGTTGGTTGGGGTTGGGTGTTGGGTTTTTCCTCCTTTGTCTTTTGTTAGTGAGGTGGGCTCTGCGGTCTTCTTCAAAGGAGGTTGCTGCCCGCCGAACTGTGAGGCGCCAGGATGCACGGTTGGAGGCGATATCAGCCCACTGGCGGTGGTCAATGTGGCAGGCACCAAGAGATTTCTTTAAGCAGTCCTTGTACCTCTTCTTTGGTGCACCTCTGTCTTGGTGGCCAGTCATATAATGCTCTATAAAATTACCTTTCCTCCTTCATGGCTCTAAAATGTCAATGTGCGCATATCTAAATTCATTCAACTAGTATAGGCCATGAGGAGGAGTGGCCAGTTCCATTTCGAGTGTTGATTTTTCTTAGAAATTATGTTGATCACAATTAACTCCTGGCAAAATCAATTTTGCAATGCACAGCACTGAAAAACAAGCGCTGTGGATTCTAATTTCTGGGCACATTCTTTTGAGCTGCTCTGCAATACATTCTCAAATTAGAACGAATCCAAACAACATTTGTTTGGGATCTAAATTCGATCCAGTATTTGAAAAAGAGTTGGAGAGTGATTGTGTTTCATCAAAAGCATTGATCAAATCCTTTGATCTTCTTTTTGGTCATTTACTACCTCAGATAGCTGAAAATATATTGAATGGCAAAAAAACAAACACACATACAAATCAACTTTGGCACCGTCCATAACTGCAGTGAGCGCTGACCTGACAGCTGGGATGAAGGGATGGATTAGACGGATGAACATTTGTGTGAGTCAGTGGTCAGATAAAAAATGTAGATGCTTAACAGAAGTAGTAAGAATTTATTTTGGGATCAGAGGAGCAGATTTTAGTCTTTTAAACTTGAGGTCCAAGGTTATCTACACAGGCATGAGAAGTAAAACTGATGGGCACTTGAACAAACAGATCTTTGGAAATGTAATAACCAAGCCAGAGAGCTTTCAGAGCAGGTCAAGGTGATGTTATGTATTATTGTTATTTTAAAACATATTTAAACATGTACGCTTCCTATTACATAAAGCAATATCCAGCCCTTTACAATCCAAATCTTACATTTGTAAGCTCAGTGCTATTGTTTATAAATAGAAGTGAGTGGAGTTCCAGTGTTCAGTTCAAACATGACCTAGCACAGTCATTTGACTGAACAAGATCTCTGATCCATTCTCAGCTTCTGACGACATTAGCTGATTTCAGGCAGGGAAGGTTAGGTGAGACTTCTTATGTTCATCAAGGGACTATGAGAGAACTGAAACCAGTGATTAAATCAGCTCCCAGAAATTAATGCTGAAGTTTTGGGAAGGATAAGGGTTGGAGATGATGGCAACTTGGTCAGGACACAACTCAGAATGGGATTAGGGAAGTAATGGAGGAAGGTTAATAAGACCTAATCTGTTGACTCCTAGTTCCCTTTACAAGTGGAAACAGAAATTCTTGTAATCTTTCACACCTCTTTCTGCCTAGGCGACTATTTCCCATGTTGATAATAACAAATAGGCCACAATGAGTTATCTCTTTTGTCCAATTAAAATTGCAGCCTGAGCTCTAATGACATCATCAATCGATGTCTGAAAAAGCAAATAAACTGATATGTTCCATAGCTCAAGGAACAATTACAAGGAGGTTCTTTGCACACAAATAGTCCAATCCAGTTGAAATGCCCACTTTGATTCTTTTGGTGGGCAGATTTCGCAAAATAAATTAACACATTGATATTGCAACACTCTCCCCACCCACAACATGAGTGGCTGCAGAATAATTATGACAGAGGAAACCAGTTTCATTAATTAATGCAATCCACACACATGTTGAAGAAACTCAGTAGGTCACACAGAATCCATAGGAAGTAAAAGGTAATCAATGCTTCTGGCCTGGGTCCTTCATCAGGTATTGCATATTGTATTCAATCCCAGCATCGGCAGTCTTTCTTGTTCAACTTCATGAATTAATGATGGTTGTTAAACATATCAATACTTAAATCTGAATGTCCACAACACTGAGAAGCCAATTATTCAAATTGCCTATTCCATTTCCTTCCAAATTCAAGTACTCAGAAAGTAAAATACCAGGTTTTGCTCTGCCAGTACTTGCCTGCTTTGGACCACCAGCAAACCTATTGCTGACACATTTGGTCTCAGGACCCGAAGAAGAAACTTAGAAAGAGCACAAATTTACTCACAGAATTGGGTCTCAGAGACTGCAAAGCCTCCCAACATTTGTGTTAGAGCAATGAATGTAATTTATACAGTCTAGACTACTTTTGATTCATTTTGAGTCATCATAAAGGACATATTCTGAACAGGCCCCATGTATATCATGAGTCCACCTATAAATACAACAGTTCATGAAACTTTCACTAAATAAGATTGACAAATTGTCACATACCAGAGTCTCACATGATCTGCCTTCCAGACAATGCTTATTCCAACTTTCCTTAGACTGAATCAATCAATATCTGACACTATCGTACACATCTTTCAGACTCAATCAATCTGAGAATACATGATCACTGATGAAACTCACACATCTTATAATGAGTTGGAATTATTGAATATCACTTTGCAGAACAATTGATGCCTTTGTTATGCTTACAATTGTTTTGATCTGATTAAATCAAGTACTTTTATTCATCAATTAAATTGATTAAAGTAACACCCAAAATACCATATTGCTCAGAAGTGTATACATTCCAAAAAAAATAGGAGACACATTTTAAATGATTTGGTATCACGCTGGTAACGTCTCCTCCTCACTGATCATCAACATAGGCGCACTCCATGAATACGTGCTTAGCCCACTGCTCTCGTCATTATATACCCATGGCTGTCTGGCCAGGCACAATTCCAGTGCCATCTGCAAGTTTTCTGATGACACCACAGTTGTCGGCAGAATCACAAACGGCAATGAGAAAGCTTACAGGAGGGATATAGATCAGCTCGTTGAATGGTGTAATAGCAACACCCTTTCGCTCAATGTCATCAAAATGAAGGAGGTGATTGTGGACTTTAGGAGGAAGTCAGGGGAACACAACCCAATTCTCATCAAGGGCTCAGTAGTGGGGAGGGTCAGGAACTTAAAAGTCCTGGGTGTCAGTATCCCTGAGGATCTGTCCTGGAACCTCCAGGTTGATGCAATCACAAAGAAGGCTCACCAGTAGCTATACTTTTTGAGGTGTTTGAGGAGGTTCGGTATGTCACTGAAGACTCTCTTAAACTTCTACAAGTGTACTGTGGAAAGCATTTTGGCTAGTTGCGGAACTGCCTGGTATGGATGCACCAACTCTCAGAACAAGAAAAAAACTCCAGAGGGTTGTTAGCTCGTCCTGCAACATCCAGGACATCTATATTAGGCAGTGTCTTAAAAAAGCAGCCTCTATCCTCTAAGACCCCCACCATGCAGGCCATGCCCACTTTACTCTTCTACCATCGGGAAAAAGTTAAGGAGCCTAAAGACAAGCCCTCAGTGGGACAAAGACAGTATCTTCCCCATTGCCATCAGATTCCTGAATAATCAATGAACCAATGACATTGCCTTACTTTTTGTGCTCTATAATGGTTATTATTATTTTATTTTATTATATTTTTATAGTCATGTCATAAGATGATTATAACATGAATGTTTATCCTATGATTCTGCTGGAAAACATTAAATTTCACAACTTGTTCATGACAATAAATCCTGATTTAGATTCTGGTTCTGGTAGTTCAGTCTGCTTGCCATTGTTTCTCAGCATTCTCTACCTTCTGCCTCAAGCCAAACTCTTTAGTTTAAAGTCAAAGCATAACCATAGCTTCTAATTGCAAAAGTCGGAGTAAGGGAGGAAAAAATATCTACTGGAAACAATTTGTCAGTATCTCTTGATCTATGAAGAGTGTGGACAGGGATTTTTTTTCTGTTCTTTAGATATGAAGGGCCCATTTATGAAATTTGAATTTGTCTCCTTCTTTCCCCAGATCTGTGCTTCTTAAGGCCAACAGCTATAAAAATTAAAAACAAACAATGATAAAAAGCATTTTATAACCTTGGAGAGTCATCAAATTTTGATCCAATGTGTCAATGTGAACTAAGTTGTCAACCCAAGCAAGTCCCATTTGCCTGCATTCTGGCCATAACACTCTAAACCCTTCATATCCATGCACTTGTTAAAAATATTTCAAATATTTCAATTGTCCCCACTTATACAACTTCCTGTAGCAGCTCATTCCATGTACCTACCACACTCCTCCTCTACTCCAAAAAGTTCCAGGCTATCCAGTATCTCCTTACAATCCAAGTTTGCCATTCTTGGTAGGTTTATTGTGAATCTTGGATCTATGCAATGAGATATGTGAAATTAGCAATCTTGTAGTCGGAGATCCTCTTGGAAAGAGTGACCACAGCATGATTGAATGCCACATTCAAATGAAGGGAGAAATAGTTTAGTCTAACATCAATGTATTATGCCTAAACAAAGGAAACTACAAGGGGATGATGGAGGAGTTGGCCAGTATTGACTGGGAACACAGACTATATGGCAGGACAGTTGAGGAATAGTGCAAGATTTTCAGTGATTTTTCATGGTGCTCAATTGAAGTATATTCCAGTTAAAAGCAAGGACAGTAAGAGTGGGGCAGCCACACTGAGATAACTAAGGATATATACCAGTGGATCTCAACCTTTTTCTTTTCACTCACATACCATAGGTGCTCTGTGATTAGTAAGGGATTACTTATGGTGGTGGCTATGTCAGTGGAAAGAAAAAGGTTGAGAACAATTAATATAAAGGAAATCATGAAAATAAAACCCTGTGTGTACAAAGTTACCAAGAGCAGTGGGAAATTAACAGTTTGGGAAAATTTTACAAAGCAAGAAAGAACTCCAAAGCGAGCAATAAAGAAAGGAGAGGTAGATTCTGTAAAAAGATGAGCACAAAATATAAAAATGGATAGTTGAAGCTGTTCTTTTGAAAATATATAAAACAGAAAAGTGTGGCTAAAGTAAAAGTAGGTACCAGTACCTTGGAGGATGAGTAAAGGGATAGGTATTGGGTAGAGGAAATGGCAGAAGCTTTAAATTATTATTTTGTGTCAGTCTTCATAGTTGAGGACTTGTCTACCATGCCAAAGACATGCGATGGGAAGTGAGGACCTGGATACAATAGTGATCACTAAAGAAGAGCTGCTGAGCAAACTAGTGGGCCTAACTAAAGAAACCAAGTCCCCTGGTCCTGATGGAATGCATCCCAAGGTACTGAAAGAATATCAGAAGTTACAGTTGTATCTTTGGTGATAAGTTACCAAAATTTTTTGAACTCTGACAGGCCCCAGCAGATTGGAAGATGGTGAATGTCACGCCACTGTTCAAAAAAAGGATATAGGAGAAAGGCAGATTAGTTTAACATCTATGGTTGGAAAATGCTTGAACCCATCATTAAAGCAGAAATGGGGAGGCATCTGGAATGAACCTGAAACATCAAGAAGATGCAGCATGGATTCAACAGAGGACAGTCTTGTTTAACAAACTTACTGGAATTCTTTGAGGATATGACAGGCACAGTAGATAGAGGGGAACAGGCAATTATTATTCACCGATAAGGATGAATATAGTTGGGGGTGATATATTAGCTTGGTTGGAGGATTGGGTAACCACTGGAATATACAGAGTGATTTTTTTGTTGGCAATCAGTGGTGAGCAGGGTGCCTCAGGGATCGATGCTGAGCCCACAACTGTTCACAATATACATTTATGATCTGGAAGAGAGGACTGTGTGTAGTGTATCTAAGTTTTATGGTGGCACTAAATTGAGTGGAAAAACAAATTGTCCAAAGGATATTGAGGGTCTATAAAGAGATATAGGTGGGTTAAGTGAGTGGGCAAGTGTCTGACAAATGGACTACCATGTTATTAAATGTGAGGTTATTCACTTTGGAAGGAAAAAATGGAAGATCAAATTATTACTTAAAGAGCAAGCAGAAAGCACTTGGGAGTGCTGATGCTTGAATTACAAAAGGTTAATTTGTAGGTGTAACAGACTATCAGAAAGACAAATGAAATGTTAGCCTTCATTGCTAGAGGGATTGAGTTTAGGAGCAGGGATGTTATGCTTTTACTGTACAGGGTCTTGGTGAGGCTGTTTTTGGAGTACTACATCCAGTTCTGGTCTCCTTACTTGAGGAAAGATATACTAGTCTTGGAGGTGGTGCAGAGGAGGTTCACCAGGTTGATTCTGTAATGACAGTGATCATGGTTGCAATGCAACTAGCAATGTCTTAAGGATTATAGCTCCCATTTCATTATACTTGGCAGCCAGCAGGGGCTGACACAGTGCTGGAGAATGCAGTATGTTAGATCTGTAATGGAGGCTTGCAGCCTCATGGTGCCGTTTACAACAACTTTAAAGTAAATAACTTTTTTCTTCATCCAAGTATTGTCTAAGAACTCACACATACAAATACAAGATTAAACAGATACCAGGGATGAGGGCATTCATTACCCTAGGAGGAGAAATTGAATCATCTGAGTCTGTCCTCACTGGAATTCAGAAGAAACACAAAATTATGGAAGGGATAGATAACATAGAGGTAGACAGATTTTTCCACAAGTAGATAAGATAAGAACTATGGGGCATCGTTTCAAGATCCAGAGTAGAAGATTTAGGATGGAGCTGAAGAAGAACTGCTTTTCCTAGAGATTGATGGAAATCTTTGCTCATGGAAGCAATGGAGGCTACCTCAGTAAATATATTTAAGACAAGATTGGATATATTTTTGTATAGATGGGGAATTGAATGATATGGGGAAAAGGCAGGAAGCTGTGGGTGAGCCTGTCATCAGATCAATCATACTCGTATTGAATGGCAGAGCAGGTTTCATGGTCTGAATGGTCTAATCCTGATATTTCTTATGTTAATTTTTTCTGTACCCTTTCTATTTTAATATATAGTTGAATAAATGAAACTCCACATAATACTGCACACAATATTCACCAACATCCCATACATGTGGTGGAACACTGTATTGCAGTTATTCTACTCGTTGGCCAGCCTCTGATACTGTAACTCTACCCCTTCTGGATTTTTTATAAAGGTGGTATCATTCAATCCCCTCCCTCAGTACTTCCTTGGAATTGGGCCAACAGCAAGATATGGCTGTAAGATATGGCTATAAGTTTATAGTGATTAAAGACTGTTAGTCTTGACTTCTGGCTTGTTGGGTCTAATTGATAGCTCTACAGTACAGTTGCAACTTGACATCCCTGCTCTTGTCCTCAACGTCTCAATGTCCTCAAAATCTTTTTTCACCATCTATATGCATCGCTACTCCCCTGGAACCATGTACTTGTTCCTCTAGGTCCCTCTGTTCTACAAGATTCTCCAAGGCCTTGAGATGGGATTGAGTTTCTTCAACAGCAGTCTTGTTTTAATTGAGCAGACTAATGAAATCTATGAGTCTATAGAACAGATGATCAATAGCTTGAGAAGTGTAGGATGATGATGGGTTCATCAAAAGACATGGATAATACTGTCTTTGGATGATGGTGATGGGCAGCAGAGGTTATTTGAGTCAGGCCCTGTGTTCAGTTCTTACCCAAAAACTTAAGTACAAATACCACAAGAATGATGGGATAAATATTTTTTAAAATTAAAAAAATATTCTTTAAATGTGGGACATCTAAAATAAATCAGAAAATGTTGGAAATATTCAGCAAGTCAGGTCACATCCATGGGAAGACAAAAAGCAAATGTTTCAGACTTGACCCATAACTGAGTATTTCACATAGTTTCTGTTCTTATTTTATCTGAAAGGGTGTTTAAAAGATGTGTATAATTGAGGCCTCTGCATAAATGTTGCCTAAGACTATTTATTTTTGGCATTGCGAGTTGCACTGTCGATGAAACTTTCACCTTATCCGTGAAACTTGCACGATTGCTATTACAAGATGGTGGAGGAGTTTTTAACAAATAAGGGAATTATCCTGATGTGCATGCCTGATGACAAAAGCAGACACTCTTTTTTGAACTCTTTTGTGTGTATATGTGGATGGAGGGGGGTGCAGTGGAGGGTAGGGAGGGGATCTTTCAGATAGAAAGAAAGAACCAAAGGTGCACACAAAGTTTCTTTGAAGATGTAGCATTTTCTCCAGCTCCTGGAAACTGGCCCATAACCCGCTCAAAGTGCCGAAGGAGCATTCAGTATGGTATAGAGTACCTCATGGTAATAAATCAGGAGCACACAGAAGGCTAGCATAAGTTGGAAAGAGTAAGCCCCCTCACAGACTACCTATCTGTCCACCTCATCCTGCCCCATTTGTGGAAGCGTCAGTGGTTCCCACATTGACCTCATTGAAAGAATCAGAATCAGAATCAGGATTTATTATCATGAACAAGTCATGAAATTTGGTGTTTTGTGGCAGCATCATAGTGCAAACATGCACATAATAACCATCTTACGACATTACAATAAAAAATAAAATAATTATTATAATCGTACATGAAAAGTAAGGCAGTGGGGAAGAAACTGTCCTTGTGCCACTGAGTGCTCATCTTTAGGCTCCTGTACCTTTCCCCCGATGGTAGCAGAAAGAAGAGGGCATGGCCTGGGTAGTTGGAGTCTTAGAGGATAGAGGCTGCTTTTTTTTAGGCACTGCCTCATGTAGATG
Source organism: Narcine bancroftii (assembly GCF_036971445.1). Classification (NCBI taxonomy): domain Eukaryota; kingdom Metazoa; phylum Chordata; class Chondrichthyes; order Torpediniformes; family Narcinidae; genus Narcine; species Narcine bancroftii. The sequence continues at coordinate 87,281,955 of NC_091469.1, forward strand.
TCCTCGATGGAGTGAAGTCTGGTGCCTGTGATGTTGCAGGCCGAGTTAACAACCCTCTGGAGTTAATTCTTGTCCTGAGAGTTGGTGCCAACATACCAGGCAGTGGTGTAACCAGGCAGAATGCTCTCCATGGTACACCTGTAGAAGTTTACGAGAGTCTTCAGAGTCATACCAAATTTCCTGAAACACCTCACTAAGTATATCTGCTGGTGAGCATTCTTTGTGATTGCATCAACGTAGAGGCTCCAGGACAGATCCTCGGAGATGTTGACACCCAGGAATTTGAAGTTCTTGACCCTCTCCACTTATGACCCCTCGAGGATTGGGTCATGTTCCCCTTCCTCCTGAAGTCCACAATCATCTCCTTGGTTTTTCTGACTATGAGCACAAGGTTATTGTCATTACACTATTCAACAAGCTGATCTATCTTCCTCCTGTACTCTTTCTCATTTCTGTTTGTGATTATGGCATCATCGGCAAACTTGTAGATGGCATTGGAATTGTGCCTGACCACACAGTCATAGGTGTATAATGAGGAGAGCAGTGGGCTAGGTTAGATTAGTAGGCTAGGCAGGAGAACAGGTAAAACAATTTACCTATATTTAAGAAAGGAGAACAAAAATATCACATCAAATATCTGGCATATATTTAAATCTTGTTCAACTTTTTAAAAACATCAATTATTTGGTCTGTATTTCTGCTGTTTGTGTGAACTTACAATGGGGGAAAAAAATTGATGGTTGCATTTCCAAAATAGTTAGTCGTGGTTGAAGCATGCTTCACTGATTATAGAGTTCTTTGGCAAGATGTGAAATGCAAATCTTTCTTTCACGTGGATTGTGGAAAGAAACGAGACAAGGATCCCCATTGGTTTGAGTTCCTGGGATAAACTGAGTTAGGGTTGGGGACATGCAATCAATCTTGATGTCAACATTGTGAAGATGGAGAGGGGAAAATGTTTGTATAAAACAATGCACTTGATGCTTGGGAGGTCTGTGTGAGGAATGTTCCAGGCATCTTTAATCACTTAAACATTTAACCTTTGTTATCTTAGCTGAAGTACAACAATAAAGATTCACCCTCCTTTGGTTTTTCTGGCTCAACACTGTGAATAAAAACTTCTTGGCTAAATTGTTAAAGATTTGAGATGTTGGCGGATATTACGGAATAATTTACCTGCTTCAGAGGAAAACAAAGAGACTTGTTTTACTTTAAATATTTTGGCCCAGATCCCTTCCAACCTATCCTGTCCATATATCTTCCAAATTCTTAAATATCTCAACTGTACCTGACCCACCAGCCTGATCCATTCACTCACCATCCTCTGTGTAAAAAGGTTATCCTTCAAGCTCCAATTAAATCTTTCCCGTCACCTTAAACCTATGCATCTTAATTACTGATTTCCCCTACTCTTGGCAAAAAGACTGCGTTCACCTGATTTATCCCTCTAATGATTGTTTATACCTCTGTGAGGTCAGCCCTCATTCTCTTGCGCTTCAAAGAATAAAACCTCTTTCTTGATCAAGTAGTTCCCACGAACAAACTATCTCTATTCGACCTCATCCCAAGATAATCTGCAGACTGGTGTTAAAAGAATGCTTCATTAACACTTAAATTTTTATTTGCAAGCATTGCAGGAAGCACATACTACTTACCAATGGTATCCTCATAACTTTGCATGCCAAGACCAATGGGAGGTAACTTTCAAAAAACTGCTGCTGAGTTTTGTTTACAATGCATAAAAACTGATTTTAATTTGTTTAAAAGATCAAAGAAACACATCAAATTTGCTTTGTTGATAGGAGCAACTCTACACATTTTGCTTTAGTGTTCCAATTAATGTTTAGTGGCAGGTTGTAGGCAGAGATGAGTTAAAGAAAATTAGAAGGGAAACTTTCATTTTTCATTATAATTGTTTTTTTTGTATTTCTGAACAATCGATGATATGCAGAGAACTGAAGTCGTTGCATTAATGGATCTCAGACTGCCAAAGTGTGTGAAATAGTGAGATTAGAATTTCAGAAGTCAAGAGTACAGTGGGTTTGTAAACCATTCAGCAGTTCTCAGTCAACACATGTGGCAAGGAAAAGATAACCATCTCGTTACGTGTCAGTCATCTTGTTTATAGATCTATTTGGGCTCCAGTTCCCCACTACTGCTTTCTTTTAAATTTGTCTTTGACAGTCTGATTGATGATTTGGACTTTTCCAGGGCAGTTGAAGTTTTTGCAAGAAATCAAGCTTTGATCAATTCCCAGCGAAATAGCTCGAGTGTTTATGCAACTTCCATGAGGCATTTGATGAATTAGCCTCAGATTATGTGAGGATATTTGCTGCTGCAGGTATAAGGTCAGAATCAGAACTCACAATCAGAATTTATTGTCATGAATATGTCACGAAATTCACTGTTTTGAAGCAGCGTCACAGATGCAAACATTGCTATTCAATTAAATTTAAAATAAATAAATAAGTGCAAAAATTTGAGAAAGAGACAGTGATTCACTGTCCATTCAGAAATCTGATGGCAGACGGGAAGAAGCTGTCTTTGTGCCACAGTGTGTTTGTCCTCAGGCTCCTGTACCTTCTTCCCGATGGAGGCAATGTGCCTGAATGGTAAGGGTCCTTGACGATAGAGGCTGCTTTCTTAAGATACCACCTCTTGTGGATGTCCTCGATGGAGTGGGGACTGATGCCCATGATGGTGTTGGCTGAGACCACAACTGTCTCTAGCCTGATCCTGTCCTGTGCATTAACACCTTCATACCAGGCAGTGATGCAACTAGTCAGAATGCTCTCCTGGTACACCTGTAGAAATATGCAAAAGTACTGCTGCTGGTGAGCCTTTGCCATGATTGCATCGACATGGAGGACAGATCCTCAGAGATGTTGACACCCAGGAACTTGAAGCTCTTGACCCTTTCCACTGCTGACCCCTCATTGACGACTAGTCCATGTTCTCCTGATTTCCCCTTCCTGAAGTCCACAATCAGCTCCTTGTTTTGTTGCACACTTTTGTGTGGTAACACGTTTGAAGCCCAAAACCCAATTTACAGTGAGAAGTGCAATAATAATTCACATTTGTTATTTTTTCAGTGTTTTTAATCTATTTTGTTTATTGCTAATTCCACTCTCTTTCTTTTGGCACCGCACCACAGTGGACAAGCTGTCTTCCCCATGTTCTGCCAATGAAGGCTGGGAAGCTTATGGGATAACTCTAGATTGACTTATAGGGTCTTTCTTGCCCTTTCCTTGGCCTGATTCATCCTAACTTCCCATGAGGACTCGAATGCCTCCAGGATCTTCCAAAGCACCATAGAACAAGTGTGTTTTTTCCTGAAAGTACATTTCATGCTTTGTCAATCTCTGAAGAAGATCATCAATCTGATAAGCTAATACTTTAAAACAAAATGGTAGGTTTTTGTTACTGGAGTGCCACACTTTGAAATCCAATTAATTAATTTTTTGACAGAATATGTTCTGTAGATGGTGAAAATACAAAATAGCTCAAGCAAATCCTTTGGCTTTTCAGCACGTACAATATAAGTTGTGATAGAGCTATTTGAATTTCCATCAAGGGTGTATTGAAAAAAGTTAGATTAGGTCAATTCCTGCAGGCTTCTGTACAAGAAGCTGTAATGGAACGATCAAAACTGTTGAAATGATAAATGAGTTCCTGCTAGCATTAAAAAAAAGTAACAGTCAAGAAAAAAAACCAGACTGATAAACTTCAAAACATTTACTAACATTTATTGTGAGATAATGCACAAACATTCAAGACGTCTAGAATAAATTCTTTCCTCTGCCGTTCTAGCAGACGTATTAATCAATTTATTTTCAATTCAGTACTAAGTGAGTGAAGGTAGATATTTCAGGCAAAAGTATCAAGTGTATTTGTTTCATTGAGCTATATTTACACACGTCCTGACTTCAACAAAACATGCTGAGCTTGTTTATTTTCCCACCAGAACATAAACTTTTATGTTGTAGCTTCTAAAAGGAGCCCAACATTTAAAAAAAAGGAAACTACTGAATGAAAACAGGCAAGGTGGGCAAGGCCACAGATTTGTTTTGATAGGTCTACTGAAGCTGTGATATAATCCTTCTGCTTTTTGTCCCTGCTAACACTTTGTTTTTGTTTCAAAGTCTCAGGTCTTAATTTGTTATAAGTAGGGGAGGAAGGAGAACATTTGTGTGACTTGCTTTAAGATTAATTTCCATCACCTTAATTACTCATTGGATCTATGTGAAGTCTGCACACATTACTTATAGCAGTCTTGGAACTCTCTACTCCAATTGTAAGCTAAGCACTTATTTTCCTGCCAGTGACTTTCGTCCAAACGTAAACAGCCTCTCACCTCAGTTCCCCTCCTCTCTGGAAGTTCTGCGTAGTTCTAAAACTTGTTTCTTTCTCTTCCTCCTTGGACAGGGCACCAATGCATGTTGAGTAATCCCCATTTGTGTGTCTTCCATCTCAGTGCCAGAACAATAGTCATGCTTGACGCACAAGCCAAGAAAATGAGCAGTGGCGGAGTACGTGGACTGGCCAGACTGAGGAGGAGACATTCACAAAAGTTCATACAGCTGATTTCAAATCACATTTTACTTTCAATGGCATCTCACAATCAATTTTTGCTCTCCCAAAGGAAGGAAAATGCAGCAGGTGCATTTGGAACCACAGCGCCATCCTCTCCAAGTTGAACAACCTTCTACCCACAGTGGATTTGAAAAAAATTAGACATCCTCATTGTTCTCTTTCAAACCATTCTTGCTATTATCAGATTGCCCTTCTAACATTTGAACTTATCATCCCCCAAGAATGAAGGAAAACAGGAAAGAATGGAGTGAGGCTGAGTGTTGGGCTCAATTAGAACATAGACCTTCAAGCACTGCAGAAAGATTCAGCCCGTCTGATTGCTGCTAGAATACAGGTCACACTAGATTTGCCAAAATAGTCGTATTTAAAAATTAATAGTTTTTTTTAAACATCAATGTGAGAAAGAGAATTATTCAAGAAATGAAATTGGATTAAATGCTGAATTCATTAATTAATCAGTTCAATTAATCCTCATCACAATGGGACAACCATATAATAAAATAAGAATATGATGGTAATCAGTTCAAGCAGCACCTGTGGAAGGAGAAACTGTTTCAGATTAACTATTTCTCACTCCACAGAGGTTGATTGACCCACGGTGATTCGTGGCATTTTATTATGTACAGCACCAGTGAATGGGATTGGACACGGGTTTGAATCTCACGCTGTCTTTAAGGAATTTGTAGATTCTCCCCGTGTCTGCGTGGGTTTTCTTTGGGGGCTCTGGTTTCATCCCATCATTCAAAATGTACCGAGGATGTAGGTTAATAGGTTGCAAAGTGGACAGCATGAACTCGTGGGCCAAAATGGCCTTTTAACGTGCTGTATGTCTAAATTTGAAAATTCACTTACACAGAAAAACTACCATTGTCTTTGGTACATATCCAGCAGCAGAGGGACATCTTATGAAGACATACTTTTTGTTCAACTTTGCAATCTCCATATGCTGGAAGAATCGATTCCATTTAGCAATGTGCATCTGCTTTACTCCATGGCACCATGATTTTTTTAGTCCATAACTGAAGGGTTTTGTCGTGAATTAACACTTAAACAGAAATAACATATTTTCTCTTGGATGCACATATATTGTGAAACATGGATGGCTATGATTGTGGTTTTTGAGCATTAGACTGTGCCTCCTGCGGTTACCTTCATGCCCTCTGCTAAAACTTCTTCTGGCACTGGCCCTGACCTTATTTGTGTTGGTCTAGACTCCTTCCTATCCCATTCTTATCCCTTTCTCTCCCTCGTCTTTATTCAGACACCTACCTGCATTTTGCTTATACCATGAAGAAAGGATCAGCCCTGAAATGTCAATAACATAGCTTTACCTCCTCTCGACACTGCTCAAACGGTTGAGTTCCTCCAGTATTTCTGTGTGTTTTTACACATCGATTGTTCCCATTACATCAGCCATGTATCATCGGATATTAAGAGGACAATTAATGACATGGGAATAGGTTTAACAATCATCAAATGTACAGCTTTGGTCTTCAAAAACTAGCCAACGTCCTGTGGTATTGTTGTTAAATGGTGTGGGATCTGAAGAATTTGTGAATATTTAAGCATCCAACAGCTGGTCTTTGGGCCAATGCTTAATGCAGCAAATGACAATGCAGGAGAAGGAAATAATATTTGCAATAAACTTAAAATAACATTAGTTGTCTTTCAACAGGACAAAATAATCCTGTTCATCTGTTGACTGACACCTTTTCGTATCTGTCAAAAATATCTGACGTCAATTTGCATAAAGGAATTGAAGTGCAATGGCAGAGGAGGGGGAAAACAAAGGGGGAGCACCGAGAGACGCTCTCATACAAGTCCCTTTAAAGTGAGGAGGAGGACAGTGAGAGAGACTCTCACAGAACCTTTGACGTGAGGCAGAGGGCAGAGCAAGAGACTCTCATAGAACTCCCTTTGAAGCGAGACAGGCAGCAATGAGAGAGATTGTGGTGCACTGTTAGACAGAATCAGACACACACAAAGATAAAGACTGTACAACAGGCTTTAATCCACAAAGACTTCCACAGAGCTAGGCTGGCTGTGGCTGCAGCAACTCTGAGTGAAGCCTCAGGAGGCCGGCGCAGGCTTATATCCCAGAGGGTGATTGACACCCGACCGTGTGGGGCTTAATCCATTCAGGCCAACTGATTGACAGCCGGCCAGGTGTTGCCTGTCCGCTTACACTCTTGCAGGTACAGAGGTTTCCCCCTGCAGTAGGCCGGTGGTGTACCACCACATTCACCCCCTTCTTTAAAATTGTCCCGGGGGAGGGGGGGCAGTAACAAGGAATCGCACCACTATGTACATACAATATTTACAGGTTGAGACGATTTGGCAGCCGCCAGGGTCTCTGTGACCGTCGTAGGACTGGCTCCTGGTCACTGGTCAAAGGGGAAGTGGGGGGCTGGTGGCAGGGATGTGTGTGGCTGGTGTGGTGCCGCATGGAGGGGTGGCCAGGGGGGCCAGGGTCAACGTATGCGGGTTGTATTGGATGGGTGGGGGGGTGGGTTAGTCTCCTAAGGTTAAAGCGGGCCCCTGGTGGTCAAGGGGGTCCTGCGTGCCCCATAGCTGCATGGGGACGGGGATGTATACCCGGTGAGCATCATCCTGGGTTGGAGAGTGGCGTGGTGTGGTGGGTGCTCCTGCTGGTGCCAGGTCCATGGTTGAGACGGTGTCCTCCCTGCCACTGCCGAACCTAACGTAAGCGTAGTTATGGTTTGCATGAAGGAGGAAAACCTGCTCTACCAGGGCTTTGGCCTTGTGTGTCCATACATGCTTACGCAGAAGCACCAGTCCTGGAAACGTGAGCCATGCTGGGAGTGACATTCCAGTCGCTGACCTCCTTGGGAATGAGAACAGAAATTCATGAGCGGTCTCGTTGGTAGCTGTGCACAGCAGTAACCGAATGGCCCACCCTTTTGACCTGAGAGCCAGGAGGAATGCCTTCCAGACCACCCCATTCTCGCGTTCCACATGCCTGTTGCCTCTCGACTGGTCGCGATGCCCCTCGCCGTCAGGTCCTGGTGCAGCTCGTCGCTCATGAAACTAGACCCCCGGTCGCTGTGGATGAAAGTGGGGTAGCCAAACATGGTGAAAATCTTCCCCAAGGCTCTGATGACTGTGGCCATGGAGGTGTCTGGACAAGGGATGGTGAAAGGGAAGCGTGAGTACTCGTCCACTACCATGAGGAACTAGATGCTCTGGTTCGTGGAAGGCAGGGGCCCTTTGAAGTCATGCCGAGATGCTCGAAAGGCCGAGTAGCCTTTAAAACGTGGGCCTGGGGGGGGGACAGAAGAAGTGAAGGTTTGCACTCCGCACAGACCCGACAGGCCTCAGTCATGTTCCTGACGTCCCTGATGTTGAACGGTAGATTTCGGGACTTAATGAAATGGTACAACTGGATGACGCCCGGATAGCAGAAGGACTCATGCAATGCCTGCAACCTGTCATTATGGATAGACGCGCAGGTGTGAGAGAGGGCATCAGGGAAGTTGTTAAACTTCCCGGGGCGGTACTTGATGTCGTAGCTGTAGGTTGCCATCTCGACACTCCAGTGCAGGATATTATTGTTCTTGATCTTGCTCTTGTGGGTAGTGTTAAACATCAATGCCACGGCCTGCTGGTCTGTGAGGAGCGTGAATCTCCTACCGGCCAGGTAATGGTGCCAGTGGCGGACCATTTCCTCAATCGCCTGGGCCGCCTCGGAGCCATGGAGGGTCCAGGACAAGAAGGCAACAGGGTGCCCCCCCTTGGTTGAAGGTAGCAGTGAGGGCCACCTTGGAGGCATCACTCTCCACCTGGAAGGGGAAGTCCACATCCACACCCTGCATCGTGGCATCCACAATGTCTTGCCTGATGCGGGTGAAGGCTGCCTGTGCCTCAGGTGGGAGGGGAAAAGTTGTGGCTTGGTCCATTGGGCGGACCTTGTCTGATAAGCAAGGGACCCACTGCGAGTAATAAGAGAACAGACCCAGACACCAGCGGAGGGCTTTTAACATGGGGGAGAGAGGTAACTCCATTAATGGGCACATCCTTTCCGGATCTGGGCCAATGACTCCATGGGCCACAATGTACCCCAGGATGGCAAGGCGGATTGTGCTGAACACACACTTCTCCTTGTTGTAAGTGAGGTTCAAGTCTGCGACCGTCTGGAGGAATTTTTCCAGGTTAGCATCATGGTCCTGCTGGTCACGGCTGCAGATAGTGACGTTGTCCAGATATGGGAACATCGCCTTCAGCTTGTTCCAGTTGACCGTGCGATCCATCTCCTGCTGGAAGACGGAGACCACATTCGTGACCCCAAAAGGAACCCAGCGGAACTGGTGCAGGCACCCGTCCACCTCAAAGGTGGTGTAGGGCTTGTCTTTCAGGTGGATAGGGATTTGGTGATATGCTGACTTCAGGTCAATCGTGGAGAAAACCCGGTAGTGAGATCATTGACCATGTCGACGATCCTCGTCAGGTGGTAGGCATCCAACTGGGTGTACCGATTAATGGTCTGGCTGTAATCCATGATCACCCTCGGCTTACTTCCCCTTTGACCACCAGGAGGTGGGCTCTCCAAGGGCTGTTGCTGGGCTCTATAATGCCTTCCACCAGAAATCCCCGCACCTCCGCCTTGATAAAGGCCCTGTCTATAGCGCAATAGTGCCTACTTATGGCGGCGATCAGCTTGCAGCCTAGTGCAAGATGTGGAAAGAGCGCCGTTGGGGTGATGCGCAGTGTGGCGTGCTGTACTATGTGAGTGGAGGTTGGGGCCCCCCGAAGGCAAGGATGACACTCTGCAGGTGGCACTGGAAATCCCGGCCCAGGAGGAGTGGTGCGCAGAGTTTAGGCATGACCAGGACCCTGAATCCTGTGTAAGTCTCCCTTCCCACCATTATATCAACTGAGCAGCGCCCGATAGTACCAACAGTCTTATCCTTGGCGGCGAGGGCGATCGAGCAGGTGGTGGGGTGGACCTTTAACTTTAGAGAGTGGGCCACGCTCAGGTGAATGAAGCTCTTGGTGCTGCCACTGTCCAACAGGCACTTTGTTACCTGCCCGTTGACTCGCGCGTCCATCATTGAGTGCCGGAGATTGTGGGGGATGTCGCTGGTCAGCGTGGTGGTGGCCAGGACCGTCTCAGAATTGGAGTCGTCGCTATTTGGAGGAATGGGGTGCATCGATAGTGAAGCCTGGTCATCGCCCATGTTGACCACGTTGCGTCGATTGCTGGGTGCGGCATGCGGGAGCTGATGGCACCCGGAGGGGTGGGGAGAGTCGGTAGGGTGGCCTGGTCATCACCCATGTTGACCATGTTGCCATTGGTCACTGGGTGCGGCATGCAGCAGCTGATGGCACCTGAAGGCATGGGGAGCGACGGTAGGGTGGCCTGGTCATCGCTCGTGTTGACCACGTCGTTCTCAATGTCGACGGGGGCCCTCTGTGTCGGGCATTGTCTAGCCCAAGATGGCAGTGGCATGTGGGGGGCTGCTGCTTGGTTGGCCTCCTTCCCCAGCCGTGTCCGCTGTGCTGGGGTAAGTGACATCATCACGGCCAGTGGCAGTGATGTCATTATGTCAGCTGAAAGTGACATCATGCCATGAGCCAGAAGTGATGTCACTGTAGTTCTCGTTGAGCGGCGCCGGCGAGGGCGGGGGCTGGTGCAGATGTTCAGAGCACACGCTGTGATGGTCTCTGGTGGGGCCAGATGTTGCGCGGTCGAAGTCGGGGAAGGGGAAAGTCATCGCGGGGACAATGGCACTGCCCGACACGCACACTTGTGGGGATCCGCGGGGGAGGTGGGGTGGTCATAGAGGGCTGCTGAGCTGCCGGCCGGTTTAGAGAGGCACACTTTTGCAAAGTGGCCTTTCTTGCCGCATCGGGAACAATACTGGTTCCTAGTTGGGCAGTTTTGATGCGATCATCGATCTGACCCACACCAGGACCCACAGTACATACACGAGTGCCGGGCACCTGCCGCAGCGATGTTCTCCTCCCCAGCTCTACCTGGGGCTGCAGCTGCAGTGTGAGAGGGCCATGAGGGAGCCTGGGGGAACCTGGAATCGAAGGCTTTGACGAGCAGGGCTGCTGCTTCCAGGGTTTGGACCATTTCCACAATCCTGGTTCGGACATAGATGTTGTCTTCCAGCAGCGTCTGCCGATGGCCCTTGAGCGTAGCCCTCAGACGAAGGCGTCCCGGGTCAGCCTCTCGACCTCCTCTACACCTACCGCGAGTTCAGCCAGACACGGTCGATCCAACTCTCATAAGTGTCCCAGGTAAGGCTCAGCCATCTCCCCGGGTTGCTGGGCTTGGGAGTTGAGGAGGTACCTTGCACAGATCACATTCATGGGGGCTTGTAAAAATTCTCGAGAGTGTCTATTGTGCTCTTGTACATGGAGCAGCCTTTGGTTACCTGGAAGGTGTGGGGACCCATCTTTGACCAGAGTAGGGCCAACCTCATCCGATCGGAGTCCAGGATGTCACACTCGTGTTCCTTGATGATTGCCTATACCACGTGCTGCCAAATCTCAAAGCGTGTCTGGGCTTCCAGGTCGACCTTGAGGGTCCCTGAGCACAGGAGTTTTTCCATAGCCACTGTGGGAAAATTTTGTGGATTAAATTGTGGTGCACTGTTAGCCAGAATCAGACACACACAAAGATAAAGACGGTACAACAGGCTTTAATCCACAAAGACTTCCATAGAGTCAGGCTGGCTGTGGCTGCAGCAACTCTGAGTGAGGCCTCGGGAGGCCAGCACAGGCTTATAATCCCGGAGGGTGATTGACACCCGACCGGGTGGGGCTTGATTCATTCAGGCCGACTGATTGACAGCTGGCCTTGTGTTGTCCTTCCCCTTACACTCCTGCAGGTACCGAGGTTGCCCCCTGCAATAGGCCGGTGGTGTACCACCACAGCAAGAGACTCTCATAGAACTCCCTTCGAAGCGAGACAAGTGACAGTGAGAGAGGTTCTCACAGAACTCCCTTTGAAGGGAAGAGGAGGGCAGCGAGAAATACTCTCACAGAACTCCCTTTGAAATGAGATGGAGGGCAGTGGGAGAGGATCTCGCAGAACTCACTTCGAAGTGAGGTGGAGAGAAAGTGCCATGGCCATTGTCAGGACAGCAATCTTGAATAGTGATTCAAATAACGGGAACTGAAAAGCAAGTTAAAGAATTCTGCTGGTGTTAAATGAAAGAGGATGTTATCCCAAAAGAGTGCATACTTTTGATTCATACAATGGATCTTCAAACATCAGAAAGAAACATGTATGGAGTTAACAAAGAATTGCTGGCAAAACTCAACAGGTCAGAGAGTATCAAACCATTACAAAAAAAAAATACAAGTCTTGGATCCTCTGTTAGAGGTGAGAGAGAAGAACAGAGTAGATTTAGGTTGCAGAGCAGAATGGATGGTTAGAACAAAGGGAAATCTATGACAGGATGACATCAAATATATCAATGGGGACAGAGCCATTGTGTCAAACAGCATGGAAATAGGCTTTTGCGCCTGCCGGTTCCTTGTCAACCACTCTCTTGCCAGCTAATCTTCCACTCTCCCCCTTTTATCCTCCCATGTCCCCAAATTTGACCAGCCACCTACACTGGGGAAATCTTCAGTGGCCAATTATTCTATCAACCTGCAGGCCTTGGGAAACCAGACCACCTGGAGTAAACCCCCATGGTCACAGGGAGAATGTGTACAACCCCATACAGGGGGCAGACCCAGTTGCCCCCAATTTCATACTTCCTCCTAATTCTCACATTAAGAGCTCACAGCTGCTGCTCCTCACTTCCAATTCTCTTGTGAACTCATGACCTCATTTCTTCACTTTTGACAAAGATGAATCAGCAGCCATGTCCAACACCTGTTCGTACTCACAGGTAGAGCGTGTCAGCTTGAACCTTTAAACAAATGCTTTCCCCTTAAAATTTCATACAGCATAAATCACTTTTAATCTTCATTTTAATGGTGATACGAAGTGAGTCGGGAGCAAAGAACATAAATGCCAGACTTTAACATTAATTTACCTCTGTTACACCTTGGAGAGTCACCACAATCATGTTTTCAATAAGATTCGGAGTGTCCGACTAGGGCAGCCTAGCTTCACGGCCTTTCAGACCTCACTAAAAAAATTTGATTTTATTAAATTCTTGGCCACATCATGCAGACTGCCAATTTAATGCTGTGTATTCAGAATACAACGAGCATTTACAACTTACGCATTGCACTGTAGAACTAGAGTAAATAACTTGCTTGTGCAAGCATCCTGGATATGTTACAAAAAAATAAAACTGAGGTGTGGGGGTGGGAGAGGGGGAGAACTTGACTGACCCATAAAACCCCATGGGTTTGCTCCTACAAGTGCTGTAGGTAAGAAAAGCAGACTCAGACTCCAGCCACAACTGATTAGATACCACCTTCATCTTAGTTTAATTCCCTTCCTGCCTCAGTTTTTCAGTGTCTGTAATCTCCCAGTCATTTTTTTAAAATTTAATGTTAGCCAGAAGTAAAAGCAGAACAATCTGAGACAAGGTCTCCTGTGAGTTGGGGCCATGGTGAAAGGGTAGTGGGCCGAACCAACATCAGAGCCTTTTGAACTCTTTGGACTGAAGCAGAGCTTATGAGCTCAGAATATTGGATTCCTCACAGAAGGAAAGCAGTCTTTAAGGGGCCATACTTTAAAATATTGCAGAAAAATATGGAACATACCAATTCTCAGTGGGGGTCAGACCATACAGGCTGAAGAATGAGCACTAGCTTAGTACAACTGAAAAAGCACTTGTTGATTCATTTGAAAGAAAATCTTACAGCTACTCTGGAATTTTTGAAGATAATTTTAATTTTTTCACAGCACTAGGTCTTTCTCAGTTGGCAATTATGGCTGATGTTTTACCCTGGTCTGTCACTTATACATAAACTGGAAAAAAAATGAAAGTGTTAACCAGCTCCCACCCCAAACTCAAAGCAAAGCTTGCCAGATCTCAGAATGGAGGCCCAGCCAGATTTTAAAGGTAGACTATACATCTTCCTAAAGCTTCAAGCAAATGTCTGCAGAGAAGAAATCCTGTAAGAACTGGCAAGAAAATAATTTTATCTTAATTTGGGGATAACATCCTCAAATTTTTGCCTGTATCTTGTGCCTGTATTTGTTTACTGTAAAAATAATTTGTCACATATCTGGAATTGATCAAGTTACAACAGATATAAAAACATACAGAAAATTAATTAATTTTGCCTCTGTGAAAGGAGACAGAGGGAAAAGGGGAGAGAGAGAGAGAGAGAGAGTAAGAGTGCAAGAGCTTGGGGAAAAGTGATGGGGGGGGTAGTTTAATGGAAACCGGCGAAGTCGATGTTAATCCCATTCAATTGGAGGGTTCCCTGAAAGAAGATGAGATGTTATTCCATCAATTTGCAAGTGGTCTCAATCTGGTAGTGCATGAGACTATGGAAAGACATGTCAGCAAGGGAATGGGACGGTGGGGGGTTGGGGTGGGGGAGGGCTCAAAAAGTGAGTAATTATCTTTACCTCCTATGGACACTGTGAGACCAGCTGAGGTCTTCCAGCATTTCTATGTGCTTTAAATACAGAGCCGTTGTCATACCCACACTCCTGTTTGGCTCCGAATCATGGGTCCTCTACCGGCATCACCTACGGCTCCTAGAACGCTTCCACCAGCGTTGTCTCCGCTCCATCCTCAACATCCATTGGAGCTCTTTCATCCCTAACATCGAAGTACTCGAGATGGCAGAGGTCGACAGCATCGAGTCCACACTGCTGAAGATCCAGCTGCGCTGGGTGGGTCACGTCTCCAGAATGGAGGACCATCGCCTTCCCAAGATCGTGTTCTATGGCGAGCTCTCCACTGGCCACCGTGACAGAGGTGCACCAAAGAAAAGGTACAAGGACTGCCTAAAGAAATCTCTTGGTGCCTGCCACATTGACCACCGCCAGTGGGCTGATATCGCCTCAAACCGTGCATCTTGGCACCTCACAGTTTGGCGGGCAGCAACCTCCTTTGAAGAAGACCGCAGAACCCACCTCACTGACAAAAGGCAAAGGAGGAAAAACCCAACACCCAACCCCAACCAACCAATTTTCCCCTGCAGCCGCTGCAACCGTGTCTGCCTGTCCCGCATCGGACTTGTCAGCCACAAACGAGCCTGCAGCTGATGTGGACTTTTACCCCCTCCATAAATCTCCGTCCGCGAAGCCAAGCCAAAGAAGAAGAAATACAATCACAGTGTCTAATAGTCATTCACGTTTCACCAAGTTACAATGCGTGTTTTTTTTTGCTAATTAGCAAACAGCAAAGGCAGTAAAATTCTATCAGCTGCCAGGGACAAGTTTCAAACTTCAATTGAAGATTAATAGAAATAGACCTGCTTGCCAGAGAAGAAAAACATCGCTATTCACTCGTCAAGTATATTGTCATCAGTATGCACAAGTACAACCTGATGAAACAGCGTTCTCCGGTCCTTGATGCAAACACACACCAGACATAACTCACATTCAGATGAACATTACATATACAGGACAAGCATTCAAATATGCACACACACACAAATAAATAAATATATACTGTTCCACAAATATCAGTCTTGGATAGTTAATGTGAGCAGTTCCTTTGGTCGTTCACATTCTCACCACCCGTGGGAAGAAGCTATTTCTCATCCTGGTGGTGCTGGATTTGCTACTCCTGTCTCTCCTTCCTGATGGGTACAGCTGAAAGATGTTGTGTGGAAAGTACCCTCAATGATGTTCCACACCTTCTTCAGACAATGATCCTGGTAGATCACGTTGATTAGGGGACAGACACTCCAGAGATCCTCTCTAAAGAGAAAGTAATCAGAATGAACTTTGACACCTTTCACTTCACTAGATGCCTATTTATAGTTTCTTTCAGTTCATTCAAGGAGAAATGAAGTGAATTAACAGGAAATGGCTCAGAAACACTATTTAAGCTGGCAGTGTGAAAAATCTAAATTAATATTTTGGATCTCCTATTCTGCATTCTCACTGACTTTTCACAAAGAAGTCATGGTCCTGTGGATTGACCTCCAATCCATTTCTCTGCATCAACTGGAACACGTGATGCAGCCAGCCAGGACACTCTCGATAGAGATCCTGTAGAAAATTGGCATGATGGTGGCCAGTAGCCTTGCCCGCTTCACTCATCTTAGGAATTGCAGTTGCTGTTGCGCCTTCCTGACAAGAGAAAAGATGTAGTGTGTCTTTACCCTTAACCTCTCAGGCTCTGACCAATTGATTTTAAGTTACAGGCATCCTTTTGCTATGAGAAGATGTTTAAAATTGACTCTCAAGGCAATAGACCTTTCAAACTGCATCTGATTCATTTCTTACTTCCAATAGCCTTACCAATTAGCTCCTTGAAAGAGATACTGTTTGGGCTTCTTTTTCATTAACTAGTTTATCTTACTTGAATATTCTGAGGCCAAAGACGAAATAAATGTACCATCACATCACTGAGGGATAAATTCTAAATAAAGCACGTCTGCTCATTTTATCACTTCAGCTATGTGTAAATTAATGAAAACGTTGAGTCATAAATTGCTTGCGGGCTCATGTGAGTCGACGCATTCGACTCCAATTAAATGAGTGGCGCATTCTGAGCTAGTGGAATTAATTAGGATTCCTTCATGAACCTGTGGAGGAGAAAGTAATCCGAATGAACTTTGACACCTTTCACTTCACTAGATGCCTATTCATAGTTTTTTTCAGTTCATTCAAGGAGAATTGAGGAGAAATAGCTCAGAAACACTATTTAAGCTGGCAGTGTGAAAAATCTAAATTATATTTTGGATCTCCTATTCAGCAGTCTCACTGACTTTTCACATAAAACTAAACTTATCCCCTGTTGGGAAAATCAATCCTAAATATAAGCTTGAGGAAGAACATATCATATTCCTCCTGGACCACCTTAAACCTAATGGCATGAACACTGATTTTTAGGTAACCCCCCCCCCCCCCCCATTATCTATCTGATTCCACTGTTTACATCTCTTCATCTATTCCTATTCTTACTTTTCCATTTACTCCCCCCCCCCCCCCCCCCCCGCCACCATGGTCTCTCCCTGTTTCTGTCTCTTCACCTCCCCAACATTCAACAAGATACCTACTGAACTTTTGGCCCCACCCAGCTCCTCTCCCCCTTCATTTATGTAATATCACTCCATTTTTACCAGTCACGTTAAGGAGTCCCGACATGAATTGTTGACACTGCCTGACGAGTTGAATTCCCTCAGCAGCTCATGGTTTGCTCAAGTTCCAGAATCTGCAGTTTTGGTGTTTCTTTATTAACTGGGTGTTCTTTCATGAGTATTTTGCATGTATTGTACTTGCTTATTTACCTTTACTCTTTATTTTCTGTGACACATCTCCGTAAATACCAATTAAACAAAAATAGATGGAATTATCAACACAGGACTAAGCATCTGTATGCATGCTGCACATAAAGCTCCTCCAATCTCTTTATTTCATCTCAATCACCCATTCTGTCAAAATAACCTTCTATTCCTGCTTTGTTCATATACTCATCAATTTTCTCCTTTAATGCATGGTGTTGTGATGTACAAATCACATTTTCAAATACCTTGACAACTATTGAGAAAAAATGTTGGAGTTCAATCACACTCTTTAAAAGTAAATTGGATATAATTTGGACCCATGGGAATAAAGTAGAGAATAAGCACTCTCTCAAAAAGCTATCAAAGCCACAGGTGACACCCCTCTTCGGTAATTCTCATATACTCTGGCTATGTTTACCTAAAATTATAACAAAGTTCCTCAATACTCACATGTTGAGGTTTCAGGTCATTGACAAACTTTGAAGTGATGTCTGTACACCAAGGCTAATTACACTGGATAACATTTATTTTTTCCAAAATGTTTTCTTCCTAAAAAAAACATTGGGGATTATGATAGACAACATTAAGCTGAACAGAAAGATAATTTCTAAGTTGCTGTATCATATAGGAAGACAGATAAACATTAAATTAACTTTTATTGAATTTATCATGTTTAATCACATAATAAGGTTGACACATTATGTTAGTTCAACTGACCTAAAAATGTTTTGCTGCTGATTTTCATTTGTACTCAGCATCTGATGCCTCTCATGTCACTGTCCAATAATAGTCAGCCAGCATTGATGGATTTCAGTTGTCTTGATATAGGTTTTCCATGGTCCCAATATCCTGGTGAAACCTTTTGCCATGTTTGTCACTGAATGCACCAAGATCACCAAGAGCAGGGAAGAAGTCCAAGTGTGAATGCAGAAAATGAATTTTCAAT
This sequence comes from Narcine bancroftii, assembly GCF_036971445.1. Taxonomy (NCBI): domain Eukaryota; kingdom Metazoa; phylum Chordata; class Chondrichthyes; order Torpediniformes; family Narcinidae; genus Narcine; species Narcine bancroftii. Next base: position 87,299,851 of record NC_091469.1, read on the forward strand.
GATATGTTGAACTTCATGGTTTTGTATTTTTGAAATAGCCTTAAAATATAACAGGAAATCACAAAAATAAGTTATATCTAAAAACTGGTATTTGATAGGAAAACTTTAAGTTGATTTGGTGATCAGCAGCCCAAAATCCATAAAACGCACTAAAAAAATGTTCAGGAAGCAAAATCTTCATTGTCTAATGTCATTTTATTGACAAACTGGGCAATGCTGTTAAAACCATTCCCTGGGAACCTAATATGGTAAATATCGGTTCACTCTTATTTTGCCTTTCAATCTTTAATAGTGTACTGATGTCACAATGTTCCTTAAATCACGAGCTTTAATTTTACTTTTAATTTTAAGTCAGTTGTGGGGAAGTTACTGAAGAGACAAGATCTTCATGAATTTCAAAGATAAGGGGAGATTAGGGATAATCAGCATGGTCTAGTGCATGGGATGCCAAGTCTTATGAATGTGAATGAATTTTTTGAAGATGTGAGTAAAACGGTTGCTGAGGACAGGATGATAGATGTTGTTTGTACAGACTTTAGCAAGGCCTTTGACAAGGTCCTGCATGGAAGGCTGGCTAGGTCACATGGGATTCATTGGGTGCTGGCCAATTAGATACAGATTTGACTCAACAGTAGGAAACCAGAGGGTGGTAGTAGAGGATTGTTACTCAGATTGGAAGGCTGTGACCAATGTCATTCCACAGGGATCAGTGCTGGGTCATCTATATTAATAACTTGGATGACAATGTAGTTTTCATAGTAAGTTTGCAGATGCCACCAAAATTGGTGGTATAATGGACAATGGTGATGACCACCTGAGATTCAAACAGGATATAGATGGATTGAGAAAGGGTAGCAGATGGAATTTAACTTGAACAAGAGTGAGCAGTTTCTCTTTGTTGGATTAAACAAGGGTAGGAGTTGCATGATAAATGATAGGCCCAGAGCTCAGATACTGCTGATTCACTCACATGCATGGAATGAAGCCATCAATTCCATACTGGTAGATTGTTAAGAATATAATGAATATTGTAACCCAGGCATAGGGTTAATCCATGCTGTTAAAACTATATTGCACTTCACTTCAAATGGCTTTGAGAAATTCATTTAAGTAGCAAGAATACTCATTTAAAAAAAAAAAATTCAACATACAAGCCCTTCCACCTCATGAACCCATGCCGCACAAATGCACCAATTAACCTAGTGGGGGGAAATCAGAGCACCCGGAGGAAACCCACACAGACACGGGGAAAATGTATAAACTCCATTCAGAGAGTGGCCAGATGCAAACCCAGGTCACTGGCGCTGTCATAGAGTTGTGCTATCTGCTAAGTTGAATGTGCCACCCATATTAATTAGAAGGTTCATTGAATAATGTTCTATGGTGTTCTTTTGATGCTTTGCAAAATCTTCAACTTGTGGTCGTGCTTATATGATCTTTGCAGAAAACAGGCAAAAGGATATACAGAAAACCCCTGGTAATCCAGCACCTAAGGGGATTCAAAGATGCTGGATAAGTGTCTTTTCTGGTTTCTGGAGTCTTACTGTACTCTTACAATGCCTAACTAATGCACCTGCATTAAGAATAAAATTACTGTACTGTACTTACACTGAACAAACTTCACTTGTGTGAATAAATAAACCTTAAAGCATTTTACTTCATTCACTTCTTCAAAAACTGTCACTGCATCTGCAGGATCCCCCCCCCCCCCACCCATGGAGCTCCCCGAAAGATGAACAATAGCATTATTGATAATTAAACCCCCCCTACCCCCAAACCAAGTTTACAGATAAAGCCTCTGACCAGGGTGACTCTTACTAAGCAGAGAAAAGGAGATACTTTAAGAGAGTCACCTCAATGGTGAGCGGCATCAACCAGCTCTTCATCCTGGGTGATGCCATTGCTGTTTCACACAACTTTATTCAAACAGCCACTATGTGCAAAGCATGAGCAAAGCACTCCACCGGCTGAATATTTGCTCCCATCTTCACTAAAGTTACTTCAGAGAACATTTACTTTTACAATTTTAAACGTACTTATTTATTTATTATTTTAATCTTTTTTTTTTGCCATTTGCTTGAATTCTGGATGCCAGTGGTTTTACACTACAGTCATATTCAGTCTACAGGGGATTGGTGCCAGTGTATGGGAGGGTGTCTGTGGGAAGAAACTGATTGTTTAAATGCAATTTGCATTGATTTTGAAAGTAGCAGTCACTTCAGCTGATAAAAGTAGCAAAAGATGCAATTGCATTTTGATTGCAGTTGCTCGTTTCAGTGAACCATTCAGCTTATTAGTCTGTTCTTCTCTTTCTCTCTCCAAAATTACTGCTTGACCTGCTGAATTTTCCCACCCTGTTCTATTTTAATTTTCAGACTTTCAACATCTCCAACACTTAGCTTGGTCATTTTGTTTTATTGCTCACCAGTAATAAAATTCTGGGTTTTTTTTTAACCAATAGTCATATGCTAGAGATCTGGAACATGATCTTTTATGAAGGCTTAAAAATAAATTTGAAGTAAGTAACTAAAATATTGCAGCAAATTGCACGCTTTTGAAATAGACTGAGATCTGTGGAGTTTGTGGCATCAAGTGTTGTTTGTTAGTTCTTGGAATTTTGAGGAGATGCTTCAAGGTCATCACATTGAAGATCCTTTGTCCTCTGTGACAGTGCTCAACAACAGATCTCAGAACTGAATAAATGAACATTAGAATTAGCTAATGTCAAAGAGGGTTGGCCATAGTTCTTGTCCATTCCACCAGTAGCACAGTCTCATGATTTACTGAAAGAGGGACTTTATCATCCAATTTTACTTTTTTCTATTTACTTTGTCCCTTATTTAAAGTTCTCATGCCATGCTTCTTATAGAAAGGCTGATCCCTCTCTCGTGGGTGATCAGATGTTTCTTCAGTCAACTAGATGTTCTTTCCAACCAAGTAATATATTGACACCTTTTAGCATACACCAGTTGCATACGCTTTGGCTGGCAAATGTTATGCTTCCAAATGAGTCAAGAGGAATGTGACTGATTGAAGTCTGTGTGATTCCCAGAAAACAAGTTATCTGCCTTGATACACACTCCATTCTTGTTTGTTATTTCCCTATTTATTTTTATAAAGAGGGTTGAAAGTGGCACACATGAGATTTACTAATTTATTTACAGCAGGGTAGAAGCCAATTCCAGCCATTTAAATCTACAACCCCTGGTACATTTTTGAAAGGTGGAAGGAAACCGGAGCACCCGTGGAAAACCCACTCAGACACGGGAAGAATACACAAAGTCCTTTCAGACAGTGCTGGATTGCTGGCATTGTAATAGTATTGTGCTAATTGCTACGCTAACGGTGCCGCCCCATACATGTTACTCATACATGATATGCATACAGTTGCTTCAAACTTGTTAATTGACAGTTCATATCAAGCACCTGACCATTTAAGGCCATTTATTCTGAGGATAAGATAAAGAAGTAAATAAACTCCAGGGAAATGGAATGAGGATATTGACATTCAGTAATCTCTGAGATATTTATGTGCATTATTTATTCATGCTTTTGTTAGTGATGCACTAGATTACAGGTCATTTACCTATAGAAAGATATAGGGTGGAACTTACAATAAAAATGAATTTAAGTTTTTATGAGGCAAATCAATGACAATCTCTACTGTTAAGCACAAAATCATGGATATTCGTAATAAAGTTTTAAACTCTAAGGTTCAACTGCATTACGAAGCATTTAGTCAAAGCCATCAACTCACGTGATGACACAATCTTCATTATTCTGAGCTGTTCTGTGAGTTGACATGGTTCTCTCTTTGAAATGTTGTGCCTTATTCCCTCTCTTGTGAAGGCTTGGTCCCCAATGGGTATTCATGATAGAATTGAGGAAATAGATACAAAAAAATGAACAAGAGGGTGCCGAACAAAGAGGATACTGTCTCTACTTCAGTGACATTCCAATGGTCCCCTCTTGCCAAAAACAACTAAAACATGTTGCAATTATATACCATTAATGCGCTAATATAAATACAAAAGCATTCTTAGATTAGACAAATGCTATTCTGAATTGCACTCTCCAGAGATCATATTACCTGTTATAGTTGAAGGGAGATGGGGGGTATGGAAAGAAGGTTTCCAATCATTCACCAAAGATATATACTGTTTCTCTTGGGAATAATCTCATCTATTGTTTTGCCACCTTCACTGACCCCAGCCCCATCTAAGGTTAATTATGATTACTATTCATTCTCTCCAGATCTGAAAAGGATTAGCATTTGTTTAAAAGTATTGAATGATAAATTAAAGCTAACACGCATTTAGTGCTTATACATTAACTTAATGGGTTGCAAATTCTGCTCTCTGACGTCTTGTTTTTTCCATTCTACACTGGTAAATATGAGCAACCCTTCCAAGCTAAACAGGCAACTGCAGAAGATTTTGATGGTGTATGCATAAAGGGTAAATTTCTGGCACTGTGTTTCTGGCAGGAAGCTGAACCCACACTGGCAGGACATATCAAAATCCACGCATTCAATGCCTATGGTTTTCCGACCACTCATTTTAAGAAGGAGCAAAAGAAATTATTCTCAGAATTTATTGACACCCATTAATGTTTTCATGAACAACCTCAATGATCAGAAAGAAGCAGAAGGCATTTGCCATAGTCCGTATTTGCAGGGAAATATGAACAAGTTAGTATCAGTAGAAAATGTTTCAAGCTAATAGCTGTAACTTTACTGACGTCAATATCACTTGCTTTGAGTCGATTCTACCATTATGTTTCCACTGGAAGAGGAGATCAAGAATCCACTTTGTCACTCAATTCTTTTCTTGCTGAAATGTTTTTATGTTATTCCAGTTCAGTACTTTCCCCCTTATTTGTTAGATTCCTATAATTCTGCACAGAAAACACTTGATTTCTCCTCCCATTCCTTTCACCAAAACCATTGTGGTTTTTTTTGTTTGTTTGGATACATTCCTGAGCTTTTATTCAAAAAACATCACAGAAAAGACATTAATTTGCATCCAGGTGGAACTGTTTCACCAAATGAAACAAGCTCTCATTTTCATGCCTTTTGCGACCTGATGACATCCCAAAACACGTGGTAGACAGTGACGTCTTCTGTGAGTGCATTCACTGTGGTATGGTGTTCTCATGCACGTTGTAGCAGACAAGTCAGCTGGGTTGGGTAGCATATGTGAAAACAGAAAAATAAAACATACCATTGGGACCCAGCCACCATGTCATCCATGACAAGCTTACTCTCTGTTTAAATTGATGTTCTGTAGGTGAAGGTGGAATGCAACCAGGCAGTACTTGATAATGGAATAAAGATGTGTAACTAAGCCCAATGTGTCATTGTATTTACGATTCACAGGGATGTATTCTTACAGCTGAATAAACGTTTCAGCAAAATGACATGGTGTTGGCATGTGAATGTGTTATTCTCCCATTTTATGATTCAAACTGCCCCTCAAGTGCTGTATGCCTCGGGGGATCACGGCTCTGGAGAAGTGTCTAATGCAATTCCTTGCCTTGCAGGTCATACCTTTCCCAATGTCTTGTGAACTTCATGGAGACTGTGCTTGCCGCGATCCTGCAGCTCAGGAGCATGGCAAAGTGAGACCACCACGCTTCTACCACGGACACCATTAGCCGGGAGGAACCAGGAACTGCAAACAGCTGAAGGCAGACTGGAAGAGCCACACATTCCTTGCTGCTTAAAGGAGAAACCTCTCCAATCAGATCACACACATACACACACAATTCGACTAGTCTGCCTTCTGCCTGAAGACTGGAGTGAGAGAAGAGAATAAAGACACAAACGACACATTGAATGAACAAATCCCAAAACAGCATGTTTAAAGTCTGCTTGAGTGGCCTCTCCTAATCAACCCTTTTCCCCTACCTACCTTACTCCCTAGATGACCCTCTCCCAGTTCTACATTGAAAGAATTTTTTAAAAAACGTCACAGACACAACCCCACAAATTCCAAAACAAGAAATGTTTTAGGCAAAGTGAATAAAAAAAAGTTAAGATACAACACAAAGATAATTGTCGATAGAAATATTAATGAACTATTTCTAAATGGAAAAACAATTGGTCCACATTTCTGAATGGAAACAGCTGTTTCCATCGCGCTAGTTCTGCTGCCTAATAACCAGCCTACTCACAGTTTAAGAGCAGGTTAACACCAAACCTAAACTTCAGTCTATCTGCCTTAAGCAAAACTTCAGCTTTGTTTTAAAACCCTTTGATTTCATCTCTTAATCTTTTCATTGAAAACAGATCCAGCCAAAAGAAAGAGCCATATTTCAAGAGAAACAAATCTGCTTGTACTCATTCCAATTGCTCTTTGCATGGAATGCAATTGAAAGCCAGAGGAGATTCAGGCAGTTTAAGGTAAATTGAGTGGACTAGTGTGAGGATATTCATGCATTTCCAAAGGTGATTAATGTGTGGAATAAATTTCAGGTAAGTGGAGGAAAAAAAAGTCCTTGATACAGTTCCATGTGTGGTAAAAGGTTTTTTTTTGTAAATTATATCAGCAGTTGCTAAAATACCGGCCTTTCAAATCCTTGTGAAGCAAGATCTGCAAAGTGCAGAAGTCAACTCCATTTTTTTAACCAGTTGGCAGATCAAGCCGTCAATAAATGCCATTGATATGGGTAAACTTAAGGGGAGTATCTTAGCTAGATGAATGAAATCTGAAAGTAACAGAAATAAACAAACAAGATGAAAGTTAGCTCTTTAAATAAAAATCTCAAAGCAAATGTTGGCAATTGTTTAGACAGTCTGGTATGTAGTTACCATTGAAGTGCAGTGTCTGGTGAATGGTCGCATAGATTCTTAGTGCAGAATATATGCAATCTTTTGCATAAAAGATCCAAGAATACTGTCAACTGAATAGATTACAATGCTTGAGCATGCTGTATGGCACTCATTATTTCAGATCAAGTATAATCACTGCCATAAATACATTACATAGTTTTGGAGAGAGTTAAGGAATAGAATCCAACTTGAATGAAGAGAAACAACACCTGCTACCTTCCTTACAGAATTTGTTAAATTTCATTCTAAATTTCCGAAAGCCCTAAAGAGTCTACTCTATTGCTGAAATGTTTCTGCAGCCTATAGACAGCTGAATTATTAATCTACAAGCTTTCTGCTTCTGAAGCAGTGATTGCTTTGTAATTACATTCCTTATAAAGTAAATGTAAGAGGCGGTCCCCACTTAGTTGGCCTGGAGGACCCTGATTAATTCAAAAAATAAGAAAATGAATGTTCATATGATTGAGAAAGGAACATACAAGTTTATGTTTAATCATACAGGTAGATTATCAAGTGCTGGATGGAATGTGATGAATTCTCCAGTTCTACACACCCAGTGTGTCAAAACATTCAAAAAGGAAAAGTCAAGATTTCAACGTTTTTAAAAAAATCTTTATTTCCAAACCATATCTTGGATCGTAGCTTAACTTTCCTTGGGGCCATTCTCTTGGTGATTTCAATTTCATACAAATATGTCTGAAAGTTTTACTTAAATTTACTTTTTACTGTCTGAAGGTTTTGTTCAGTGTAGAGTAGGGGACATTATAAGTCTTGCAACAGAGAAATTAACCCATTGAATTAAAACTAGCTGCAGTGGTCCAAAACACAGGCCTGGCAAATGTTATCCATCATGAACAAAAATAATTTGTGGCCTTTAAAGTCTGACGGTCAGAACACATTGTGCTAATTCACACCTGAAAGCAAAGCCTTCTGCAATTGAAGTCAATAGCTCTGTGTAAAATTGGTTCACAGTTTCTTCAACTTACAGATAGAAAATTGCCATCTTATAAGGATCAGCCAGATTTTCCCAGATTCAGTTTTCTTCTGTTAGATAATCTGATAATTCAATGGGGACTCTAAAATCCTTTCAATCAATTTAAGTGGAGTCAAAATATCAGATAAACAATCAGACAGCTTATTACCAATCAATATGCCTGCAAATATGAATCAGTTGATATTACATTTGGAATTAAGGTGGATATTAATTTTTAAAATTTTCACATGCAAAATTATTTTGACCTTTCTGAAACAAAATTGTTGATGTCTTTAAATGGGTTAAAGACTCAGTTGAAATACTGAACAGTATTCTGGTAAAAATGTGTTGTGACATTTGTGCAGTGATATTTGTATTGTTACCTCCGAGGCCTGATGCTATAATAGTAATAAGATGGAGAATGCATATGTTAAAAATATGGGAGAAAGAGGCACATTTTGATTTTCATATCGGACACAAGAATGGCTGTAGTGAAAGGACAAACACCTATTTTTGTTTAATTTTAATAACAAAGAGCAAAACACAATCTGAAGCAGCACCATTCATCTGATTGTCCAATATTTGCTGTTCTGTGGGTATAACACTGAATAGATGGTATTTCCTCATTCACCAGTTGGTTAGGACCTCAGTGGCTCATCCTTTTGGCTGGTTGATGTGTGTCAAAAAATGGAAAATGCCAATTTCAAAGGGGATTTAAAGCGAGCCAAGCTACCTCCCATCTCTCTTCCATTTTGCCTGGTTGTAACTGTCGGTTCTTATCGGTTTTACCTGTGTTGTTTAAAAAAGAAACGATTTCATGCTGCAAACTCCTGACAGACAAGGTTGTGCAAACTGCATGGACCAATGTTGAGAAAAGAAATCTACCACAACATTAGGGTTTAGACAAAAAAAAACATAGTTCTCCATAGGATTTTGGTGTACAGTCATGTCGTAATGTCTTGTCGATTTTTGTGCATAGTATTAGCTCCAGATAGAGAAAAAAAGAACAACTTTTTGACATTGAATTGTTTAAGTGTTTAAAGTGCTTATTTGTACCTTTGTTATATACTTTGCTTAATTGTATTTAATCAGTATTTTTATTGTGCTCAGTAACTGCATTTGGATTTTCTGTACAGTCATTTATAAATGTCTACATCAATGTTTGTTTTTGAAAAGCTGCTAAGGTCAAACAGGTTTTTTTTTGTATCTGATTCTATTTTAAATTTTAAATTTTTGTTTCCTGAGGCTTGGCCTATATAATATCTTGTGCATTTAAACATTTTTTTTTAAAATGTGTGATTAGTTTAGCTCTGATTAGCAGCCATTGAAAAGGGGACAATACGATGTAGGAAGCATTGATGGATGAAATTCGATCAGTGTTGAAAGAGTTAATTCTTACACTTCCATTCAAGTGTTATATTTAACAGGGACGGTGGTTGGGAAGGCCCTTGGCTTTTGCTAATTAATCACGTATTTTGTTTTATATAATCAACAAAATTGTATTCAGATGATAGTTAACCAATATTTGCTTTATTTTCTTTTATTGTTATTTAACAGCATACAGAAATATTGCTGCTTTTAACAATGAAATATTTCAGTAATGGGAGGCAGATAAATTCAATCTAAATACCGAATTCTGATCATTGATTTAAGTACCGAGTCACATATGCTGGTGGGGGATGTTGATTATTTTCTCTCAAGTTAACTGGTCACCATAATATGTTTTGAGACTTTTTCCTTCACAATTAATTATTGTGAACATCAGTTAAACTCATTTGAAAATTCCCACATCATCTGTTGAAGCATTTTTTTTTATTTTCCAGAAGAGTACATGAAGTCTTGGTTTCTGATTGATCATTTACCTGTCTGCATAATACAAGTCAAGCTGTGATTTCTTTGAGAGAGGAAATATTTTCATATGGCAACTGCCATTGTGAAAAAAACCTGGTATTTATTAGTCATACTAGTTACTTGTTGGGCACCTTATGGAAGTCATGAAAACAATAATCAAATGAAGTGTTGAAAAAAAGTTATAAATGTAACAGTCTACTGTAATATCATATCTTTTGCTGTACCTCATGCCTGTAAACTAGCTGCTTTTTAAATTTAGTTTAATTTAAATTTCCTAGCAATATATAAAGATGTAAATAGTAGAGTTATTTATTAAGAATGTCATTCATTTTTAATTTATATTTACACTTTATCATCTAAATTATTTTTACAACTTTACAATTCCATTGATACAGCCATTTTATTACCTTAATAGTATAATAGAATATGAAATCTACATCAGACATAAATTGTGCTCTTGTAGCTCTCTCTCATTTTGAAGTATGGAATATCTAACCACATACAGGTATTGAATTTACTAAAACACATTCATCTGTGAAATGATTACCTTGCCATTGCTGTAAAAAGCTTCACGCACCTCTGGAAATTGTTTGGACCAGTCACTGATCAGATATCAATTGTGTTTAATTTTCAAATGAGAAAGATAACACCACTGAGGAAATGATCTGAATTGGAGTTCTGTGGGTGGAGTGACTTGGAATGCAAACCTCAAAATTCTGATGTTGAGTGGTTGATATTGATTGGACAAAGCAATTCTGATGTGCAGTGTTTCATCATGGCACGTATCATACACACTGGGCCATGTTTATCCTCGATATGATAAATCTTTCTTGACTGCATTTGTCAATTGTTAAACCTTCCACAATTCAACATCAATCGATGTGAAATCAATACTTTGTCACAATGTTGCGTGTGAAAATCTGCTTGTTAAAATCTAGCAGTTAAGTTGCACTGACCAACATGACCATTCAGCACTGACAAGGTAATGTCATTCAATCCTGGGGTCACATGGCAAAGTTCCTTCCGATCTCCATGAAAATGACCAACACTTTATCCCGAATGCAGAGACATAGGGTGGTTCACCCTGGATGATACTCTGCCATTAAAATTCAGTTGTACCAGATGTGTTTTTTTAGTATCACCAACCAGAGATGAATTTCTGGGTGAAAACTATTTATTGTTATTCTTAATTGACATGAAAAGAAAATCTATTTTGAAATGTTAAAAAATCTCCAAGTCAAGTCAAAATTTGCTTCTCTTGCTCAACTCAAGAGAAAAAATTTTTTGAACTTATTTACATTGAATTGTAAAATATGTAATCTTTAATAATAAGTAGCCTGTCCTCCTTTTCCTCTCTGAGGAGTGAGAGATAACATGATCGCCTGTACCAGCTCCTCAGTTCAAGATGATCTCTTTCCCCAGCTTCATTTTTCCATCTGATCCCTTGATTTCCTGCAATTCCAAAAAATACATATTAATCTCAGCTTCAAACTTACTAAATTTCTGAGCAATCATGGCTTCTGAGATAGAATATTCTAAAGGTTCTCAATCCTCTGTAAAAATGATGTTCTCGTTACCAGGGTCCAACACTTAATCCCGAGACAATACTTTTGTACCCTATAGGCAACATCTCCCAATACTCACTGCTGTTTAACTCTTTAGAATCTCCTAGGTTCCAACAAGATTACCTCTCATTCTTCAACATTTCCGACATTGAGGACACATTCTACTCAATGACTGTAAATTTCTCTTCTTATGTTTTACATTTAGTTGCACAGCAATGGCAAAGCAAATCATAAGAGCTTTGCAGTGAATGTTTTTAAAGAAATTGTTTTTTTTTTCATCTGTTGCATGTAGTCAAAGGTCCTGATAAACCAAAATTTAGCTGCTTTATTCCAGCATCAATCCAGATGCAAGAAACCATTGTCAGGACAAGTGATCAACATCTGGCATTGAAGCGCAAGAAGCTGTTCTAATGCAACTGGTGGTTAGAACAAGTGTCATCAGTTTTACAGTGTATCAGAGTTGATCATTGACACTGTACTTAAATACCATTATGGTGTTCAAAAAGCACTGGTAAATTAGTGGAATCCACTCCACTATCCCATATTCACAATGCACTGTGTTGGGCACTTACCACAGACATATTTTTGTTCTTTTGTACCGCTGCATATATTATGTTGGTGCTCTGACTTTACACAACATGCATCTGTCTGGTGTACTGTATATTTGTTTCTCTGGAAATAATTATTTCTTATGGATAAATAATGTCTCCTCCCTGTTATGTATTCGTTAGAAATAAACACTGGCTATATGAAGGAAAGTGAAGGTGTGCCATACCTCTTTTATAAATTGTTTTCATTTGCGATCATTGTCTGCTTTATGTTCCCCCAACTGTCATTAATGCTTCCAAATGATCAATCTTCACTCAAAACAGTGTTTTTTTTAAATCAAAGTAGTCAAACCAACTTAGAGGTTAACAAGCACGATGGTCTCCACTTTTTTTGATTGAGTTCTGTCACACCCAGCAAATTTGGAGTCAAGACGAAAAAATGCAAAATTGGTCTTCCAAATTATACTGAAGGGAAACAGTTTTTTTTTTCTGTAGTTGATCTTAATTAATGAAGAGTGAATCTTAATCTATTCACCCACTTTATTAGAAATCCGCGGTCTCATACAGGTGAGTCACCTGATTTGCTTCAATGCATTCGGAGGTGTCCCAGTTGAGAAGAACCATTCCTCATAATACCACCACTGAACAGACCATCAAAATGGGCATTTCACCCAAACAATAGGCATGCAGAAGAATAGAAAATAAAAGAGAATGGACTGCAGATGCAACAAAAAAACAGAAAATGTTGGAAACATTCAGCAACTCAAGAACTGCTTCTTTTCCCATACATGTTGCATGACCTGCTGAGCATTTCTCCTATTTTCTGTCTTTATCCATGGAAATAGAGTTATCACATTTTCTTCATTTGTTATATTCATAGAGCTGAAAGTACCTTAAAATGGGAAATTATTGCATAGTATTTTTCTTCCAGCTTTTCATTCTGGGGCATATCAATAATTCAGATAACAATGTGCGAAAATGGCTGACACATTACATTATATTGTTCTGTGGGAAAGAAATCAACAAACTGACCCTTGGCGTAGCGGTTAGCACCAGCTATCGGGACCAGGGTTCAATCCCGCACTGTTTGTAAGGAGTTTGTACATTCTCCTCAGGTCTACGTGTGTTTTCCCGGAGGGGCTCTGGTTTCCTCCCATAAATCAAAATGTACCTGGGTTGTAGTTTAATTGGGTGAAAATTGGGCGGCACAGAATCATGGGCCAAAATGGCTTGTTATCATGTCAAAATAAAAATATAAATAAATAAATAGAGTTGTTCCATTGTGTACATATCTATAAGAAGATTTAACCATATAACCATATAACCATTTACGGAGCGGAAACAGGCCATGTTGGCCTTTCAAGTCCACACCGGTTCACTAGAACAACTCCACTAGCTCAAACCTCCTGCTCTCTGCCAATAACCCTCCATCCCCCTCACCTCCATGAACACATCCAACCTTGTCATGCATTACCATCACAGCATCTATAGACTTTTCTATTTCACTCCCACATTCTTTGCACAATTTTTACCTTCAGCCTCTACAAGGGAGTGCACACTTGAAGCGAATGTTGATGATTGTAGACTTTTCTCAGTTCAAGTGGAACAGGCAAACTAACAGGTCATCATGTCAGCTTGGGTCACAATGCTATCATGGCTAACAAAGGCATTATTCTGACAGGAACTGGGATGTTCCTGAACCTTGTGGATTGCTTGTGATAGGAATTGCACTGTTCATCTTGTCCCAGTCAAACTGCCCAAGTCCAGAATAGACATCATTGCTTGCTGAAATAGCTCTTTGTTCGAGGTGATTAATGCAGTTTAATTGATAAGGTTTGTAATGACATATTGACATAATTTTGCTGTTTGACCCAATCTAATGTTGCGGCAATAGAGTAAAAGTTTCCAATTATCTGAAATGCTCAGGACAAGATATGTATCAGTTAACTGCATTTTTTCATATAACTGAGAAATGGCTTGAAGCAGCCCAGTACTATCAACTGAAAACTTGTATCGGATGTTGCAGATCCCTGACACCTTCCCACTGCCATCACCGATCGCAGACACCTCCCCACCATTGTCACTGAACCTGCCCGGGAGCCCGAGTTTCATGCTCTGAACCCAGACAACCCCCCCCCCCCCCCCATCACCATCATTGAGCCTTCCTGGGAGCCTGCTCAGATTCCAGACACCTCCCCACCGCTGTCACTGAATCTGCTTGGGACTTGGAGCTCCCTGCTTTGATCCCCGATACCTTCCCACCACCGTCACCAAATCTTCCCGGGAGCCTAAGGCCCCTACTCTGATCTCAGACACCTTCCTACTGCCATCACTGATCTTGCCTGGGAGACCAAGGTCCCCACTCCTGCCACCGCCACCCTCCACCAGTCCAACGCTGCCACCTCCAGTCCCTCTTCCCCCCCCCCCCCCGCAGGTCTGATGCTACCAAAAATCAGTGCCCCTCCCCCAATGCAGTTACCTTAATGCCCCACCCCCAATTAGATTTATTCTGACGCCAACACTGGGGACAGTAGAGAACCAAATACAGTGAAGAAGAAATGGAAAGAGAGAGGGGAGGGAGTTACCTGAAGCAAGGACAATCTCCCCATGTGCTGTCTGATCTATTGACTTCCTCCAGTCACTCACTGACATTATCAAACTGGCGCTAACAGTACATCAGAGCCCCACATGTACACATTGGGTGAAATTTTTTTTTCATCCAGTGACACTATGTTGCCGCTAAAATATTTTTCAGATAACTGAGAATTTCCGTTAAGTGTAAGTCACTCAATCTCAGCCTGTCACCATTTGCCATTTTTTTCTGTGCCCTCATTGATCGGTAGATTCATTGTCTGTTCTCCAGTTCCACATTATAGATTTTTTAAAAATTAATTTATAAGGATACCATATTACAGGGAGGGGATAGATTAGATTTAGTTTTAGTTTTTTTTCATTTATTTTATACAAATTATTTCAACAAATGGGTTTTAACATGGTTGCATAGATCATTTTAATTAAATGTTTTTGAGGTATTTCGACCAATTATTGATGGCGTTTATCTACTTTTTTTCTCATTGGGTTTTTTGTGCATGCTTACTTGTATATAAATAAATTATTATGTAATTGTCAATTCTGTATTTATGCATATATGTTAAACTCAATAAAATATTTTAAAAAGATAAGGAAAAAAACATTATCATCATCGACATGCCATCATTTTTCACTTGTTCCACATCAATCTCTGTTCTTACCTATAAATGTCCTGATGGTTTCTCCTCATTGAATTTACGACCTCTCTCAGCGACATGTTGACAGTGTGTCACTGGCACAACTACAAATCTCGACTGGAAGCGGACAATTGAATTTCTGGAATGACGCATATGACCAGGAAACAGACACGGTTAGGTTTCATTGTGGATAGGATCAATTGCCTTCCCTGCAGCAACTGAAAACAAATCAAACATGAGAGTGTTGCTACACAAATGTGACCCAAGGAAAGCTGCAATGTGGATGACCAAGACGTGGTCTGGTGCACCATTCTGTGCAAGGATTAACAGGGTGGGGTAATAAACAGTGGCCCATTGATCAAATCCAGACTCTGCCAACAAGTAAATTAAAAGAACAAACAGTAAAATCATAAGATCCACTATTAAACATTTGATAGTCTCAGCGTTGTATCCCTGAAGTCAAACATAGAGGTGTGCCCACAGCTCTTCTTAAATTTAAATTTTAAATGTAAACATAAAGCACAGTACAGGCCTTTTTAGCACATGAGCCTGTCCCAATTGAACTACACCCCAGGCACGTTTTGAATGGTGGGAAGAAATGGGAGCACCCAGAGGAAGTCCACGCAGGGACGAGGAGAAAGTACAAATCCTTACAGACAGAGGAGGATTTGAGCCCCACTCCTGGTCGCTGGCATTGTAACAGTCTTGCACTAACACCACAATGCTGCCCTTCTGTAAAAATCACTGATCCAGAAAAACAATGACTTATCATGATGTAGTCTAGGCAAATGTGACCAAACATCCTGATTTGGATGAAAATGAAGTAAAGGTTTTCCAAATGTCTGCAACAAAAGATCTGTTTTTACAGTATCAAGAAAATGGATTAATATTGTAATATTGATCCTAAATCTGAGCCATTGGTTTAAGACATTGATGTGTTTTAAACAGAGCAACATGACCAGTCAGATAATTCACATTTCCACCACCCAGACATGAGTTGGAAATGAAAGCTTTGCATCACAGCTGTTGAAGCATTGAGTTTGGAAGAATTTCATCCTCAGTTCCTGCCTTCCTGGTTATTTAAAGGGACAAGTGGATTACTTGAGTTGATTGGGCTAGATAGCCATACAACTAATTGCAGAACACAGAGCCTACTGCAGCAAATGACAGAGCATTGGAAGTTCACAGCAGGTCAGGCAGCATCTGTGGAGGCAAAAGGTGTAAATGACTTGGGTCAAGGGACATCATCAGGACAAGGTGCAAAAGGACAGATTGCCTGCCTATAGTAGTACGAAGGCAGGGGACAAAATCTGGTAGATGGTTTATGGAGTGGAGGGAATGGGATAATTGAATAAAGGTTAAGATAGCAGTTAGTGCAATGGTGTTACAGCGCTAGTGTCCGGGGTTCAAATCCAGCGCTGACTGTAAGATGGGGTATGTTATCCCCATGTCTGTGTGTTTCCTCTGGGTACTCCAGTTTCCTCCAGCCTTTCAAAAACATACCAGCTGTACTTTAATTGGATGTAATTGGACTGCATGGGCTCATGGAATTGGGAGAACAAATGAGGTAAGGATTACTTGAAATTGGAAAATTCAATGCTCGTACCATTGGGTTTTAAACTACACAAATGAAATGGGAGATGTGGTTCTTCCACTTTGTGTTTGGGCTCTTTGTACCAAAGGAAAAGCCTGAGGAAGAATAGGTTGTGGCGGAGTGGGAAAGAGAATTAAAATGACATGCAACCAGTAGCTTGAGATGTTGTTGTGAACACCACCAAACATTTGCCTGATCTATGCTTGGTTTCATGGATGGAGGAGGGCACATTGTGAGCACAGCTGGAAAGAGGTGCAGATGAACCTCTGGAAGAGCCATTTCAGTCCCTGCATGGTTGTCAGGGACTAGGTGAAGGGACATGTGTTGTATTTACTCGGGATGGATGGTGAACTGCCAGGGGAGCCGGAGTGGTGAGTGGAGAGGGAAGAGTGGACCTGAGAGTCATGAGGGTAAGAGAAAGATGTGGATTATGGTGGGAACCATAGTGAAGCTTTCAGAAATGGTGGAAGATGATATGTTAGATGCAGAGGCTGCTGTGGTGAAGGACTAAGGGAACACTATTGCTATTTTATCTGTGGAGGTGAGGTGAGAGAAGAAAATGGAGGAAATATGTATGAGATGTTTTCATCTGCTGTGGTCATATTTCTCAAACAAGAGAACATTTTGGAAGCTTTTGAGTAGAAGACCGTAAGACCATAATTCATATGAACAGAAATAGGCTGTTCAGCCCATTGAGTCTGACCCGCCATTCAGTCATGAGCTGATCCATTTTCCCCCTCAGCCTCACTGACCAGCCTTCTCCTCATAAATGATGATTTGGCTAATATATGGAACATATCCATCTCTGTCTTAAATACACCCAATGACCTGGCCTCCATAATTGCCTGTTGCAATAAATTCCACAGATTCACCACACTCTGGCTGAAGAAATTCCTCCACATCTCTGCTCTTCATGAACTCCCTTCAATCCTGAAGTTGTGCCCTCTTGTCCAAGATTCTCCCACCATAGGAAACAGCCTTTCTACATTTACTGTGTCTGTGCCTTTCAACATCCAAAAGTTCTCATCATGTGAGAAGATGAGGCTGAGATGGAGAAATTGAGATAAGGGAAAGGCATACTGAAAAGGAGGCAGAGAGAAAGGAGACATAGTTGAGGAAGCTGGGGCACTTCGTGGGTTTGTAGACGTCAGTGGCAAGTCTTGTCTCCTGAGATATAGACCATGAGATCCAGAAGAAGAGGTACAGTATACCAGAGATGGTCTAGGTGAATTTGATGGCAGGGAAGAAGATGGCAGCAAAAGTGATGAAATTTGCATGTTCTGCCCAAGTGCAGGGAGCATTATCAATGTGGTCAAACTCGATAGCAAACTTGATGCATGGAAGATTACGATGTTACTTATCATGACAAGACCTCAAGCACTAGAGGTTTTCAACACTGCTGACCAGGGCAGATTCAATAAAGTTATTGAGATGTTTGATGAACACTGCTCACCAAAGAAAAATGAAATGTTCGAGAGGTACGTGTTTTGCTCGTGCATGCAGCTGCAGGGAGAGAGCTTTGATACTTTTTTAACGGATTCAAAATTAAAAGCAAGAGCATGCATTTTTGGATCGCTGCAAGATTCAATGATCCGTGATCAAATTGTGTTTGGGATTATTGATATGAAAATGAGGGAGGAATTGGTGCAAGAGACAGAGCTTACCTTAGCTGGAGCTGTGAGTATATGCCATGCCAATGAAATAGCTCTGCACCATGGGAAATAGTTCAGTGATAATGCAAAATCCAGTGAAAATGAAGGCATAGTTGTAACCAGAGTCTGGACACATAAACAAAAACCAAGATATAGAAAACAAAAAGGTGGAGAGACATTCAATTGTAAATGGTGTGGCACTCAACATGCACTAAAACAACATGAAATTGCTCAAATTGTCTACAGTGGCAATGGACCATGCTACAGTTATAGAGAATTCCAGAACTTTGCAGAAGTGTATGATTTTTGACATGTGACTTCAAATTCTCTGCATCCACAGTCAAATGTGAAAGCAGAGTAAGGAGTTTGCATACTTAAACAGTTGCTCAATAACACACTAGACAGTGGCTCAGATCCACAGCTGAGTTACAAAGCTTCACCACTTGAACATGGCAGGTCACCCATTGAGTTTCTGATGGGATGTAGGCAATGCACAACTCTTCTCTACTATGCAGACCCAAACAAGAACATAGATGTTGAACAGAAAAAAAAAGTGTCTGCAAGGGTGACAAAAAGCAAACTATGACAAGTCAGCAAGAAGCTTGGGGCCTCTGGCACAACATGACATAGTGAGACTCAGAGATTCCAACACTTGGGACGAAAAGGCCATTGTTCTGTTGGAAGTAAATCCAGGATCCTACACAGTCAGAATGGAGGATGGTCAAATACTGAGGAGGAATCGAACAAGCCTGGTTAAAATGCAAGAGACACTGCAGGAACAGACAAATGCTGAAGATCAAGCCTGCACAGCAACACAGGAAACACCGTCAGTGCTAGTGGACCAGCAGAGCCGACACAAGCACCTATGTTAATATGATCAAAGCACCAGGCAGACTAAATCTCTAAAGGAAAAGAGCTGCTTAAAAGGTTTGTGCTGCTGGTGTTGCATTTATGTTTTGTGTATAACTTTAAATCAAAATGAACACTGTATCAATGTGTCATGTGTTACGAGCCCAAAGGACTTGAAACATCAGCAGCAAACATAAATTCCCCAAGACAATCATTACTTAAACAAAACTGGTTTTATTTTTTTAATATATAATAATAATAAGATTAAAACTTAATACTATTAACTTAAACTTAATGTTTATGTGTACAGGAAAGTTCTTTTTCATTGTCCAATCATTCACTTTTCACTTCTCCAAATGCACTGGTATCAGGAAATCTTCCATACTGTGCACAGAATTACACAGATATTATGTTCACCAGGCTCTGTTACTTTAACTTGTTGTTACCGCTCAGGAAGGTCTTTGTTGGGTTCAGAGAGAGATTCATTGTTCGTTGGACACACAAACTGATCTCCTTCAATCAGCAATTGGGTTTTTCCAAAAGATCATCTCTTTTTCCAGGTTAGCACAAGAAGTTTTTCTTTTTCCCCTAATCCAGGAGGACCACAATAACCAGTCCCAACCTCTGCAAGTGACTACAGAGATTTAGAATAATCAGAACTAAGAACTTAAAACCTGCCTTAAAATGGGGTCAAGCAGCAAGTCTGGCAACTTGCAGCCTTCACCTCAAACTGTTGCAGAATACTCTCCCAAACAATGGATGTTTTCTCTCTGTTTGCAAAACCACGTGACCCCCTTTTAGGACAACAAACTTCAGCCAGAAGTTTAAAACTCTGACACTAGTCTAAAAGCGGAAAGACTTCTCAGTTCTTCAGCCTGGACACTGATCAAATATGCTGGTCTATTAACACCTACTGTGAAACTCTCACAAGCACTTCCCATTGTATCTGCAAAGTCAACTGCAGACACAAAGTCTACCCTTGCATAGCTCTTGCATGGCAAATGAGATGTTTGTTTGTGAAATGTTACCTAAGGACTAAACCTCACAATCTTACTGTAGGGTACTACCAGTAACCACAGAGACAAGCTAAGGAAATTATAGGCTTTAATACACAGAAAAACCTTGCTGGCCCAGATCCCAGGATAGGAATGGTGGCAAGGGAAGAGGTGGATCGACTTTAAGGCCCAGGACCACAAGGAGGAGACATAGGGTATGAGTCATCCATGGGCGGGCCAGCTCCATATATACAACTGACAATGATAACTATACTATATACAATGGAGGAAATTTATCACCACACTTACCCTTTTAAAATATATTTTTATCATAATTTTATTAACTTATTCCGTAACATGTTGTTAGATTAAACATCTCAAGGAAAGGAGATAGAGTTCTACAGGGAGTCAGAGACAAGTACGAGACAAATCTGCCCATGGCTACAACAACTCATCTCTGACCACTAGAGGGAGTCAGAGATGAGTTGTTGCAGCCAGGGGCAGATTCAAAATGGTTGCCTCCATGAGGTCTTGAGTGAATACTACAGCTAATAAAGTATAATTTTTATAAAAGACCCCAAGTTACTTTATTACAATAAAAGAATAATCACAGTCATCAATGGGGTGGAGAAAGATTTGGAGTGGGGTAGAGGTGGTGGTGGTTGTCCAGAATGGCTTTGGAACAAGGACAGTCCCATAGTAAAAAAAAAGCATACGTAAGGCCTGTGCAGATGCCCATGGAATGGATGCAGTTGAGGGTAAGGGCAAGGTTCTCCAAGTGAATGAGAATGTTGGTGATGGGGAGGACAGGGTGGTGGGGAGGATGTGGCATGGTCTGGGTCTGGTTCAATTTTTCTGAACTTGCACACACATTACATACATGTGCACCTAGAATTAGAAGGGGGTTAAGCTAGGTTATAGTAATAAGTTAATGTTTGAGCCTGTTGCTTAAAGGTAGTATCTCAGTTGAGGAGACATCACTGTGACTGCCGCGACTGATCAGTCACGGCAACTCGGGCAACCAAAACATGGTTTGCGTTCTCACAAAGGCGACGTCTCCATCAGTCGCAGTGATTAATGTTGTCCGTGACTGGGGAGACAGCTCCCCGACCTCTCCGCGGCATTGCCGCGACCTCTCCGCGGCATCGCAGCGACCTCTCCTCAGTCTCCTTAATCTCCAGTAGGTCACGGCGACATCACGGAGATGTTGCGGAGATGTCACTGAGAGGTCCCAGCGACACTGTGGAGAGGTCGCGGAGATGTCTCCCCAGTCACGGACAACATTAGTTGCTGTGACTGATGGAGATGTTGCAGAGACCTGCTGGAGACTGGAAAAAGTCTCAAGAAAAATCGAACATGTTCGACTTTCTGGCCACTCCCTGGAGACTTAGCTAGTCTCTGCAACAAGCGGAGACTCAAGTCGCCAGCAGGTCTCCACCTAGTCTCCAGGCCAGTGAGATAGGCCCTTAAGTAACCATTTGTCTTGGTGAATTTCTATTGCTGCTGGCATTTTGGGTTCTCGGGCCTGTAACATTATCTACTGACCAATGAAATCAAAGGATCGAGTTTCCAAAGTGCATTTTCATCAAGATATAGGGCGTAGCAGTCCCCAATCTAAATATTTTACATTCTCCCCATCCAATGTTACCTTAAAAATAGTACAATGTAACAACAATTCATGCAATCTGGACATGTGAGAAAGTAAAAAAAATTTTGGAAGATCTAAATCAGATATTAAATAAAATAACAGAAAACAATATACCAAAGAATCCAGAGATCTTCCTCCTAAGTAACATAAAAAATAAAGAATTTGGAATTGATTTGGAGGATGCACAAAAAAGATTTGTTAAGATAGCTCTAGCCATAGCAAAATTTGAAAATACAACAATGGTATATAGAAATGAATAAATGAATTCCATTAGAAAAAATAACATATAGTTTAAGAAATAATATTGAAATATTCAAACAAATATGGGAGCCTTACATTAAATACAATAGCGAAAACCTACCAGGGACAATCATTACCTAAGTTAACGGAAGTAAAAGGAAATGAAAAGAATGGACTCAGTAGAATTTCTGGTGTATTTTTATTGAATGACAACATTGTCCGACTGGTTTAATGTATCCTAGATTGTATACCTTAAATGGACGGGAGGGGGGAGGTAGGGAGGGTGGGATGGGAGGAGGGAGGGGGGGGAGAAAATGGCACTGTATATGTGTGAAAAGGAAAAAGTGTGTACCATGGTTAATGTGATTTATGGTGTGAAAAATAAAAAAAATTTAAAAAAAATAGTACAATGTAAAAGGCAAAAGATGATGCATTGAAATATTATTTCAAGTTAGAAGAAGAACCCCATGAGAGGAATCCACACAGTGGTGCATTATCATACTTCCATCAGCTCCATATCTCCAGTGGTATTCTGTATTGTCATGAACCATGCATAATGAGCAGCAAGAGACAATGAACCAGGTAGTGTTTACAGTCTGCGCCAAAATCTAGAAAATTATTTCAAAGTTCAGTCTTTCAAATTCAGTGTTGAAGCGAGGGGCTTTGAAATTTAATGCCCAGAATTAATAATAACCTGATGGAAGACTGGAATTGTGGCTGCTACAGACTCATGAATTTTCCTTCCATTGCCTTTGAAGAAACGCCCATCCACGCGAGCTGTGGTCATCACACTCTTGGCCCTTTTGTAGGCAAGACTCGAAATGGGTGGCCTCCACGAAGCTTCCAAGCTCTTGGCACTGGTCTCTCCAAGTGACCTTCACTGTTTGTCACACTCAAACTGAAGTACTTTGCTTCCCAAAAGACCCTCCTCGCACAGGTCAATCCACTGCAAAGGCCCAGTCATTCACAGAGCAGGGTTTGCTCTGAATTCCATAAAGTGGCTGGCCACAAGAGCTGCTTCAAAGACCTGTTTTCCCTTCAGCAAAATGTTTTATATTAGAAACAGACTGTTACAATCCTTCCCTCATTTCTTCCAGTGTATCAAATTGTCACTGGACTATGACTTATGTTGTGATGGTGCTTGTGTGAAACGTTAAATGTCAACTGAGACCATTCAGTTCCTCCTGTCTATACTATCCCTTACAGTGATAATTATTAAAATGAAGTAGCATGCTATATTTTATGAAGTAGGAGAATGACTACTTACAAGGAGCAGTCTTGTAAAGGAATAATCTGTTAATGGGCACCATCACTCTGTGGTGAACAGCTGATTGCTCACCTGTATCACCCCTAACCTCCTGGAGAAAGGAGAGGTGATCGTGGATTATATCTGGTGTCAGCTAAGGCTGGCAATCTGTTAATACATTGCATCCTGTTGCTCAATGTCAACATCAATTTGCTTCTTGGAGGCACATCACCATTACCAGAGAAGAAATCTCTGACAGGATCAAGATGAGACTGTGCAGGAAATATCATATAGTTAGTTTAATTTTAATTCAGATATACAGCATAGTAACACACCCTTCTGGACCACGAACCTCCTGAGCACCAAGAGGACAGCCACACAGACACAGGGAGAACGTGCAAACTCCTTAGAGATAGCCAGATTCAAACTCTGCTCGCTGACACTGTAATAGTGTTCCCCTAACTGCTACAGTAACCATGCCACCCCTTTGTTAACCTGTTATGGTGGAGCTCATCGACTTCTGGTGTCAGGTAACATCTTGTGAGTACTTAGAGATGGATCCATCCCTAGACACTTCCTGTCTGACATGATAATGAATGAACAGCTATGTTGTACATCCACGTCAACATTTTCACAGAAGAATTCCAATTGTGACTTGCCCCATGGTACACATCCCACAAATCCTCTTCATTTGTGTTGAAGAGCATCAGCCACATTGATGCACTGTGATCAAGATCATCACCACCACCCTACTCCTCCTTTGCTCTGCTCCCTCCAGCTCTTCCCTCCCCTCTGCTCCTCACATTCCAGCTGCACTGATTCCTGGTTATTTTTCTGAGGTAGGGAGTGAGTAGGGGTAGGGTGTGGGGTTGAGGGAAAATTTTACCTGCTCTCATACCCAGCAAAAATAAAACGGAAGATGCATGCACTTGCTCTAAGTATCATTTTGGTGACATTTAGCCGTGAAGAGTCTTTATCACGAGATCAGTAATGGGAATACAGTCATTAGTGATCGTCCTTGTAGATTCCATGTATCCTCAGATTATGAGCTAGTAGGTTTCCTGGTGGTACCTCAGCCCAGGAAGTTGGTCTTCACTAGTCTGGTGAGACATTGAACTTGAAATGATCCTCCTCTAAGCAGGTGGCTGTCCTCCTGTTTTCAGTTGTTTTTACTGAAGTGGAGAAGATGAGATACATTGAGTGGCCTTCTTGTTCAACATTGGGAGGCTTGATTCATGTGTGGAATAAAAGGGATAGAATGTCATGCTGCACATGTGTGTGCATGTGTGTGTGCACGTGTGTGTGCATTTGTGTGTGCATGAGTGCACTCCCCAGTTTCCAGGCACCTCAAAGGCACAAAGCCCTCCCTCCTAGCTCCATCACTTTCAGAGAAATGATAGACTATCCCTTTACCCTCTGCAATCTTCCTTTGATTTGCGTAAGCAACAGGATTAATGCCCAGGGTATGTGCCTTCATGGGCCAAGATATGTGAGTGAAGTATGGAAATAAACTTCAGGAACTGCATGGAGGTCCAATTGGACAAATCATGCATGAGGTTCTATATGGCTGTAAAACACTTGAATGCCATTGCAAATTTCATGTTTTTTATCTGTTTTAAACTTTACTATTTATCACACCAATAAAATGGTGAAATTAAATCATAATTGTCACTGTGTATTTGCTTTGGAATCAATGATCTCTTGGCAATTTTTTTTTTCAACGAGGATTTGTGGAACAAATTTTCAGAATGAATAAGATGCTCAGATTTAAAGCTTTCAGCCATCCGTTCTGATTCCTTCTGGTTTACTGTATGACTCTCCTCACCTCGAGACCTTGTTAAGATTGTTTTTCCTCCAAGTCTGGCTGTCAGTGCTTCAAAAATCCCCCCACCCACTGTCAAGTCTTACCTTCGGCGCTTCCCAAAGTTCTTTTCTACTTTCCCAAAATTTTCACAGCTGAATCCCTTCCAAAGTTTCCTCCTTCCACTTTCAAAGCACCTGCAGAAACAAACTGCATCCAAACTTTCAGTCATCTCTTGCGGACATCTTCAAGTGAATATTAGGTTTTGTCTGATTGAACTTTGTGAATTGGAGTATATTTTTTCTTTTATGTGTATATATATATATATATATGTGTGTGTGTGTGTGTGTGTGTGTGTGTGTGTGTGTGTGTGTGTGTGTGTGTGTGTGTGTGTGTGTGTGTGTGTGTGTATCAGCTTTCTATTTGCAAGTTGCTGATATATATTCTTCTTAACCAACCTGATATATACTACACCAAAAGGTTGATTCAGTTTATCTTTGGGGGTATGTTTATTTGGATGTAATCTGTTGATTTATATATAATGGGGGTGGAGGGGAGGTTCGAGGGTGATCTGTCTTGTAAAGAACCTACAGTAGGCAGAGAAGGTGAAAATTCTCCTTATGGACCTTGAATTTTCATAATATAGTTCAATTATTTTATACTCTACACAATTTTAAGAATTTCTTAGATTAGCGATTCTCCTGAAGATGACTGGAGAAGAGCTAAAATGCCATATGGTGTCTCATATTTTAATATCACTTGATAAAATGATTCTGCTCTGATGAAGCAATATTCAAATTAAAACAGTGTGACTGGTCACCCAAAAAAATCCTGTAAAAACCTCATCAATATTGTGACCTTCAGTTGTGAATTTCAATGGATAGCTGAGAAGCATAAAATTTCCTCAAATTTTCAGCTCCACTGATAGTGTAATAATGTCCTGACGGAATTTATTTGCTAAATTCAATCACGTAATTTTTCCACCAAGAGCCCTACACATTTATACGGAGCGGCTGCAGTGTAAATTGTCCCCAGGCACTCCATAAGAAAATGGACTAAGTAATATGACGTTCACCCTCTGATAAACTCAGCAACACAGGAAAGTATTGTAAAAGTACTTAGGAAAAATGCTGTGTAAACGACCACTCGGAGGTAGGTATGCAATTTTTTTTATAGTTTACCTTTATTTCTGTGAAAAACAGGCCTCTCAACTCAAGCTGAGCCAACCAAGTTGTCTTTAACAAGAAAGTCTGCAGACTCTCTGATTGTAGTTTAATAAACAAAACACTAATCCCAACTCTAACACTAATAAACAAAAGTGCTTGAGAAACTCAGCAGGACACGCAGCACTTACAGGATGCAAAGATATATAACCAACATTTCAGGCTTAAACTAGGTATGAGTAAAAAGCAGACAGGGGGCCAAATAAAAAGGGGGGAGAAGGAGGGTTGTCCAAATTGTCTACCCAAGCTAGTCCCATTTGCCTATGCTTGGTCCCTCTCAACCATTCCAATCAACATTCCTGTTCTTTTCGCAGAAGGAAGAAAAATAAATGATCTAATCTTCAAATGCAAGGGCGACTTGCTTCCACTCCAGTTCCTTGCATTCTGAGATGGTTGAAGAGTTCCATATTGGAAAGACATAACTTTTCAATTGCTATTTGAAGGAGAGGGTTTATGTGTTGTTATGCACTTTTTCTGCTGTTTATTCATGCATGCTCATGTTATTGCAACTCAATGCTTTCTTTCCAGCAATTCTCCACTTGTGGGAATCTGTTCTGAAAAGTGGAAGCAGTTCAAAGATGTTGTCATGCAGACTGCAACAACTCTACTCAGAATGAAATCCAAGTGCATCAGGATTGGTTTGATGAAAACCATGAGACCATTTCAGCAGCTTTTCAGGCCAAGAACAAGGCCTATGCAGACTGGCTAAATGACCCTCACCTGTCTCAAAGAAACACATTTAAACATCTGCAGTCCAAAGTACAGGCAAAACTGCGAGAAATGAGGGACAAGTGGTGGCAGAGAAAGGTTGAGCAGGTGGGTGCCATAAAGTCAGTTTATGGTCTTTCTAAATCAGAATGCTCACCCTTTCCATCATCAGACAGGTCGAACCTGATCAAAGACCAGAAAAGACTGAAAAACTGCTGGGCTGAATACTTTTCCAAACTACACAATAGGCTATCCACAGTTGATCCTGATGTCTCACAGCACATTCCTGAGCAGCCAGTCCTGGATGAACCAAACCTGTCGCCCTCTACTGATGAGATCAATAAAGCAATCTCACAGATGAATTCAAATAAAGAAATAGGGCAGGATGGCATTCCTGCCAAAATTTACAAAACTCTAAACACAAATGCATTACAGGCATTCCATGACATCCTGGAAGATATCTGGATCACAGAGGAGATGCCTGATGGTTTCCGTGATGTCCTTATTGTGGATCTCTACAAAAATAAGGAAATCAAATCAAAATGCAGAAAGTACAGAGGAATCTCAGTGACGTC
The DNA here is from genome assembly GCF_036971445.1 of Narcine bancroftii. Taxonomy (NCBI): domain Eukaryota; kingdom Metazoa; phylum Chordata; class Chondrichthyes; order Torpediniformes; family Narcinidae; genus Narcine; species Narcine bancroftii. Next base: position 87,327,378 of record NC_091469.1, read on the forward strand.
TATCACAGGCAAGATTTTTGCCCGCATCCTCCTGAACAGACTTGTCACTGTCTTGGAAAGGAAGCTCCTGGAGATGCAGTGGACCTTTCGGCCAGAACAGAGTCCAATGAGCATGAGACAAGTTCAGGAGAAGTGCATTGAGCAGAACAAGCTTCTTTACTCTGTCTTCATTGACCTGACAAAGGCATGTGACACTGTAAACTGGGTGGCTCTCTGGATCATCCCAAGGAAAGTTGTAAAAATAATTCAGCTGCTCCATGACAGAATGATAGGACAGGATCACTGCAGTGGTGGATACATCTGCTGCATTTGCCAATTCTAATAGTGTGAAGAAGGGTTGTGTAATAGTCCAAGTCTTCTTCAATCTGTTCTTCACTAGCACGCTGTCATGTGTTGTCCACAGGCTGGTGGAGGGACTGCACACCAGGCACCGACTGGATGGTACTCTCTTTGACCTTCACCACTTGAGTGCATGGATGAATTGTCTCGACACAGTTATTCAAGAAACAGTTTTTGTTGATGATTGTGCACTCTTGTCACACAAAGATAGTGATCTACAGTTAATACTGAACAAACTCTCAGATGTTGCTTCGCTCTTTGGCCTAATCATCAACCTGAACAAGACTGAAGTAATCCATCAGTCCATGCCAAACGCCAACATCATGACACCACAATACCAAAAGACTGGAGTTGCAGGACAACAGGTGTTTAATACCATGAGACTTGGACCATGCTCTTGTTCTGGCCCAATCCCAGGACTTGTACTGAGGGAGGGACTTGGCCTAACTGCCTTTATTAGGGGATTCCAGGGGGAGGAGTCACCAAGGGAAGGCAGGCCAGCCATACATATGAACCAAATATTTACACAGTGCCAGTAACCAAGTAACAGTATACAGTGGTGTATCACCACAGTGGCCTGCTGACAGATCCAGTTGGCCAGCCTGTGCTATGAAGCCTACATCAGTTTTGAAGACAGGTACTGCCAAAAACTGATGAAAACCATGAATGGTGTCACAAAGCAGCAGCCTGGTTATTACAAAAACAGACTTCCAATGCCTCCATTGTGCTAGACTTTGCGCTTCCAGACTGGGTCTGCAAAGATACCTTCATGTTGTCACGGAGTCCAGAGGACCCCAAAAACCAGCAGCACTAGATATGCACCACAACACAGGGTTACTTAAACGAAAGTAGTTTTTAATTATAATTGAACAAGAAAACAGAATTAAACTTTAACTTATTACTTAATCTACCTAACTACTTAATCCCCCTTCTAATACTAAGCACAGGCGTGTGTAATGTATATTTTAGAACAATTCTTTGGATCACAGTCCAATCTCACTGGTTGCAGGCAATTCTTGCACAAGAATTTCACCAGTCTTTGGTGCTTAACAGGCAAATGGTTACCACTGAGGAGGGTTCTTGCTGGTCTTCAGAGAGAGATTCCTTTCCCAGGACATCCCCAACTGATTCCTTCTCAATCAATCTTGCTGATGATAGATGCCCCCTTTAGGGTTCTCCAGATGATCCTCTTCCTTTCAGGTCACCTTTCACACCGCCAGTCTTCTCCTTCGACCAGGCAGTCTACCAAAGTTTGCCAGCTTGTCTTTCTTGAACTGATTTCTGTCTCCTTTCTCTCTGTTTCACACCCTCCCTCTCTGAGAGAAAAACTGTTCTCCTCTGCCTGCAAAGATCACATGCTCTCCCACAGGCAAGCTGTTGTCGATACTTTGTTGCCTTCTGCAAAAGTCCTGCAAATATTCTGTGTTTTAAAATGTGTGTGTGCAAGCTGCTCTAACAAGTCCTCCCAAACCACCTCTAAATACTCTGTCACAATGTCCACAGATGAACAGCACTATCACGTCTTCTTTGAACTGAAGGACGACCAATAATACTCACACATGCTTGTGTTAATGCAGCTCAATGTATTCAGTGCTTTCTTTCTCCATTTTGGTTGTTCACAGGCCAGGTGAAGATGTTTGATTTTTTCATACAAAGCCTTTGAGAAATTTTTTGCAATATTTTGTCTGTCCAGAAAGTCTCTTGTGATGTTTCTCACAGTGTACATTTCAGGAGCTTGGTGTCAGGCTTGAAGTGAGGGAAATTGAAAAGAGTTGGTGTGATGACTGATTCTTGCTCGACTCAAACCCAAAACAGTTTGGACCACAGTAGATCTGTTTCTTAGGATTACACCCAATGTCATTGTCATTGTGTAGCAGATATGGAATGGTAATATATTTTAAATTGTGAAGGATTCTTCATAATTAGCCTGTGCTGGGTGGCCAGTTCACCTGTGGTTAATGCAATGCTGGATACTTGAGTTCGTATCCAGCACTGTTTTAAAGGAGTTTGTACATTCTACGCGTGTCTGCGTGGATTTCTTTCAGGTGCTCCGATTTCCTCCCACCCTTTAATACATACAGAGTTGTAGTTTAATTGGGTGCAATTAAGCAGCATGGACTCGTGGGCTGAAAAGTCCTGTTGGCGTGCTGTACGTCTAAAATTAATTTTAATTTTTTTTTAATTGTTGGAATTGAAGCTTTTGAAATCAAAAAGGTCCAAGTAGACCGGCTGTTGCTATTCACTAGATGTTTTTTGATTCATCACATGATGAGAACTGTAGGAGCTAAAATGCTTAATTTGTTTACTTACCTTGTTTAGTTGGCGTTCCGTGGTCGGTTAGTCAGGTCACGGCCATCTTTGTTATTGGCATATGGGCGAGTGTCGGCTGGATCATGCACGATGCATTCATATATTGGAATGCTGGTTGGAACATGTGCAGTGGTGCAGAGCGTGAATCAGGAATAAAAGTATTATATAACATGGCGCGAGGAGGGTGAGTGAAATGCTCAAAATTTTCGTTGACAGCTTTTATAGTATTCACACTTTCTCAGAGCTTTAATATTGATGTTATTGGAAGTTTATATGGATCTTATTTATGGAGATTTCATTGAATGTTAAATAAGATAGTTTCAGGTTTATCTGTTAAAATAAAGGATTTAAATACATCTGGACTTGTATTGGAAATAATTGAAATATGTCACAAACAAGTGTCTCACCTGGCCTCCAAGCGACTATTTATTGGATCAAAGTCATTACATTTAGTCAATGAAAAACATCATTTGGAACTGAAAATTGAAGCATAGATAATAGAAAATAATCTCTCTGTTCTTTGGATTGATATTGAGAATAATATGGTGGCCATCTTGGAAATGTCTCAAGTTTGGGGCAGTATACAATCCACATCCATCTGCCATGAGTAATGGGAAGAGCCTATTCACATCTACTCTATCCATCCCCCCTCATGATTTTAAATACCTCTATCAAATCCCCCTTCATCCTTTTATGCTCCATGAATTAAGACCCAGTCTACTCAATCTTTCTTTGTATTCTAGATACTGCAATCCAGGAACATTTTAGTAAACTTTCTCTGCACCCTCTGTATCTTATTGATATCCTTTCTATAATTTGGGGACCAGAACTGCACACAGTATTCCAAATTTGGCCTCACCAATGCCTTGAACAGTTTCAACATCACCTCCAAGCTCCTATATTCTTTAATTTGATTTATAAAGGCCAGCATACCAAAAGCCTTCTTTACCACTCTATACACATTAGAAACTACTTTCAAAGAAAGATGAGCCACTATTCCAAGATCCCTATGTTCCTTTACATTCCTCAATGTCCTCCCCTTCACTGATTATGTCCTGTTTTGATTATTCTTCCCAAAATTAAGCACTTCACATCAATAAAACTGAACGACACAAAAGCTCTATAAGCATACACTCTCTTTTTAAGAGGATGCTGTATTACCATGGAAGATATTGACAACATTAGTGAGCCTGACATGCCTGGTAATATGTGAATAATCTTAAATAAATTACCCTTTCAGATGTGGGAGAAATTTGGCTTGTAATTTCCAGAAAAAAATGTGATCAAATGATTCCGTGGATTTCCTTGAGCAGCAGGTGTACATTGCAACATATCCAATATATGGAAATACTAGAGATACTTCAACAGGGAACAAAGCTGCTAAGAGGTCCAACTCATAGACTAGTCCAAAATTGAAAAGGAGTACTTTTGCTACTACTGTGTCAGTTATAAACAAAGAAAAAAGGTAAAGTAACTAAGGAAAAGGAGAGTTTGCCTACAAAGAGGATTGTTTGACCTGTAAAGGTGGATATGCTTCGGAAATGTGTTTACAGTTGGAAAAGAAGGAACTTAATGAGAAAATTGATTTCTTAAAGGAAAACGGAGTATGTTTTAATTATCTGTGTTAAGGGCACAGTAATAAAAGCTGCAAGAAGCAGCTTAACTGTAATAGATGCATTCTATTACATGTAATAGATGTAATAGAAACATTCTAGAATGCTGCATATCCATCAAAGGAACAAGGAATTGGAAAAGGAGCAAACAGAAACAAAGGAAACATCAGAAAACACTGTTCTAGCCTCAGTTCAGACAAGTGGCCTTACGGGGAGGGGATTAGGTGTGGATAACTGCAAACTTTCAATAGGGTCTGTACAAGTTAACACCGAGAATGCAATGCCGCACTGCATCTTTTTACAAGGTGGCATTAATGAGTAAACTTAATCTTCAAGGAAAAATAGATGAAGATTATGTGGAAAACTATGTCTCAAGAAAAGGTCATTGAAACTGAAAATTTAAGCATAGATAATAGAAAATAATCTCTCTGTTCTTTGGATTGATAATGAGAATAATATGGTGGCCATCTTGGAGATGTCTGAAGTTTGGGGCAGTATACAATCCACATCCATCTGCCATGAGTAATGGGAAGAGCCTATTCACATCTACTCTATCCATCCCCCTCATGATTTTAAATACCTCTATCAAATCCCCCCCTCATTGTCCATTGCTTCAGGGTTAGAATTTGCTGGAGTGTGTAGCAAAGTTTTTTGTGATCTTCCAAGTTTATACACTCAGAAGACTATGCCTGTGCAAGAAGGAAACATCCCATATAATAATGATATCAAATGGTGGTGTCATCTGAAAAATGTTTATCTACCTGAAATTGGCTCCGAGATAGAAATTCTGATTGGTTGAGATGTACAAAGGGTTTGGAACCACTAGATGTAATACAGAGGGTGATAGATGGACCTTACACTGTTAAAACTAAGCTTGGTTGGACAATTAATGGACCATTGGAAAGAAAGAATAATATTGCTCAGGAACAGTTAGCAAAAAGTGTCAATAGAATTTTGGTTGTGAAATTTAATGAGTTGTGGGAACAGAAAAAGACTGTAAATAAGAAATTCACTCCTGAAGAACAAAAACAGATCAATGTAAAAATAAATGAAAGGCATCTAACCAATATTAAAGGAATGATTTTCATCAGAAATGGATGAAAATGGATGAAATATTAGAAGATGTTGCAAATACTAGTGGCGATTATTCCTGTGTAATTGAATCTGAGGCAGGACTAAAACAAATAACTGAGTAAAAATTTGAAAGTAGCTTTTATAACTCAGAGGTGGCAACAGACAAGGTCAATGAAGAAATCTCGCAACATGCTGCAAGAACTGGCAAACACAGGAAATTGCTCCAATGGAATAAAAGAACATACCACTGCATTCATGGAACAACATGTTGAAAAGGGACTTGGAAATATTGGATAACCATGAAAACTGTAACCAGAAAGGTTTAATTGTAAATAAAATTTGTAAATCTAGAAGACGAAATAAAAGAATAACTACTGAAGAAATTAAATCAGTTAATGAGGAAAGAGATTCAGCATTATCAAAATGGTAAAGGTTAGAGGAAGATATTCATATTTTGAAAGAGAATAACACAAAACAGCTGACTATAGAAAACAATCAAGAATTTACCTTGAAGGCTCAGCTGCTAACAATGCAGAAGCAAAGTTATTGCATTTCAGTAATGTAACAAAGCAAGATGAATAAATTCAAACACCTCAAGTTTACTACAGCAGGGCTGACCAACAGAACCAGTGTATCACATGATCTTTTCATTTCAGATCAAGTTATTACTTTCTTATTGAAAGAATTGAATGTCAAAAGAATCTAATAAAAGGCTTCAAATTAAATGGTTAGGAAATGAAAGTTGCAAAATTAGATCTGGAATTGCAAGAAAAGGCAATGGAAACCAGAATGGTTGAAAAGACTGCAGTTCTAGTTAAAGAGATTTCTACGAGACATAAGTGGATCTCGTCTACTTCTTTACAGAATGTTTCTACAAAGGTTGTGGTTGTTGATGAGTTTCAAGAAATAATGTCATTTGAAACTTATGTTATCCATGACTAACTACAGAAAAAGAAAACGATGAGCGAATCTGCTGCAGAGAATGCTCATTAAAATCGAGATGATCAAATAAATCTTCAAAATTTGGTTCTAAGAGTTCAAATTCTTCCTATGAGAAGTAGAATGCACAAGGAAGAAAGCCAAGCAACATGCTGAAGAAGTACCTCAAATGGAAAACTGTACCTATTTTGTCTGAGGAGGACTTGAGGTTTACTGGTCAACATTTTAACTCAAAGATTCTGGAGACAAAGGAGTACAAACTGTCTGTATTTTATTGTTTTTGTGTGCTATACAGATTGCAGACTTTATTGATCCAGAGTGATGGTAAAGATCACTCTTTATATTGTTTGAATGTTATATGTTTGATTATTATTTGTAATTGATAGTGTAATTATTATTTAAGACATTATGTCTCATTATAATAATTAGGGGCCAATATTGAAAGAGCCAAAATGCGTAATTTGTTTAATGACCTTGTTTAGTCAGTATTCCGTGGTCAGTAACCAGGTCACAGCCGTGTTTGTTATTGTGCACGTGAGTGAGATCCAGCTAGAGCATGCGTGGTGCATTTGTGTATTGGAGTGCTGGTTGGAACATGTGGGTAGTGCAGAGTGGAAATCGGGAAAAAAAAAATGATATAACATGATGTGAGGGGGGTGAGTGAAATGCTCAAAATTTTCATTGACTGCTTTCACGGTATTCACTCTTTCATGGAGCTTTAATACAGATGTTATTGGAAGTTTATATGGATGTTATTTATGGATATTTCATTGAGCATTTAAGAAGATAGTTTCAAGTTTATGTGTTAAAATAAAGGACTAGTAATGGACTAGTAATGGAAATAATTGAAACACAACACGAACAAATGTCTCACCTAGCCTTCAAGCGACTATTTATTGGATCGAAGTTGCTACAAGTACCTTTTCACATGTGTTGAAAGGAATTTTGATTACAAGTTTGGGAGAAGCTCTGGCAACAGGAAGTAGATGGTTAAAGAGAATCTTTGTGACAACTTTCTCAATAGACTTTGTAATCCTTTGAGGACAGAGATTATGTGATCTCCTTCATGCAGCAGTTAGCTGCAGACTGAGGCAAGGAAGCTGTGATTGGGCGTACCTTGACTCTATTTAGGGAAGTATTCACGAGACATCTCGATAAAGACAAGTTTGAGTGCAGGCTCTTTAAATCGTGTCACTTCAGGGCAATCCAGGTGAGGAACTCTAAAGCAAAGTAAGGATTGCCACAACAGTAAAGTTCAAAATCTTGCATCAATTTAATTTTGGTGTTGCGGTTCTATTGATATGATCTTGGAGTTTCTCATCAGAATAAATAGCTGAAGTACATTAAATTCTTACAAAATTACAGGAGTGTAATTTTCTAAGGGTGCAAAAAAACACATAAAGTTTCACATTATTTCTCTGCTTGGAGTTAAGTTGGTTCTCAGCAACACGGCACTGTTATTTTCGGAGAGGTGCCAAATTCACAACTTACCATCTGAAAACACACCTTATCAGCAATGAGATATTTTTCAGGAGTATTTAATAAATGCAAGAGGAATGCATATCAATGAATCTTCATTTGTGAATTTCTACTCTACTCTCTTTACACCCACAGCAAGGCATAATCCAAATGCCATCTACAAATTTGCCAATGATGTCATGGTCATCGGCAGAATCACAGACGGCAATGAGGAAATGTACAGGAGGGACATAGGTCAACTAGTTGAGTGGTGTCATGCCAATAACCTTGCACTCAATGTTAGCAAAACACTGGAATTGATCATAGACTTCAGGAGGGGGATATTAGGAGAACACGGACCAGTCCTCATCGAAGGGTCAGCAGTGAAACGGGTTAAGAACTCAAGATCTATCTTATGGCTTCGACAAAGAAGGCTTGTAGGTGGCTTTACTTTATGAGGAGTTTGAGGACATTTGGTATGTCACTTGGAAAATTCTGCAGGTGTATCATGGAGAGCATTTTGTCTGGTCGCATTATGTCTGATGTGGAGATACTAATGCAGAGTACAGGAAAAGACTACAGAGAGTTGTGAATTCAGCCAGCGCCATCAGGGCACCATCACTCCATCAAGGACATCTACAAGAGGCAATGACTCAAGAAAGCATCCTCTATTCTCAAGGACTCTCACTGTCCAGGGCATGCCCTCTTCAGACCGCTACCATCAGGAAGGAAGTACATGATCTTGAAGACAATCACCCAGCAATTCAAAAACAGCTTTATCTCCTCTGCCATCTGATTTCTGAATGGAGAATGAACTACCTCACTTTCTCTTCTTTGGCACTTATTCATTTATTTTAAAATGTAATTTATAGCAATATTTGCACCAGTGTGACACTGTTGCAAAACAAATTTTGTGACATCTTCATGACAATAAATTCTGATTCTGATTCTCCATTTTGAGCAAAATTACACTGGACAATTAATATTTTGTTTCCTGAATACTTTTGGGTATATTATAGACACAGCATGACTCCACTTATTAAGAAAGCCTATGAGCTGCTCTTTGGTTGTAAAATTGGTGACCATGACAAACCCTGGGCTCCTCACATTTGTTGTGCAACATGTGCAGTCAACCTGAGAGCTCGGCTCAGATGTACTCGGAAATCAAAGCTATTTGCAGGTCCAATGATATGGCAAGAGCAGAAGGATCACCTGATGGGTTGTTACTTCAGTCTGAGTGATGTATTTGGCTTCTCAGCTAAAAATAAGAAATCCATTGAATACCCCAATCTGCCTTCAGCCATCAGACCAGTGCCGCATGAAGACAGTTTGCCAGTTCCAGAGCCACCAGAGAAGATGATAGATTTCACTATTTGAAACAGATGTTTCCAAGAATAACTGATGCTAAGATTAAGGAAAGCATTTTTATTGGTCCACAAATCAGACATGTTATCAACGACAGGCAGCTCGTGAGGTCATTAAAAAAAATATCATGGAAGGCATTTAAAGATGTGATTGAGAATTTTCTTGGCAACTAAAAAGCATCCAGCTGATTGACAGATACTTCAAGCATACAAAACCATGAAAGTGCAACAGTTTAATTTTCTGCATTTGCACTTGGACTTCTTCCCTTGGTGCAGTCACATGGTGAAAGATTTCACAGGACATTGCGAGCATGGAAAAGTGGTATCAAGGCAAATGGAATCTATCAATTCTGGCCAACTATTGTTGGGCAGTGACACGAGAGGCATCAATGCTGAGTATAAATGAAAATCTGTTGTAAAACATTTTTAGGTCAGTTGAACTAATGTAATGTGTCAGCATCATAATGTGATTAAACATGTTAAATTCAATAAAAGTTCATTTAATTTTTCTCCAACTTCCTATGAAAATAGCAAATCTGAAATTAGCTTACTGTTCAGCTTGAAATTGTCTATCAAAATCCCCAATTTTATTTCAGGAAGCAAAACTTTTGAAAATAATTATTGTCCAGTGATCTGTTTTTCAAATCAATTCAGTATGTTTTGGATTTTGAAACTATTTGAAAATAAATGCAAACAATGGAAACCTACTGAAGGAAACCATTTTAAATTTACAATTATGCATTTTAGATTGGGGACTGTTCAGGCAGTGATGATATATTTCTTGATTTATGATGCTTTATGATTGGGTGTGTTGCACATTTTTGGACCAGATGTCAATTTCTGTCCCAGGATGATTGGATAAAAAACCTTTTCTGTGTCATAACTGTGATGGTTTCAAATGAAGAGTTTGTTCCTTGGTAACCATGTTTTGTATAGGGACATATCTGTGGTATAACAGCATCTGTAATTCAGCACCATTTGTATATCTTTGTCTTTGTCTTCATGCTTTTCCTGAACTTTCTCAATAGATTGGAGCTCCTGAAGATGTAAAATTTAAAAAGGCACAAGGGTAACGTTTGGCTCTGCAGATGGGTGGGAAAGGTTGGATGTGCATGCTCACACCATCTGCAACTTGTAAATCAGGAGAGAGTGTGGGCTGAAGCAGAGGATGATAGATGAGGAGAAGGATCAGGTGTGACAAGACAAGAATCAAGAATATTTTCAGCCCTGTCATCAACAACAGCCGCAACAAAGGACACTCAGTTTTTACCAGTGTGGGGTTCAGGACATGCTAGCATTTTGTCCTCTCCACTGACACACTGTTATTTACTGTACTCTCTCGACTTGGACTATCTCCTCTAGTGAATGTGGAAAATACATCAAAAATGCTACACAGTATGGCTTTAATTGCGATGCATAGCAAGTTTGCCCTGCGGGGCCAAGTGTGAGAGGGCGTGGTTGGCTTAAGGGCTGATTGATAGAAGTTGCGGGCAGGTGAATGATGAGGGTGAAGTACATTCAGAAGAGATTCAGGTCAATTGAATTGATGGAGTGTAGCATCGGAAAGTACATTCGCTGACTATGAAGTCATTGAACATTTTGCCATACTGCTTGATCCTGAGCATTCCCTTCCTATTGGTTTTGGAGTTTGTGTGTGGAAGGTGGTATGAGAACTTTAATCTGCTGAAGCAGATAAAAATTGATAAATTTTGTCCCCTACCCCATTTCTACGGGCTTATTAAGCAGCATGTTGTCAATCAGCTGGACATCAGTGTCATCTTTACAATGGCCTTTGCACTTGCTGCTCACATGAATCATCTCTACCTTTGGAGGAGTCTTGCAACTTGAATGGATCCTGCCTCCTCATATATTTAGTCCTTTCATCGAACCAATGGATCTTGCATTACACCAGTCAGCGTGACTTAGACACCACTCTGGCTAACCTGTAAATTGGCAGTTCAACGAACTGGTTAAAGAAGCCGTATTACCATTCACACTGGACCACTGTTTATTGGTTCTCTCCACCTTTTCACACTCACCATTAAGTAGCCTGGGGAGAAAGGGCGCATATCCTCACTAATTGGTCCCAGGATACCCCCTGTCCCTTTCACACTGGGCTAACTAGCACGCAGGTGTCAGAATCACCCAGGGGATGATACACCCTGCCTAGGTAGTTCATCCCCGGAGTAATCTGACACCTGCGTGCCAATTCGCTAGCCTTCACACTGGAATGTTAATCAGTATATTGGCAATTAATGACTGGGATAAAGTGAATACTACTAAAATGATCGTAAAAAAATATCTTACCCATCAAGTGACCAGCGATCCGCTGTAGCCTCAATTGTATCAGTATAATATGGAAGCACTCTTGTTCACATTTGCATTTTACAACATTAACTTATTTATGTCCACTGTACTTGAATTCAATGAAGCTCCAAACTTCACAAAGATATTCCATGACTTGTAGATATTGGAGCAAAAGTTAATTTAAGAATACAACCGATGACCAGCCGACTTGTGTATGTTCACTCCTTTCTGCTCCTTCAGATTTCCTGGAAAGTTTAGCTGCATCAGCCTGCACCATGGTAATTTCACAGATGATTTGTGCTTTCAAGTTGATTTTGATGATTCGTGAAAAATCACGTCAATTTTTGATGCCATTTATTTTATGATTCGCTCGTGCATTGTAGAGTTCACAAGATCACAAGATAAAGAAACAGAAGTAAGCCATTTGGTCCATCAAGTCTGATCCACAAATGCATCCTGAGCTAAACTATTCTCACTTCTAGTTCCAATTTCCTGCCTTTTCCCCATATCCATTGACTAATTGACAGGTATCTAATTAGATACCTGTCAAGCTCCCCTTTAAACTCTCCCAATGATTGGGCCTCCATAGCTGTATGTGTAACAAATTCCACAAATCCACAAACCTTTGGTTAAAAAAAAATTCTCCTTATCTCAGTTTTTTATGGGTACCTTCTAATTCGAAGACCGTGCCTTCTTGTCCAGGATTCACTCACCGAAGGAAACATCGTATTCACATCTCCTCTGTCCAATCCTTTCAGCATTCGATATGTTCCTATAAGATCTCATTTCATTCCTCTAAATTCCAACAAATATAGTCCAAGAGCCTCTAAATGTTCCTCATATGTTAGCCCCTGCATTTCAGGAACCATCTTGGTTAATCTTTTTACTTTCTCTAACACTATTACATCCCTTCTAAGATAGGGGGCCCAAAATACTGCATACAGTACTCCAAATGAAGTCTCGCCATTGCCCCATAGAGGCTCATCAACATCTATACGAAACATCAATAACCACAACAATATCAGTCTAATAAACCTGTCATATTAATAAAGCTATTGGAACAAATTCTTTGGTCCAGAACATTGTGCTGCCATGTTGTAAGAAGGAATGAAATGTTTCCTGCTGGGTAACTCACTAGTAACTCCAGGGCGACACAATCAGGCAGATGCACCACATGTAAAAGGAAAGAAAATCTGCAGATGCTGGGGAATGGTTTTTGTATATGACACTAGAAGTATACCCTGCGAGCATCAACTGTCAAAAACAAAGCATGTTTGGTAGCTTGGGTAAGAATAGGCTGATGGGTGTTTCATATGCCGAAACTCAGCTGTTGAAGGTTACATTTGTGTTTTGTTTCAGTCTATAAAGGAAAGTTCCACCAGGCTGAGGGAGCAGTTTTAAGTCCATAGATTTTGCTTTGGCACAGATCTCTGAGGGCATTGACAGAGGAATCTGTGTTTTGTGCAACTGGCATAAGCATGGAGGTCTGGCATCAGTACTTTTAAATACCTCAGTTGAAGGTGGTGGGTTACGTCTGTCTGACATCAAAAAAACAACTTTCATTATTCAACATTTTTGCACTGCAGAACATCCTTCACTGGGTGTCATTTGGAAATTGTAGATATGCAATAATCAAGAACAGGGAACTAGTCTGACACAGGGAGTAGAACTACCGTAACATCCCTGGTATCTGGCACTGGTGGGGTTAGTATATGGCGGATAAATAATTTCTTGTTGCTTGAGATTGGGTGTTGTGTGATTGGTGAACTAATGGCAAGGAGAGCTAATTTTAAACCCGTGTGTTTTACTTATTTATTTTCTGCTGCTTGAGGCAGCCTGTTGCTTAAATTAGGGATAGGATGGGTTTTATTGCATTGTATTACAGCACCAATGACCCAGTTCAATCCCGACCTCCTGTGCTGTCTTTGTGGAGTTTGCACATTCTCCCAGTAGCCATGTGAGTTTCTTTCAGGTATTCCAGCTTCCTGCCACATAGATTGGTTGATACATTGGTCAACTGTAAATTGGCCCTAGTGAGTGAGTGAGTGGTATCATCTGGGGGTAGTTGAGAATGTGAAGTGAATAAAAAATGGAATTAATGCACGGGTCAGCATGCATTCAGTGGGCTGAAGGGTCAGTTTCCAAGCTGCTTCCATAGTCAAGATAGAGGTAGTATTAAAAGAAGAAAAGGATGTGGAAAGTTTAGAAAACAACTTCAGGAGGGTGGAATCTGACCAGAAAGGCAAAAGGTGGAACTATTTCACAAGCGTTTAACATTTGAAGAACTGGAAAATTCCATTGTAGTTGAAGGGCAAAAGGTTGAGAAATGAATGTCTGAATGGGATTTAAAAAGGAAGAAAGAAACTGAAAGTCAAGGCATAGGGTGATTTGAATGCAATGCAGATCTGTAAAGTGGGGATGGGTGACAGTGATGACATTGGAGAGTAAAAAATTAGGGAAAATTCAGAAAGCATCGGGGACTGGCAAGGAAAGTATTAGATTCTTTCTTTTTAAAGGATTTTTTTATTGAGTTTAACAAAAACCCTTGACACAAGGTACACTAATGACAACATAAATCAAATCATATCATATACCTGTCACATATCAATTGTAAATTAGAAGCAGAACCATAATTATTATATAACTTATTTCATTAAGGACATCAAATTCTATAATTATAATAATTAAACAATTAAATCATAACTCATACTATGTCCAAAAATAATATTGGATACAAAAATTTTTCAAATAATACACATAAAATTCCCTTATATAAGATATTTTATAATTCTCTGATGTGATCATGTGTTTCGATAATATGATCCATGATTATTTTTTCTTTTCCTTTTTCCTTTTTATTATTAAGAATTAGATTCTAAGGCTACACAGAAGCCTGTAACATTGGCAACACAAACTTGCAATCATTTTGATAGAGAAAAGAAGGTTCCAAAAGCACATTTTGGATCATTTGAAGGGAAACTTTGGAGGGTGTTATCCAACAGATTGGAAAGGAAACTGCTTCCAACAAAGGAATTTCCATGTGCTTGTTCCTGGAGGGTCATCTGAACAGAAAGGTCGAAAGTCATTTCACCATGTCATTCAAGGTTAGATCCACCCTCAGTGATGGTGCCACCCAATTGGTTCCCCTCAGACAAGTGGGTGCACATGGACTGGCTTCTCTAGAGACCATTGATCCTCACAGATCATATGGATGCATCTGGGGCATCCCCTTCAGCTGGCTGCAGCATAAAGCCCACCATATGGAGCAGATCGCTTTCTTTGTACCCTCGAGACATCCCTGAGGTCCACTCCAGGTTGCGGGCCATGTGTAACACCAGAAGACCAACTCTAAATAGTCTGATCCAAGTTGTGAGCCATAGGCAATGCTGGAGAACCAGTTGAGAGATGCATGCTTGTAATAGGGTGGATATTATTTGTGGCATGCACCTGACGGAGGCTGTAGTGTCTCACCAGTTGTAGATTGTAATCACATTTGTTCTTTTTAGTTTCCTGGTATGTTGGAGTAGGGTGGATGTTATTTGTCGCATGCACCTGAGGGAGGCTGTAATGTCTCACCGGTTGTAGATTGTAACCTTTTAGTTACCTGGTATATGATGCTTGTGGGTGGTGGGCACTATTTGTTGAATCTTGCTTTACCATTGGGAGTTGCAATTAGCAGTGATTTATCAGGAGGTATGATTATCAGTGATTAATCAGTGTCCATTCAGAGCCAGCTCTTCAGCGCTTGACGTCCTGCTTTGCGGAAACTGCCAAAATGTTTGGCCTGGAAGTCAGCCTGAAGAAAACTGAGGTCCTCCATCAGCCAGCTCCCCACCATGACTACCAGCCCCCCCACATCTCCATCGGGCACACAAAACTCAAAACGGTCAACCAGTTTACCTATCTCGGCTGCACCATTTCATCAGATGCAAGGATCGACAATGAGATAGACAACAGACTCGCCAAGGCAAATAGTGCCTTTGGAAGACTACACAAAAGAGTCTGGAAAAACAACCAACTGAAAAACCTCACAAAGATAAGCGTATACAGAGCCGTTGTCATACCCACACTCCTGTTCGGCTCCGAATCATGGGTCCTCTACCGGCACCACCTACGGCTCCTAGAACGCTTCCACCAGCGTTGTCTCCGCTCCATCCTCAACATCCATTGGAGCGCTCACACCCCTAACGTCGAGGTACTCGAGATGGCAGAGGTCGACAGCATCGAGTCCACGCTGCTGAAGATCCAGCTGCGCTGGATGGGTCACGTCTCCAGAATGGAGGACCATCGCCTTCCCAAGATCGTATTATATGGCGAGCTCTCCACTGGCCACCGTGACAGAGGTGCACCAAAGAAAAGGTACAAGGACTGCCTAAAGAAATCTCTTGGTGCCTGCCACATTGACCACCGCCAGTGGGCTGATAACGCCTCAAACCGTGCATCTTGGCGCCTCACAGTTTGGCGGGCAGCAGCCTCCTTTGAAGAAGACCGCAGAGCCCACCTCACTGACAAAAGGCAAAGGAGGAAAAACCCAACACCCAACCCCAACCAACCAATTTTCCCTTGCAACCGCTGCAATCGTGTCTGCCTGTCCCGCATCGGACTGGTCAGCCACAAACGAGCCTGCAGCTGACGTGGACTTTTTACCCCCTCCATAAATCTTCGTCCGCGAAGCCAAGCCAAAGAAAGAATCAGTGTCCAATGTAAATGATTTGTGTATAGTTGTTTTGTCCATGTGTGTGACTGTGTTCCTTGTGAATTCCCCTGCTTGTAAATAAAGACCACTGTTTTTTGAAAAACCCATGTCTATGACTTGTTACTTCTTGAACCTTCTGAACTTGTTTTCACCATCACAGAGGAGTATTCACCAGCTTGATGCCCACTGCAAGCCAGGAGGATTTCTGACGTAATCTTGGAAGTAAAAAGTGAATGCAACTAATTATTTCACTGCAAAGTGTTGTCATATTTTGAGGAGATTTTTGTGAAGAATATTTTCAAGGGAAATTCTTTTAATGACTCTGCTCTCACGTGGCTTATATATTCCAGTGTGAGCTGCCTGAAGTAAACTTAATTCAACGACTCCACACAGCTGAAGAAATGTGCGATACAATTGACTGCCACCAAGGACAATCATTTATAACTGATTACGTTCCAAGCAGGTCATGACAACTTTTAAACTTCCATAACTTGTCAGGTGCCAATATAAGGTGACGTCTGTGTGGTCTTTTAAAGTTGCACAATTTGTTCTCAAATATATCATGTGATTCTGGCCATCTGAAGAACGAACTTTTGACTGAAGTTAGCTTGACTTGCAGTCGAATCTTTGATCCAAATACTTAACTTTTTGGCATTAGACAATCCACTTTGATGACTTCCACACTTGTATTTTGTACAGTGTTGAGTCTGTCTCAATCATTCATGTGAAGGGTAAATTTACCATTACCTAGAGTTTTCCTTTATAAAGAATAAACAATTTAACATCTCAGAAAATATATAACGGAGTACTGAAGCTTCTAGAGTTCTTTGAACAATCAACACTATTTATACTTGCCTCAATACTTTTTAACATATTTCAATTCTTTATGTCTTAGATTAAAATATATTGCAAAATATGTTTTTTCCATCAATTAAACTGAGATTTTAATTTACAGAGCATTGTGGTAGGCAAAGGAGCTAACTTCTTGCATTTCAATAGAAAAGCTTGCTGCTTCCATGACATAATATATTTATGACTTTTTTAGATGTTAGTTCAGAAATAAGAGCAGAGTGCCTTACCTTTTTTTCCAGTGGGAAAAGTCTGACCACCATCTGCTAAATTCAAAACATTTGAATTCTTGGCAATAAGCCACTAGGTTATATAACATATAGTACCATTAAATAAATGATTGAATAGTAAAGAGAAAATGAGATGGAGTGGGAAGACTGAATTTAAAATATTCACAATTTTACAAATGCACTTCATAAGAAATTGAAGGAAAATGGTTTCATATTCATTCAAACATTAAGTATTTCAAAATTCCAAACTTTATTGGTTTAATTTTGATTCTTTAGTTTCTTGAAGAAAAGGGTTGCTGTCATTTTAAATTATGCACTCAATTCACAATAGGAGATTTTACGGCACTCACATATCCATCAGTTTCACAGAATTACCTGCTTTCAATTTTGGTGCTCTGATTTGTATACACCCCAAGGGGATTCCAAATACCATTCCTGCTTTTAACAAGCATTTCTCTCACCGACTATTCTCAACATTTAGAATCACATAATTTTGTTTAATGCCTACTAGATTTCAAACTGAAGTCTACTCCATTGAGGACATCTACAAGAGGCGATGTCTTGAGAAAGCAACTTCTATCCTCAAGGAGCCGTACCACTCAGGCCATGCCCTTCTTCACTCTGGTTCTATTGGGGAAAAAAATGATTCAGGAGTCTGAACATGAGGACTCAGCAGCACAAGGACAGTTTCTTCCCTTCTCCCATCAAATTCCTGAATGAACAATGAAACACTGGCACCATCTCACTTCATCTTTTTCTTTTTCTTACATTATTTTATTTATTTTGAAATGTGGTTTACAAAAATATTTGCACTGTGAATGCTGCCACAAAATAATGAATTTTGTGACACGTTTGTGATAATAAATTCTGATTCTGAAATGATTCACTCAGCACAATTATTGATATGTAAAGACCCAATGTTGTTTCACCTGTAAATCAAGAGGACATCTTGGTTATGAAGGCCACTTTCATTTCACCTTTGCCCTGATTTCCATTGGTAGAGATGGAAACCCCTGTAAAAGTCAGAATTTCTGGACTGCCCGGGGATTGGGTCACTCCGGATTTTTGTATTTTCCAGATTATCACGCAGCACTTTTAAAATTCAAATTTAAGGAGAAATAAAGAAGAGATGAACAGGTACATTTTGATAGTTTATTCATCAGCAAATACAGCATGCCTCATTTATCAAAATGAGTGGTTTTAAAGAAAAAGAAAATCAGCACGAAAAAAAAATGGATTTTTTCATTAATTATGTAAAGCTTGCAATTATCTTTAAAAATGAACATTGTGAAAGAAAAATAGAGTATGCGAATGAATTTCTTTGTGATAAGATTACATGTATTGAACATAATTGGTTGTTGCTGTCACACTCACGCACTCAAAAGCCCCCTAAATTTAAAGTGTTTGAGAGTCTGGATTTTTGGGTGGTCTTGATTTCGGGAATTTATATTTTTGGACTTTTACTGTGTGATAGTACAGATTCTATCACCAATGTGTATATGTACAGATTGTAGTGTAGGATGACTGTGATTGGCTGAGAGCATAGCCACACCTAATGGCAGGTCATAAAGGATTGCTCCTAGCCAGACCAGGTCATTCTGGACTGGTCGACCTTCTTGTGATATGCTCCAGTCTTTTAGTTAATAAAAGCCTTGGTTTGGATCAACAAGTCTTTGGTTCTTTCGACACGCATTACATACTGTCCCGCATCGGACTTGTCAGCCACAAATGAGCCTGCAGCTGACGTGGACATTACCCCTCCATAAATCTTCGTCCGTGAAACCAAGCCAAAGAGAGACATACTGTAAAAGGAAGTCCAGCTGAGCTGTGATCATTCATGACATTCCAGTTGGAAGCTGAGATAGGAGACTGAAATTTCTGGGAGCTTCATTGATATATGAAAAACTGAGAGTAAAATGGATCCTGAAATATGCTCATCTGAGAGGCAAGGAAACTGGCAAATGAATTGAGGACAACTAAAAATGGGAACACATCTGTTAAGGAACGGTGGCACCGCTGTGTAACTGCTAGTGCTGTCTAATATAAATGTACTGCATGGGGTGGCCCACCCCTGTACCTGTAACTCCTCCCCTTGGATTTTCCATAAAGGCTGTTCAGCCCAAACCCCTCCCTCAGTTCCTCCCTTGGAACCAGGCCAGCAACTTGTGAGACATGTATGCAGTTTATGGTGATTAAAGCCTATTAATCCCAACTTCTAGTCTGAAACAAATAATTGATAGTGTATCAATTTAATCACAATACCTTTGTGCCATAGACAAGGCAATATGGGTGGATAAATTGGACTCCGACCCTAAAACGCGGGAGGCCTCCATAAGATTCTACCTGTGGCTGCACTGCCTCAACATGAGACAAAACGACATGCAGAGCAAAGAAGATAAATGGGACCTGCTCTTCACACAAGTCGCCCACCGTGTTTTTCAAATGATCAGAGACTGCAGTACTTACATGGCCACTATGGAGCTCCTGCGGAGACAGTACTGTCCCTGTTGAACGTTAGCTATGCCAGGTATCTTCTGGGCCATCACAGACAAGTGCCTGGTGAGTCAGTGGATGAATATATGTTGGTCCAGAGGGAGCTGGGGTGAGCCTGTGGCTGCTGAGAAATTTTGGCTGCTTTCGGCTGCTGAGACACATGTGTAGCCAGCTTCAGGTCTAATCACATTCACCAGAGACTCCTAGAAAAAGGCGATTGGAGCCTGCAGGAAGTCATGGGCCTGGCCAAATTGCTCAAAATAGCACAGCAAAATGCAGAGGTCTTCTCCTCTGGTTACGCGGCTTGCCATGTGGGGAGCACAACCGCCACCATCCTGGGACGCGGGATTCCAAGTCACCACCTTCGATCACCCAAAGTTATCGTTCTGCAGCCATGGGAAGCATCCATGTAGGAGCTGCCCAGCCAGAGAGGCGACTTGTTCTGGCAGTGGGAAGATGAGGCACTATGAAAAGGTATATAGCTCCGAACCTTCCTCCAGAAGCACCGCATGCGGGCAGCATCTGTTGCAATCTTGGACAGCACCACTTCCAGTGTCACTTCCGGCAGTGAAGAACAGTACCACATGCGTAGAATAGGGGTTGCCATCTTGGAGAGCGCCATCGAGCTAGTAAAGTAATAACCAATTGGACAGCGACCAGACATTGGCCTCAATCATTCTGGACCAGAACAGGTCACATCAGCTAGCCAGGTCTATGATGGACTTTGAGGTAAATGGTCACGTTACAAGCCCAGCTAAGTGCAAAGTCACTTTGGCCTCCAGATCCCTCTTGACCGAGATCCATGGCAGCTGCACCATGACATTGTCCATGCATGGCAGCAAATACAAAATCTTTAAACTCCTCATTATGCCAAAACTCTGTGCACCAGTCATAATGGGAATGGAATTTCAGTGCCAACTCAAGAGTGTCCTAATGGAATATGATGGGCCTCAACCCTCCCTCACGGTCTGCAATGACCAAATTTTAAACCACCTGCCTTCCCCTCTGAACATGGCCAGTCAGTAACCTGAAACTTGCCCATTGCACATGACCTACAGTTTGTGCATCCTCTGGGTCCCACCACCACCCCTGGTCATGAACATCTGCCATTTTCTGTGGGTCACTTTTATGGTCACCAATGGGGTTTCCATCTTCCAGAACGTGATGAACTGGATGGTGGACAATCACGAGTGAAAGGCCACGTTCCCCTATCTGGACAACGTGACCATCTGCAGCACATGACCTGGTGGACCTCGACGCCAACCTACAAAAATTCCTTCAGATGGCTAAGAAGCACAACCTCACATATAACCTGAAGAAATGTGCATTCCGCACTTCATGTCTGGCAATACTCGGTTGCGTGGTGGAGAATGGAATCATTGGGCTCAACCCTGATTGTATGCACCCACCTGCTGGAACTTCCACTGCCCCACAGCGTCAAGACCCTGAGAAGATGGTTGGGGTTCTTCTCCTATTACATATAGTGGATCCCTAATTATGCAGACAAGGCCTGTCCCCTGGAGAAAACAATCTCCTTCCCCTTGTCGGCAGAAGCCCAAACAGCCTTCACACCTCAAGGATGCTCTGCCAAAGTGGTGATGCATGTTGAGGATAAATCCATCCCATTCCAGGTGGAGAGTAATGCTTCTGACTTCACCCTGGCTGTCACACTTAACCAGGCAGGCAGGCCCGTGGCATTTTTTTCCCATACCTTCCAGGGCCATAACTCTGGTACTCAGCCATCAAGAAGGAGGCCCAGGCCATAGTGGAAGCAGTGCGCCACTGAAGGTGAATCGTTCACCCTGCTGACTGACCAATTTGCAGAAGCTTTTATGTTTAATAACAAACAGTGGGGAAAAATCAAGAATGACAAGATGAGGTGGAGAATTGAACTAACCACCTACAACTACGAGATCTTGTACCAGCCCTGGAATTTCAATGAGACCCCGAAGCACTGTCCCAAGGGACATGCACTAATGTGCAGATAGGCCGCCTCTCAGCCCTTCACAACAACCTCTGCCACCCAGAGTTACCAGGCTCTACCACTTTGCTAGAGCTCGAAACCTCCCTTACTAGGTTGAGGAGATCAGGGAATTGACCTGAAGCTGTACGGTCTGCACAGAGTGCAAACCACAATTTTACCAGCTAGAGGAAGCTCACCTGATTGAGGTCACCTGCCCCTTTGAACGTCTGAGTATGGATTTCAATGGCCCTCTCCCCTCCACCAACCGGAACATGTAGTTTCTCAACAGTGACAGCAAGTACTCATATTTCCCGTTTGCTATCCCCTGCCCACACATGACTACGATCACGGCAACCTGTTCACTCTATTCGGATACCCCTGCTATATTCATAGTGACTAGGGGTCCTCCTTTATGAGTGACGAGTTGTGCCACTACCTGCTGGCAAAGGGTATAGCCACAAGCAGGTCCACCAGCTATAAACCCTGATGGAACGGCCAGAGAGAAAGGGAAATCACCACCATTTAGTGGGCAGTCTTCCTAGCCCTCAGGTCGAAAGGCCTACCCATTTCCCAGTGGCAAGAGGTCCTCTCAGAGGTGCTCTACACTACCAAGTCTTTCCTCTGTACCGCTACAAATGCTACCACGCATGAAAGGTTGTTTTCCTTTCCCAGGAAGTTGGCATCAGAAACCACACTGCTATTCCTGTTTTGGTCCAAAGACATACCAGGAACCATAAGACAGTTCTCCTGGCCGAGAAGGTCCACCTCCTCCCTGTGAACCCCCAGTATGCTTACATGGAGTACAAGGATGGACGGAAAGACACTGTTTCCATCCGGGACCTGGCACAATCCGGAACCCCCACGATCGACCAACTAGTATGCCTCCCCAATAACTACCAGACACAATTGGGTTTCCAACCCCACCAGTGGCATCTGGGGCCCCGTCCCAAACACAGACCGAAGAACCCAAGCACCCCCACCCCCCCGACCCAATTAACACTTTTCAGCCACCAGAAACCTGGCCTGTCATGCAAAACACCACTCAGGAGCCAACAACTGAATCACAGCTAGCACTGTGAAGGTCACAACAACAGACAAGTCCACCGGTCAGGCTGAACCTGTAATGGTCTTTGATCCACTTTACCCCACTGGAGTCTGTTTCAAAAAGGAGTGAATGTGGTGGAACCACTGTGTAACTGCTACAGCAGTCTAATACAAATGTATTGTATTGGCTGGCCCACTCCTGTAACTCCACCCCTTGGAATTCCCATAAAGGCCAAACCCTTCCCTCAGTACCTGCCTTAGAACCGGGTCACCAACATGTGAGACATGTCTGCAGTATATGGTGATTAAAGCCTATTTAATCACAACTTCTAGTCTGATGTGAGTCATTGATAACATATCATAAGGTCCACACACTTCCAAGTTAATGGAAATTGTTTCTTAAAATTGTCCTTTGGCTGTTGTTGCATTTTGGTTTCAGACATACTTAGGTATTCCTTGTATTTATCCTTTATGGGAATCAAAAGGATTGGCACCAGGATTCAAGATTCCTTTATTGTCACGTAAATAATACACAAAATGTGTTAACTTTTGATTACCATAAAAGGCATCATTATCCCAGGACATCACTATTCCAGGGCCCCCCTTCAATAAAAAAAAAAGAGAAGCAATACCTTCAGAAACACCAGGTGTTAGTGGACTCACCTCTTGTGCTCCATAAGCTCTGCAGGTGCACAGCCTCCTCTATGTTCCAGCAGAGAATCTTAGTTCAGAACTTCCAATACGGTTAGAAAACTGAACACCTGAGGCCCTTCATGATCCCTGTTCACCACTGGTACTCCCATGAATCCTGGCCCTGATATCTGGTTTTCACGAGCCTGTCTCCAGCAGCCTGGTGTGAATCCTTCAGCCTCCAAACCCCAGGCTTCGCGATTGCAGTGGGGGCATGGTGAGTGTTGTCCCGTTCCATTGCCCTCCGCCAGTCCACTGCTCCCCCAGAGCCCTCAAGCCTCCTGCTCTGCTGTTGAGCATAGGCATTACAATCTTAGACAAGATCCTCCATAGTTTCACCGATATTACAAAAAAAAACACCACCTACGCCTTCTGCAGACCCTTCAAAACCTGTTCAGGACCATCAGTGTAATGAATGAGCAGTAGGACCCACAGAGGAGCACTGTATCTCTGCTTGATGCTCTCCTGAGTCCACACTAGTGGCAAGGCTGCCATTACATCAGCTCCAGCAGTGCCATTGATTTCCAAAAGATCTTTGAAGATCAGGACCACTATAAGAAAGTCATGGGACACCACCGATCACAAGTTCCCAGTTGGCTCCCAGTTTAAACATACAACAGATACTCTACTTCATGTATAATTGTTTTTTTTTAATTGATGATTCCTCTTCTGGCCTCTATCGCCAAGCCATTTTTGGATGCATCCAATCTGATGTACCACAAACATGCTTTCAAGAGACATGGAAGGGGAGGAAGAATGCATTGCCTTTTGTTCCATAGCCTCCAACATGTCAGATTTATTGTTAGAGTGAATCATAATATCCCATACAACCCTGACATTCTTTTCCTTGCAGATGATTCAACTGAGAGGAAAAATGTAAATAAAATGCAAAGGTAAGAGTCCTTAAATGAGTCACTGATTGATTTATTTTGTTGTTGAAGAGTCTGATAGTGGAGGGGTAGCAGCTATTTCTGTACCAGGTACTCAGAATTTGTGCCACCTATACCTCTTTCGTGATGGCAGCCGTGAGAACAGAACATGCACTGGGTGATGTGGACCTTGTTGATTGCAGCTGCTCTCTGACAGCAGAGTTCCCTATAGATGTTCTCGATGTGGAGAAGGTTTTGCCCGTGATGTCCTGGGCTGTGTCCATTCCCTTTTGCAGGGGTTTCTGCTCAGGTGTATTGGTGTCCCCATACCAGAGCCAGTCAGCACACTTTCCAATGTCATAATAAACCTCTGCAAACCTGTGAGGAAGTAGAGGTGCTGACGTGCCTTCTTCATAATGCCATTCATGTGTTGAAGATCTCCAAGACAGTGACTTCCAAGAACATAAATTTGCACATCCTCTCCACCTCTGATCCCCCAATTATCTCTAGTTTTCCATGTTACACGTCACCTTTTCAAATCCACACCCACCTTAAAGTCATGCAAACGTTAATAATGCTTTCTCAATCCCAAACAAATCTTGGTAGTAATAAAAAAAATTTCACCCAAACATTGTCAAGCCAATACCTTGTCAAACTTTATCTGTTTAGATGTTTGGTATGAGAATGCATCTAAGGCAGTGACTTTCAAACTGCCCCCTTAAACTTGCAATCCCTGTGCCATAGGTGTTCTGTGATTAGTAAGGGTTTGCTTAAGGTGGTATGTGGGTGGAAAGAAAAAAGTTTGAAAACCACTTTTTTTATCGTACCTAATTGACTCATTATGTGCACGGTTTCATAACTCCAAAGGAAATGGGCCAATAACAATTTTCTCAAGCAATTGGGTCTGGAGCAGTGATTCTCAACATTTCTTTCCCACTCACATACCATCTTAGGCAATCCCTTATTAATCACAGAGCACTTAAGGCATAAGGATTGCATAAGGTGGAATGTGTGTTTATGGGGGCAGTTTGAAAACCACTGACCTAGAAGGATAAAGAGAAAAGAACAGTTGGTGTTTTGTCTCTTCCCTCAAGTCCAGGCATGTTCTTATCATGCACATATATTTTGGTGAGATAGTGTGAATTGCAACAGAAGAATAAACTGATTTGGCATTTTCACAACAAATAGGGCCAGGACCTGAAGGGACAATGGAATAGAGGATTGAAAGAATGTTGATTTGTAAGAGCCTAAATTCAAATTAGCTTGAGAAGTAAAACTACACATTTTCTTATCCATTGACAAGAAGAGTAAAGATGTGCATAGGATGCATGAAACTCTTTATTTTTATCAAATCAAAGGTAAATTTATTACAGTGAAATCCGATCATACGTCATAACCAATTATCATTGAGTATCAAAACCCATTTCCTATCCAGATTAATTTATCCCATCATAAGTCACACTAAATGTTTTAGTTCAAAGCACCTAAGATAACCACAGTTAACCAGAACTTAAATGTACATTCAAATTGCTTCATTCTTCATCCAGTATTTATTGAATAATTAGTATTAATTAGTTTATGAATATTCCTGACACCAAGTTAGTTCCTTTAAATTCCTATCACCATTGTTTAATTTTCCCTATATCACCCTACTGAATTCATGTCCCATCCTGTGATTTAATTTTCGGATTTGCTGTATCTTCACATGCTCTTACGAGTCGTACTACACACCTCTTCCCCCCCGCATATTCTAGCAATCGCTGGCATGTTGATACTTTTAAATGGTCATATAAATATATATCTGCTCTAGTTCATATGCCCTCTGAAAGAGAAAAATACCTGTTACATCTCACTCCATCAAACCATAAAAAGGAATCAAATACTTCATTGATAAATACCTTCTTTATTGAAGTTGATGACACTGGTATCACCAGATCAAAACTTCAATCTAGTATCTTTTGAAAGATATATTTAGACTCCTTGGTTCTGCAATTAATTTAAAAAAAAATAGCCAACATATATGATAAACTACTACTGTGCACTGGGAACCATTTCACTTTTCAGTCATTTATTCTATTTACTTTCAAGGTCTAGGTTCAAGCATTTTTCAGAAAGTTTAAGCCAGCATTTTACAGCTACCATCAGAAAAATTAAGTCAGTGTGTATTTTTGAACATAATTGCCTTTTTTCCTCAATCTTTCCACTGTATACAGTAAAACACAGTGCATTTTAATGGTGCATTGTGCATTTTATTATTTACAAGTGTGATTTATTAATCTGACTTTTGGATGTTATAAATTGTTAATTATCAGTCATGAGAATTCAGAATTAACTGCAAAAAGTAAGTTATTTTCTTTATCTGGTGCTGGTAATTGATTGAACCCTGCTTTCAATTAAGGTGGTTAAAGTTATAATTTCCACCCATGTTTGGTTCAATTTTTATTGACCTATTAATTCTTCATGTAATTCTGAATCATTTTGTTGAAAAGCTGTGCATGAACTTCTTCAATCAAATTATAAAAAAAACAAAAAAAGTGCTACAGCATTTTGTAATTATGGGAATTTTGGTCAGTTCACTAATTTATGCCCTGTCTCACCAACTTGGTTCATTTTAACAGTTGATTGGAATTAAGCACTTCACATCAACAATCATGTCACTCTAGGTTTATCATTCATTAAACAGTTGGACAACCACCAAAGCCTTGAAAGGCTTATGTTTTACACATGTAAAGTCTGATGAAGATCCCTCTACCATTTGAGATGTAGATTCTTTTCTTTTTGTCTTGCTTCCTTTAAAATTTCAAAAGTTGAGCTCATGATTAAAGTTCACGTGTGAAGTCTTCTCACCACAATTTAGTGTCTTCATAGATATTGCGAGGGACAGACATGAGTTTTTCATCACAAGTCACCTTTGCATCATGTAAGGTGCTATACCAGACCATCCCTGTGGGCCTGGTATTTTCCATTCGACAGATGAAGTACAGAACTGAGTCCATATGGCTCTGAATATAGGCACTGTGTAATAATGATGCACAGCGGTCACTTACGGTGTCCAGTCGCTTTAGAATCAAGTGAGCTTTCCTGGAGTAAGAAATAAAAACAAAGGAGAGAAAGAGAAACAGTAAAGATGGTAACATGATTCTGGCATTGTTTTGAAGTGAAGATTTGAGGTTCATATTTTCATTCTCATATTTCAGAATTGTCTCTCAGCACAGAATAGATTTAAATGAAAATAACTTATTTCAGTAACACTGGTTCTCTTTTAACTAGAGCATTTTCATCAGTATATAGAGAGGAATTGGACTCTCATCTAATAGGCAAGTTAGCACATTTTCTAGTCCACTCCTTAGCTTGTCCAACTTCACCCCTTATACATCTTTCTTACACACACACACACACACACACACACACACACACACACACACACACACACACACACACACACACACACACACACACACACACACACACACACACACACACACACACACTATTAAGTCAAGTGTGAGAGTGACTGCTCTCTGACTTTCACTAAACTAAGCCTTGATCTCATTCCACTACATTACTCCCGTGTTTGGCCCAACCTTGGAGTAGGAGATCAAAAGGGACTAGAAACCCACTCTCCTACAATGTGACTAATATTGATAATTTTCCAGGTTCCATTACTTTAAAAATGACTGAGTGTGAATTAGTTGGAGAAAGTTAGAAGAAATATTCAGTTGTGTTTCCCAAATCTGATTTGGAACACAAACCAGCCCATACTGAGGTGTGTCTGCCAACAATTCCTGCTGATATTACAGCTCCTTTGAAAATTGCAGGAAGAGTTAATTCCATAAAATGTGTCAGCCACTGCAAGGGAAAATTCTACATAAGGAAATTATTTGGTTTTCCTTAGTTACTTAAATATTATGAATAAACATGTTACTCTTCCAGCTCCATGAAATCTTTTTACTTGTGTTATTGCTATATGATTGTGTATTTGGTTTTCTTTACTTGAATTTACCTGGAATTTTTAGAAGTCAGAAATAATTAGAAAATTCTAAATCAATAATAAGAGATGCACTGGTCAAAATGTATGCAGTAGCCTTTTATTTATTTTTCTTTGTATAATTAAATTGATCCTTGGCAATGAGCCTTTTTGAAAATAGTTTTTTTTCAAAGGAAATAAAACAGTTTCCTTTTATGGTTTTTCAAGATTTTTTCACGCAAGAGCTTTATGACATCACATTTAGGGAACTAATTGGCAGGGGTTCCTGTGCTTTACCGCTTGAGGGAGCTAAACGTTTGCTGTCATTTGCCCGAGACAATTTCAGGGACCTGGCCATGTGTCATTTGAGTTCTGTACTTTTGCCTCAACCAATTCCCCAAATAATATCTGCAGTAAATATTAGCCATTAATAATAACTTGCATTCTTAATTTAAAAATGTAGAATTATTTTTCAAATATAAATTTATTCTGAATTATACAGGTAAACAGAACTATTACATTTTTTTTCCAAATGTAATTGGAAAAATCTGACGAGAGATTTCTACATACTGTACCTAAGTGATCAATGATAAGAAGCAGAGTATATTGAATAAGAAAATATTCGATAAAACATTATTAATTCATTCATTTTTATGGGTAAGCCTTTCTTTGGAATCACGGCAATCCAAATCATGTTGATCTACTCCATTGTATTGTTGGCAGATTCCTTGATCATATCCAGAGACAATAGGGGAATGGTAATCTGTGATGTTACACTTTGAAAGGTACTTGCAACTTTATATAGAAACCTTTTTCAGCCATTGTCTTTAATTCATAATATTTTATGAAGGTCTTTTCACATAAAATTGAATAAAATGTCTAGACCTGATGATAATCCTATCAAAGAATATAATATAGACCTTGGAGAGAAACATAGAAGTCAACAGATGCTGTGATTGTAGAAAAAAACACAGTAAATACTGAAGGAACTCAGCCAGTCTTGCAGCATCCATAGGAGGTAGAGATATATTACCGATGTTTCGGGCCTGAGCCCTTCTTCAAAAGCTCTTTTGATTGACTGGTCACTTGGCTTCCCTGCAGTGAATGTCAATGTCACCTTCACATTTCCAACCATAGTTTGGCTAAGATATGGCACATTGTTTATTGGAATGGAGGACATTTTTATTAAATTAGAACAATGACAGCAACAAAATAACTTGGTAAACTGCTTCTTTAATAATCAGATCCACATTTTACTTCAAAAAGATGGTGAAGAAAAATGACAATTTATCTATTCTGTTCTTTGCCATCACCTATCATAGCCTGTGTATGGTCTGTGAAAATAACATGAAGCCAAGAAGTCTCTGGTCTTCTGAATCTGCACCATCAAACACACCAGGCTATTGTATTCCCTTCACATTCTTGACAAGTTCTCTCAGATTCTACCACTCTGCTGGAGGCAAGTAACAGTGGCTAATTAACCTCTCAGCCTAGCTCTCTTTGTGGGACAGGGGGAAACTCACACACCACAGGGAGAATGTGGAGTCAGGATCAAATATGTGTCACCTGACCAGTGAGGCAGCAGCCATACAACTGTGTGTCATCCTGTGAATAGAGCCATACAGCAAAGAACAGGCCTTCAGCATAACCAGTCCCTGCCTGCCAAGTTGATATTTTGGACGTCTCATTGACCTGTAATTGGTCTATACCACTCTCAGCTCTTCCTATCCATATATTTCCAAATGTGTTTGCGTTTTGTAATTGTGCCAGCTTGTTTAGCTTTCTCTGTCAGCTCCTTCCAGAAACGAACTCCCTCTGAGTGAAAAGGTTGTTCATCAGAGCCCTTTTAAATCTTTCCCCTCTCACATTGCATCTATGTTCCCCTCTCACATTGCATCTATGTCTCCTAGTTCTCGAATCACCAATCCTGGGAACAAAAGACTGTGATAATTTACACTATCATTTAACAACCTCTACGCCTCCTCCCTCAGCCTCCTACACTGTGTTGAGTAAAAACCCACCCTCTCCAACTTTTCTCAGTTATTCAAGCCCTCCAATTCTGGCAACACCTTGTGTAATCTCCTTTGTACCCCTTCCAACTTACTGATATCCATCCCACAGCTGAGTGACCGAAAATGTACACAGTGCTCTAAATGTGGTCTCATCAATGTGTTATAAAGATGTATTGTGATCCCGTGTTTATGCTCAGTATTATCATCCCAAACGCTTTCTTCAGTACCCTGTCCACTTGAGTTACCACTTTCATGGAATTGTGCACATGTACCCCATTCCACAACACTCTCCAGGGCCCAACCATTTACTGAGTTTAGGATGATAAAGTTACATTCTTTAAATTCAGGACGAGTCAATTTCTAACCCAAAGCCAGAGCAAGATTAACATCAGAACTGTATTTATCCAAAAACATTTTTTTAGCTATAAAAGTAATTTTCTTCACAACAAACACAAAGTACAAAATAAAATTTCATGAATATATTTTCACATTAACCACTTTGATAGTTAATGAGTTAGCTTTGTAAGAAATGTCGGGCAATCTAACATTTCTTGTTTCAGTGGTCAGATGATATAGAAGAACAATAACTTTGCATGCTTATCTGTATCTCAAGGACATTTGAATAACATGGCTCATCTTGAGCTCACAAAAGGTAACAAGGAGTTGTTTACATGAAAGCAAGCAACTGATGAGCTCTGAAAACAATATGGTGCCAGGAACTATATAGTCTTTAAGTTTAGTTTGGAAAATGGACTTGCTGTTGAAATACACCACTTGGATTAATTAAAAAAAATAAAGTGGAAGAATCTGACAAAAGTGCAGACTACTGTAGATGGAAGGTGTGTCGTCAATCAGGAACAGGTACATAAATTTGCAGATCTGTTTGAA
This sequence comes from Narcine bancroftii, assembly GCF_036971445.1. NCBI lineage: Eukaryota > Metazoa > Chordata > Chondrichthyes > Torpediniformes > Narcinidae > Narcine > Narcine bancroftii. Next base: position 87,358,483 of record NC_091469.1, read on the forward strand.
GGAACTGGAAAGCTAGAATTTGTAAGTACATCCCCAAAGGAGTGTTTCAGTTAACCTTGACACTTAGAAAATAATTGAACTAAGAATTAGAAAGGAATTGAAGAATTTTTGCAAAATAATAGTTTCCTCTGAAGTACACCTATCCTTCAACAGAGTTCCTGCCATTCATACCCTATCATTCAATACACCCAAGGTCACCATTCAACAGCAGCTCCATCGGAGACGTTAGATCCACACCTATCATCAAGATTAGATTTGAGGTTGGGAAACCTGGAAAAAAAAAGTTCATGAGCTTAATTATACCAATGACCCTTCACAATCTATAATCATCCTGACTAAAGAATGGAACACCAGTAGAGGACCTGCATGCAGACAATCCCAAGAACTGTTCTGCACAGTGGGCACAGTTGGTAGAGCATGGAGTTTCCACATCTTTCCTGTGACTATCCATTTCTGTGTGTGCTTTAGTTGCCTCCAGCTCACCAAAGGGTTTTGGGTTGGTAAATTGTTTGGTTATCCAGCGCAAAGGTAAGTGGTAGAATCTTGGAGAAGACAAGTTTATTGTCATTTGATTGCACAAGTACAAGCCAGCAAAACTGCATTCTCTGGTTCTTGGTGCAAAAACATGCAGACACACAACCAAACATAACACAAATACAGACAAGCAATACATATGCAAGTATACACACACACTCTCTCTCTCTCTCTCTCTCTCTCTCTCTCTCTCTCTCTCTCTCAAAATAAATAAATAAATAATAGATTTTGCTTCATGAGCATGACATTTTCAGACTGCTAGGTACGGGCAGTTCCTTTAGTCGTTCAGCATTCTCACTGCCTGTGGGAAGAAGCTGTTCCTCAGCCTGGTGGTGCTGACTCCGAATGGGAGCAGCTGAAAGATGCTATGTGTGAAGTGGAAGGAGTCCTCAATGATTTTGTGCACCCTCTCCCTGTAGATCACCTTGATGGGGGTGGGGGGAGAGGTGAGGGAAGGGGGACTCTAGTGATTGGCTCTGCCACACTTATGATCTGGCAGATTGACTTTCGATCAATATCTCGGCAGCAACTGTACCACACAGTAATGTAGGATGCTCTCACTAGTAGAAGGTTGACATGATCGGTTGGGGGAAGGGGTCCATATAATGGAAAACAGCAAAGAGAAGGGCTGTCCGCATATAGAGAAGGCATTTAGACAAAGTTTGCGAGTTTGCAGGTGGAAATATAGGTGATTGAGAAGGAAAAGGATCAGTGCCATGATGGGGGGAGGGGGGGGGAGATGATGGTAATAAATAATAGAGTTATCTGTAAAGATGGGGATAAGCAGAAGGTAAAATGTGGGAAATCTCCAAAATGTATTTACTTTAATGCTAGGAGTATTGTAAAGGAAGGAGAATGAGCTGAAGGGGTGGATAGACACTTGGCAGTATGATGTGGTGGCGATTAGTGAGACGTGGTTGCAGGAGGGTTGTGACTGGCAGCTAAATATTCTGGGATTTTGCTGCTTTCGGTGTGATAGAATTTGGTAAGAGGGATGGTGTGGAATTGCTCGTCAGGGAAAATATTACAGCAGTGCTGATGCGAGATGGATTGGAGGGCTCGTCAAAGGAGGTAGCATGGGTGGAGTTAAAAAATGAAAAAGGATAAGTGACAATTATACTGGTGAATTATAGACCACCTAGTGGGGAGTGAGAAATAGAGGAGCAAATGTGTAAGGAAATTGCTGAGATTTGTAATAAGCACAGGGTTATATTAGTGGGTTATATTAATCTTCCTAATATAGATTGGGAAACACATTCTGTGTTGGATTAGAACTTGTAAAATGTGTACAGGATAGTTTATTACTGCAATATGTTGAGGTACCCACTTGAGAAGGGGCAATGTTGGGGAATGAGATAGGGCAGGTGACTGAGGTGTGTATTGGGGAGCACTTCAGATCCAGTGATCATGGTACTATTAGTTTCAATATAATTATGTAAAGCGATAGGTTTGGTCCAAAGATTAAGTTTTTTGAGTGGGTAAAAGACAGATTTCAAGAAATGAGAAGGGATTTGCAAGAACTGGTTTGGACTGATATGTTTTATGGGAATAGTTAGAGAAGAATTGGAGGTCATTGTTAGGTGAGATTTTGAGGGTGCAGAATCTTTATGTTCCTGTTAGGATAAAAGGCAGAACCAAAAGTTCAAGAGAGCTGTGGTTTTCAAGGGAGATTAGAAAGTTGGTTTGAAATAAAAGGGAGACCTACATTAAATATAAGAAACAAGGTAAAGACGAGATGCTTGGAAAATACATGGATTGTAAAAAGAAGCTTAAGAAAGAAATTAGGAAAGTGAAAAGAAGGTATGAGGTGGCTATAGCGAACAGGGTGAAAGTAAATCCGAAGGGTTTTTAAAAATATGCAAATAGCAAAAGAAGAGTGAAAGAAAAAATTGGTCCCTTAGAAAATCAGAGCGGACAAATGTGTGCAGAGCCAAATGAGATGTGGGAGATATTGAATGAGTTCTTCTCTTTGGTATTCACTAGAGAAAAGGATATGGAATCGTGTAAGATAAGAGAAGCAAAAGGGGTGATGATGGAAAATGTAGGGATTAGGAAAGGGGGGGGGGGGCGTTGGAACTTTTGAGGCATATAAAGGTGGATAAGTCTCCAGGTCCTGATATAATTTTCCCCAGGACCTTGAAAGAAGTCAGGGAGGAAATAGCAGAGGCTCTGACAGTGATTTTTCAACAGTCACTAGAGGGGGGCATGGTGCCGCAGGATTGGCATATAGCAAACGTAGTTCCTCTGTTTACAAAGAGCTCCAGGTGTAGGCCCAGCAATTATAGGCCAGTAAGTTTGATGTCGGTAGTCGATAAACTAACGTAAAGTATTCTTAGAGATAATATGTATAAGTATCTAGAGAGGCAGTGACTGCTCAGGAACACCCAACATGAGTTTGTGCAGGGAAGGTCATGTTTGACAAATCTTGTTGAATTTTTTGAGGAGGTGACTAGGAAGGTTTATGAGGGTAGATGTAGTTTATATGGATTTCAGTAAGGCCTTCGATAAGTTTCCACATGGAAGGTTAGTATGGAAGGTTCAGGTGCTTGGTATTAATGTTGAGATAGTCAGATGGGTTCAATGGCGGCTAGAAGGTAGATGCCCGAGCATCATTGTGGATAACTGTTTGTCAGAATGGAGGCCGGTGAAGAGCAGTGTGGCTCAGGGATCAGTGTTGGGTTCCTTGTTGTTTGTCATTTACATTAATGATTTGGACGATGGAATGGTAAATGGGTTAGTAAATATGCAGACGATACAAAAATAGGGAGAGTTGTGGATAGTGAAGATGGTTTTTAGAGACTGCAGAAGGATTTGGACTGGTTAGAAGAGTGGGTTGAAAGATGACAGATGAAGTTTAATACTGATAAGTGTGAAGAGCTTCATATTGTGAAGAATAATCAAAACATGACATATTCATTGAAGGGGAGGGCATTGAGGAATGCAGAGGAACAGAGAGATCTTGGAATAATGGTTCATCATTCTTTGAAAGTGGAATTTCATGTGGATAGAGCAGTAAAGAAGACTTTTGGTATGCTGGCCTTTATAATTCAAAAAGCATAGAATATAGGAAAGAGTTGGGGGGTAATGTTGAGACTATTCAAGGAATTGGTGAGCCTTAATTTGGAATACTTTGTGCAGTTCTGGTCCTCAAATTAAAGAAAGAATATCAATAAGGTAGAGAGGATGCAGAGAAGATTTACTAACATGTTTCCTGGATTGCAGTATCTAGAAATCAAGGAAAGATTGATTAGACTGGATCTTTATTAATTGGAGCATAAAAGTTGAGGGGGAATTTGATAGTTATTTAAAATTATGAGGGGGATAGATAGAGTAGATGTGAATAGGCCATCCTCCCTGAGGGTAGGAGAGATTGGAATGAGGGGGGTCATAAGTTTAGGGATAGGGGGCAAAAGTTTATAAGTAACATGAGAGGGAACTTCTTCACTCAGAGAGAGGTGGCTGAGTGGAATGACCTTCCACTTTAACAATTAGCTTGACTTAACAGAAGGATAAAACCAGAGCTCTTAAATTCCCTTCCTTTTTTTATATTACAAAGAGATTGACATCGATTAATGGGATTTAATTTCTAACAGAATAGTTAACCTGCTGACTGCAGGCAGTGACAAATAAGTAGTTTCTGGTTCTGATTCATCAATTTGTGTTTTCTATTTATTAATGAAAGCAGCACCAAATGCTGGAAATGAATTGGAAATTATTACTGCTTTACAAAATTCCTCGACATCCTTGCTTTCCTTTTCTTTACATAGGGGTTTACAAGGATGAAAATATTTTCATATTGTTAGGTCTGCTTTGTTCATGAATGAGTGAGACAAACACCAGACTGAGTCGAAATCAGGGTTCTTTGTTCTTTATTACCGGATTGTAACACTTGCGACTAACAATGTTAGTCGGAGAATGCATTCTGCCGTTATCAGCAAAATGGTGATTTTTTATACCCTTGGATACGTGCTTAGAACATCATCATATCATTACTTGTCCAATGACTAAAACTGTTGCTATCCTTTCCCTGCTAGCTTCCTGCCTCTCAATCCATCAATGTCTCTCTTATCTTGTAAGTACAAGGATGCATTCACATCTTGTTACAGCCCTGTACAGGGTAACTCCTTACACATTCCCATCTCATGATGTTTTACCTTACAATATGCAGAGCATTTGTACTAAAGGAGTTTAGAAGAATGAGGGAGAAGACTTAGAAGAATGAGAAAAAAGACTGAAACCTATTAAATGCTGAAAGGTGGAGTGGTTGTGGAGACAATGTCTCATCTGGTGGGGAGTCTGGGATGAGAGGGAACAGCCTCAGAATACAAAAACATCCCTTTAGAACAGAGATGTGGAAGAATTTCCTCATCCAAATTGTGGAATTTGTTGAATTTGTTGCTGTGAACGGCTATGGAAGCCAAGTCATTGGGGAGCTGTAAGTAGGAGGTACATATGTTCTTGATCAGGAAGGGAATCTAGGTTTATAGAAAGAAGGCAGGAGAATAGGGTTCAAAAGGTTTGTCAATCAGCCATAATGGAATGGTGGGGCAGACTCAATGGGCCAAACTGCCCAATTCTGCTCCTATGTCTTTTGTAAAGCCCGAAACTTCAGTTATGTATACCTGCTTTTGCTACATGAAGGACACTGTTTGACCTGCTGAGTTTCTCCAGCATTTTGTGTTTTTACTCCTATATCTTATGGTGTTATGCTGTCTGTTCTTTTTGTTTTGGTTACACTTACTACATTAGCAAATGAAACATGCGAAGAAATTTATGATAGTCTGCCACAGAAAATGGACCTTTCAGCTCTGATGTTGCCACTCCACACATTTACAACTAAAGGATGGTTATGTTTAGTGTAGCGGTTAGTGCAATGCTATTACAGTGGCAGCGACCAAGATTTGAATCCACTGCATCATCTGTAAGGAGTTTGTACATTCTTCCCATGCCTGCAAGGGTTTCCTCTGGGTGCTCCAATTTCCTCCCACCCTCCAAATACATACAGGGGTTAGTTAGTAGGCTAATCTGGGTGTAATTGGGTTTAAATGGCTGGATTTGGCTTTTACCGTGCTGTAAATAAAATTTAAACTCAAGAATTAATTTAATGAGAGAAACACCTGATTTGATCCAAATCACATAGATTTTGAAATTTAGCATAAATACAATTTTTGAATATAAAAAAGGAATACATAAAAATGGCATCAAGGCATATTGCATAGTCTTTCTATCTTCTGAATTAGGTTAATAAGTTATAGTGTTTAGTTTGTGTTGGAATTGTTAATGTTGACCATTAATGTATTGGAACATGTACATTTGTCTTCATAGAACTAACATCGAACCTGTGGCATTTTTACTTAAATGACAGTGATATAACATCTGACATCCATAATTCCAACTATGTGTTGGCACAAATGCATGAATTCCCCACAGCCATTCTATAATCCAATACTGCCTCCAACAAAGATCCTATTACCTAAAGGGTAATTATCGTTGATCACATAAGCTGTATGATTCATTAACAGCAGAAGAGAACCTTCCCAAGGAACACACTAAGAGAGTGCATGGGGATAGGCGAGTGAGAGGAGAAAGTGTTTGCTGCACCTCAGTCACAGAAGAAAACTGGAAGCATCATGCCCTCTTTCACATTTGAGTTGCTGCGGTAGGTTTAAATGACATTGCACATGTTGGGTTGCAGTGAAGATTGATTAGATGAAATTAATTTGAAAAGAAGATTGATTCAGAGCCAAGTAAATAGAATATTCATAGGATAGAATTAGGGGAGCTGAAGCTCAATATCCCACAAGCTCTTTATTTATAGGGTTTGCACAAAATGAATAGAATACAAGAAATATTATTCAGCTTTAAAAAGCAGAAGTCAGAAATCTGATATTCAGATTTAATGACCCGCCAGTTTGACATCAATGGTAAAATTAATTTAGAGAGAGTATTATAAAGGTAAGAATGGAAGTTCTTCAAACAGAACAAAGGCTATAATTCAAACCAACTTAGTTTGTCAAATGTAGTTTAGACTTAACCCAAATCATTTTCAAACTCCTTTGAACATGTAACAAACCTGCTGGATGAGGGCATGTTTTGGACATCTCTTTAATAGAATTTCAGAAGAGATTTGAGAAAGGGCTTTGCATGAATTACAGATAGATATGGAAAGGAGGAAAGGTAACATCAAGAAGAAACAATTTCAATGAAAAAACTGTCATTAGCTGAGATTCTTGGGTTCTGTAGCTTAGAATACACAGTGATGCTCCTAATGAAGCAATGAAATAGATGATGTCAACATTTTCCAATTGCTCTCTGAATTAAGAAAGGTTGGGAATAATTTTCAAAACACCATGAAAGGGTAAGGTTACCTTTTCATAGAACATGTTTGGATTTCCAGGCTCTGATTCGAGTTGACATTAGATATCGTTTGGTGTTCACCCCCTTGATGAAGTTAACACAAATGGCACGTCACACCCCTTCAGATCAAGGTGCAGAGGCTTGTCCCATTCCTTTGCTACACCTGCATCCTTTGCCCAAATTTTGTGGGTACACTGTCCAATTGGACTCCTTGGCCTGTGATGAGACAGTCCCAAGATTTGGAGCCCTGGGATGGGTGAATAAGTTCTCAATGAGTTCGTTCAGATTTTAAGCAACTGGAGACTATGAGTCAGACCTCAAGACTTTTACGAGATGGTGTTCTTTCACTGACACTTTTTTCCACCTACATTGCTGCTCCAACACATTCTCCAGGTCCAAAGACTGATTTTTCAGAAAACCCAGTGCTTCATCACAACACTGTTGCAGCGCCAGCAACCTGGGTTCAAATCTGGCACTGTCTATGAGGAGTTGGTACATTTTACCTGTGTCTGCATAGGTTTCTTCCTTGTGCTCTGGTTTCCTCCCACCCTCCAAAAACGAAGAGGGTTAGTAGGGAATCTAAGTGTAATTGGGTAGCACAGGTTTAAATGACTGGATTCTGCTTCTACCGTGCTGCAAAAATATTTTAAATTTTTAAATTTAAAGTCCAGAATTAATTTAATGGGAGAAGCACTTGATTTGGTCTACATCATGTAGGAATATCTTGAGATTTTGAAATGTGCCTTAAATACAATTTATGAATATAAAAAAAAGGAATATAAAAATGGTACCAAGGCACGTTGCATTTTCTTTCTATCTTCCGAATTAGGCCAATTTCAAGTATGGTGTTTGGCTTGTGTTGGAATTGTTACTGTTAACCATATATGTATTGGAACTTGTACATTTGTATTAATAGAACTACCATCGAAACTGTGGCATTTTTAATTAAATGGCAATGTTATAACATCTGACATCCATAATTCAAATTATGTGTTATAGCAATGGTTTAGTGCAAATGCAAGAATTCCCTCAGCCATCCTATAATCCAAAGGTGCTTCCAACACTCCTCCAGGTGCTCCAGTTTCCTGCCACCTTTCAAAACGTATAGGGGTTGTAGGTCAATTTGGTGTAATTGGGCTGCACGGGCTGGATGGCTGAAAGGGTCTGTTGCCATGTTGTATGTCTCAATAAAAAAATGATTATTTCTCAAAATATGGCTGATACCTAATTATTTTTTTCCATTCAGTGGAATCCATTGGTGAGGCCAAATTTGGAGTTCTAAACTCCTTTGGAATGCTGTGTGCAGTTTTGGTCACCAAATTATAGGAAGGATATAAACAAAATAGAGAAAGTGCAGAGAAGGTTCACGAGAATGTTGACAGGATGTCAGGGTTTGAGTTACAGAGAAAGGTTGAACAGTCTGGGGCTTTTTTCTCTGGAGCGTAGAAGATTGAGGGGGGATTTCATGGTGGTGTTCAAGATTTTAAAAGGGACAGAGAGAGTCAACGTGGATAGGCTTTTTCAATTAAGAGTGGGGGATATTCAAACCAGAGGCCATGGTTTGAGATTGAAGAGGGAAAATTATAAGGGGAACATGAGGGGAAATTTCTTCACGCAAAGGGTGGTTGGGATGTGGAATAAGCTTCAGGCAGAGGTGGTTGAAGCAGGGACGTTATTTACATTTAAGGAAAGACTGGATAATTACATGGAGGGGAGAGGATTGGAGGGGTATAGACCAGGTGCTGGTCAGTGGAACTAGGAGGGTGGGGATTTGTTCCGGCATGGACTAGTAGGGCCAAACTGGCCTGTTCTGTGCTGTATATGGTTATATGGTTATGTGTTGTCTGCTCAACAATATTTCTATGTATCTAAGCCCTGTGTTCATCACACTGCTCATAGATTGAATACTTCATCACAACATTAATGGAGAGAGTTTTGGCATCAGTTCAAAGTACCTACTTTTCATATTTTTGGGGATGTTGGCCTCTCATCTGGAAGAATGTTGCTATCTTTGCCTAAAAACATGATAAAACCACTGAGGTCCAATGGAGAGGTGATGACACAACAGAGGGTTAACAGTGGGTCTGGAGTCACATTTAAAACTAACTAGAAGAGGTTGGTGGATATCTTACCCTTGAAAGCATTGATGAATTAAATGTTCTTACTACAATCAGAATCAGAATTTATTGTCATGAACATCTCACAAAATTTCTTGTTTTGCAGTGGCATTTACATAAACCACTTTACCAAATAAATGAAAATAGTACAAGAGAAAGAAAAAAGTCAAAGTAAGGCAGTGTCTGTGGTTCATTGATCATTCAGGAATCTAATGACAAAGGAAAAGAAGCTCTCCTTGACCACTGAGTGCTCATCTTCGGGCTCCTGTACCTTTTCCCCAATGGTGGCAGAGTGAAGAGGGCATGATGTGGATGGTGGAGGTCCATCAATTTTCGTATCATCTGAAAACTTACTAACCAGGACATCACCATCCTAATCCAAGACATTACATACATATTTAAAACATGAAGGTCTCAGCACTGATTGATGCAGTACACTACTGGTTGCAGACTTCTAGTCAGACATATATCCATCCTGACGCATGGTCTCCTATCACCAATCCAATCTCGTTTGCCAACATTCCTTGGATCCCTTGTGCCTAGCATTTCTGGATCATCTTACCAAGTTGGATCTAGTCAAAAGATTTACTGATGTCCTTGTGAACCATGTCTACTGCTGCGATTTCATGAAGTTTCTTAGATTCCTCCTCGAAATACTCAATCTGATCTGTAAGACATGATTTCCTTTGTACAGAACTATGGTGAATCTTCCCAATAAGTCTCTGCCAACCACGTGAGAGTGAAAGAGTGTGTATTAGCTTTGTTTCAAATATTGAATGAAACAGCATGTTGAAGGTATCGCGGTCACTGCTAACTCATTTGTTCATCAATGAATTAATGCATAAAACAAGCCTACTGTAAATGTGTTTCATGTTGGCAGTCTTGTACATTGTATTTTGTATGGAGCCAAGGCACATTTGTGTCATTTTGTTAACTGCCATGGTAGAGGTCCAGAAGCCAACAGATGGCTCAACTTTTTGACACACTAGTTAAACAGAAAGAACAGTGAAACATAATCACATGTACTTTGCTCTTGTCAATGGAGCATTTCTGTGTAATGCATTCATTATACTGTTTCCTTACAGTCTTGCTTACATTTGAGAATTGACCAATTCTTGAATTTTGTGAATGAGTTTAACAGTGAAGATTTTTTTTTTTGCTTTGTACCTTTGAAACTGACAAAAAGGGCAAAAGGAAATGCTTTGTACTTGCCCTAGAAGGGGAGACTCTGAAATTGCATGCAGGTTTAAGTGGCAGGGAAGCACAAAGGCCAAACAAATCAGACAGAACAATTGATTCCAGGGTCACAATTTAGTCTCTGGAATGGAAAATCTGAGGAGTATGGTTCAGAGATTCCCTTCCCTGGGAATTACGGGAAGCTTGTTCATAGACCACAGGCCACAGCTCCTACTTTTCCAACCATTTTAATGAACATGAGCAGAACGAAAGGCAAGATTCCATGAGTTATCAACCCACACCCTCTCTGGACACTGCTTCTCACAGGGAGTGGCAATTAAATACAATGTCGATGAAATAGTGATTCATACAATAATGTCAGTAATTAAAAACATTTTCTGTACTGCTCTGTGCTTTGATGTGAAGGAGAAACTTCTGGCCTTGATTCATGACATGTGAAACATTATTTAATGGCTTAATACCCACCATATTCTCCTTTTACATTTAATGAGCATCAACGGCCTATCAAAGCTAAAATCAGAGCAGCAACATGTGCTGGATATGATTTGATTACATTCCATAAGATATTCCCCACTGACCCATCTGAGGATGTGACCCTCCTCCTCATGAACAACAGCACACTCTCAAATAAAATGGCTAGAATGTCTCCCCCATTGAGAAGAAGAAGCAGAGGAGATGATCCTATAGGATGGTGACCACAGCGGCAGACCAGCAAAGGGCTCAGTGGCTGAGGGACTCACACCGGCTGCAGGTGACTTGCAGTTGGGGCACCCGCACAGGCTGTGGGTTAGTGGTAACTGGCTCATGGGAACCAGGTATTGGAGCCGGGATTCGAGAGGGTGACCATATCTGTGCCAGGTGCAAGGAGGTGGGGTTCCTTAGGGGCCGAGTTGAGGTACTGGAGCTCCAACTAGATGACCTTAGGCTCACCAGAGAGTGTGAGGAGGTTGGTGACAAGACCATAAACATTTCCACAGGACATACCTGCAGGGGATGTAATGAGACACAAGCATTTAGGAAAAAAATTAAAGAAATGGAGATGCAGCTAGATAATCTGAGGCTAATCAGAGAGAGCGAGGAATTTATTGATTCAACACTCAGGGAAGTGCTTACCCCTGGATTGGGGGGGTCAGGAAAGTGGACTACTGTCAGGAGTGGGGCAAAAGTTGCTAGCTCAGTGGAGAGCACCCCAGTGGCTACAGATCTTAGCAACGAATATACAGTATTGGATGAAGTAGGGGAAGATAACCTGCCAGAGGTAGCGCCAAAGGAGACAGTGGTACGGAAGGAGAAGAAGGGAAACAAGGTGGTCATTGGGGACTCCATTGTTAGGGGAACGGACAAAAGATTCTGCGAACCTGACAAGTGTTCCCGTATGGTGTGTTGCCTCCCAGGAGCCAGGGTACGTGATGTCTCGGATAGGGTTCAGAGTATCCTGGGGGGGGGGAAGGAGACCGGCCAGAGGTCCTGATACACGTGGGCACAAATGACGTAGATAGATCGAAGGAGGAGATCCTGAAGAGAGACTACCGTGAGCTCGGAAGGAGGTTGAGAAGCAGGACCTCCAGGATTGTAATCTCGGGGCTGCTTCCTGTACTGTGCGAGGGTGGGGGCAAGAATAATAAAATCAAGAGGTTAAACGTGTGGCTGAGGGAATGGTGCAGAGTGCAGGGATTCAGGTTCATTGACCATTGGGATCTCTTCTGGGGAAGACGGGACCTATACAGGAGGGATGGTTTACACCTGAATGCGAAGGGGGCCATTATACTGGCAGTTAGGTTTAATAAAGCTGTCGGAGCTGATTTAAACTAATTTGGCAGGGGGAAGGGAACAGGACTGATAGGGAAGAAGATAGGAGAGAGAATATAGGGGTGGTTCCGATAGACGGTGAAACAATAAGGAATAAGGGAGCTAAAAGTGATAGGAGAATAAGAACGAATGCACCAAGAACCAAGGTGGAGGGAGAAAGGAGGTATGGCATCAAGGTATTGTGTATGAAGGCAAGGAGTGTAAGAAATAAAATGGATGAGCTTGAGGCGCAAATGGCGATGGGAGGTTATGACATTGTCGGAATAACGGAGTCATGGCTGCGGGAAGGGCAGGATTGGGAAATAAATGTTCCAGGGTACACGTCCTTTAGAAAGGACAGAAAGTTAAGAAGAGGAGATGGGGTAGCTCTGTTGGTAAGAAATGAGATTCAGGCGTTTGAAAGGAAGGACATTGAAACAGGTGAGGTACAGTCTGTTTGGATTGAATTAAGAAATTGCAAGGGCAAGAGGAATATAATGGGGGTCATTTACAGGCCTCCGAAAAGTAGCTCAGATATCGGTAGTAGTATAAATCAGGAATTAAGAGTGGCATGTCAAACTGGTAGCAATACGGTAGTTATGGGGGACTTCAACATGAAGGTGGACTGGGATAATCAGACGGGGGCAGGAACACAAGAGAGCGAGTTTATAGAATGTCTACGAGATACTTTCTTGGAACAGCTAGTGGAGGAACCTACCAGGGGGAAGTCGATTCTGGACTGGGTGCTGTGCAGCGACGCAGACTTAATAAGTGACCTTGATGTAGGGGAGCCATTAGGGAATAGTGACCATGGTATGGTTACTTTTAAGCTGCAATTAGAAAGGGAAATGGAAAGGAAGTCGGAAGCATCTGTACTTCAGTTAAATAAAGGGAATTTTGCAGCTATGAGGGAGGAGCTATCCAAAATAAAATGGGAAGATACACTAGCTGGGAGGACAACTGGGGAAAAATGGCAGGTTTTTATGGACATTTTTCACAGGATTCAGGACAAATTTATTCCAAAGTGGAGGAAAGGCTCTAGGAGATGCAAATGGCAGCCCTGGCTAACTAAGGAAATCAAGTGCATTATCAAGTCCAAAGGGAGTAATTATAAGATAGCGAAGCGGAGTGGGAAACTAGAGGATTGGGAAACCTTCAAAGAACATCAGAGGGTAACTAAGAAAGCCATAAGAGACGGGAAAATGAAGTACGAGAGGAAATTAGCAGATAATATTGCGGAGGATAGCAAAAGCTTTTTAAAGTATGTGAAGAGGAAGAAATTGGTTCGGTCTAAAATTGGCCCTTTGAAAATGGGCAAGGGTGAAATTATTACCGGAAACAAGGAGATGGCAGAGGAATTTAACAAATACTTTGCAACTGTCTTCACCAAGGAGGATATAGGTTATAGTCAGTTAGGGGGTAGTGGTCATGTGGTACCAAGAGACTTGGGGAACTTTACTGGGGAGGTAGGGGATCTAATGGATATCCGGATCCAGAAGCAGGAGGTTATGAGTAAATTGTTGGGACTGAGGGCTGATAAATCCCCAGGGCCTGATGGGCTGCATCCTAGGGTGCTTAAAGAGGTGGCTATGGAAATTGTGGAGGCACTGGTCGACATTTTCCAAAGTTCCATAGATTCCGGGGAGGTCCCTGAGGATTGGAGAGTGGCTGATGTGGTGCCGCTTTTTAAGAAAGGAGGGAGGGAGAAAACGGGAAATTATAGACCGGTTAGCATGACATCAGTGGTGGGGAAGATATTGGAGTCCATCATAAAAGGAGAAATAGCAGAACACTTAGTCAGTAATAATAGTATAAGGGCTAGTCAGCATGGATTCCTTAAGGGTAAGTCATGCTTGACTAACCTTCCGGAATTTTTTGAGGATGTGACAAAGAGGGTGGACTTGGGAGAGCCAGTGGATGTGGTGTATTTGGACTTCCAGAAGGCCTTTGATAAGGTACCGCACGGGAGTCTAGTGGGCAAGATCAGGGAGCATGGTATTGGAGGTAAGGTGCTGACATGGATAGGAAATTGGTTAAGAGATAGGAAACAAAGGGTTGGAGTAAATGGGTCTTTTTCAGAATGGCAGGATGTGACGAATGGAGTGCCTCAGGGATCGGTGTTGGGTCCTCAGTTGTTTGTAATTTATGTTAATGATTTGGATGAGGGGATTATAAATAACATGAGCAAATTTGCAGATGACACTAAACTGGGTGGCGGTGTGGGGTGTGTGGAGGATGTAAGGAAAATGCAGAGGGACTTGGACAGGCTGGAGGAGTGGGCAGCTAAATGGAAGATGAATTTCAATGTGAACAAATGTGAGGTTATTCATTTTGGGGGAAGTAATAGGAAAGCTGAGTATTATTTAAATGGAGACAAGCTAGGGAGTGGGGAAGTGCAAATGGATCTGGGTGTACTTGTTCACCGGTCACTGAAGGCTAGCATGCAGGTTCAGAAAGCTGTGAAGAAGGCAAATGGAATGTTGGCTTTCATGAAGAGGGGATTGGAGTATAGGAACAGAGACGCCCTTCTTCAGTTATACAGGGCCCTGGTGAGACCCCACCTGGAGTATTGCGTCCAGTTCTGGTCTCCAAACTTGAGGAAGGACATACTAGCTATAGAGGGTGTGCAGCGCAGATTTACAAGGTTAGTTCCAGGGATGGCAGGGTTGTCATATGCAGCAAGGCTAGAAAAACTGGACTTGTATCCATTGGAGTTTAGAAGGATGAGGGGGGACATGATTGAGGTATACAAAATCATCAGGGGGATAGACAAGGTGAAGTCTGATTACTTGTTCCCAATGATGGGGAGATGAGGACTAGAGGGCATAGTTTAAGAATACAGGGTATGCCCTTTAGGACGGAGATGAGAAAGCATTTTTTTACCCAGAGAAGTGTGAATCTGTGGAATGCTCTGCCACAGAGGGTGGTAGAGGCGGATTCGCTGACTATGTTCAAAAGAGAGTTAGATAAGACTCTTGTGGGTAACGGAGTTAAGGGTTATGGGGATAAGGCTGGAAAGTGGTACTGATGGTAATGATCAGCCATGATCTAAAATGGCGGTGCTGGCCCGACGGGCCAAATGGCCTACTCCAGCTCCTATTGTCTATTGTCTATTGTCTATTGTCTATTGTCTAAGAAGGTTCCCGAAGTGGCTTAGGGTGCTGAAGGCTTCCGGATCATGTTAGAAGTTTGGATCTGGAGTTCAGGTTGCTAATGGATTAAACTGTATGACTGCAGAGGCTGCAGGTGTGCTGAAGGCAAATCAACAGACATTTAGTGACTCTGAAAGGACTCTCTTTTGCTTCTCTTCCTCTTGTACTATAAGGGGTCCCAGCTGACAGCTGCTGCCATACACAAGACCATAAGGCTTGGGTACAGTATCTGGCCATTTGGCTCATTGAGTCTGCTCTATCATTCAGATCATGGTTGATATATTTATCCGTTCATCCCCATTCTCTTGCCTTCTCCCCATAACATTTGATGCCCTCACTAATCAAGAACCTATCAACACCTGCTTTAAATTCTCGTGCCTTCTCCCCATTACCTTTTACACCCTTACTAATTAAGAAACTATCAATGTCTACTTTAAATAGACCACCCCCCAATGGCTTGGCCTCTACAGCCATCTGTGGCAACACATTCTGCAGGTTCACCAACCTCTGGCTGAGAAATTTCTCCTCATTACTGTTCCAAAGGGGTGTCCTTTTATTCTAGGGCTGTGTCTTATGGCCCTAAACTCTCCCACTATTCTACGCTTGGTTATCAAGCAGCCTGCAATAAAATCATAAATATTTGCTTTAATAAGATTGGTGATTTTTGTTCAAGAAACCTAGTTCTGTTATATTCACTTCCTCCAGCACCCCCCCCCCCCGCCCGATCACCCACCTTTCCTTCCTACCACTAGAGTGCTCCTTCCCCAGTAACCTCTCAGTTCCTTTCTTTTCTTGCCCACTTCACCTGGTATGAACTCTTCATATATCATACAATGATATAGGGCCTAAGCCAGAAACTTTGGTCATATATCTTTATCTTTGCTATCGCCTTTCCAAGATCGTGTTCTATGGCGAGCTCTCCACTGGCCTCCGAGACAGAGGTGTACCAAAGAAGAGGTACAAGGACTGCTTAAAGAAATCTCTTGGTGCCTGCCACATTGACCACTGCCAGTGGGCTGATATCACCTCCAACCGTGCATCTTGGCGCCTCACATTTCGGCGGGCAGCAACCTCCTTTGAAGAAGACCGCAGAGCCCACCTCACTGACAAAAGACAAAGGAGGAAAAACCCAACACCCAACCCGAACCAACAAATTTTCCCGCAACCGTGCCTGCCTGTCCCGCATCGGACTTGTCAGTCACCAACGAGCCTGCAGCAGACGTGGACATACCCCTCCATAAATCTTCATCCACGGAGCCAAGCCAAAGATGAATAAAGTACACGGTTTGACCTGCTGAGCTTTTCCAACCAGCAGTGTGCTTTTACTTCAATCAGACTTCTGTGATTTACTCCTCTCTTTTGGATTAAGTATGCAAGAATGAAGGAAAGTTAAAGAAAAAATACTTATTAACAAAACTTGAAACCAGATAGAATTAAACCTTACATTTGTAATTGATAATTTTCAACACCAGAGTAGTTGATTATCACTGACAAATGCTAATCATATAGATAAATAGATATTTGCATTTATAATCAATGGCACTGTATGGTTTAAGTTCATATCTACTATGTCAATACAGTAACTATTAAATGAGATGCTTTTCAATGATAAGGCAGATAATGAGAAACCATCAGTCAATGGCCCATCACAAAGACCTTAGATGGTCATATTAATCCTGTACTAGCACTTCCCTTGAAGTTGCCAAACAATTTAACATGCTAGTATTCACCATTGTTATAAATTCTTCATTAATATTTGCCCCTCTGTTTTGATTAACATTATCCCTGGCAACATTCATCAGACCATATGATATAGGAGCTGTAATAGGCTATTCCGCCTATCGCGTCTGCCTGTCATTTAATCAGGAGCTGATCCATTTTCCCACTCTGCCCCTCTGCTCAGCCTTCTCCCCATATCCTTTGATGCCCAGGCAAATCAAGAACGTATCCATCTCTGTCTTAAATACACCCAATGGCTTGGCCTCCACAATCGCATGTTGCAACAAATTCCACAGATGCAGCACCCTCTGGCTGAAGAAATTCCTCCACATTTCTGTTCTAAGCAGACACCTTTCAACCCTGAATTTGTACCCTTTTGGGAGTGAAACACAATAGGCTGCAGACGCTGTGATTGTAGTAAACACTCTTAAATGCTGGAAGAACTTAGCTGGTCTTTTCACATCTGGACCAGCTGAGTTCATCCAGCATTTCAATATGGGAAACAGCCTTTCAACATTTATCCAATCCATGTCTTTTAACATTCCTTCTTGCTCTTTCTGAAAAAGTAGCCTGTAAATTAGCAACTTCCATAACCACTCCACTTCCATCTCTGGAAGACCTGGCAACTGAATATCTGTTGAGTATTAATGTGCAAAAGCAATAGCAGTAAAACTCTAAGAAACCAGTGTCTGATTGCTTGGAAATATTGATAGTTCAGCATCTAGTTCACTCATTGGTCCAGAATGTGAGCTGAGGCTCCCGTGTACACATGGCATGTGCTGGTGCCAAGGCTGGGGCCTTGAGCATCAGGTACCTTCAGCCTTTACCTTAAGATTGGGCAACAGTTTTTCTCCCAAGCCATCAGTCTCCTGAATTCCATGAACATATGTGGATACTATATCGTGGACTTTTACTGTATACATCTTAATATCTCAATGTGTTTAACAATTCTAACTTATATTTATGTAAATATCCTCCATGGTCCTGGAGAAATGCTATCTGGTCTTTACTGTGCAAGCATGGTATGAACAATAAATAAAGCTAACTTGACTTGACTTGAGGTATCAGGTGTGTGGGTAGATTTACAGCCAGAGTCAAGGTCCATCACTTAGAGATCACGGGAGTACTGGATGAACAGAACTCATTGCAAGTTAGGAAAAGTGCCTGAGAATCTTGGATGAGCTCAAAGATGTTTGATGAAATGACAGCTGGAAAAGCAAAGGATTAGTCTTACTATCTCAATAGTATGTGGATTGGACTTGGCTGGAGAAAATAGTATTACTGAGATGGAAACCAATTATTCTTGGTGAGGGAAAGCCATGATCAGCAAGTGCTTTGTTGTTTGATGCTCCGACAGTGGATCTGGCTGGTGAGCTCAGCAACTGTGAAGAAAAACAAACGTCCTGCTTTCAAGAGCAACCTGCTATTATTCTGGCAGTTGGTGGCAATGTTACATGAAAACAGTCAAGAATTTCAGTTACGTTTAGTCTCCCAATGTGGAGAGCCAGGGATGAGTTTGTCTTTCTTTCAAGAGCCTGTTTTGTAGGCTTTTCATCTTTGCTGATTGGAGTTTATCCCTATCACCAGGGAAGGAGAGGGAATGCAAAAATAAAAGGGAGCAACCAGGACAGTATGCGTCACAGGAAAGGAGATCTGATGCCAACTGGTCATAAACAAAAAAATATTAGTAATATTGTGAAGGTGTGAAGGTAAAGAACAAGCAATGGTTGTTTCTCAACTGCAACAAGAAGCATTGAAAGCAAAAGGACAAAAAAGGTCCTAGTGTGATGGTGGATACAGAAAGGCATCACAATGCAAGTCAAAACTAAACAATTCAAGACTTACAATTGTTCCAAAATACCTGTTCCAGTATAAATCTACAATATTTATCAAGATTGAAAGATTAGGACTGGTTACCAGATATGCAATGGCCAATCCAAACACTGAGCAGAATAAAAACATTTTAAAATGACACTTTAGAATACATATTATATTTTGTTTTTCTCAAGTGATATAATGGCTCTAACATCTATGATTTTAGTTTGCAGAATAAAATATTCTATAGTAGTAGCAGGTGGGAATAAAATAGATAGAGTGCAAACAGAAGCATTTTGCATCATGTTCTTGTTATAAAAGCAATGCACAAAACTTGCAAAATTGACAGGCAGGATAAAAAAAAACAGCTGGTCCCATCAAATTGATCCACATTCACAATGACAGGAACATCTTGCTGAGATACTGTTCATAGGCTTCTTACACACTTCCCTACATGTCATAAACCTTCTGAGGCAATAGAAAAGAGAAAAGGAAATGTTGGATTTTTTTTCCTTGAAAATACCTCATCTGGCAATCAGAATGAGTAGCAGCATGGTTGAGAGCAATTCTTGCATTTTTTTATTCAATTAAGATCATGGATATATTGTAAAAACAAAATTAATAGAAAATGTTGCACAAATCCTTTCATCATCCAGACAGTTAATAGTTTGTAAACTGCTGAAACCATGAAGGAGGGCAGCTGAAGAATTATCTGAAATAATTAACTGAGTATTTATGAATGGTGTCAGAGATAAATAACTCTTCTGCTCCAGGGATAGTCTTTTACAAGTTATTCAAGTATTGGGCACAATGTCCATGAACTTCTCCATTTATTTAAAAAAAATAATCTAGAGATACAGATCAGTTACAGGCCCTTCTCGGAAGCTAAGTAGGCACAATGGTCAATACCTGGAGGGGAGACAGCATAGGAACACCAGGTTCTGTAGGCTTCTGTGAGGGCTGCTAGACAAAGTGACGACTTTCGTCTGCCTTATGGTCGACAAAAGTTAAAGAATTTCATGTATGTTTCTAAATGTAGTATTATGTGACAATAATGGAACATTTATCTTTACCTTTACTTTGCCAATTGGATTATGAAATGAGTTATAAATACAGAAATTGCTAGAAACCCTCAAAAGGACAGGGACCATTTGCAGAAAGCAGAGTTAAAGTTCTAGGTCATAGGCACTTCATGAGAAGTTAATCTCTCATTTCTTGGGTGCTGTGCATGTTATTCTGTGTGAGTGTGAATTCCCCTGTGCGTAAATAAAGCCCACTGTTGGTTGATAACCTGTATTGAGCCTTGATCCTCTGAACCCATCAGATCGTTTCTTGAGCACAATAGTCCTACTGCTATTTTTCAGTAGTATCACTACAACCATGTAAACATTCCAAGTTACCCAGTCATAGTTTCCTACATCTCCCACTCTCCTGACTCAAAAGCCTGAAGAAGTTGGAATTTATAAATGATTCCTTGTTGTGAGTTTTTGATCATACAATTTTGGCATTTGGACCCACCATGCACAGAAGGCAAATCGTGTCTTAATTTTGTTATTTATTGTTCCACAGACTAGCCATTAAAATGTCTTGAAATATTTCTCTTAATTCTTGACAGTGTATAGTTAACATTTCAAATGAAAACAAAACACACTTGTTGCATGGGATTTGCTCTTTGCATTGAGGATTACACATGATATATTTGACCGTTATCCTACAGCTGTGTTCAATGCTGTGTGGAAATTCTTCTAGGACATATTCAACTTTCTGCTGTGAGCTTCTTCACCTTTTGACTGTGTGTCAATAAAACTCTTCAATTCTAATCACCACTTGAAATATCTCCCACTGGATCTTCATATTCCTGAGCGACAAGGAGCATTTCATAGATAGATGCGACATCTGGTTTTACTTCTGTAGGCCATCACTCTCGCATTCAGTAACAAGTTATTTTACACTCTTCCTCCGGGTACGTTGAGGCCCACTTTTTCCAACATTTAACATCAATAATGTTGGTCACTAAAAATATTGCTGTTCTCAGCAGCTTATTTCAATTGGAAGTAGCCTTTATAGAGAGCTATTATGATGTGTAATCCAGATTGAATGGTCAACAGAGATTGGGCAGGAAGTTCCTTGGTTTTTTTTTCCAGTGGAGGATGAACTACCACATGGTCTCCAAGGCTGAACTTTAGTAAGGCTCCCTCCTCACATTGCCTCCACCCATAACCCCCTCCCTCACACCCACCCTACTCTTCATTGAATAGAATAAAGTGATGTTAAGTTGTGTTAAATTACATATTAGGGGTCTCTAAAGTGGTTGATAGGTCTATCCAAGGGACTGGAAATTGCCACAGGGTCGATAAATACTGGGGTGTTGATTGATCTTTTGGGGTCGAAAGAATTGTAGAGCCCAAGGTCCCCATTCCTGCCTGGGAGTCCGAGGTCCCTGCACCTGTCAGGTCCCCCTCCCTTCCAGGCCCCTAGACTTAAGCCTAATCAGCCTAATGGTTAATACACTTTTTTTCCCCACTTCATTTGTCCATGTTCCCTTTTACTCTTTTGGTCATATCTGTGAAGCTGATGTGTGGGACCTGGACAGGATGCAGTAACTGTGTACTCACAAGGCTTTAGGGATAAGTGCACTGAGCTGCAAAACTAAACTGGGGAAGCTTGAGCTGTTTTCTTGAAATGGAAGAAAGCTGCTAAAAAGGTTTTGTTAATGAAACAATATTTGCAATTGGTACTCAGGTGAATTGATCCATTTGACGTCATTCTTCTTGCTCTGACAGCTGATGCAACTTTTAAAATTGATTTTTTTAAAACTCAGTTGTTTCATTGTCACAGATTCGGAGATACAATTAAAAAAAAACTTTGTTTTGTGTGCTGTCCAGGCAAGACAACACATGCAGCAGGTAATGCGATAATAACATGTGAATAGGCATATTAGAAGATTTGGAAAAATTATGGCAGATGAGATTTAACATAGAGCAATGTACATTTTGACAGTGGAAATAAACAGGCAGAATACTATTTGGATGGGGTGAAAATTCAGACATCGGATGTGCAAAAGGGTGTCCTGGTGCATGGAAACCTAAAAGTTAATGACCAGGTGAAATTGGTTGTGAAGAAAGCGAATGCTATGTTGGCATTCATTTCAAGAGGAACAGTGTACAAGAGTAAAGAGGTGTTGATGAGGCTCTATGGGGCACTGGTGAGGCTTCATTTGGAGTACTGTGTGCAATCATAAGGGATTGCTTAAGGTGGTATGGGGATGGAAAGAAAAAGTTCAAAAACCACTGTTTTAATCATACCTCATTGACTCATTATGTGCACGGTTTCATAACTCCAAAGGAAATGGGATAATGTCAATTTTTCTCAAGTAAAATATTTCAGCAACAATTAGGTCTACAGCAGTGATTCTCAACTTTCCCTTCCCACTCACATACCACCTTAAGCAATCCCTTACTAATCACAGAGCACCTATGGCATAGGGATTGCTTAAAGTGGTATGTCAGTGGAAAGAAAAAGGTTGAGAACCACTGATTTAAATCTATGAGTCAAAATTATAGAGACATCATGCAGAACTAAATATTAGCAAAAAAAGACAAATATTATTACCACATTACCTGAACAGCCCATTCAGAATTCCTATGATCAACTATCAGTGGATCCTTTGCAATGGTAAATGCATGATGTTACAAAATACTGTATTTCTAATCATTTAACCAAATAGCACATGCCTGCAAAGTGCATTATTGTCAAATATTGGTGCAGAGCTGAACTTCTTTCTTGTTTTGAGAAATATCTGGTGTAAATTTCAGCATGAAATATTAAAAAATCAACTTTTTTTGTCCTTATATTACTATGATTCATGTGTCGGAATCTCATATGAATCACTTCCCATAAGTTATCTTTCATGATGAATAAGCCTAATGCATCCTCTAGAAGTTGCTTTCTAATAATAACACTGGAGAGCTTCAAGCCGAATACAAAGATAATTGCTTAGTTGCAGTGTCACATAGGAAGTTGGAGAAATATTAAAGTGACTTCTATTGAACTTAGTTTGTTTAATCTCACAATGATGCTGGCACATTGTGTGAGTTCAACTGACCTAAAAATGTTTTGTCACCGATTTTCATTTGTACTCAGCATCTGATGCCTATCATGTCACTAATTGGCCAGCATTGAATGAAGCCAGTTGCCCTGATACCACTTTGCAATGGTCACCATGTCCTGGCGAAACCTTTCACCATGTTCGACACTGACTACTCTAAGATCTGCAGGGAAGAAGTCCAAGTGTGAATGGAAAAAAAAATAATTTTCAATGATGCGTTTCACTTCATGGTTTTGGATGTTTGAAGTAGCCTTAAAATATGACAGGAAATTTTAAAAAATAGGTTATACCTAAAAAACAGTACATTATTGGAAAAATTTAGTAATTTTTGTGATTAGTAGCCAAAATACATAATCAATGCAGACAGAAGGAGCTATTGATCACAAGTCACTGGTTTGAGTTTCCAGAATGGTTTCTCTTAATATTTCCTTTTCAAATAGACCTTTTGCAGTGCTTCGGAAGTTACTGCAGACAAACAGAAAACTTCAGTGGTAATTCAGTCCCCAGCACTTACAGCTGCGAAGAAAGCACTTGGACAACGAAATCTTTGCTAATACTGACTTTTTTGTTGTAATGGGATTGTAATTTTATAATTGCAGCTTGTACTGGAATCTTATATCACTGCCCTTCATCTGTATACTGCGATGTCTTTCACTCTCATACTTATTAATTGCTCTTAGTTTGTCTATTTTGAAGGTTATTTATAACCATAACCATATAACAATTACAGCACAGAAACAAGCCATCTTGGCCCTTTTTGTCCGCACCAAACCAAGTACTCTCCTCTAGACCCACCAACCTGCACCCTGCCCATAACCCTCCCATCCATATATCTATCCGATTTTTCCTTAATTGACAAAATTGACCCTGCTGCCACTGCTCATTCCCAGAAGCTGATTCCACACAACCACCACTCTCTGAGTGAAAAAGTTCCCCTCATGTGACTTCTAAACTTTTCCCCCTTCACTTAACTCATGACCTTTTGTTTCAATCTCTCCTACCCTCAAGGGAAAAAGCCTATCCACATCAACTCTATCTATCCCCCTCATCATCTTAAATACCTCTATCAAATCCCCTTTCAACCTTCTATGCCCCAAGGAACAAAGACCTAATCTGCTCCATCTTTCTTTGTAATCTAGATTCTGAAACCCAGGTAACATTTTTATAAATCTTCTCTGCACTCTCTCTACCTTGTTGATATCCTTCCTATAATTTGGTGACCAGAACTGCACATAGTATTCCAAATTTGGCCTCATTAATGCCTTGAATAGTCTCACATCATCTCCCAACTCCTGTATGCTATGCTTTGATTTATAAAGGCCAGGATACCAAAAGCCTTCTTCACCACCCTATCCACATGAGATTCTACCTTTAGGGAATGATGAACCATTATTCCTTGATCTATCTGCTCCACTGTTCAATGCCCTACCATTTAATACATATGTCCTGTTTTGATTATTTCTTCCAAAATGAAGCACTTTGCACTTCTCAGCATTAAACTCCATCTGCCACCTTTCAGCCCACTCTTCTAAGCAGTCCAATGTCCATCCACATATTTACTAATCCAATTTACCACCCATCATCCAAGTCATTAATGTAAATGACAAATAGCAAGGAACCCAATACTGATCCCTGAGGCAGTCTGCTTGTTATTGGTTTCCATCCTGACAAATAGCTATCCACTACAAGTCTCTGGCATCTCCCTTCCAACCATTGTTGAATCCATTTATTACCTGAAATTTCCTAACTAACTTCCATGCAGAACCTTATCAAAGGCCTTACTGAAGACCATATAGACAACATCCACTGTTTTCCATTCATCTACATTCCAAGTCACCTCTTCAAAAACTTCAACAAGATTGGTCAAACATGACCTTCCATGCATAATGCTGTGTTAAGTATTCCTGATCAAAGCCTGTCTCTTCAGATACTTATATATATTATCTCTAAGAACACTTTGCATTAGCTTACCTACCACTGATGTCAAACTTACAGGCCGATAATTGCTAGGCTTCCTCCTCAAACCCTTTTTAAACAAAGGAGCCACATGTGCAATATGCCAATCCTGCGGCACAATACCCATTTCTAATGACATTTGAAAAATTACTCTCAGAGCCACTGCTATTTCCTCACTAACTTCTCTAAAGGTCCTGGGGAAAATCCTATCAGGACCTGGAGACATCCACCTCAATATGCTTCAAAAGATCTTTCTTAATCACCATATTTTTGATAATTAGCCTCTTTGCTTCCTTTACCCTGTACAATTCAATATTTTTCTTCTTAGTGAATACCAAAGAAAATAACTTGTTCAAAATCTCCCCCATCTCATTTGGCTCCACACACAGTTGTCTGCTCTGATTCTGTAATGGACCATTTTTATCCCTCAGCCTCTTTTTGCTATTAACATATTTATAGAAACCTTTTGGATTTATTTTCACCCTGTTTGCTAAAGCCACTTTGTACCTTCATTTAGTTTTTCTTATTTCTTTCTTAAGATTCTTTTTACATTCAATGTATTCTCCGAACATCTCCTTTATTCCTTGTCTCTTATATTTATTGTCGGTTTCCCTCTTTTACGAACTAAGTTTCCAATATCCCTTGAAAACCATCCCTCTCTCAAACTTAGATTCTGCCTTTTATCCTGATAGGAACATAAAGATTTTATACCCTCAAAATCTCACCTTTAAAAGACCTCCATTTCTCTACTATATCCTTCCCATAAAACAAATTGTCCCAATCCACTCCTCATAAATCCTTTCTCATCTCCTCAAATCTAGCTTTTCCCCATTCAAAAACCACAATCTTAGGTCCTGACCTATCCCATTCCAATATTGCATTGAAGCTAATGGCACTATGATCACTGGACTCGATGTGCTCTCCAACACATACCTCCGTCACATGATCTATCTCATTCCCCAACAGTAAATCCAACACTGCCCCTTCTCTACTTGTAGTTCTACGTATTGCTCTAAAAAACAATTCTGCACACATTTTACAAATTCCAATCCATCTAGCCCTTTCACAGAATGAGTTTCCCAATCTGTATTTGGAAAATTAAAATCTCCCACTATCACAACCCTGTGTTTACTACAAATATCTGCTATCTATCTATATGTATGTGTGACTACCCATTTCTCATTCCTCAATTCCACCCATATATCCTCTCTGGACAAACCCTCTAATCTACCCTACCTCACCACCACTGCAATATATTTCCTGACAAGCAATACTACACCACCCCCTCTTGCCCCTCTAATTCTCTCATACCTAAAGCAATGAAACCTAGGAATATTTAGCTGCCAATCACATCCCTCCTGCAACCATGTTTCAATAATCGCTACCACGTCATATTGCCAAGTGTCGATCCACACCCTCAGCTCATCCACTTTCCTTACAATGCTGCTAGCATTAAAATATATGCATTTCAGAAATTTTCTGCTACTTATTCTCTGTTTGCCTCTATCTTTACAAGCAACTCTATTTTTATTTCTATCATCTCCTCTCCATCTTTGTGCGGAGAATCTTCCTTCACTATCAACTGCCTGTCCACCCCCAAACTTTGTCTACAAGCTTTCTCTGTTTGCAATCTAACTTTCTCCTTGTTGTTCTCCTTCTCTTGGTTCCTTCCCCCAACCATTCTAGTTTAAAGGCTCCTGAGTAGCCTTAGCAAATGTCCCTGCCACGATCTAGTTTTGATGGGTCTAGATCAGGAAAGATCTCACCAGCTCAGCAACTCCATAGTGACTGTAAAGGTAAACAGACATTCCACTAAATGCCTAATCGACACGGGATCTACTGAGAGCTTCATAGACTCATGGACTGTGCAAAAATACAACCTGAAGATGGATCCTTCTAATTACTGCATATTTCTCATGTCTCATTCGCATTCTACACGTGTTCAACAACACTGTATAATACATCTGTCATTTGAAGTGGGGGGGAAATTCTGTAAATTTCACTTGCATATACTTGATGAATTGTGTGCCCCAGTGTTATTGGGTCTGGACTTCCTGTGTCACCTTAAAAGCATGACCTTGGAGTATTCCAGTCCCCTCCCCCCATAACGATTCAAAACTAAGAGCCCCTAAAATTAGAACCCACATGCAGTCTCTCCACACTGAATATCGACCCCCCTCGTCTCTTCCCAAATCTGTCCTCAGACTGCAAACCCATTGCTTCTGAGAGCAGGAAGTACAGTACAGCAGATTGAGATTTTATCAAGTCTGAGACACAATGTCTCAGACTTGAAGAAGGTATAATTGAACCTAGCACAGCCCGTGGAGAGTGCAAGTGGAAGTGGTAAAAGGGAAAAACAAGTCTTGGCTAGAAATTGACTATAGCCAAACTGTTAATCCATACACACTCCTGGACGCATACCCCCTTCCTTAAATGGAATGATATTGCACAGTATCGCATTTATTCAATCATCAATCTGAAAGTTGCCTATCACCTGCTGTCAATCGGTTCTGAGAACTGTCCATATATGCCATTTAAGGCTAACAGTCATCTCTATCATTTCCGGAGGGTCCTTTCAGTATTTGACCAGAGGACCCATAAACTCAGCAGCAATAGATATTCATCAAGACAAATAAATACTTAAACAAAATTTTCTTTTAATTTTCTCTAAACATGAAAACAGAATCACATTTAATTTATCACTATTGACTTAACTAAGTTAACTCAACCCCATTTTAATTCTAAGTATATGTGTATGTAATGTATGCGTAAGTTCAGAAAAGTTATTTGGTTCACAGTCCAATCTCACTTCTCACTCCTCTAAGTTCACTGGTTGCAGGCAGTTCTTATACTGTGCACATAATTTAACATTTATAAAGGTTCACCAGGCTTTGGTACTTGAAATGTAAATGGTTACCATTCAGGAAGGTTCTTGTAGGTTTTTAGAGAGAGATTTGTTGTTCCACGACATCCACAACTGATTTACTTCCATCAACCACTTCAGTATCTTGCTGATGAAACTTGCCCCTTCAGGGTTCTTCAGATGATAACCTCTTTCTTTCAGATCACACAGAGTTCCCTTTTGTTTCACTTATTCCAACTGAAACATTAGACAGCCAGTCCTCTCCTCTTGCATGAACCACAAGGGTTTTGACCAGGCTGAACAAAGCACTTAAACCCATCTTTCAAATGGGGTTTTCCACAAGTTTGCCAGCTTGTCCTGTTCCAATCCCAGCTGCTGTTGCTGGCTGTAGCACTGTAGAACTCTCTCCCTCTCTCTCTCTCTCTCTCTCTCTCTCTCTCTCTCTCTCTCTCTCTCACACACACACACACACACACACACACACACACACACACACACACACACACATACACACACAGAAAACTTTTTGACTCTCTCTGCTTGCAAAACTACATGATCCTCTTAGAACAACCTCATACAATCTGCAGCTCTGACAAGCTTTCATCTTTTACCCTTTTGTAAACAACAATCCATTAGTGAAGTCTCTTGGGCACTCTCCAAAGCTCTTGCAAAGGCTTTGGGGCCGATATATCTAGCATTAGCAGAGCTCCAGTATTTCAAGTAAGATCTGTTTTAAAATGTTTGTATGTAACTACTCTAACAAATCTTTCCCGATTTATCTCCCCAAAACATATCTATATACTCTGTCACATTAATAACAGGGTTTCTATCTTCCAGAAACAGATGGACAGAATGGTGGATGAGTATGGGTTGAAGGCTACCTTCCCCGACCTCGATAATGTCACCATCTGTGGCCACACCTTGGAAGACCATGATGCTAACCTCCAGAGTTTTCTCCATGTGGCAAAAGCCCTGAACTTCACATAATTCTGACAAGTGTGTGTTCAGGACTAAACGTCTGGTTATCCTTGGCTACGTGGTGGAGAATGACATCATTGGCCTCAATCCTGATAGGATGTGTCACTTGTTAGAGCTCCCCATCCCCAGGACCACAAAGGTTTTGTGGAGATGCCTGGGTTTTTTTTCCTCATATTACACGCCGTGGATCTGTCAATACACTGATAAGGTTCAGTCTCTCTATAAAGCCACTAATTTCCGCCTCTCAGCTGAAGCACGACCAGCTTTTAACTACCTCCAGAACCACATTGTGAAAGTTGCCATGCATACGGTGGACGGGAATATACCTTTCTAAGTGGAAAGTGACATAGAAACATAGATAGAAACATAGAAGATAGGAGCGGGAGTAGGTCATTCGACCCTTCGAGCCTGCTCCGCCATTCAACGAGATCATGGCTGATCTTAAAGTTCAGTACCCCGTCCCCGCCTTCTCTCCGTAACCTTTAATACCCTTACACTGAAGAAATATATCTAATTCCCTCTTAAATATATTTAATGCACCTGCCTCTACTGCCCTCTGTGGCAATGAATTCCACAGATTCACCACCCTCTGGGTAAAGAAATTCCTCCTCATCTCGGTCCTAAATGGTTTGCCTATTATCCTCAAACCATGGCCCCGGGTTCTGGATTATCCCATCATTGGAAACATCCCATCTGCATCCATTCTGTCCAGTCCTGCCAGAATTTTATATGTCTCTATGAGATCCCCTCTCAATCTTCTAAACTCCAGGGAGTACAATCCCAATTTGCGCAATCTTTCCTCATAAGTCATTCCTGCCATTCCAGGTATCAGCCTGCTGAATGGCCTCTGCACTCCCTCCATTGCAAGAACATCCTTCCTTAGATAAGGTGACCAAAACTGCACACAATACTCCAGGTGGGGTCTCACCAAGGCCCTGTACAGCTGCAGTAAGGTATCCTTGTTCCTATACTCAAACCCTCTTGATATGAAGGCCAACATACATTTGCCTTTTTAACCGCCTGCTGTACCTGCATGCTCGCCTTCAGAGACTGATGTACAAGTACCCCTAGGTCTCTCTGCACTTCCCCATCTCTTAATCTATTGCCATTCAAATAGTAATCTGCCCTCCGGTTTGTATTACCAAAGTGGATAACCTCACATTTATCCACATTGTAGTGCATTTGCCATGTATCTGCCCAGTCTCCCAATTTATCTAAATCACACTGGAGCTTCCTGACCCCCTCTTCCATGCAAACAACCCCTCCTAGCTTAGTGTCATCTGCAAATTTGGAGATATTACATCCAATCCCCTCATCCAGATCATTAATGTAAATTGTGAACAGCTGGGGTCCCAGTACAGATCCCTGTGGTACCCCAATGGTCACCGCCTGCCACTCAGAAAATGAGCCATTTATCCCAACTCTCTGTCTTCTACCTGCCAGCCAGTTCTCAATCCACATCGATACTTTGCCCCCAATCCCATGAGCCTTGATTTTGGAAGCCAGTCGTTTATGCGGGACCTTGTCGAAAGCCTTTTGGAAGTCCAGGTACACCACATCCACTGGCTCTCCCCCATCTATTTTACCTGTCACCATCTCAAAGAATTCCAATAGATTTGTCAAGCACGATTTACCTTTTGTAAATCCAAGTTGACTTCATCCGATCCCTTCTCTGCTAGTCATATGCTCCTCTATTACATCCTTAATAATGGATTCCATCATTTTGCCCACTACTGATGTAAGGCTCACTGGCCGATAATTCCCCGCTTTTTCTCTACCCCCCTTTTTAAATAGTGGGGTAACATTAGCTACCCTCCAATCCATGGGTACTGATTCTGAGTCTATCGAGTTCTGGAAAATAATTCTTAAAGCATCTGCTATCTGAATGGCCACTTCCTTGAGTACCCTAGGTGTCTGACGCTTCAGACATTCATGCATTCATGTTTAATAATGTCAAGAGGGGAAAAATCAAGAATGACAACATTGCTAAGTGGAGGATTGAGCTCTCCACCTACAATTATGACATCGACTATCGGCCTTGAGGCCTTAATGAGCCTCCAGATTCCTTATCTAATGGAAGCTGTGCCTCTGCACACACCAGTCAACTGCGGTCTCTGCATAATGAGCTCTGCCATCCAGGAGTTACCCAGATGACTCATTTTGTTAAGGCACACAATCTGCCCAACTCCATGGAGGACGTCAGGGAAATGACCAGGTCTTGCCAGGTCTGCGCGGATTGAAAGCTGCATTTCTATCACACAGCGAATGCACACCTGATCAGGTCATCCAGCCCTTTGAATGGCTTAGAGTCTATTTTAAGGGACCTCTCCCTTCCACAAATGGGAACACTTTCTTCCGCTCTGTCTTTGATGAGTACTCCCGCTTCCCATTCAGCATTCCATGTTCAGACACGTCCACTTCATCAGTGATAAAGCCCCTAGACTCCATTTTTTCCTTGTTCAGGTATCCCAGCTATATTCATAGTGACCAGCGCTCAGCATTTATGAGTGATGAGCTATGTCAGTACCTGCTGGTGAGGGGCATCACGTCCAGCAGGACTATGAGCTACAACCATCAGGGGAATGAGCAGGTTGAAAAGGAGAACACCATGGTCTGGAAGGCTGTAAAACTGGCCCTGAAGTCAAAAGGCCTTCTAGACTCACGCCGGCAGGAAGTCCTCCCTATAGCACTTCATTCCATCAGTTGCTACTATGTACCACGACCAACGCTATTCCTCATGAGCTCCTATTCACTTTCAAGAGAAGGTCAGCATCAGGAACCATACTCCCAATCTGGCTCACCATTCCTGGTCCAGTCCTTCTCAGGAAGCACGTGAGGAGAAGCAAGACCGACCCCCTGGTAGAAAGGGTGCTCCACACCAATCCCACACATGCCTATGTGTAGTACCCAGATGGCAGGGAGGACACTGTCTCCATTATGGACCTGGTACCCACTGGAACAGAGGATCCATTGCCTCAGGTGCCCTGTAAGCCTCAGACCTCATTCTCTTCACCCCCAGTCAGGGCCTTGGGGGATCCGGTTCAGGAGGAAAGTGCATCCCCCTCCACCTTTGAGCCAGAGACCCAGCCCGCCTCTCCTCCATTATGAGGGCAGGAGACCCAAGGAGTCCAAGGCCCTCTGATTCTAAGGTGCTCCACCAGAATCTCCAGATTCCTGGATCACTTAAATCTGTAAATTTGTAAATAACTCTATATTTTTAAACCATTTTTATCCTAACCCATGTTTTCTGTCTTCATTCACAGACCCTAACTTCTACAGGAAGGGGTGAATGTAGTGAACTGAGATTCACTGGTAGTGTGTTGTGCTGATGGCTGGCCCCACCTCCCGGCTCTTCCCCCATCTGCTTACTTTATAACCCTGGTTTTCCGCCTAAACCCAAAATTCTTCTAAAGACTACTGTGAGACCCTACCATTAGTTGTAACCTAATAAAAGCATTTGTTCTCCCTCCGGTCATGAGAGCTTTTATTCATGCTATAGTCTGTAAAATGTATTTATTTGTTTAATCATTTTTTCTCACCCTGCCAGACTCTTCTTAAAAAGGAGGGTGAATGTGGTAAAACACTGTTATGCTATGATTGGCTGCTGTCAGGTGGGCACACCTCTCAAGACCAATCCTACCCCTAGCCCTTTCATGCTCCCCATTCCACTCTGTCTCGATCAGTCAATAAGGTTGACAACTGTTCCAGTCTATAGTTAATAAAAGCCTGATTGTTTCACAACTCTATACTTCTGTGATTATTGATAGTGCATCCGTTTCCTTGCCCTGTTTTCTGCAAATTTAAAATTCAAAATGGTGCTGGAGCACGGCAACCTTATGTGAGCTGCCCGCAGAGCATGCAAAGCAAAGTTTTTTGTTTACAGTATCCTGAACCCATGATAATAAACATCATCGTAAAGGAAGTATCACATCAGAGAGGGAGCAGATAATCCCTAATTTTGACAGCCTGCAGAGCGATTTGATCCACTGTGTCCAGCTACAAATGCAAATTATATGATCTTCATACAATTTGAAATTAAATGTAATTGAGGTGCTAAAATCAAACACTAACCACTTGGTGGAATATGTTATATGTCTAGTTTTAATCAAATTAACTTGTTTAACTTGAAAACCAAAATATTAAAATTGGAAGTGAGGTTATATATCTTGGGGGTGTACAACAGGTCAGGCAGCTTGTGTGGGGAAAGTAATTTTATCACTGCCATGCTGTTTTTGTTTTCCCAAATTACCAGCCTAGTAGGAAGAGGGATTTCAAACATGCAATTGAATAAAGGCAACCAAAAAACAGAAAAAGTTAGAAATTCTCAGTCAACTCCGCAGCATCATGTTGCTCTTTCCTAAAGATGCTGTCAGACTTTCCAATATTTCCAGCATTTTCTGTTTTCATTTCATATTTCCAGATTTTATGAGTTTTAAATAAAGGCTGAAGCTAGCAAAACCTTTCTGAAAATTAAATTAATAATATCAATTAAATGATAATGATAATTTAGGCATACAGGCTGGGAACAGGCCCTTCCGGCCCACAAGCCCACACAGCCCAAATTCACCCAGTTAACCTACTTATATGCATGCCTTTGGAATGAGGAAGGAAACTGGCGCACCCAGAGAAACCCGCACGAACAGGTACAAATGCCTTACAGTCAGCGCCAGATTCAGATCAGGTCGCTGATGCTGTAATAGAGCTGTGCTAACTACTTCACCAACTATGCTGCATTTTGTTTTTGAACATTATTACAGACTCCTGATTCTTCCCTAATGATTGACATGGAAAACATTGAGCAATTTCTTACCATTGTTCATTTTCTGGAGGCAGGGGGTGAGCTGGCATGAGGTAGAGGACAAGAGTTAACACCATAAGAGCAGAAATAGGCTATTCAGACCATTGAGTCTGGCCCCGCCATTCAATCATGAGGTGATCCATTTTCCTACTCAGCCCCACAGCCTGGCTTTCTCCCCATAACCTTTGATGTTCTTGCTAATCAAAAACCTATCAATCTCTGCCTTGAATGCACTCAAAGACTTGGCCTCCACTACAAACTGTAGCAACAAATTCGCCACCCTCCGGCTTAAAAAAAAATTAAGAAACATCGCTGAAGGTTCCCATGTCAATCAGATATGAGGCAGAGATGAAGTTATCAACACATGTAAGGAATCAACCCCAAAGCAAGTACCATAGACTGTGCCACACGTTCATCTACAGAGCAGGCTAATCGATGACTGCTGACCAGCACTTGTGGCTGCCCTAACTTAATGAAAGGTAACAGGATGCCATCAGCTCAAATGCCCAGCTCCTTGCTTTATAAATGTATATACCACCCCCCCCAACATTTTTGCAGCATAATTATTTTTGAATGTTAAAAAAATAAATCTCAAACTCATCCAATAAATTAAATCAAAAATCCATGTAAAGAAAATGTAAAATTAACTTGGGGCACAGTGAAGGAAACTTCAAATGTGATCAAAATTAAGTTATTTGGAAAAATTAAGGTGGAGATAATAAACTAACAGAAGAAACATTTAAAAAAAAATTGGGGAAACCAAGCCATCAGCACATTCCCAATCATTCCTTTGAAGTTGTTTTTTTTTGTCATGAGATGCTGCGCCTAATTTGGAGCTCAATTTGCTTTTGAAAAGTAATTTTCACAACAGACCTTATAAAATGCACATTTTGGAAAAGCAGGTGCGTGAAACCTTTGTCTGCTGAGCAAAGAAATGAGGTTGATATGCACGTAAATTGGAAGTCCCTCAGAAAGTAAGGAAGTGAGTTGAAGATTTTACAGCCAGGAGAGAACTATACCTGACTAAATATCCGCCAAATAACAGAGACGATATAACAACACAAAATGCTGGAGAAACCCAGCAGGTAAAACAATGTATATAGCAAAGATAAAAATACATAAGCAACATTTTGGGCTTGAGCCCTTCATCAAGGAATGAAAAAAATGTAGACAGGCTCACAAATAAAATGGGTGGGGGAGGGGCAGGGGAGGAGTACAGTTCCACTAGGAGGAGTTAATAGGCGGATAAGGGAGGAAGGGTACACCAAATAACAGGGGGGTGGATAAGAAAGGGAGGGACACATCAGAAAACAAGGGGGGGGGTAGATAAAGGAAGGGGGACAAACCAACAAACAGGGAGGTGGATAAAGGAGGGAGGGCACACCAGCAAACAGGGGGGGGTGTATAAGGGAGGAAGGACACACCAGCAAACAAGGGGGTGGATAAAGGAGGGGGAATACAACAGCAAACAAGGGGGGAGGAGGTAGATAAAGGAAGGGGGAGACACACCAGAAAACAAGGGGATGTAGCTAAGGGAGGGGACACACCAGCAAACCAGGGAGGGGTGGATAAGGGAGGGGGGACATACCAGCAAACAGTGGGTGGATAAGAGAGGGATGGCACACCAGCATTACCTCCTGCCTGTGGGACTGTGCTCTTTCCCCCTGCCCCTCCCCCCCCCACCACCATTTGGTTTGGGTGTGATCAAGTTATAAAGTACAGTGTTTGACCTGCTGTTTCTCCAGCATTGTTGTTTTACTTCAATCCAGTTATCTGCAGATGTTCGTGTTTTACTCGCAGAGATGATATGTGAGGTTTATTATGCAGTGACTGACCACAAAATGAGTTGTGTTTGTTGTCAAATTGCAATGACTTTGCTATTTCCGTGCTTGCATATTTTGACAATGAAATCCCCAAGATGCTGCCTGTCACACAGTGCATCTCTATTAACTGTGTTGCCCATAATCTTGCCCATTTGAACTGATATGAACACCAGGTATTTATGAACAGATCCCATTGTTAAATAGAGGCAGCAACCTGGTTATGTTAAGTTTAGTTCCTTGAAACAGTCCATAAACTGATTTGCGTGTAAATTAGAAGCAAACAAATCCTCCCCAAAACAGAGGTAAAAACCCATGGTCCAAAATATTTGATCCTCCTCTTCTTGATGTACTACTTGGCTTTGTCTCAGCGCTGCATCATGCTGACATCTGTTTTCTACAGTGATCCCTAGCGTACTGCGCAAAAAACACTTCCTTTAATTCTTTCATTTCACCAAATATCTTTGATGAAAACTAACACTACCCAAAATTAAACCAAACTAATTTATATATACTATACCCTGTTGTTAATGAATACCACAAAGTATTTTAATATTATTCGTGAGACTACTGTAAATCCGATTTTCCACTGCCCATGGAGTGTCTATACACTGAACATCTTGGCTCATGATCAAGACATTTTGCCCACAGTCCTGTTCTGCCATTCGGTAAAACCTCATTTTGTTTCACTACTGAAAAGTCACTTTTTTTTTCTTGCACTCACTGAAACTGAATATTTATTGATCTATCCTTTGATATTTATTCTCTCTTGCCCTGTCTTGCATTTGTGCTCATTTCAATTTTTACTATTGCAGTTATTACAGCAAGTAAGAATCTTGGTACATCTGCATATTGTACTGATGTATATGACAATAAACTCACACTGATCATGCATGCCCACCTTCACCCATCATCTCCAATCAAAGTGCATTACAGATACTTGTCTAAATCAAAGCCATACTCTGTATCATCAAAGAGTTGCTGGAGGAACTCAGCAGGTTAGACAGCATCTATAGGTAGAAACGTTGAAATGGTCAGTCAAGTTTTTGCAACTGAGCTCTTCATCATGACTAAGATAAAACATACGTAAAGGAGGAAAGAGCTGTGTGAAACATTCAAAGGCGATAGGACAGAAAGTGTGAGAGGAGGAGAGTCAGGTTGAGGGAGAAACCATGAGAAGGGAGGAGGAAGAAACGTACACTGAGATCACCCAATGCTGTATATTGGGTTGGACTCTTTTGCATGCAAAGCTCTGCCTCACCTGGAAGGTGTCAAAATGAGTTTTGCACTTTCTGCAGTTACAGCAGGAAGTACTTGATCCTCAGCTACTGCATTCAGTGTAGTGGGTTTGGCCTCCTCTACATCAGAGACCAAACGGAGTTCGGGTGACCCCTTTACTGAATACCTACACATTGTCTGTGGGTCAAAACATGAGCTTCCTGCAGTCAACCATTTAACTCTCCGCAACTAATTAACTACAGTCTGTCCTTGGTCTCATTCATTGAAACAACACATCATATTCCTACTGGACAACCCTATACCTAACAGCATGAACAATGATTTTTGGTAACCCACTACCCCCATCTGATTCTACTGTTTCCATCTATTCTTTAACTACTGTACTCTTGCGCTTTTTTTCTCTTTCTAACTTTTTCCTCCCATTCCTAATGCTTTCTCCTTCTCCCTGTCTCTCCCTCCACCTCCCAAACCTTCCGTTCTATTCTCTGAGCTCTTCCCCCAGCATCTTTCCCCTTTATATACATAATTTTACCTATTGTACTTCCGTATTGATAAAGAGTTCAGACCTGAAACATTGACTGACCATTTCTAACCATGGATGCTTTCTGACCTGCTGACTTCTTCCAGCAATTCTTTGTCAGGGTTCCAGCATCTGTAGCGTCCATGTTTCCCTGAACCATCACAATGGATAAGGGCTTCCAGCCACGGGAAATGGATCTTCTTCAAGTTGACTTGGCTAGATATCTCCCATCCTTCATGGCGCTGCATCCAAAACCCAGAACTCTCACTCCAACAGTTTTATGGAAGTACCTTTTATACCTGTACCTCTAATTCATGAACATTTCACCAATGCCAACGGCTTATTGCCATCACTCTGCCATGACCATTCATCATTTTGAAAATATCCATCATGTTCTTTTTTCCTCAACTTACTTTTCGCCCATGAATACAGAACCAATCTCTTCAATAGAACGTGTAACTGTAGTCACTGAACCCAGATAGAATTATTTTAATCCCTTTCCAGGCACACATATATGTCTTGCAATGAGACAATCAGAATTAAACAGACTAGTCCAGTTGGTGTTTAAGTTTCATCATGATGTTGCCTTTCATCGTAAAGCCGAGAATTTTAGATGTCTTATTAATTACTTTCTCAACCTGCCCTACCAATTTCAATGACTCTCAATTTAAAAACTCTCTGTGAATTTCTATTATATTATGGTCCTTCTTCCCCAGGCAATTCTTTGTTGTGAGGTTAATCATTAGACATGACCAGATTTTAAAAAAAGCCACATCCCTGGTTGGTTTCACAACAAATATACGCCACAAATTCTCCCTCAAGAATATTATTGTCTTTTTTTCTAATGGAATACATTTATTCATTTCTATATAGTTTAAGATATAATATTGAAATATTCGAACAAATATGGGAGCCTTACATTAAATACAATAGCGAAAACCTACCGGGGACAAACATTACCTAAGTTGATGGAAGGAGAAGGGAAGTAAAGAATGGACTCAGTAGAATTTCTGGTGTATTTTTGTTGAATGACAACATTGTCTGACTGGTTTAATGCAACCTAGATTGTATACCTAAAATGGATGAGGGGGGGGGTGGGGGGGTGGCTTGGGAGGAGGGGGGGGGGGAGAAAAAGTCACTGTATATGTGTGAAAAAGAAAAAGTGTATATCATGGCTAATGTGATTTATGGTGTGAAAAATAAAAAAATTAAAAAAAAAGAATATTATTGTCACCTAGATTGGTGTAATCTATGTGAATATTAAATACAGACATTGCCCTGCAGTTCTTTCTAGCTCTTATTATTTGCTGATTTACACCCTTTCCTACCTTGGACCAAGTTCATCTTCACTGCGCCACCCAAAGTCTCCAAACTTTTCATAATGTGAATTGTAATGATGTATCACTCGAAAGACCATGGGCGTAGAGATCTCCATCAGCATGTTGTAGGCTGTTTGTTGTTCCTTTCCACTGGTGTAGCCATTAAATAGGGTGTAGATCATCTCTGCTATTTCTGCAAAAAAGACAGGAGAGTTGGAAACAGCTTTGTAGTGCTCTCCCAAATACAGTGAGAATACAACCTACATGTTATCCCTTGGAATAATCACATCATTATCCTGCTCACCTTTGGCTGCATGGGCTGCTGTCTGGATAATTTGGCAATGACACATAGTGACAACATTCTGCCAAGGACTGATCTATTTGCAGCTATATATCTATCAAGCATCTTCACCGTATTTCTTTCACTCTCAACAGAATTTTGGAAGCTCAATATGGAAATTTGAATATTTGGATGAACTAGAAAGGAGAGACAACATGCTTTTCCCTCTTTTCCTATCCTGGTGATGTCTGCAGCATAAAGCGTTTGAGAATGCAAGTTGACTGGAAGAGATAAGCTAGCTGCATTCCTTTCTTTCTGTTATGCACTAAAGCTGATAACTGCCACATTATTTGGTAAGTTAGGAAAAGACCATTGGGCAAAGGATATGACCCCGATTAATAAATCCCAAGAGAATTCTAAGGAATATGTACTGATATGGAGCAGTCTGTTCACATTTTCCAAAATCCTAGGGGTCTGAAGGGATAGAATGACATGATTTGTCAGCCAAGAGGAGCTCTCTGGACAGCAATTCAAGTTGTTCATGGCTGTAAAGGAGTTCTCATGCTTCGCAAAGTGATTAAATCTCTGTATGTGCAGCTCTATTCATGTTTGTGTTCAAACAACCAAAGAACCACTTTAACATTTGACTCGATTTTTCTCTCTGCTGATGCTTCATGAGAGTTTCCAGATTTTTTTCTGTTTTATTTCATGTCTCCAGCATCTGTTGCTCAGAAATTGCTCATTACGTGGCCCACTGTTAATCTTCAGCAAATAGAGGAATCTTTGTTAAAATCCCTCAATATCACAAATAAGAACAGTCTCGGAGTCAAAACCAAGTATAATTATGGGTAAAACATGAACGTATGCAGACATCATAATTGAAGTAAAAACACAATACTGGAAAATTTCAGCAGGTCAAACAATATAGAGGTATTTTATATAAAGATGCATGGGCTTGAGCCTTTCGACACTTCAATAAAGCATAACACAAAATATGAGCTCTTCATTAAGTTTGTTGTTTATGTGTTTTTATCTAAGTATAATTATGCATGGAAGAGAGAAAAAAACCAACAGCTTCAGAAACTCTTTGGCTGCTCCATTAATTAGTTTTCATGATTTCTGCATTGTTTATGCTCAAATCCTCCTCATTTTTGTCAGAACCTGCAATTGGGGAAATGTTTATTGACCATAAAAGTCAGTGTATAACTCAAGGTGGTATACAAATTGTTGTTCACTTTTCTAGCCACTTAAAAAAAAAACTACTTATCAAATTATGTTATACAGACTTAATTAATTGCAAATCAAACCTGTTACACCATCTGCACTTCCAAGCTTAACTTGCAATCTCATTTGCCTTGGTTTTAATTTATGTAAATTAGAACTGTAGAGGCACATTGCAAGAGGTACCTGACGTGAATTGGGAAAGGGGGCACATCAACCTTGACTCAATGTAGCTAGAAAATTCGATTGTGTGAACATACACTGTCAGAAGGAAAGGCAAAAATAATGCTTTGCAACTTTTACCTTTAAGAGAGATTATGAAATCAAAATCGTGAGAATGATTGGGGAGTATCAACGAACAGCAGTTCATCAGTTTCATGAGATGTGGTTTATTTCTTCCACAGCCTCTTTAGATAAGTGTCTTTAAAACAGCAAAGAAATGAGATGACAAATGACTGGCTGCCTTCTATTGAAAATACCCAAATGTAAGTGGCTGGCTTATATCAAATCAGTCTGTAAATTTGTGAGATAAGATTTTATTTCATAGATTTTAAGTCAAAGATTTTACTGGAATGAAGAGTTATAATGCAGCAATTATTGCATTAGTATTTATTCAGGCACAACAAATTTCAATTCAGTTGATACTTTCCTTTAGAGAAAGCCTCTGAATTCATCTCATTTAACACTTTAGTCTTTCAGTTAATTTAGAGAGGAAGGAGCAATTATAATGAGATAGAGGAGGTCTGTTTCAACAAATAGCTCTTGCCTCCATCACTCTTGTCATTTTGGAATAAAAATCAAGCTCATTTGATTATTAGGAGTTTGTGAAGGGTTGCTATGACATCAGAAAACCTGGTAAATTTCTACAGATGTCTTGTGGAAAGTGTTTCTGACTGGCTGGTATGAGGACACCATTATCCCTGAGTGGAAAGCCCTGCAAAAGATAATGGAAACAGCCCATGTCATCACAGACTCACCATCAGGAACATTGACAGGGAATGCTACTGTCAGGGAGCAGCAGTAATCATCAAACATCTACACTACCCGGCACATACTTCATTCTTGCTACTACGATCAGGAAAGCGGTTTAGGTGCCACTAGACTTGCACCACCAGGATCAGGAACAGCTGCCACCCTTCCACCCTCAGACTCTTCAACAATAAACTCAATCAGGGACTCATTTAAAGACTCTTACTTTTGCACTTTATTGATTTTTTTTCTCTGTTTTGCACAATCAGCTTGTTTACAAGTACAGTTTTTTGCACTACCAATATGTGGTAAATCTGCCTCACCCACAGGAAAAAGAATCTCAGAGTTGTATCTGATATCACTCTGACACTAAATCTGAACTTTGAACTAAAATGAGTTGGAAATAATCTGTCCGATTTTCAAAGATTTAAATAAAGTGAAACCTGAATTAATATTCATCGTGAAGAATTTAAGAGTAGATTAGGCCATTCAGCTCCTGCTGCTTCGTCCGCCACTGGATAAGATCATAGGTAAAAAAAGGGTTAATGTTGATCAGCAGGGTCAATGGTTGATGTTCAGAGGTTCCATACACAATTAACTCCTTATGTTATACCTGTCACTGCAGAGGGCATGAAAATGTAAAAGCAGGAACAACCACAGCCCACCATTCAACGTAATCCTGGGACACAGGATGAGAAAATATATAGAGCACGAAGAACACTATTAAAGTGATGGGAGTCTCAACTTCTTTTCATCTTTACACTGTTCATGTAACAAGCTAAAAAAGGGCAGGAGTCTCAAGATGCCCCCTTACCTCATCGTATGAACACTTTCTGATTCCTAATTTACACACATACGTAACTCACGCGTATTGTTTCATTTTGAGTATGAGTCAACGATAATTAAAGAATCTTAAACATCGAGAAGTTGTAAGAGACTCTCAGGTGTTATTTTGCTGCCTTCTCATCCAGAGTCAAAGGATATTGATTGAATTGGCAGGAAGCTTCAGTGTTTATGAAGATGTCTCAATGTGTCACTCTTTTTGAATGTCTATCCCATGGCATTGATTCATATTCTCTCAGAAATATATTTGACGTAGAAGGTGTTGCATTGAATATTTCAAATTATATATTTTTGTGATTTGAAGTTTATTTCAGTTTATAGCTACTCTGGTGTATATTCCAATCTCTGTCACTGATAATGTCACAGCTATTGGTGGTGCATTCCGCCCACCACCCCACCCCTCCTCCTCTTGCCCCCCCACCCATTCACTCTTTGTGAGATTGCTTTCATTTGATTGATTGCTGGCTGATATCACTGCAGCTGAATGTCAGAGTGTTCTTTGAATTGATCCCAACAGTAACCAATGTCAAAAGGGGAAATTATGAAATTGTGCTCTTCTTTGCTCTTTCTCATAAATTTTAAACCAAAATCTCTGGCCAATTGAGAAAAATCAGAAGTGTCCAAGATATTGGCCTGAATTTTGTAGTCAACAAGGCAACCACTCTTGCCATGTGAAAGATGCACAAACTAAAATCTGGTGATTTTTGTTTTCTTTTGCTGCAGATGCTACTATTTCTGATATTGGTTGTTGTTGGGCATCAGTTCAAAGGCCACTCTGAGAGCTGCAGTAATATCATCAAATGACTCAGCCACCAATCACAGTAAAGAATTCTCAAACGGGAAAAGCCTCTGTGTTTCAACCTTTGTTTTACTGATCTGTAGAATAACGAACACTGATGCTTTCGATATTCTACTGATCAGTTAACAGAGATGGGAACATACAAAAGATTAAGGGAGACACTCAAATAAGATTCCTCAAATAACAATAAATCAGTATTCTGAAATATTGGGTTGCATTATCTAACCCTGTATTATCATCACCATATCAACTAAATTCATTAAATCAGAAATGCACATGTGCAACTCTGATTCTAGATCTATAGATAATATCTGGGAAACATAAGAGCTCGTTAAATGATTCTGATTGAAAATAATTGCAGGGAAAAGGGACTTACCTTCAGCTTTGATGTCATCAATCAGTTGGCAAGTAGTTCTCATGGTGACTGCACTTGGTTCAGATCGTCTCCCTCTGCTGTCCAAAGCATACAGTGTAAACCTAGGTCAACAACAGAGCACTTGGCAGGTAAGAGATCCTCTCCTTAACATGTACTGCAGGTCTTAATGTAATTTGTATGGTCAATATATATTATAGAGCTAAATGCACTGTGATCTCTATTGCACAATAATTCTGTATATCGATTCCATAATAATTTTTTGAAAACAATACCGAAAAAATGGTGGTTGAGGAGTTTACTGAAAACACACATTAAACTTTAGTTTTGGTTCCACTTCTGAAGGTTATTAATTCTGTTTATACTTACACATGTTTGCGGCTACAAAAATGCTTTAGCTCCACTTAGATGAGATGACTTTTATGGTGCACCTGATTTTAGTTTTCTTGGTTTCTAATATCACAAGAAAATAGGACGAAGAGTTGACCACCAGACCCCTCAGGCCTGGTCCACCACTCATTATGATTATGCCTTAATCCATGCTGACCTCAACTCTTCTATGCCAGTTCCCATCACTCACAATTCCTTGAGCTTTCAAATATGTATCTGACTCATCTCATGATGTGGCCTCCACCACCCTCTAGAACAGTGAATTCTAGCTGTTTATTATCCCCTGAGAAACTCAGTTTCAGATGATTGGCCCTTTATTTTGTTGTTATGTTCCCTTATTTGTAACTCTCTCTCAAGTGGAAGCATCTTACTTGTCAAATCCCTTAAGAATCGTATATATTTGAATAAAATTACCCCTTGTTCTTCTGAACCCCCAAGGAATGCAAACACAAAATACCCATTATCTAGTGACAGAGCAAATTGATTTATATTTTTCAGAGATTTAGCACATCCTTGCTGTGCCAAAGAACATTTTGTTTTGTAATCAGGTGGAAAATAAGAAGTTTTGAAAAAATTTTTTTTTTAAATCTATTGCTTGCTCAAGGTAAGTAAATAGTGAAATGAGGAAATCTACTTTATTCCATTAGTTTTTTGGAGAATGCCTTAAACTTTGATTTGATTTAAGTTTCCTTGAAAAAAATAGATGCAGTTGATTTGAGACTACTTGCAAATTGAAAGGTGGAGAATCTAATTCAGCCATTCTCAACCTTTTTTTTCACTATGACCCCTTTGGGACTCTACTTAAACTTTATGGGACCCTTCCCTGTGAAGTAGCCAAGTTCAGTTGGTTTCTTCAGTACTTCTATCCTATTGATGGCATAAAAATCATTAAAACTATTTTATGATTTCAGGCCATGGCAGAGGGGGGAAGAAGGGGGAGCATATGGTCTCCATTGACAATGGCTGATCAAATTTCTATGAAGGCAAAATTCACCATCAATTGTCTGTGCGAAGCATGAATATCATACTACATCTGCATTATCATCCACTTCAAAAATCCAGTTCCACTACCTTCATTTGAATTTTGGAAGCTTTATCAGCAGAACATAAACATGAGGTGCAGCAAAAGGCCATTTGACCCTTTAAGCCTGTTCCATTATTCATCAAGGCCAGGGCCAACCTTCTACATCAGAGTCATTTTCCTGGGCTATTGCCATATCCCTTGATTTGCACAATATCCCAAAATTTCGGCTTTGAGTGAACATAATGATTGAGCACGATTGACAATACACATATATATATAATTAATTTGGAATAATCTACTCGGTTACAGAATACCATTCATCAATTTTGCAGTCTGCAGGAAGAAGCTATTTACCAGCCTGGTAGACCTGATTTTGATGCTCTTAAACCTCCTTCCTTTTGGTAGTAGGTCAAAGATACTGTGTGCTGGATGGAAAGGATCCTCAATAATTTTTGAGCCTTATTGAAACAATGCTCCAGGCGAATTTCCTCTCAATAGAAGAAAGGGAGACTCCAGTGATTCAGAGGATCCTCTGCATTGACTTCCAGTCAGGTACATTTCAAATACTATACAAGGCAATGATACAGCCAGACATATCACTCAATGGTGTACCTGTAAAATGTTGTCAAGACAGGGGTACCAGTAGTAAGTTGATCACATTTTTAGGTAAGTAGATCAAAATGCAATATTCCAGCTG
Organism: Narcine bancroftii; assembly: GCF_036971445.1. NCBI lineage: Eukaryota > Metazoa > Chordata > Chondrichthyes > Torpediniformes > Narcinidae > Narcine > Narcine bancroftii. Next base: position 87,403,359 of record NC_091469.1, read on the forward strand.
CTTTTTCACAATAGCCTATGTAACAGCATAAGCCATCTTTATTGCTCCAGATAAATCCTCTTGTAATAAATGCCAACATATCATTGGTCTTCTGAATTGGTTGTTACACATGTATGCAAATTTTAATTCACCAGTGTAAAGGATAACTAACCTAGGTTCCTTTGAAATGTTTGCACGTTCACACCATTAAAGAATAATTTAGTTTTCCATAATTTCCTGCATTATTTCAAGTGCCATAGTTCTGTTCCTTGTTAACATGTCTATATACCCTTTAAGCTTCCTTACATCTGGTTTTGTATTGTCAAACTTGGAAAGATGACCTGTGACAAGCACATCATTGATATAACTCAGGAAAACCTGGAGCCGAAGCACGTATTCAATATCATCAGACGTGACCTGGCAAATATAGACTTGGAGCAACTACCTGCTGTGAGACAAGAGGGAGTCATTCATAAATGAATGAATGGGAGTTCAGAGCCAGTGTATTCTCTTAAAGATGTAAAGAACAGACAGAAAGTCCAGCAAATCATGGGTGTCATATTGGGGGCTGGATTAAACCTAAAATAACAGAGAACAAATTGCAGGTAGAGAGAATGGAAAACAGGAGGCCCTTCAGAGTACAGAATTGTATGGGGTGGGTACTTAAAAAAAGAAATTAGAGAGAAAAGTGGAGGCAGGAAGAGAAAGGAAAACACCAAAGCTTATTATCAGTATTTGAAAGGGTGTAATTGTTTCCACAATGAACCAAAATAGCAATTTATGCTGGAGCACGTGTATGTAAAATAGGGTCTTAAATAATTCTCACCTGTGCTCATCCCAGAGATAATGATATTATAGTTGGCAAATTCGAGAAACGGGGTGGGGATGGCCCCAATGAAATTCAAGAATTCACAAATTAGAAGGTGAGATTGATGAACACGATGATTATTAGAAACCCTGTTATCTATCTTTAAATGGTGAAAAGCTTAGAGAAAAAGTGTAAGTCCTAAAGAATTAGGAGTCTATTCTCAAAAATTATTCTCATGTTAATGGAAGCATGCAAAATAAATATATCTCTTCAGATATCAGTTTCAGATGTAGGAAGTTTAAAATTCTGTTGGTCTAATCAAACAAAATAGATGATTTATCACAGATATAGACAAATTATCACAAGGATAGACTATTTAACACAGAAATCGACAATTTACACAGAAATAAACTCAGCTGATATGTTTCTGAGAATCCAAACTAAAATTAGATTTACCAATCAAAATTGAAAATAGCCAATCCTTTTGTGCCATTCTGCCTTAAGATTTCAAAGTCTGCGGTTAACTTAAATAAACATGGGGCTTCTGAAGCAAATGTGGCGGCATTGAAGAATATTAGCCTTATTTAGTTTGTGCGGACACTTCGTGCAATTCTATGCTCATAAACTAGAGGAGTTCTTCAGAAGAACTCCTGGTCAGTGTTTTTGTCTTTGTCTATAGGGTGCAGATTCAATCTCTTCTTAGCTAACATCATAATACATGATTGTTGTTGGAGATGTTAAGTTTAAGTTTATGGTCATCTGATTTTTCATATACATATTCAACCTGATTAAACTGTATCTCGAGACCCAAGTGCAGACACATAGACACACAGTACACTTTACACACAAATGACATATATACTGCACATAGCAATCCAATATATTTAAGAATTCATTGGTTTCAAATGTTGTTCAACAGTCTTACCACCTGTGGGAAGAAACTGTTACCCGCACTGTATTTTATGTTCCTGCACCATTTCCTTGAAGGTAAAGTCTCAAAGATATTGTGGAAGGGATGGTGAGGGTTGTCAGTGATCCTCTGAGCCTTTTTAAGCACCGCTCCCTGTAGTTATTATTAATAGAGGGAAGGAAACCCCAGTGATCTTCTCAGCAGCATTAATCACTCTCCTTCAATATCATTCAATATTGAAATATCATTCAATATGAAGCTGATGCTAGATTTTGTTCCTGCTGCAGTACATAAGATCCAATAGAGGAATTGAAAGCAGAGGGGTTTTCCTCTCACTTTTCACCAACCTTTCTCCATCCTTGTCTCCATCCCTCTCCATGATTTAGCCAACATCTATCCTTCAACCGACATCTCAAAAGGATTTCATGTCATTTATCTCATTGCTCTATTTGGGACTATCTGTGAATAGTAGTTTTTGTATTTCTTCCCATGAGAACTGTGACAATTATTCCAAAATTACGATAAACTCAACATAATCTGCCAAACTGACTATTTGTAAATCCTAATAGTTCAGTATAGATGACACTTTCCAATCTCTAGTATTTCCAAACTTCAAACATGTCATCTTCACAGAAATGTAAGCAATGATATTCCGAATCACTATCTATTTCCAATGAATCAAACTTTGTATTTACAGCTGTAAGAAGCTTTAATTCATTGATAAAACATTTTGCATAACTTCGCATTGAAATTTTCATATGATGCGCAAACAAAGCATACTATATAATAATGATATTCAACTTTAAATAAAATAAAACAAAATAAGATGAATTAAGATAAAATAAAATAAGATGAATTCAAAGAAAACTATCTCGAGAGCTTACATCGCTGTAATGATTCTTCAAAGAATGAAAGCAAGCTCTCCATATGCCAGGATATTATGAGATATGACATCATAATAACTATGGTAACACTACAAACAACAATCTTTCTTCAAGGGATAGTCATAAAATTAACTGCAAATCAAAAACACACCTTTACATTCAGGAAGTGACTCAATGGATCACTCCTCCAGCTGCAGCAAGAAAAGTTTTTTTTACTACATATGTACATTATACAATATTCATGACAATAAGCTCATTATCAATTATCAATTCAGGTGATATTTCCTGAAATCCCTTGAAAGTCACCTGAGTGCTAGTTCCCGTGCACCCTTTAAACTTTTCAAGATTATTTCCCGCATTCCTTTGAAACTTAAAAAGTTCAACAGAAATGATAATACTGTACAATATCTAAAAAAAAATTGTGCATAATAAATTTTTTCTTCTTTGGCTTGGCTTCGCGGACGAAGATTTATGGAGGGGGTAAATGTCCACGTCAGCTGCAGGCTCGTTTGTGGCTGACAAGTCCGATGCGGGACAGGCAGACACGGTTGCAGCGGTTGCAGGGGAAAATTGGTTGGTTGGGGTTGGGTGTTGGGTTTTTCCTCCTTTGTCTTTTGTCAGTGAGGTGGGCTCTGCGGTCTTCTTCAAAGGAGGTTGCTGCCAGAGAGAGTGTGTGTGTGTATTGTATGTGTATATATTATGAATTTTTGTATGTGTTTATTGTATGTATGTGTATGTATTATGTTTTCATGTATTGTGTGTGTATTGTGTTCGTATACTTTGTGTGTGTGCATGTGTGTGTGTGTGCATGTCTCAAATGGCTCAAGCTTAACAGGTCAAAATGAAGCCTAATTAGAGGCCTCAAGCTCGATTTTTCTTTATTTGAACAGGATTTAACCTTGTCTGGTTGCTGCTTGGATCATCAGCTTGCAAAGGAGCTCCATAAGTATCTTTCTGAGGATGACTTCCATCCATCCACTCTCCCTTTCATTTCCAATGTCCTCAGGCTCCTGACCTTGTCTGAACATCCAACCGTGTCATTTCTCCGGCTGACCCTGCTGCTGGCCACCATGATCTTTCCTCCCTCTTTCCATCCTATCTCTACTTCAAAGAATCCTCTGCTTCCTAATGTTCCACCTGCTCAGGCCCAAAATATTGGTCACCCTTTACTTCCTATGGATGCTATGTGACCTGCTCAGTTTTTCAGCACATTTGTATCTTGTATGCTACTGCCCCACCACAACATCAGGGAGATCCACATGAACCAGAGTCTAGAGATGAAAGAAAGGACTTCTTGTGGAATTCCTTGTTATGAGAACTGTTCTACCATGACTTAGGTCTTAATGGAAGATACTTTGATGAGGGAGTTCAGTGTGAGCTTTATACATATCTGAGGTGGGACAAACATCATGAAACATGACGTTAATGTCCCTTTATAAGCATGTTTTAGCTTTCATTAGGAGTTTGGGGAGATCTAGAATGTCACCAAAGAGTCTTGCAAATTTGTACAGGTAAATCACAGAGAGCATAGTGACCAGTTGCATCACTGTCCAGTATGGAGGTACCAATACACAGGATGGTAAAAGGCGACAGAGAATTGCGAACTCGGCCAGCACCATCATGGGCATCAGTCTTCACTCCATTAAGGACATTGTTAGATGCTGTATCTCAAGAAGGTAGCCTCTATCATTAACGACCCTCACCATCCAGGCCGTGCCCCCTTCTTACTGCTACCATCTGGAAGGAGGTACAGGAGCCTGAAGATGAACACAGAAACTACATAAACAGCTTCTGCCATCAGATTAATAAATGGATAATGAACCTATGGACACTACCTGACTTTTTTCTCTCTATTTACACTAATTTATTTATTTTTAAATAGTCAAATTAAGGAAATGTAAACTATAGCAAATTTTCACCTGTAATGCACAATACTGCTGTAACAAAACAATAAATTTCCTGACATGTATTCATAATGTTACAAACTAATAAACCTTATTAGTACTAACACAAGAACAGCAATGGAAGATTCACCACACAATGGTCAATTCAAATTAATAGTTTATGTTAAACTATTAATTACATAACATTTCTTACTTATCTCTAAACTTAAATCTAAATTTAACCTCACTATGAGCAAATGTAAATGTGTGTGTGTGTGTGTGTGTGTGTGTGTGTGTGTGTGTGTGTGTGTGTGTGTGTGTGTGTGTGTGTGTGTGCGCGCGCCTGCGCAATAAAGTCCAAAACCATTACAGCTGAAGCTTCATTCAGAAAAAGTCAATTTTAAAGTACAGTTTAAAATATCTTCTTGACTTTAGGATTCTTTTAAATCATAGTTCAGAATTATAAAGCCCTTTTAAACATTATATCTACAGATCTCTTTAATCTTACAAGTTTTTTGATGAGCTGTCTTTCAGAGAGATATTCTTCAAATAGGAGTGACCATCTTGTGACACTAATGAGAAGTGGTCTTACTTATTTAAAAGCAACTTATGTTGTATCTCCTGTGAATAGGATAATACAAGTCCTGTCTTTCCAGGGGGTCAAATTTTGTGTCTTCAGTTTTCCTCCACATTGAGACTGCACTCTTTATTTTCAAAAGAGCTGTCAGAAAATTGTCTCCCGTTTGATTAGGAGTGACACATAACTTCACCTATTCTGGCTTCTGTAATTGAACCCTGTCTTCACGTGAGTCCAACTCCTGTGTGTGTCCCATAGGGTCTTGACTTCTGAACTGATTCAAAATGTCTGAATTTTCCAATGTATTTCTCAAAATCATGTGATATTACATCATCAATTAGATCATATCAATTCTTGGAAATCTTGTGATCTTCATAACTCTGGCTTGCAGACATCACAACTCTGAAAGATGACCTCAATTCTGAATGTATTGTATGGGTGAGTGTAACCCTGTACCAACCCACAATTCCCTCACTAAAAATACATTTATCTCTATAACATAAGACATTAACTTAAATATTAATATTAACCCAGATCCAACAATAAACCAGATTCTGATATTACAATTTCCAGCCAGTAAACTTCACCATGATATTTGACTGACCAACTATTTTCCTGTGATCAGGCTGGTCATCCATGCCTCATCATGTCTCCATTAAGACTGGAAATGGGCAAGTTTGATTTCTGTCCCAGGTATTTTTTTGCATTTTAACTCCAAATATTCTTGTGATTTAAGATTTATCCTGAAAAATCAACAGAAGCAGTAAGCCTTGAAGAATCTGGAACTCTTGGGTCATGGTGACCAGAAGCAGCAGCTCATAATGTTTGTAGTTTTCGTTAATGGACAAAAATGAAAAAAAAAATCTCAATATTCTTATTAAGATCTGGCAATTTAAAAAAAAATTCAGATGCAAGAGGTCACATGGAATCTGGAACACTCGTTAAAATCAGATTAGAAGCATAGTAAACACAAATTCTACTCTTTTTCTTCTGAGCTTCCAAGTTCAGTAATAAGTAACATAAGACACCAATGCCAAAATAGACGAGAAAGGAATGTCATTGTCACAAATTTTATCAATACCTCAGCATCTGTTTCCACAAATCTTGAATGAACACATTGTACAATCAGATATACAGGACAATATTGAGAGTCAAGTACCTGCTCGCGTGATAACGATTCAGCATTGCGTCATCAATTAAAAGCAGAAGGGTAAAGTTTGTGACTCTTTTCAACAATGACGTCCTTTTCAAGTGTCATTTTTACATCATCTATCCTGAGCAAAAGAGCTGAATTCTGATCTTTCTTTCCTGCTTTGATAATCACGCAAACCAGTGTCTTCTGCTTTTTTTGCAATTCACCATGGTTTGAATTCCAGCGAATCCTTTTGCAATCTGAACTGAGTCAGGGGTCTTTGTTCCATCTGCTCAAAGCCCTACTACCCTCACTTGACAAAAAAAAAACAGAACCACTCAAGCAGCACACAAAATAACAAAGAAAACCCAGTGATACCTTCACCAATCATAAATGGAGATAAGGTTGTACTAGCTTATCTCCCACATCAGACTTCCACAATCCGCATGACGATTTTATCCACATTCAGTGCACTTCATTTTTAAACCATTGGAGAACAATTTGTAGACTTCAAAAAAGTAACTTGCATGCAACACAAAGCTGTCAGAACATGAACGGAGAATGGACTTGGGACGACGATTACTCAATAATTCATGAAGATTTCATGGATGATAAAAAACATCAGCAATGATAAGTCACAGATTTGACTACTTAATCATTATTCTTTTAAAAGGTCAAGAGGTCATTTAAATGACAATTAAGCTACGTGCATCTTGCAACCTGACTGTTCTAACTATGGGACGTTTTTGAAGAATTATTTATCGAGTGGAAAGTTTTAAAACATGACAGTACTTGCCCATTTGCCCACAATGTTGTGCAGATCTATATAAACCTACTCAACACTTGAAACCTTCCCTACCTCATATCCATAACCCTTTAATTTTCTTACATCCTTGTGCCTGTGTAAGAGTCTTTTAATTGTTCCTCTTGTACCTGTCTCCACCACCACCCTTGGGACTGCCTTCCAGGCACCCACTACTCTATGTAAAAAAAACCTATCCCTGATGCTCCCCTGAACTTTCCTCCCCTCATCTTATACTGATGTCCTCTATTTGCTACTGTTACCCCACATAAAATTGTGCTGGCTGTCTACCCAATTGATGCCTCTCATCTTTCTTTGCTCCAAAGAGAAAAGACCTCGCCTGGCAAACCTTGCCTCATAAGACACATTCTCCATTCCAGGCAACATACTGGTAAATCTCCTCTGCAAACACTCCAAAGCATCCACATCCTTCCTGTAAGGAGGTGACCAGAACATAGCACAATATTCCGAGTGCAGTCTAATCAGAGTCTTGAAGTAAATCCCCTGAGTAATGAAGTACAGCATCCCATAGGGCTTCTTAACTAGGCCTTCTTAACCTGGTCGGCAACATTGAGAAATGCATGGATTTGGATCCCAAAGTCCCTCTGTTTTTCAACAATGTTAAGAATCCTGCCATTAACCTTCAGGTTTGACCTTCCAATATGCATTACATCAACTTATCCTGATTGAACGCTATCTACCACTTTTATGTCCAATCCTGCATCATATTTATATCCTGTTGAAACCTACAACCTTCTTCATTAACCACAATACCTCCAACCTTCGAGTAATCTGAAAACTTACTGACCCATCCTTCCACTTCTTTATCCAGGTCATCTATAATATTAAAAAGAGCACAGGCCTTTCAGACTCCTCTCCATTTGTTTTCTCACCCATGACATAAGACTCACTGGCCTATAATTCCCAGGATTCTCCTTATTATCTTTTTGAAACAGGAGTACCACATTTGCCATTCTTTAATCCTCCAGCACCTTCCCTGCAGCCAGGGACAACACAAGGATCATGGCCAAGGCCCCAGCAATTACTTCTCTATCTTCCAAGAGTAGCATGAGATATATCTCATCTGGTCTGAGGAAGATCAATCCTAATGTTTGAAAGAAGATCCAGCACTTCCACTTTTTTAACCTCAACATGCTCCAGCAAATAAACACTGACAAACCTATGCCCTTCTTTAAATTCTTTCCTAGCTACCATATAATTCTCATGATCCCTTCCTGACTTTTGCTTCCTACATATTATGTCTGCTTCCTTCTTCCGCTTAACTAGCTGCCTCACCTCTTTAATCAACGATAGATTCCTTATCCTCCTATCCTTTTGCTGTCTTCGTGGAACAAACCTATCCAGAAAACCTGCAACTGGTCCCTAAACATCCTCCACCACATTACTTCTGTATTTTTCCCGGAGATTATCTGTTCTGAGTTCCTGCCTAACCTCATTGCAATTAGCTCTCCCCTAATTAATCATGTTACCATTTCTTCTACTCCTATTCTTCATCCTAACTATTTTAAAGCTCAGGGAGTTATGGTCACTACCACTGAAATGCTCCCCCACTGAGGGGTCTGTCACCTGATCAGGCTAATTACTCATTACTAGATCAAGTATGGCCTGTCCTCAAGTCTGCTTTTCCACATACTGTGTCAGAAATCCTTTTAGGATGCACCTGACAAATCTGCCCCATCTACCCCTGTTGCAATAAGGAGGTGGAAGTAAATATTGTCTTATTTTTACACTATTCCAAAATCTGCCTATTTATCTGCTTAGTGTCCTGAGGAGGCCTATACATTACTACTATAGAAAGTTATTGCTCTCTTCTTGTTTCTGACCTCCAAGCACACTTACTCAGTAGACAATCCCTCTAGAATGTCCTCCCATTCGGAAGCTGTGATATTATCCCAGATTTGTAATGCTATTCACTTCCTCCTTCTCTTTTCCCTCCCATCCTATCCCCTTTGAAACATCTAAACCCTGGTTCCTTCATCAGCCAATCCTAACATTGTGTTAGTCAAGTCTTTGTAATGGTCACAATCATAATCCCATGCACTGATCACTCTCTTCATCTCCCTTATTTCTAATACTCCTTGCAATGAAGTTGTGATGGATATATTATATTTTATATTGTATATAGAAATGTTTTTAAAGGACCTAGATTGTGGGGGCTTTAGAGTGTAGGTCACAAACAAACAAACTCTTCACAAAACAGATCTTTTTTTTTAAATATAAGAACTTTACTGAAAGTGAGTTATGCAGACACAGAAGGCCTTTGGAAAGAGAATGAAACAATGAGAATGCTTTGCTAAGGAAGTTCAAAAGCAGGTGTGAATGGATTATTATTTTGAAAGCAATAGTTGAACAGGCTCAGAAGTTTGGGTCTGGTGCCACAATCTGTCTGGTTGTAGTTTGCTGTTCTAAGAGGGTCATGTGATTTTGCAAGCAGGGAGTAAACAAAGACAAAACAGGTTTTCTCTAAGAGGGAGAGAATTCAGTTCGAGTTCTGCAGTGGTTTTTGGAAGCTGGCAGCTTGTTTTCACGCCATTTTGAAGACGGGTTGTGATTTCTGAGTTCAGCCTGTTGAAAACCCTTGTGGTCCATACAAGAGGAAATGGCTGGATAGAGTGTTTCACCTGAAATAAGGGAAACAAGTGGAAGGCTGTGGTGACCTGCAGAAGAAGAGGTTATCATGTGGAAAACCCTGATAGGACAAGTTTCTTTCGCAAGACACTGAAGTGACTGATGGAAGTAAATCAGTTTGTGTGTATCCAACAAGCAACAAATCTCTCTGAAACCAACAAGAACCTTCCTGAGTGGTAACCATTTATGCACCAGAGCTTGGTGAAAATTCATAAATGTTAAATTCTGTGCACAGTATAAGAATTTCCTGATACAGGTGAACTTGGAGGAGTGAGAAGTGAGATTGGACTGTGAATCAAAGAACATTTCTGAACTTGTACACATTACATACAACATGCGCTTAGAATAAAGAGGGAGTTAAGTTAATAGTAATAATTTAAAGTTTGATCCTGTTTTTATGTTTAAAGAAAATTAAAAATGACTTTTTTTTGTCTTGGTGAATTTCTATTGCTGCTGGGTTTTGGAGTTGTCTGGGCCCATAACAAAGAAAACATTTCCAAACGACTACCTTTATGCTCCCTCTACTGCCTGTCCTTCCTCACAATCTCCCTACACAATGCATCACCATCTGCTCTAATTTTTGCCCAAGCATTATAGTCCCCATGCCCCTGCCAAACTAGTTTACATCTTTCCCAGCAGTTTGAACAAACCTCTGTGCCAGGATATTGCCCCCCTTTCATATCAGGTGTACACCATCATTTTTGTACAGATTTTACTTTCTCCAAAAGTGATCCAAATGATCCAGAAACCTGAAAACCTTCCTCTTGCACCAATTGTACAGCCACACATTCATCTGCCATATCAACCTACCTTTAATCTCACTGGCAAATGGCACAGGCAACAATCCTGAGATCACTACCCTTGAGGACCTGTGTTTCAGTTTCTATCTTGCTCCCTCTATTCTCCCTTCAGGTTCTCCTCTTTTTTCCTACCCAAGTCATTGGTATAAATATATACCATATCTTCTGACTATTCACCCTCCCTTTACAGGATGCCATGGTGGTAATATGAGAAACGATCTAGGTGTCTCTTTCGTGTCAATCAAATTCTCCTTTCTGGTCCTCTAACTATTGAATCTCCTCTCACTACCACTTTTATTTTCTCCCCACTCCCTTCTGTGCCAGAGGATATGGCCGCAGGGGTGTTCTGCACTACCTGCCTGCTTACTTTTGCTTTCACTCTCCTGACTGTTATGCAGCTTCCTGCCTCCTGCAGCTTCAGCATTGCTGCCTTCATGCTTCTCTTTTCTACGAACCCCTCATTCTCCTGTACAAGCATAAGGTTATAGAGATGCAGCTTCAGTTCCCGAACACAGCCTGTAACTAGCTGAATCTTGATAGAACTCATGCAGATGTAGCTATTAGGAGTATTCAGTTTTAAGAACCCATGTTTCATGGATAGAGGCAAGAAATAAATTATCACAAATTATTTCATTTTATAAATGGAGGCATCTTCACAACCCTGATTTTCCTCGGCCCTCTCCACCATTCATTTCTTAGCTTTTTTCTCTTCTGTCCTTCCACTTGTATCCAACTCTCCTTCACCCCCACACTTTATTCAGGAGCCTGTCTGGTTTTTTTAATCGTACTTTGATGAAGTATGAAATGTTGGTTACTCTTTCCTTCCTGTGGTTGCTTTGTGAATTGCTGAGTTTCTCCAGCATGGTTCTGCCTTGTTCACAAACTCAATCTATTTTACATGAAATGTTCCCTTTATATAAAGTAAAGATGTGTATGCATATCGGTAGTGTGGATTGTGGAGAGTCAGATGACCTCTCCATCTGGAACTTGGTTGGATTGTGGAGGGTATGTGACCTCTCCTTCTGGAACCTAGTCTCTGTCCACCCATTAGATCACACCTGACCACTAGCCCCTCAGGGCATAAGAGTATAATTTCTGGGTGGAGTGATGGTAGTGTGGGGTTTAGTAGGTTAGCAAATTTACTGGTGGATCACAGAAGACTGGTAGACTGGACTGACAGCTTAAACATAAGATTGGGCACCATATGGTGCTCCTTCTTGAGAAGTTGGGATTTCTTGAGACTGAGGAGAGTCATGGTTGGGGGTATGTGTGGGGGCTTTGGCATACTGTGTCTCTCCTGAGATACCAATGGTAAAGGAAAGAAGAATTATGCCAACAGGGTGCCCAGAAAGCTAGGGTGATAGAATGCATCCAGCATCTCTATTCTACACTACAAGCAGCAGACTGCCTACGTGCAAGCAGCCAACTTAGTCAAAGAGGCAGTTTGTAAGCTGATTAAAACACAGCAGCTTCAAGCAGCTTGTTAGTCTGGCTGGAAGCTCAACCCAGTCAAAGTCCAAACCATTGTGTCCAGGTGAGGAAAGGGATTGACACATGGTCAGGGGATGAGAATGTGTGGATGGACAGTAATGACCATGAGGAAACTGAGTTTTACTACACATATCTTTTCCTCTGTGTGTCTGACCAGTGATCAAGCAGTCCCAAACCCACCACGAGGGTCAATCACTAACCCTGCAGAATGGGGAGATAGCAAAAAATGTGGGACCTCAAATGGTCACTGTGAAATTATGGAGACTCATACTACTCAGTCAAGGAACTAACTAGACTAGGGGACTGATACCACCAAAGGCCAGATGAATACCTAGCTGCTTGGGACAAGTGAGCTCCCAATATCCACCTCTCTCATCAGGAACTAAGTACCTAGGCAGTCTGTCTGAACAACAGATGATGCTGGGGATGGGACCACCCTCTGGAAATGGGTGGTGACTGCATTGAGGGCCAGATTCCATTCTCTTCTAGAATGGGGACTACATGGCTGGCCACAGTGGCACACCATTAGCGAGGGGACACAGGTAATTAGGATTCGGCAATGATCATGCCTCATGAGTGCCACTTCCCCGAGATCACCAGGATGACTGGTGCCTCAGCAGGATATTTAGTCACCACCACACATCCCAAACTTCTCAGGGTGGTCTTGCTCCTCATGGCACCAGTGACTGGGAAAAACATCTAGCAAGCCATTACCTTCCTGAAGGAATTGGAGTATATGGAATGGGGAGCACCTGCTCGAGTTTGCAGGTCCAGACAAAGTTCAGTGACACCACCATCCTAGTGATTCACAGAGGCATGTATATAGCCTTAATGCGCACCAGCATAGATTTTGACTGCAGTCATGGGATCCCATATCCATCATGTATACTCTCTGGAAAGAGCATTGTGGGATAGGAAGGAGGGTTGTGGAAGCCCCTTAAGGGTGAAGTTTCCAATGCACCACCCACTCTGATCCAGACCAGCCTCCTCTCTGCTCCTCCAACAGCAGAGGTGGTCCCTGACTATTCTATCATGTTACCACACCAACCAACTAACCAGATGTGAGTGAGTTCTCTACAACCAACCCGCCTCCCTTTCCACACCCCCCTCACAAACCATTAAACAACAGGAGAAGATTACTCTTCAAGCTGCTCCTCTTCTAGCCTATGCTGATCAATGCTGTGGGAGCCTACTGCATGAATACACATGCCATTGTTATTTACCGAATCAATACCTTTAGCCTTCTGTTGTGCTTATCCATTCATTCACCAAGCACTTGCCCTATAACATGCATTCACCTTTTGTAACAATGTATTAATTACTTTTTTGTATAATGTTTTTACTTGTTTTTTTAATGATTGGTGAGTGCTGTGACTTTCAAGGGGTAGAATGCAGTGTGGATTGTGGAGGGTCACATGACCTCTCCATCTGGAACCTAGTTGGAAATCATATCATCTGCCGGTCACGGTTAGACTTTACCCACCCATTAGTGCACACCTGGCCCTTAGTCTTTTTAATCACTGAGTGATTACCTGGTCTGGATCCTCCAACTTCCTATAAAGCCCAGCATGTTTGTCTCATTTTGTCTTCAGTCCTGAGATGAACCCTGCTCCATTCCAGGTCGCAAACTGTGGACAACGCTGGAAGAGTCGTTGGTCAAGTATGCACTACATAGGGCTAAATGCTGTTAAGATAGCATTGGAGCTGGGCCCATGTTTGACAAAGAACGCCGGATAGCATTTTGTAATTCTTGGTTGTTTTAAGTCTATACATAGTGCTAGATTCAAGAGTGTTAAGTCTGTTGTGACTGGGTTGTACTGTGCTTGTAAGTTTGTGCACTGTTGCGGGTACTGGTAGCATTAAGTCCAATGTGACTGATTATACAGTGTTTTGTGATTGAGAGTACTAGTGTGTGTTATCCCAGTTGCGATCCCCTTACGTGTGTTTTAATAATGATTCTTCCAGTGTTCAGCCTGCGTCCAGATTAGTTTCTCTTTGAACCCACCAAACTTTTCCCTTCCCACACATGAATATCTTATATGACAGATATTAATGGAAGATGCTGAAAAGATACTCCATCTAATCTCCATATCAACTTTTTGAATTTCATACAATTGTAGGTGCAATGTCAATGCTGCATTGCTACAGTTCCGTTAATTAAATGAATGATCCTAAAGCCTCAAAAAATTGTTTCAGATGAAATTTGACACCATGCTCTTGAGAAGATCAAACATTTGGGACAAGAGAAATGTCAGTCCAGTCCCTAGCTGTTGATTTTTGCTGTCCTTTTTATGAGCCCATTGAATTAACCAGCAGCCAATGTCCCAGATGAAAACAAAACCAGGCCAGGTTTATTGATTGGAATAGCTGATAAAGCATTCATATGCCAGATATCAGGAAATCAACACCTCCTGGGCTAGAAAATGCAATAATTACACTTGCATTTTCGAAGAAAGAATTTCAGCTAGTGACTTCCATCACATCAATCATAAGGAAACATCTAAGGTACAGCAAGAATGAATGGTGCAAGTGTTAATCTAGTTGTTTCATTAGAATAAAACAGCAAAGAAAAGCTAACAGCAACATTTACAACATTTACATTAATGTTAAGTTTTATTAGCCGAGTGTTTCTGTTGCAGTCTGTGAATCTGGCCCATTGTACCATACAAAAAATGCTAACAATCTTCTCAAGTTCTTGGCCAAAAGGCTTGTTCTTAATGCATTAGCCAAGTGTTGGCAGACTCTTCAGTCATTGAAGTGCCGCAGCCAAAGCTATCCTGTCCTGGACTGATATTTGCAGATATCACTGTATTACGCAGCAGAGCGGTGCAAACAGTCGACCTGCTTCTGTCTGATCACTGGTGTTGTTTGAGAGATGTGCACACACTCCACTTGTGGTCGTATGGAATTTCTTCTGAGTCCTCCCACATCCCAAAGGTGTGCAGTGTGGTTGATTATTGCATCACTGTAAATTGCTCTGACTGTGGAAATGAGGAGTAGAACCTAGGGGGAGTTGATGAGAATGTGGGGAGAATAAAACATGATGGCTCCCATCCATCTTCAGGGGTTGTTTCCATGTTGTGTAACTGGATGACTTTAAAAGCCAGGCCTTACAAATGGACTCAGGCACAGCTATGGATATTGACAGCTGAATATTTTTGCCCAAAACCCAGGGCACCTCTTGGCCTTGAACTTCATTCAGCTTGTCTGAGCAAATTGGTTTCTGTTCAGGCATGTCAACAATGAACATGATTCTCCATTGGAGTTCACGGAAGAGGGATTGAGGCAGATAGTCAACAAAAGGAATGAAAGGGAAAACAAGGATGGGAGGAAAGAAAGAGACTTGTAAAAGCACTTAAGGCAAGTGGAGGTGCAGAGAAAAGAGTAGTGCACCCAGTACATCTGCCACCTCTCAGCTCCAGCGACTCAGGTTCAACTTTGTCCTCCTTTTCTGCCTGCGTAGTTTGAATGTTTGCCCTGTGACCAAGTGAGCTCCTTCTGTGTACTCCACAATCTTCCAACATTTGAAACACTTGCAGGTTGACAGGTTAATTGATCCAAGTCTATAGTTAATAGAATGCATGGATGGGATTAGTGTCAGATTAGTGGAAATGGATACTTGATGATCAGCCTGGATTCAGTTGACTGAAGGGGGTGTTTCCATACTGTGTGACTCTCTGACTCAATCAGAGAACCAGTTTTTTTTTCTGTAGGAAGCAACTGTGGGGCACAATGTAAACTTGACTGGATTCCAACCCCATATTCCTGGACTCCCAGAGGATAGACCAAGCTTGAAAGTTTAACTCATTATGTTTGCTAACTCGGGGTCCTGAGACAAATGGTCTTGTTTTCCAAGTCATTTCATGCATGACTGCTAAGCACCAGGTTGGCTTACACCTGGAAGAGATTGGAACATGAAAGTCTGTAGATGCTGTGATTGTAATAAAACACAGAGAAATGCTGGAGGATCTCAGCCAGTCTTGCAGTGTCCATAGAAGTTAAAAAATATATTACCCTGACATAACGGACCTAGACCCTTGAAACATTGGCAATATATCGTTACCTCCTGTAGACGCTGCAAGACTGGCTGAGTTCCTCCAGCATTTCTGTGTGTTTTATTACGACTAGAAGCACCTGGTCAACTTTCTGAGGTGTAATTTGACCTGAAAATGGTGATAATTCTGATCCCATCAGGAAACAAGCGATCTCCCTCGGATGTCTGAAACCAGTGGTGGATATTAGATTCTAGAACACTGCAACTTGCTTGATAACACTGTCTTAAAGTTGGTTCCTGTGTTTCTGTGCATCAGGTGCTCAATTTCTTTGAAAAGTAAAATATTTTTTTGGGGAGGAGTCACGCGATGGAGTAGTGGCCGGACGGTGAAATCCAGCCCTCTCCAGAAAAGTCGGGAAAAACAAGAGAAAACACAAAGGCACAGAAATAAAAGTTACAGAAAAGTGAGTATAAAGGTGGAAAGAAGATGGCGACAAAAAAAGAAAAGTCGAAAGCAACGGTAAGAAGAGAGGAAGAGAAGACAAAGGAGGAAAAAGGTGAAGGCCTTACCTGTCCGAAGAGGCCCGCTGCGGATAGAGAAACCCGCTCCCTCAGGTCGGTAAATAATGGACTACAAAAATGGCTCGCTGAGCCGAGTAAAAGTGCGCAACCGCGCATGCGCGAAGTATCGCGCATGCGCGATGCGAATGAAAAAAAACACACCGACGGGAGGGGGGACCAGCTGGGGAGTCGATCTCCACAGCCGGCAACGACAGCTGCAGAACACCTGCAGCAAGAAGAGACCACAGAAGACAATAGAAACAAGATAGAAGAGGAGGAAAGGGCAACAAAGAAACAACAGATGGTCAACCCAGAGGAAGAAGAAGAGGAAGAGTATGGTGAAATAGAAGAAGAAAAGATAGGCAAGGTAAAGGATATACTTGCTCTTATTAAAGGATACATGGAGTCATTTAAAGAATGGCAAACACAGGAATTTAAGGATTTAAGAAAAAGAATAAACAACACAGAGGAGAAAATAATTAAAATGGAGATGACCTTAACAGAAATGGGAAAAAAAATGGACAAGATGGAAGAGCGGGCAGTAGCAGCAGAAATGGAGGTAGAAGACTTAAAAAAGAAATTGGAGAAATCTAATAAAAAAACTAAAGAGACACAAGAACTACTAGCTCAAAAAATAGATACAATGGAAAATTATAACAGAAGAAATAACATAAAGATAGTGGGCCTTAAGGAAGATGAAGAAGGCAAGAATATGAGGGAGTTTATAAAAGAGTGGATTCCTAAGACCCTAGGATGTCCAGAACTACAGCATGAAATGGAAATAGAAAGGGCACATAGAGTATTGGCCTCTAAACCACAACCACAACAAAAACCAAGATCTATTGTAGTAAAATTCCTAAGATATACTACAAGAGAAAAGGTACTGGAGAAGACAATGGAAAAAGTAAGAGAGGGCAACAAACCACTGGAGTATAAAGGGCAAAAAATCTTCATTTATCCAGATATAAGTTTTGAACTCCTAAAGAAGAGAAAAGAGTTCAATACAGCAAAGGCGATTTTATGGAAGAAAGGGTATAAATTTATACTAAAGCATCCAGCGGTATTGAAAATATTTATTCCAGGACAACAAAACAGACTATTCTCGGATCCAGAAGAAGCACGAAAATTTGCAGAACAATTACAAAAATAGACTGAGGGAGGAAGACGGGTAATGAGAGTTAAAATGATCACGACTGATATGTATGTGGGTAAAGACAAAAATAGACTGAGGGATGAAGACGGGTAATGAGAGTAAAAATGATCACGATTGATATGTATGCAGGTAAAGAGGTATAAGAGTGAATAGAGACAATGAGCATACATGAATGTATCTGTACTTAGAGGAAAATATAGATAGTATAGACAAGAATTAATAAGGGAAGGTAATGGAATAGAGAGAATAAGGAGGGAATTAAAAGAGGGACCTTTGTGACATATGAAAAGTGAAATCTTTTCTGGGGGAGGCGGGGTGGGGGGAAATAGCGGTCACTGCAAAATCAGTTGACGCTTGCGAGTGGATTCGCAAATCCAAATGGAGAGGGGAGATGTGGTTGTCCGACAAGGGATAAAGGACAACTCAGGAGGTGAAGGGGAGATTGGGGATAAATAAGATAGAAATAGGAGAATAAGGAAAATGTTAGATGTTGTAGGAATGTTGTCTTATAAAGAGTTGAAAATAAGAAAACAGAAATGGAAAAGGAGGAAAGGTAATGATGGAAAAACGGAAAGAGAAGATAAACAAAATATAAAAGGGCTACGCTGAACTATATGTCTTTAAATATTAATGGAACACATAACCAAATTAAAAGGAAGAAACTACCAAATTTAAATGAATAAATGTATTCCATTAGAAAAAATAACATATTGGTTAAGAAATAATATTGAAATATTCGAACAAGTATAGGAGCCTTACATTAAATACAATAGCGAAAACCTACCGGGGACAAACATTACCTAAGTTGATGGAAGGAGAAGGAAAGAAAAGAATGGACTCAGTAGAATTTCTGGTGTAATTTTGTTGAATGACAACATTGTCTGACTGGCTTAATGCAACCTAGATTGTATACCTAAAATGGATGAGAGGGGGGGGGTGGGGGGATGGTTTGGGAGGAAAGGGGGGGGGGAGAAAAAGTCACTGTATATGTGTGAAAAGAAATAGTGTATATCATGGCTAATGTGATTTATGGTGTGAAAAAAAAAAAAAGAAAAGTAAAATATTTTTGATGAAGGGCTATTGCAAATATGGGAGTTTATTTGTTCCGAAGATAGCTTTGCAAATAAATCCCACTTGATGGCCATGTAAGAAGAATAAAATTGAATTAATATTGACTCCATTGAAATGGATGCTTATTTTTTATTGAAAACATTTTTTTATTAAAAAAAATGTATTTGGTGGGACTCAGGGCTTGTTTCTGTGCTTCGCAATGCTAGAAATGCCCATGATAACAGAGTGAAAGTCTGTGGTGGAGTGTAGACAAAACTGCCATGTTAACTATTACATTATAAAACTGACAGTCATGAGTCAAAGCAAAGAAAAACAGCTACATCTGTTACGCAGTGTTATTGGAAATTTATTAATTTAACATGAAATCCCAGGAACTGCAACATTGATATATTGATCTATTGTCGACAAGCGTGGGCATCAGGAGGGAGTCAAGGGAACACGATCCAGTCCTAATCGAGGGCTCAGTGGTGAAACTGGTCAAATTCCTGGGTGTCAACATCTCTGAGGATCCCTCCTGGAGCCTCTATGTTGATGCAATCACAAAGAAGGCTCACCAATGGCTATACTTTGTGAGGTGTCTGAGTAAATTCGGTATGTCACTAAAGACTCTCCAAAACTTCTTTAGGTGTACTGGGAAGACCATTCGGGCTGGTTGCATCAGGACAAGAATAAACTCCAGCCTGCGACATCACAGGCACCAAAAAGCAGCCTCTATCCTCAAAGACCCCCATCACCCAGGCCAGGCCCTCTTCACTCTGCTACTATCGGGAAAAAGGTACAGGAGCTTAAAGACGAGCACTCAACGGCTCAAGGACAGCTTCTTCCCCGCTGCCATCAGATTTCTGAATAAGATTTCTGAAAATTAGTGAACCAAAGCCACTGCCTATTTTTTTTATATATTCATTGTGGTAAGATGGTTCATAATATGAATGTTTGCACCATAATGCTGCTGCAAACACCAAATGTTGTACCTTGTTCATAACAATCATTCTAATTCTGACATTGCATCATGTCTAGTCTTGAACATATATGTTGAGCATCATTGAAATAATGTAGGAAGCCAATGACAGAGGTCAATATGGTCATGTGATGGAGAATGAAAGTAAGAGGCGACAAAAAGATCATGGGCTATTCTTGCCATCTGAATAAGGTATTTGATGCCCACTTAACCTCATCATTTGAAGTGATAGCAGTAATTGTGGCAGGTAATCACATACACTGTTCTTACTTTGTGCCAGTGACCACAACTTCAAATATCCATTCAGTGACAGTTAAATGGAAATCCATTTCAGCGACACACCACAGGAGTAGAGGATGTACTGCTCTGACATTGACAGATGGAATTGGCAGAGTTAACTGACTATCATTTGTCAAAAACCCAAGCCTTGTTCAATCAGAACTAAGGTGGATGGCAGGAGAGATGAAGTGACAAACGGATGGTTAAAAAAAACATTGGAAAAGAAATAACAGGTGAATGTAGAGGGCATGCCAAAAAGAGCACCACTCCAATATTTGTTTTCAGCAGAAATGGAGCAGTGCTCATTATCAATACCCAACATAATTTACCTCTACCAAATCTTCCTGCATTCTTCTACGCTCTGGGGAATAAAGTCCAAACCTTTTTAATCTTTCCCTACATCTGGATGTGGTGGGCTGAAGGATCTCATCCTGTACCGTTGAACATATGATTCCTCAAAGAAAAATCCTGCACTTGAATTAATTTGGAATCACTTCATCACGTAATTAATTTATGTATTACCATATCATTCTATCAGTGCACCTCATAAGAAAAGTTATTTTAATATGCAGTAAATGGTTTAATTTAATTCCTGTTGCAGAATGAAGAATTCTAAGTACTCTAAAAAGTTTGAAGAACAAAGTACTTGGGCTTTGCACCATTTTTCTGCTTAATAATGACTGCTCCTTTATTACTACCTTAATCCAAAATTTAAATAACCAGTCCAAAATAGAGCTCACATGATTGAAAACATCAACCCAAGAATGATTATATTCTGTGGATCGAGTGACTTCTGAAATTCATTGGAAGCCTCTGTGTTCTGGAACCATCACACTCATTTCAAAACATGTTTAATATATCCATTTGTTTTGGTCTTGCATGTTTGGGTGAGATTTACATCTAGTCACAGAACTTGTAGGTCAGATTTAATGGAGGTCAGCGGCAACTTCAGAAAACCTTGGCATTATTGCAGTAAAGCAGCCATATCTTCCATAATTCAAAAGGCACCTTTCTTCTGATTTTGAACTTCATCAAGGCATAACTTAGCACAAGTTTCCTTGTCTTTAAAAGCAGCTAAACAGCACCCCGAAATACAACTCCTGTAATGTTTCAACATTCTTTAGTAAATTTTAAAGCAAATTGAAATAACATTGGATTCTATTCCTTCTGCTGCATTTTACATATAATTTGTATGCAATTTGAGTCATGACATTACTCAAGCATATACAATAATAATTTGAAGATTTAACTGAATGCTCATCACAAGTAACACGAACTGCTATTACGAGGTGAGAATCTGGTGGGGATTTGTTCTTCAGATTTTAGTTGAAGGACTGGAATATAAAAAGGGTTAATTGTTTTGCAGAAAAATAAGATCAAGGCAAAAGAAGCAAAAACTCATGTTTGAGTTGTAATATACCTTCAAGATATTGGTAATGAGAATGGAGTTCTCCGAGAACTTGGACCCAGTTATGTGGCCGTTCTCTAAACTGAAGAGCAGCAGGATCTCTGATCACAAAATATAAGACCAAATGTTATAGGAGCAACAAGTCCGCTCTGCCATTCCATCTTGAGCTGAAACATTCTCGCACTCAGCTCCACTCCCCTGCCTTCTTCCCATAATCTTTCATACCTTGACTATTAAGATACTTAACGATCTCAGCCTTAAATATACACAACAACCTGGCTCCCACAGCTGCCCATTGTGGCAAATTCCAGAAGTTAACCTCTCAAAGGCTCAAGACATTCCTCTGCATCTCTATTTTAAATGGGTGCTCTTCATTCCTGAAGTTGTGTCCTCTTCTCCAAGATCACCCAGCCATGGAAAATATCTTTACCACATCTACTCTGTAGAGGCAACATTCAAAATGCTTCTGTGGTCCCCCTCATTCTTCTGAACTCTAAGGAGTGCAGTCTAGAAGCCATCAAAATCTCCTCATAAGCTAATCCTTTCACTTCAGGAATCACTCTTGTGAAACTTCTCTGAATTCTTTCCAGTGCCAGTACATTCTTTCTTAAATAAGGAGCCCAAAACTGAACCCTGTACTCCAAGTGAGTCCTCACCACTGCTTTATAAAACCTCAACATCACACATTGCTTCTCTTATATCCTATTCCTCTAAATATGAATGCCAACATTGCATTCACCTTCTTCACTACTGACTCAACCTGGAGATTAACCTTTAGGGAAGTGGTTGTCAACCTTTTTCTTTCCAATCACATCCCACTTTAAATATTCCCTATGCCATAGTGCTCTGTTTTTTTTTCTTTGGCTTGGCTTCGCAGACGAAGATTTATGGAGGGGGTAAAAAGTCCACGTCAGCTGCATGCTCGTTTGTGGCTGACAAGTCCGATGCGGGACAGGCAGACACGATTGCAGCGGTTGCAAGGGAAAATTGGTTGGTTGGGGTTGGGTGTTGGGTTTTTCCTCCTTTGCCTTTTGTTCGTGAGGTGGGCTCTGCGGTCTTCTTCAAAGGAGGTTGCTGCCCGCCAAACTGTGAGGCGCCAAGATGCACGGTTTGAGGCGTTATCAGCCCACTGGCGGTGGTCAATGTGGCAGGCACCAAGAGATTTCTTTAGGCAGTCCTTGTAGTGCTCTGTAATTAGTAAGGGATTGCTTAAGGTGGGATGTGGGTGGAAATAAAAAGTTTGAAAACCACTGTTTTAATCGTACCTAACCGTGCACGGTTTCATAACTCCAAAGGAAATGGGCCAATAACTATTTTTATCAAGAAAAAATATCTCAGTAACAATTGGGTCTAGAGCAGTGATTTTCAACCTTCCCTTCCCACTCACATACCACTTTAAGCAATCCCTTACTAATCACGGGGCACTTATGGCATAGGGATTACTTAAGGTAGTGTGTGAGTGGAAAGAAAAAGGTTGAGAACCACTGCTTTAGGTTATCCTGCAAGAGGACTCCAAAGTCCATTTGCAACTCCAAATTTTGAATTTTTTCTCCATTCAAATAATAGTTTGACTTTTTTTCCTTCTACTAAGTGCATGGCCACACACTTTACAATGTTATATTTGATTTGCCACTTCTTCGCCAATTCTCCTAATCTATTTGTCTCTCCACAGTTTCTTCATTTCTTCCTCACTATTCCACTTATCTTTGTATCATTTGCAAAGCACTCCCAAAGCCATTTATTCTCACTCCATCAGCAATCCTTTATTCCCACTCTCTGTTTCCTGCTGATCAGCCACTGCTCTACCCATACTACTACCTTTCCTGCATTTCCATGGGCTCACATCTTGTTAAGCACCACATGTGCAGCATCTTAACAAAGGCCTTTTGAAAATCCAAATATACAACATCCACTGCAGGTCCTTTGTCTAGCTTGCATGTGGTTTCCCCAAAAAATTGCAGGATGTTTGTCAGGCAAGATTTTCCCTCAAGGAAACCAGGCTCATTTTGGTCTATCTAGTCATGCACCTCCAGGTACTCTGCAATGTCATCCTTGACTCCAACATCTCACACTGGATGAAGCACAAAAAAGATTTATTATGATAGCCTTAGCTGTAGCAAAAAAATGTATAATGTCAACTTGCAAATCAGAAGAGTCTGAGAGTACAGCAATGGTATATGGAAATGAATAAATGCATTCCATTGGAAAAAAAACCATAATTTAAAAAATAAAGTCACATTATTGGAACAAATTTGGGAACCGTACATGGAACATAACAGCGAGGGCTTGCCTCGGACCTCCACCCCCTAAAATGATAAAATGATAAGAAGACAAAATGACTTGATCTAGTGTGTAAAAGTAGATGACACAATTTTCTTGTTTATTTTCATTGTATGATAACATTGTTTAATGGTTTTATTGTATTGTATATGTTGAACGTTTAATGGGTTTGGAGGAGGGTGGGAAGGGGGTAGGGAAGATAGGGGGAAAAAAAGGGGAGAAAATGCTGCTGTGTATATTTAAGAGGGAAATGTTTGTATGTATTTTGATTGATAAGGTTCAGTGTGAAAAATTTAAAAAAAAAGGAAACCAGGCTCATTTTGCCTTATTCAGTCATGCATCTCCAGATACTCTGCAACGTCATCCTTAACTCCAACATCTCCCAACCACCAATGTTCAGCTAAAAGGTCTATAATTTTCTTTATGCTGTCTCACCCTCTTTTTAAATGCGAAAGCATAATGGAAACCATTGGTTAGTGGAAGATCATTACTAGTGCCTCCACAACCTCTTTACGGTAGTAACTTCTTACAGAACCTGAGGGTACATTCCATCTGATCTGGGAGACTTATCTACCTTGAAATCATTTAGCCTCCCAAGCACCCTCTCACTCATGATCATAACTGCACTCTTCCCTAATACCCTTGAAAGTCTGGTATATGGTTAATGTCTTCCACCATGTAAAATACTCATTCAGTACCTCTGCCATCTCAATTTCCCATTACAATTTCCCATTACAATTTCTCCAGTGTCATTTTCTATTGGTCCTAAATCTACTCTCACCTCTCTTTTACTATTAATATACTTATAAAAGATTTTAGTGTCCTTTTTGATATTATTTGTTAGCTTCCTTTCAAAGTTAACCTTTTCCTTCCTAATGACCTTCTTAGTTGTCTTCTGTAAGCTTTTAAAGCTTCCCATTCCTCTATCTTCCCATTAATTTTTGCTTCCTTGTTTACTTTTACTTTGGCTTTAATGTCCCGTGTCAGCCACAGTTATGTAATTTTTTCCCATTCAAATATTTCTTCTTTTTTGGAATAAGCCTGTCCTGCACCTTTCTTATTTCTTCCAGAAACTCCATATATTGTTGCTCTACCTTCCTCTGTCAGTTCCCCTCTCATACCTCTGTAGTCCCATTTACTGCCCTGGAATACTGATGCCTCTCATTTTAGTCTCCCCCCCACCCCACCCCCCTCAAACTGCAGGGTGACTTCTATCATATTAGGATCACTGTCTCCTCAAGATTCCCTTACCTTCAGTTCTCTTATCAACTCTGGTTCATTACACAATACCCAAACCAGAATTGCCAGAATTATCTATGCAGTGTGTTGCCTGTCTGTTGTAGAACCCAGTGATGATTATTTTAGTGGTTTTCACTGGAATGAAGGTTGAGTGGATGTAAAAAGTGTGTAGATATAAGGTGGCAAGAAAATGTGAGTTGAAAATGGTGGAAAATTTCATTTTGTAAACTACTTATATTGAATAATATTAATATGAGAAAATATGATCATGTAAAATGGCCAGTAATGTTGGCAGAACACACCAGGATGATCATGTTTATTTAAGATTCCATGATAAGCTAGAACCACATCAAAGATCTTTTGGAGACTAGCAAACATTAGGAAATTGCAGTAATCAAGGCAGTCATTCCACAAAGAGCTCACAGGATAGATGCTGAGGCCATTTCGACCAATTTATCCCATTCAAAGTAACAAGTCTTGCCTTCTTTTCATGACAAGTAATTGAAAACACATTGTTTGAAAAGTATGAAACAAGTCAAATTTGTTGCCTTTGACATCCCTCAAATTTATTCCAAAGGTCGGTCATTTCTCTCATTGTTTAGATTTGGTGAACTGGGGTCCTTTGCACAGTTACAATTTTAGTATATTCAAATGAAGGATTTTACATCACTGAAAATCTGCATGCAATCCTATGTCTTAGTTTAATCTGATAAATGCAAATATATTTGGTCAGAAATCCATTTCCAAAGTAATCCTCATTCCAGTAATATCAATGATTGAATTTCCAGGCCAGATAAGTGTTGCTACACAACTTGATCAACTTTATAAAAATCTTGGCCCTGCATAGTTTTGTTATTCTTGTGGAGCACTGATGAAGATTCAAACTGCAACAAAAAACTGAATGGAGTCTGGGCACCTTCCAACTGGTTGCCATTAACATTGACTTCCCTGGTTTCTGTTAAATGACCCCTTCCCCTATATCTTCAAAACCTGTCTCCTTCCTTCTAGTTTTGACTCTCTTTCTTTCTCTTCCCTTTTCCATCTGTCTCCTTTCACAGAAGCAAAACTAATTCTCACCTTTCCTCTTATCATATCCAAGTTAACACCAGTTTTTTGTTGGTCTGGACTCATTTCCCTTCCATTCTTCCCCTTTCTCTCACAGACTTTATTCAAATGCCTGTCTGTTTTTTTTTTGTTTATACCTTGAGGAAGGGCTCAGGCCCAAAATATCAGTAAGGAAGATTACCGTAGATTAAAAGGTGATTTAAGAAAGCTGGAGATGTGGGCTGAGAAATGGCTGATGGAATTTAATACAGATAAGTGTGAGGTGTTACATTTTGGAAAGGCAAATCTAAATAGGTCATATGCACTAAATGGTAGGCTATTGAGATGTGCAGAGCAACAAAGGGATTTAGGAGTGATGGTAAATAGTACCCTCAAGGCTGATACTCAGGTAGATGGTGTGGTGAAGAAGGCATTTGGAATGTTGGCTTTCATAAATCAGAGTATTGAATTCAAGAGTAGGGAGGTTATGATGAAATTGGACAAGGCATTGGTGAGCCAAATTTGGAGTACTGTGTACAATTTTGGTCACCAAATTATAGGAAAGATATAAACAAAATAGAGAGAGTGCAGAGAAGGTTCACGAGAATGTTGACAGGATTTCAAGGTTTGAGTTACAGGGAAAGGTTGTGCAGACTGGGGCTTTTTTCCCTGGAGCGTAGAAGATTGAGGGGGGGCTTGATAGAGGTGTTTAAGATTTTAAAAGGGACAGACAGAGTAAATGTGGATAGGCTTTTTCAATTAAGAGTGGGGAAGATTCAAACTAGAGGGCATGGTTTAAGATTGAAGGGGGAAAATTATAAGGGGAACATGAGGGGAAATTTCTTTGCGCTAAGGGTGGTAGGGATGTGGAATGAGCTTTCGGCAGACGTGGTTGAGGCAGGATCATTGGTTACATTTAAGGATAGACTGGATAGTTACATGGAGAGGAGAGGACTGGAGGGGTATGGACGGGGTGCTGGTCAGTGGGACTAGGAGGGTGGGGATTTGTTACAGCATGGACTAGTAGGGCCGAATTGGCCTGTTCTGTGCTGTAAGTGGTTATATGGTTTACCTCCTATAAATGCAGCGAGACCAACTGAACAACTGAGTTCCTCCAGCATTTACTATGTGTTTTTACAACACTGAATGGGTTCATCAGGCAAGAAGGCTTTTGGTGGCAATTTATCTTGACAGAATAGTTCCTGATTATTATTTTTTTAAATTTTTTTATTTTTTACACAATAAACCATATTGACCAAAATACATACAGACATTTTTCTCTTGAATATATAGTGTCATTTTCTCCCCTTTTTCCCCCTCCCTTCCCTCCCTCCCTCTTCCCCCTTTCCATTTATTCAAAGTTCAATCTATAAGATGCATTAAATCTGTTAAACAATGTTGTCACTTAATAAAATAAACAAGAAATTTTTATTTTTTACTTTTATATACTGAGTCACATAGCCCAATCTCAAATATCACCAACAGTTTTTTCTGAAGCCAGAGAAGGAAACAGATTTTGTTGTTGAATCTTTGTGACTACCCCATTTCTTCCCCTCACTTCCCTGAATGCACCCTAAATGCACACAGTTTTCCACCCAGAGAGGAGTCGTGTGGCTATGATCAATGATGCATGCAGGTGGCTAGACTAGACCAGGATGAATTAATCAAATTAATTCATGAATTACAGTCATCCAATAAAATCCTGACAGATACAAGCTGACAACTGAAATAACAAATTAAAAGATAAACATTGAAGAAGTAGAGTAAATATAAAATAAATGTAGATACTCTGTACCTTGATGGAGGGGTCAAGCCTGAAACATTGGTTATGTATCTTTTTCTTTGTTATTTAAAGTACACTGTTTGACCTGGGGAGGGGAGTTTCTCCAGCATTGTGTTTTTATTTTAGTTGAAGAAGTAAAGTTTGGTGTAAGATTTTTGTGATCCTTGAGAGTTTCAAGCCACGATTACAAAATAACATGATGGGTTCCCCTTTTCCTGCCTCATTTCCATCAATAAAAAAGTACCACAACCTATGCTCGATGCTCAAAGGCACTGAAGTATGGTTGGCAGCGTGGTTAGTGTAGCAGCTACCACAACACTATTACAGAGCTAGCAACCTGGGTTCAAATCTGGTCTTCTCTATAAAAAATACGTATGTTCTGCCTGTGTCTGGATGGATTTCCTCTGGGTGCTCAGGTTTGCTCCCATATTACGGACATACAACATTAGTGGAGTAATTCATCACATATGTATTTGGACGGCGTGGACTCATGGACCGGAAGGACCCATTAACGTGATATATCTCTAAATTTAAAAAAAAACTAAATGGATTGTCTGCTTCAGAGACCTCTTAGTAACTCCTGAGACATAATTATGGAGTAGGACAGCATGATATTGTGGGCTGAAGAACCTGTACTACACAATTCTATTAATCTTCACTGCAGTAAAACAAATAAATTTACTACATGGGTTAAACAAAAACATCTGGAGGTGCTGAGTTTGAGTGCAATATGCAAACATGCTGGAGAAACTCACCAGGGCAAGCAGCATTACCAATATTTCAGAACTGATCACTTTTTCAGGTTGTGGTGGTGCACATTCTCATGGCGAACTGGCCCCGTTTGTTCTGCCGCATGGTGGGGCAGCCATGAGAAGATGGTGCCATTGGGGATCCTCCTTGCCTCATGGTTCCAGCACACCACGCGCCTTGGGCAGCCGTTATGTCGTCACCACTCACATGGGGGGGGGAGCTCATGCTGCCCTTAAAGGAGCACGCGTGGGATTTGAAATAAATGGGCGTAGAGAACCTCCAACATGGTGGTTGTCTGTCTCCTTCTCTGTAGCTGCCGCTACATTGGTGACCCCAACGAGTCCAGACGCTTTTCTGGTCTCCAAGCATAGATTCCGCAGAGATCAATGCTGTCGCTGTGAAGCTGCCCCCCTCTTCTGGACCCATCACCCGTGTATGTGGTTTGGGCAGGCGAAGTCGCAGTTTTGCCTCAGGAACATTTCCTCAGATGCCATGATGTTTAACCACATCGTGAGCGTGCTCAACGAGGAGACTACGGCCAGGGTGGACGACCTCATCATCGCCGGCTGAGGATAAATACCCTGCCCTCAAAAAACTCCTTTTGGGCACATTCGGTCTCTCCCCACAATAGTGCGTCTCCAGACTTCTGCACCTAGATGGGCTGAGAGACCGAACACCATCAGCCCTGATGGATGAGATGCTGGAGCTGGCCGAGGACCACAAACCCTGCTTCCTTCTCTGCCAGATCTTCTTGGAGCAGATGCCCGAAACATTCAGCTCCTGCTGGCGGACGAAGACTTCGCTGATCCATGGTGTGTTGCAGCCCGAGCAGGATACCCTCTGGTGAAACAAGAGGGAGAATGAAGCCGACCTCAACCAGGTCACCCGCTCAGGATCCAGCCAGTCACATCCCCTCCCCAAGCACAAGTCGGAGGAGCATCACCCCACCTGGTGCTTCTATCACCAACGCTGGGGGGCCCAAGCTTATAAGTGCAGACAGCCCTGAACCTTTGAGGGAAACGACTCGGGCAGCCTCCGTTGAAGGCTGCAGCAGCTGGCCATGTGAACAGACTCCTGCATGTGACTGATAAGTCCACCGGCCGGTACTTTCTGGTAGATATTGGAGTGGAACTGATCGTCTTGTCTCCGACTGCCCTCAAGACCCGCACCCAAGCTTGTGGTCCCACCCTGTGGGCAGTCAATGGTTCCGCCATCAAAACTTTTGGCACTCGCAGGGCACAGGTCCAGATCAGGAAAGACAAGTTCCGCTGAATGATCATTCTGACCACTGCGCTGTTGGGGGGGGCGACTTCCTCAGAGCGCATGGCATGCAGGTGGACATGAAGGGCAAAAGACTGGTCAATGCCCATATATTCCACTCAGTCCGCCTCGATGCCACGGATGCCTGCAAATCTGAAATAGCCACCATCACCGCTCCCAAGGACGAGTATTCCACCATATTCAATGAGTTCCCCTCCATCCAGTAGCAGCAATTCACCATCGCCTTGCCCCAGCATGGGGTCTACCACCATATCTCCACGCAAGGCCCCCCATTGTACTCCAAGGCCTGACGACTTCCGCCTGAGAAGCTAAAGATAGCCAAGGAGGAGTTCTCCCACCTACAGGAGTTGTGTATCATCTGCCGCTCCTGGCCCTAGGCCTCCCCTCTTCACATGGTCCCCAAATCTTCCGGGGGCTAGCGATCCTGTGGGGATTATCAGTGCATGAACGATGCGACTATGCCGGACAGGTATCCTATCCTTCACATCCAGGACTTTACAGCCAACCTCCATGGCGCCCAGGTCTCCTCGAAAGTCGACCTGGCTCGGGGCTGTCATCAAATCCCAGTCCACCATGAGGACATTGGTAAGACAGCAATCATCACCCCGTTCAGGCTGTTCGAATTCTTGCGGATGCCCTTCAGACTTAAAAACATGGCCCAAATTTTTCAGAGCCTGATGGATGCAGTGGGCAGGGATCTGGACTTTGTGTTTATATACCTTGATGACATCCTTATCTCCAGTTGTGACCATGAGGATCACAAGGCCCATATCTGCACCCTGTTTGCCCATCTGGCTGAATTCATTGACTGTGAAGTCAATGTGGCCAAGTGCCAGTTCGGTAAGCAGACGCTGCAGTTCCTGGGACACACCATCTCGGCAGCCAGAGCAACCCCAGACCCAGACTAAGTCGCGGACGTGCACCAGTTCCCCAAACCCACCACTCTCAAGGACCTGCAAGAATTCGTAGGTATGGTGAAATTTATCATAGTTTCATCCCCGGCGCGGCCCACATCATGTGACCACTATTCTCATTGATCACCTCAATAGACAAAGTCCTGGTTTGGTCAGAAGAGGCAGAGGGCGCTTTCGCG
The DNA here is from genome assembly GCF_036971445.1 of Narcine bancroftii. Classification (NCBI taxonomy): domain Eukaryota; kingdom Metazoa; phylum Chordata; class Chondrichthyes; order Torpediniformes; family Narcinidae; genus Narcine; species Narcine bancroftii. The sequence continues at coordinate 87,434,168 of NC_091469.1, forward strand.
GCCACAAAGGACACACTGGCCAGCGCCACGTTATTGTCTCACCCGTGCCCAGAGGCCCAAACTGTGCTCTCAGTAGACGCCTCAGCCATGGCCTTTGGGGGCATACTGGAGCAGTGGGTTGATGGCCAGTGGCACCTGCTGGCCTTCTTTAGTAGGCACCTTCGACCGCTGGAACTCAAGTACAGCCCCTTCAAACGGGAGCTCCTGGCCCTGTACTTAGCCATCCAATACTTCTGGTAATTTCTGGAGGGCAGGCCATTCACTGCGTTCATCAACCACATGCCACTCATGCAGGCCCTCGTGATGGCCAAGGATCCGTGGTCGGTTCGCTAGCAAAGCCATCTCTCCTACATGTTGGAGTTCACCACCGACATCCAGCATAGGGCAGGTAGAGACAACGTCATGGCTGACGCACTCTCCCGACCAACAATAAACACCCTTTCCCCCGGCCTCAACTACACCCAGCTGACGCAGGCGCAGAGGGAAGACATGGAAGCTCAGGCCCTCCGTACCACCATTTTGGGGCTCCACCTCCAGGACATTCAGTTTCTGGGCAGCCCGGACACGCTGCTCTGTGATATCTCCACTGGTTCACTGCGGCCAGTAGTCCCGTTGCAGTGGAGTTCGCGGGCCTTCAGCATGGTCCATTATCTAGCACACCCCTCTGCCAAGGCATCAGTACAAATGGTGGCGGAGCGGTTCATATAGCTTGGGCTCAAGAAGGAGGTAGCCAAAATGGTGAGGAGCTGCACTCAGTGCCAGGCCTCCAAGGTCCACCGGGATATGCAGGCCCTGATTCAGCAGTTCGACCCGGCAGTCAAAAGGTACCAACACATACATGTTGATATCATGGGCCCCCTACCGGTGTCCAGGGAAGTGCACTACCTGCTTACTGTGGTTGACCAGACCATGAGATGACTGGAAACCATCAAGGATACTTCCGCCAAAACTTGCGCCAGGAACTTAATCGCTCACTGGATCGCCAAGTTCAGAGTTTTGGTGCAAAGGGGCACCCAGTTCACCTCCAACCTCTGGACTCAGTTGGCAAACCTACTGGGGGTTAAACTCCATCACACCATGGTGTATCACCCACAAGCCAATGGCCTGGTGGAGAGATTTCACTGCCACCTGAAGTCAGCCCTCATGTCACACCTCACGGGTCCCGGCTGGGCAGATGAGCTACCCTGGGTTCTCGTCGGCATCAGAACAGCACTCAAGGAGAATTTGCAGGCGTCATCCACAGAATTGGTGTACAGCACACCACTGTCGTTGCCTGATGAGTTCTTCAGCCCGGAATCTGACTCTACAACCAAGTACCCAACCCTGTTGGCGGATCTCCGCACACAGCTCACCTCGCTGGCACCCCTGCCTCCTATGCACCACAGCACCCAACCAGCCCACCTTCACAAAGAGCTGGACTCGGCAGAATTAGTTTTTGTTTGGCGCAGACTACACACCGCACCTTTGCAGCGCCCTTAAGATGGCTCGTACATAGTCCTCCAGTGGTCTGGCAAGACATTTACATTAGACATTGAGGGCAAAAGTGAACCGCCAGTAGACCGCCTGAAGGTGGCACAGTTCAAACGGCTCAGCCCAAGCACTAAGGCCATCCACCCAAGCGGCGGGATATGTAAGCCAGTTCTGCGGGGGGGAGGGGTTGTGTGGTGGCGCACATTCTCGTGGTGAACCGGCCCCGCTTGTACCGCCGTGTGGCGGGGCAGCCATGAGAAGATTGCGCTGTTGGGGGTCCTCCTTGCCTCGTAGTTCTAGCCCAGCGCACGCCTCTGGAAGCTGTTATGATGTTACCACTCACGTGGGGGCCCTTAAAGGGGCACGCGCGGGGTTTGAAATAAACAGTCGTTGAGATCCTCCAATGTGGTGGTTGTCTGTTTCCTTCTCTTTAGCTGCCACTACAGGCTTAAGTTTAGTATAGCTTTGGTTAATTTAAGAATGAAATGTATGCAAATTGATTTAGGGCCATTGAGGGAGTTGAGCTTTGTGGGCTAAAGTTGATGGGCCTGAAAGAATGGACAGTTGGGAATGCAGCAGATGGGGTTGAGAGGGTGGGTGGGAAGGCAGTGGTATGGAAACAAAACAGGGGTTGTCAGAGAACCTTTAGTGTTATAGTCCAATAGTTAATGGCCCCTCAAGAGTTTGCCCCTTCACAATAAAAACAGGAAATCTTGGAAATCTTAGGTTGGTCAGGTAACATCCAAATAGAATGAATCAACAATTCCCCATAGATGCTACCCAGGAAGCTGTGGATGATCAGTATTTCCTGTTTAAAAAAAAAGATTTTCAGAATTTACATATTTTCAGACTTTCAGTCTCTTTAAAATTAAATGTTAATGTAAAATTAAACAAGTCTGTTTCATGAAAGAAGGAGAAAATGACCCCTGAATGAATCAAACACACACCTTCTAGAGACACAGCCCATTTCAATTCACCTATTGATGAAAGCTTTGCACAGATGATGCAGTAGCCTGGTCCCTCCACTCCATGCTGACCACCTGGAGAATGATACCTCATAGGCTATGCGAAGCCTAGACTTCAAATTGATGTTTAATATATTAATTCCCCAGAAGCTGGTGGAGAATTGTCCTCACTGGGACTCAACACCCCTCTCTGCAACCAGATCCTGGACTTTCTAACAGAACGATCACAGTCTGTCCAAGCCCAAGGCATAAAGTCAAGTACCATCCTGCTGAGCACTGGAACACCTCAGGTCTGTATACTCAGCCCACTAATGTTTACTCTGCTTATCCACAACTATATCACCTGCTCTAACAGTATCATCAAGTTTGCAGATGACACAACACTACAGTGAAGAGGTAGAAGATCTTGTGATATGATGTGACAATAGCATCCTGAGTCTCAAGATGGACAAGATGAAGGAGATGATCTTTCCTTAGCCACAGATGTGGTGCCGTAGGATTGGAGTGTAGCTCACGTTGTTCCGTTGTTTAAAAAAAAATGCACCAAAACTAACTCTGGAAATTATAGGTTGGTGAGCCTGACGTCAGTAGTTGGTAAATTATTGGAAGGTGTTCTAAGAGATCAGATATACAATTATTTGGATGGTCAGAAATTGATTAGGGATAGTCAACATGGTTTTGTGTGTGGTAGGTCATGTTTCACCAATCTTATGAAATTTTTTGAGGAGATTACCAGGAAAGTTGACAAGGAAAGACTGTGGATGTTGTATTCATGGACATTAGTAAGGACTTTGACAAGGTCCCTCATGGAAGGTTAAGCGAGGAAGGTACAGACAATAGGTATTCATGAAGTAGTGAAGTGGATTTGAAAATGGCTGGGTGTGAGAAGCCAGAGAGTAGTGGTGGATGATTGCTTCTCAGACTGGAGGCCTGTGACTAATGCTGTGCCTCAGGGATTGGTGTTGGGACCATTGTTGTTTGGCATCTATATCAATGATCTGGATGATAATGTGATAAATTGGATCAGCAAGTTTGCAGATGGCACTAAGATTAGAGACGTTGTGGACAGTGAAGAAGATTTTCAAAGCTTGCAGAGATCTGGACCAGCTGTAAAAATGGACTGAAAAATGGCAGATGGGATTTAATGCAGACAAGTGTGAAGCATTGCACTTTGGAAGGACAAACCACAAAGGAATGTACATGGTGAATGGTAGAGCACTGAGGAGTGCCGTAAAACAGAGGGATCTGGGAATGCAGATAATAATTCCCTGAAAGTGGAATCACTGATGGACAGAGTTGTAAAGAGAGCTTTTGGCATATTAACCTTCATAATAAAAATATTGAGTACGGGAGTTGGGATGTTATGGTAAAGTTGTACAAGACGTTGGTGAGGCCAAATTTGGAGTATTGTGTGAAGTTTTGGTTACCTAACGACAGGAAAGATATCAAAAAGCTAAAAAAAGTGCAGAGAAGACTTACTAGGATGTTGCCTGGACTTCATGAATTGCGTTACAGGGCAAGTTTAAACAGGTTAGAACTTTATTCCCTGGACCATTGAAGAATTAGGGAGATTTGATAGAGATATTTAAAATTATGAGGGGGATAGACAGTGTAAATGCAGATAGTCTTTTTCCATTGAGGGTAGTTATCAATTCAGACATGGATTAAGCGTGAAAGGGGAAAATGTTTAGTGGGAATATGAGGGGGGACTTCTTCAAACAGAGAGTGGTGGGAGTGTGATATGAGCTGCCAGCTGAAGTGGTGAATGCGGTTCAATTTTAACATTTAAAAAGAATTTGTACATAAACACGGATGGATGAGGCATGGGCTATTGATTGGGTGCAGGTCAGTGGGACAGATTAGAAGGGCCAAAGGGGCCTGTTTCTGTGCTGTAGTGTTCTATGGCTCTTTTTTTTATGGAGGGGGTAAAAGTCCACGTCAGCTGCAGGCTCGTTTGTGGCTGACAAGTCCGATGCGGGACAGGCAGACACGGTTGCAGCGGCTGCAGGGGAAAATTGGTTGGTTGGGGTTGGGTGTTGGGTTTTTCCTCCTTTGCCTTTTGTCAGTGAGGTGGGCTCTGCGGTCTTCTTCAAAGGAGGTTGCTGCCCGCCAAACTGTGAGGCGCCAAGATGCACGGTTTGAGGCGATATCAGCCCACTGGCGGTGGTCAATGTGGCAGGCACCAAGAGATTTCTTTAAGCAGTCCTTGTACCTCTTCTTTGGTGCACCTCTGTCACGGTGGCCAGTGGAGAGCTTGCCATATAACACGATCTTGGGAAGGCGATGGTCCTCCATTCTGGAGACGTGACCCATCCAGCGCAGCTGGATCTTCAGCAGCGTGGACTTGATGCTGTCGACCTCTGCCATCTCGAGTACTTCGACATTAGGGATGAAAGCGCTCCAATGGATGTTGAGGATGGAGCGGAGACAACGCTGGTGGAAGCGTTCTAGGAGCCGTAGGTGATGCCGGTAGAGGACCCATGATTCGGAGCCGAACAGGAGTGTGGGTATGACAACGGCTCTGTATACGCTTATCTTTGTGAGGTTTTTCAGTTGGTTGTTTTTCCAGACTCTTTTGTGTAGTCTTCCAAAGGCACTATTTGCCTTGGCGAGTCTGTTGTCTATCTCATTGTCGATCCTTGCATCTGATGAAATGGTGCAGCCGAGATAGGTAAACTGGTTGACCGTTTTGAGTTTTGTGTGCCCGATGGAGATGTGGGGGGGCTGATAGTCATGGTAGGGAGCTGGCTGATGGAGGACCTCCGTTTTCTTCAGGCTGACTTCCAGGCCAAACATTTTGGCAGTTTCCGCAAAGCAGGATGTCAAGCGCTGAAGAGCTGGCTCTGAATGGGCAACTAAAGCGGCATCGTCCGCAAAGAGTAGTTCACGGACAAGTTTCTCTTGTGTCTTGGTGTGAGCTTGCAGGCACCTCAGATTGAAGAGACTGCCATCCGTGCGGTACTGGATGTAAACAGCGTCTTCATTGTTGGGGTCTTTCATGGCTTGGTTCAGCATCATGCTGAAGAAGATTGAAAAGAGGGTTGGTGCGAGAACACAGCCTTGCTTCACGCCATTGTTAATGGAGAAGGGTTCAGAGAGCTCATTGCTGTATCTGACCCAACCTTGTTGGTTTTCGTGCAGTTGGATAATCATGTTGAGGAACTATGGCTCTTTAGTTCTATGTTTGTGGACTTCAAGAGGACCAGAAACAACCACCCTCCACTACACATTAATAACTTGGTAGTGGAGAGGTAGAGAGCATTAAGTTTCTTCGAGTCCAGATAACAAGACCCAGACACACATCTCTTCACTTGTCAGGAAGGCGCAACAGCAACCACACTTCCTGAGAAGACAGACATGGGCAAGGCTCCTGACAACCATCCTGTCAACTTTCTACAGGAGCTTTAATGAGAACAACCTGGCCAGCTGCATCACAGTGTGGTACGGTTGTATTAGAGCATTGGATTGGAGGTCAATCCACTGGACCATAAAAGTGGCAGAAATGATAATTGGGGTCTCCTTCCCCTCCATTGACATTATCTACCAAGAAAGTTGTTTGAAGAGTGCGCATAAAATTGTAGAGGACCCCTTCCACCCTGCACAGAGCATCTTTCAGCTGATACTGTCGGGAAAGAGTTACAGGAGTATCAGAGCTAACACCACCAGTCTGAGGAACAGCTTCTGACCACAGACAGTGAGAATGCTGAACAACTGAAGGAATTGCTTGCACTAACCATCTGAGAGTTAACTATTCATGAAACAATATTCATTTATTTTTATATGTGTACTTCATATGTATTCTGTTTAATGGTTGTGTTTTTTGCACGAAGGATCAGAGAACACTGCTTCATTACAACCAGATGATAATAAACTTGAACTTGAACTTTTAAGCATAAAGTATTCACCACTTTCTGAGAAGTGAATTATTTCTATTTATAGAGATTAGGTGTACTGCAAGTCTCTGTAAGACCCGACTAGGTGACAGATTACTTTTAACTGTACCCCTGTGTATTCTCTGTAATATTCTATGTTATTCTGTAACAGAAATGTAATTTGAACAACTCTAAATATTTAAGTTTAGAGATGTGAAAAGGTTAACCTCATCGGCAAACAGTTGCAAATTTATATCAATTAAGTCATTACAGAACTTGGAATTATTGGTACACCTTTCAATCCTATTATTAAAGTCAGTCTGTGTTCTGCCGTTTATCTGCATACTATATCATCTGTTGTAATTTATTAACCAGCTCAATATTCTACCTCAATTTTCCTGAGTTTCATGTTTAATTAAGTCTTTGTTGAGAGATCTTAAAATATGACTCCTAATACCCTTATAAAAAATATCATCAGTCTCCTACCCACTGATTCCATTTCCTCTCCAAAAGGGAAAAATATACTGTATATACTTTACAAGTCCATCAAGACAAACTGAAATGTTTTAGTGCAAGAACATTCTGCTTTTGTCACTTATATTTTCCAAATAAATAGCATTGGGTCCTGTACTGTAAGGAGTTTGTATGTTCTCCCCATGTCTGCATGAGTTTCCTCCTGGTGCTCCAGTTTATTTGCATACTTCAGAATGTACAGGGGTTGTAGGTTAATTGGGCAGCATGGGGTCATGGGCTGGAAGGGCCTGTCACCATGCTGTGTGTCTAAATTTAAATTTAAAATTTATAATTGGGGGATCTGAAGTGTTATGTGATGTTCTAATTTATTCTCTAGATGCTGATAGGTCTCCCTTGAATTTTCAGATTTTTCTATGTTTCGTTCTCTTTTTGTCATTTTCTCTCATGCTATGATTTACATTAGATATGAGCTTAAGGATGGTTATAATGACACTTCTATTGCCCCATAAGGCTGCAAGCAAATTCAGCAATCATGTCTCAGGTAGATGTATTCAACTAGCTAAGACAGAAGTGGAGATCCATTTCGCTTGCTTCACGAGCTTATGACAAAATATTGTTTCACAAGCTCATGGAGTAACCATCCAGACAATAGTAAGATATGTTAATTCACGTGACTCTCTCCAAATTACCCTTTTTTTCAGGTAATTCAGTTTTTTCTTTAATTTACCATCTGTAGGCAAGTGACTATCAGGTAGCTCCTCTTTTTTCTCTCAAGAAGTTCCTTGGGATTGCCCCAGTTCAATGCACTGAAGAATCACCTGAGCCATTGAGTTATGGAATTACACAGCATGAAAATGGACTCTTCAGTCCAATCTGGCTGATGCCCTCCTGAGCTTCTCCCATTTACATGCATTTGGTCTATATCTTTCTCAGCGCTTTCTATCAATGAACGTCCAAATGTCTTTAAAGTACACAATTGTACCCACCTCTACCTCTTCCTCTAGCAGCTCATTCCAGATGCCCACCACCCTCTGTGTGAAAAAAGTTGCCTCTTATGTCCTTTCCTCTTTAACCTGAAATATACGTTTTGGTCCTCTTCCTTGAAAAAAAATGATTGCAGCTGCTCTACCTTATCAGTGCCTCTCATGATCTTATAGATATCTGCAAGATATCACTCAGCAATCTTTTTCTCTCCACTTTTACTGTCTTAGGCTATATCAAAGTCAACCACGATTAAAATCCCAACTTCTCTGATTTAGTTTGCAGCAGTCCCCATGAGGGTGGTACCTGCAGTGCAAAGACATGAAGAAAATCTCACGTGTAAAGGGACATACGTTTATTGAGCTTTGGACACTGAGGTAAATTAATCTGCATCTCTGCAAGATATTGTGAGTGGTTCATGTTATCCAGGGTTTTGTGATGGAAATTCATTGTGGCATTATGGTGTTCCATAGTAGGACCAGCTTGGATGAGGATCATCAGTTGAAATGGAGTGTTTTAATATCTTTCTAAAATGTACAGATACATCCGGTTAACCATCCAGTTAAAAGGAAGTAAGTGTTTTTGCATATTAATTAACTTAAAGCCACAATTATATTTTAAAAAGAAACATATTCACAATCATGATAATTCTCATCCTATGACAAGGTGAAGGGGGAAACATTTTCATTCTTCATTTCAGGCAAAGCCGGGGGGGCGGGGGGTCAATTCTTATTAATCCAAGTATTCCTTTTGTCCATCATAGTGGTTCATCTGATACAAATGGTCACTATATTATTGTTTTGGGGAAATTATATAATAAAATGATAGTTTTTGTATTGTTTATGGCCCCAAAAGTTTTTTGATTGTTTTTTTTCTCTTTACCAGATTTGAATTTATACTTTCTGGTGCTAGGTCGGGATTGTAATTGTTGGTTAGATTCTGCTTTGGTCTGTTCATCCCTTTATCCTGTTACAATAAGTAAATCTTCCTCATTAATTCATTTTTTTCTTATCAGATTATGGTATCTCTGACATTTGGTGTTTTCTTCATCCAAGTAGGAGAGAGTATCCTTTCTTTTCAGGCATTCATCACACTTTGTCTTGAATTAGCTATTAATAATCAATTGATCCCATTGATTTGTTTTTGTAATTATCAGAGTATAGTAATATCAGATCACACCCCTGTGGAATTATCCATGACCTTTCCTGGCCTCCTTCAAATAAAAAAATTGGCATTTCAATTTGACTTTTCTATCAGTTGACTTGATGAAATTTATGTAAGAGTAGATAACTTTTTTCTTTAATACAAAAACTTTGTTAGAAATTTCAATTTTGATTGTTTGGGATGCTATGATAGCTTTTCCCAGGGAACAGATTATTTCTTATACTGTGAACATAAAAAAGAAGGCCAATAAAGAGAGATTAGAATTAATTAATCAAATTAACAAATAGATCAACAATATGCTCAAGTTAAAAATGCTGATTTATTTTAAAAATGTGTTGAAATTTAAACTAAATATAACTTCTTTTCAATGTATCTGATTGAACGCCAACTTTTGAAAAAAAAAATCAGTTTTATATTCATGGTGACAAATCTGGGAAGCTTTTAGCTAATCAGATGAGACGTTTTGAAGCCAAGCCACAAATTACAAGGATTGAAATGGATGATGGTTACACCTCTACAGATCATTCCAAGATAAATGATACACTTAGCAAATTTTATTACTGATTTTATACTTCTGAATTTCCAGATGATAGCAGTTTGATGAACAGTTTTTTGGATTGATTAAATATACTCTCACTTTCTTTGATTAACCAAGCAAGATTAGATGAGTCTATATTGCAAGACAAAATAGCTACTGTTATTTCTGCATTGCAATCAGGAAAATTTCCAGGACCTCATGGGTTTCTTATGGAGGTTTTTAAATAATTTTCTCAATTGCTTTCACCACACTTAAATTCTGTGTTATCTGATTCATTTAAGCAAGGTAATTTTTCCAGAAACTTTTAATGAAGCATGTATATATCTCATAGTAAAGAAAGGTAAAGATCCACTGAGTGATCCTAGTACAGGGCCTTTTCTTTATTAAATGTTGATGTTAAAATCTTGTCCAAAGTATTGGCCCCTAGATTGGAGAATATTCTACCATCAATCATTTCTAAAGATCAGACTGGTTTTATTAATATACATCAATTATTGGATATTTTGTATTTATCTCCTAGTGTAGTTTCTGAATGTGTTCTTTCTTTAGATGCAGAGAAAGTCTTTGCTCAGGTGGAATGGAAATATTTATTTGCAATCTTACAAAAATTGAATTTTTGCCCATGTTATTTTTGCATGGATTGAACTCCTTTATTCATTCTCTACAGCTTCAATTCTTACTAATTTTGAACAGTCACAGCCTTTTAATCTCCAATGGGGAACCTGCCAAGGGTGTCTTTTAAGTCCATTACTTTTTTGATTGGGCCAAAGAGACATTAGTGATTGCATTTTGAAGGTGTGAGGATATTTCAGGGATTTGTAGGAAGGGAATTGAACATACAGTTACCCGTTATGCAGATGATCTTTTGCTTTTTATATCAAGCCCTGACACTTCCTTACCGTCCATGCTATCACTACTTTATAAATTTAGTCAGTTTTCAGGTTATAGATTAAATTTGCATAAAAGTGAACTTTTCTGCTTGAATGTTCCTGTGTCAGTATACACTAGTCTCCCTTTTAAGACTGAAAAATCAATGTACCTCTCTCGGTATTACAGTTACACAGAATCATAAGTATCTTTTGAAAGAAGATTTCCTTGCTTTATTAAAACGTGAAATAGTCTCTAATGTGATGGTGGCCCTGTCTATATCTTTGGTTGGTCCTATTAGTTCTATTAAAATGAATATTTTACCAAAATGCTTATATCTTTTTCAATCTGTAACAATTTTCAAACCCAAATTGTTTTTTTGATTCACTTGATTTGGCTATATTATCTTATATATATGGAAGGGTAAGCACCCTTGTCTAAATAAAGTTCATCTTCAAAATTCCAAAAGTAACAGAGGTATGGCACTATCTAATTTCAGATTTTATTATTGGCCGGTCAATATGTGAAACCTTATGTTTTAGTTACATTTTCATAATCGAGTGGACCAACCAGTATGGGTAACAATGGAATTGAATTCTGCTAAAAATGTTTTCTATCTCAGCACTTCTCGGATGCTCACTTGCTTTTTCTTAAAATAAATCACTTGACAATCTGGTTGTCAGACAGACGATGAGAGTTCAGAAACTATGTTGGTTTTTCTTTTTCATGTCCTATTCTGTCCAATCATCTTTCTCAACTTTCTTTACCTGATTTTGCTTTTCACGATTGGTAAACATTGGCTAAAGCTTTGTAATTTACCATTTGTATTTTGCATTCCGTAAATATACTATATATGCACACTTAAGTATATTGAATCAGGTCAAATAGTATAAAAAGAAAGAAAGAGATGGTAGCAGCCCTTCCAGCCCACCAGCTCATACTGCCCAAAGACAACAATTAATCAAAGCACCGACAGAATACCCAAGTATTCAGAGGCACTATTCTTTACTGAAGGAGAACATCTATAAGAGGCAGTATCTTAAGAAAGAACCTCTATCCTCAAGGACCCCCATAACCTAGGCCATGCCCTCTTCACTCTGCTACCATTGGGAAAAAGGTACAGGAGCCTGAAGTTGAGCACTCAGCAGCACAAGGACACCTTCTTCCTCTCTGCCATCAGATTCCTGAATAATCAATGAATCACAGACACTAACTCAATTTGCCTTTTTTCCTTTTCTTGCCCTACTTTTATTTATTTTGAAATAAGGTTTATATAAAGGTTTTCACTGTGATGATGCAGTGAAAAGCAAATTTTGTGTCATGTTCATGACAATAAATTCTGATTCTGATAGTTGTGACAATACTGGCTGTATTTTCTCCAGAGGAGGACTCCAGTAGAGTTCTCCTTATTCCCATCTTGCCAATCACAACTCGGCAGAGGACTGTGCTTTTTCCAACCCTGTCAATTTAGTCTCCCAATAGTTTCTGTGCATCTTCCTCTGTCTTACAAGGTTAGGCTTTTCTTTAGGGTGGTAGAAGTCCTCTGTAGCCAAAGTCATTGCTTCCAGTAGGCCAACTTTGGCAACTCCTGGTGAGGAGAGAGCCATAAAAGAAAATCACAGACAAGCACATTCTCATCTCCAACCAGGGTTGAAACCCATACATATTGCAAGTGGAGTTGCTAAAAAGTACTTCAGAGAACTAAGCCTGGCTAACTTCCGATTACTTTAGCAAATTGTCGAGATATCATTCATCTTCCTTTGGCTTGGCTTCGCGGATGAAGATTTATGGAGGGGTAATGTCCACGTCAGCTGCAGGCTCGTTTGTGGCTGACAAGTCCGAAGCGGGACAGGCAGACACGGTTGCAGCGGTTGCAAGGGAAAATTGGTTGGTTGGGGTTGGGTGTTAGGTTTTTCCTCCTTTGTCTTTTGTCAGTGAGGTGGGCTCTGTGGTCTTCTTCAAAGGAGGTTGCTGCCCGCCGATCTGTGAGGCGCCAAGATGCATGGTTTGAGGCGATATCAGTCTACTGGCGGTGGTCAATGTGGCAGGCACCAAGAGATTTCTTTAAGTAGTCCTTGTACCTCTTCTTTGGTGCACCTCTGTATCGGTGGCCAATGGAGAGCTCGCCATATAACACGATCTTGGGAAGGCAATGGTCCTCCATTCTGGAGACGTGACCTACCCAGCATAGTTGGATCTTCAGCAGCGTGGATTCGATGCTGTCGGCCTCTGCCATCTCGAGTACTTCGATGTTGGTGATGAAGTTGCTCCAATGAATGTTGAGGATGGAACAGAGACAACACTGGTGGAAGCGTTTTAGGAGCCGTAGGTGATGCTGGTAGAGGACCCATGATTCGGAGCTGAACAGGAGTGTGGGTATGACAACGGCTCTTTATGAGGCTAATCTTTGTGAGGTTTTTCAGTTGGTTGTTTTCCAGACTCTTTTGTGTAGTCTTCCAAAGGCGCTATTTGGCTTGGCGAGTCGGATCTCATTCATCTAACACAAACCAAAACATGATCCTAAGAACCATCAGTCTAAAAAGACTTGATATAATATTGATAGTTCCTATAACACACTGAATGGATCCATCATTAGCTACTGCATTATTTTCCTTTGATTTCTCCTGTCATTTATTGTAGGCTGAATTGTTATCTTAAGGCACGAGTGGGTTTGAAATGTAGTGCAGGAAACTCAATGCACGTCCCTGGAGTTGTTAACAATGAACGAGTAGATGTCTGAGCATGTTTATATTTGTCTTGGAAAGAGGATAGTTGTTGTCTTAATTCCTAGTTTCCAAATTATAGTTCTGTTTGAAGCTTAGGAAATTGGAAGGAAATATATATAACAAATAAATAATGCTGGGTAATTGCAATGTTAAAATAAAGATAAATATTCAGGGACATTTAATTCCCTGAACAATTTTATAAAATCTCAGAATATCTGGCTCAGAGATTTAATGAAAGGGAGATGATTGAACATAAGCAGTCGAACTGAACTTAATACTCTTTCAACAACTAAAGTGCAGGGATTTCAACACACATATATCTACTTCATCTTTCAAAATGAAGAGTTTTTTTTTCTTTTGTACCAGCCAAAGATTGTTCTTTTTCAATCTATGCTGAGGAAAACCAGAGCATATGATTACATTCCATTGCATCATGACTCTTAAGTTATGTTTCTCATGGGCAGTGAGAATGCTGAATGCCCAAAGGAACTGCTTATACTAACCATCCCAACTTACATATTCATAAAGCAGTATTTATTTATTTATTTATTTGTATTTGTGAGTACTTGTCCTGCATATATATTTTTTGTCTGTATATGTGTTATGTCTGGTTGCTTGTCTGCATGTTGTAATGTAGATAAATATTGGGAGAGTTTGGTAAAATTAGAGTAGGTTACATACATACACACATTTTAAAACAGATTTTATTTGAAATACTGAAGAATTCATATTCAGTGAATTTACATAAACTATGGAGAATGCTATGCACATTTCACAAGTAGGTGCTAATTGAAATGACATCATTAAAGCAACAAGGAGGAGACACTGGCAGTTAAAAAACTCTTTGCAAGGGATTTGACAGAGTGCATAGAAAGGTTACCCCCTGGGTTTTGTTTACCTAAAAGCAACAGCTTGACCAAGAAGACTGACTCCTATTGTTTGCTGGAGAAGGACAGGGGTTTTGCAAGTGAGAGAGTCACATGGACTTTTTGGCAGTCTGAGTTGGGGGGAGAGAGAGAGAGAGAGGGGTGTAACAAACTCTCTCAGCTAATGTGTGTGACACTGAATGCAGCTGAACAGTACAAGCCAGGAAGCTTGTTGGAACTGAAACAGAAAAGCTCCAGAGCAGTGGATGGCTGGAAGTTCTATCTGTCTGATGTTTCTCTTGGAATAAGTGGAACAGAAAGGAACTCTGTACTAGCCTGAAAGAAAGAGGTTATCATCTGGAGAACCCTGATGGGGCACATTCATCAGCAAGACATTAAGGTGACTAATGGTGGTACCTCAGTTGTGGAAATCCTGGAACAACAAATCTCTCTCTGCAAACCCTACAAGAACCTTCCTGAATGGTAAGCATTTACCTTTCGAGAACCAAAGCCTGGTGAACTTTATACATGTTAAATTCTTTGAACAGTATAAGAATTGCATGCAACCAGAGAACTTGGAAGAAGGAAAAGTGAGATTGAACTGTGAACCAAATAACTTTTCTTACATTTACACACACATAACATACATGTATGCCTAGAATTAGAAGGGGGTTAAGTTAGGTTTAGTTAAGTTAATAGAGATAAGTTAAAGTTTGATTTTGTTTTCATGTTTAAAGATAATTAAAACAACTTTTGTTTAACTGTTTGTCGTGGTGAATATCTATTGCTCCTGGATTTTGGGGTTCTTTGGGCTCTTAACAAAGTATTGTACGAAGGACTTGACTTTGAGATGTTGGTGTAATGCAGATTTCTCCCTTAAATGCAGGTCATAAGCCTAATTGATCAAAGATGAACACACACACACACACACACACACACACACACACACACACACACACACACACACACACACACACACACACACACACACACACACACACACACACACACACACTTCAATTTGAAAGATACATTTGTGAGCTGTGACATTAACTCTTCAATAACGTCCAGTGACAATGGAATGTTAGTTTATCATCTCCAGGCTTTTCCCTACTTGAGCAGGTAGCACAATCCCTCTGGCTCACTAGTAATTTAAGATGTCATTGATTACTTCGGGATTAGGTATGGATTAAAGTAAACTTTGGGTCATTGTGTGGGAGTGATTGTAAGGTTTCTAACTTTCTGATGCGCGGTATGAAATCTATAATTTCTGCTTTCTCACAGCTGTGAGCACCTGGGCTGGATTCTGATCTCGAGGGTGATGTGTGCTCAGTTTGCAAGTTCCCTCCACGATGATATGAGATTCCACCAGATGTTTGTTTCCTTCCAAATCCCTAGGACATCCTGCTAGATTAATTGTCTGCTGTAAGATATTCCTTTGCACAGGTTGATGGTAAAGGGAATCAAAGAGATGTAGACAGGCATGTGTGAGAGAGTATGCAAAAAAAGAAATGGCAGTGCTGCTGGCACTGCTCTAACAGCAGTGCTACTGTTGGTGTGGATCCAGGGAGAGCAGGGAGTGAAGTCACAGCACTCCCCCCTGGGGTCTAACCTCCCAGTCTGACTCCCATTGGATCTGTACAAGCCTGTTAAAGGAGCTGACAGTGGTTTATTTTAAAATTCTGTGACTCTGCAGTCTAGGCCCCAGATGGTGGAGCCTATGATCACCAGTGGCCATGAGGGGTTGCAGACATTGGGGAAGTAGAGGGCTGACATAGGACACCAGAAAATGGAGAGACTTTCCCCCCTGTTTGAGAAGGAGAAGCAGAGGAGATGACTCACGGGACAGTGATCATGACGGCAGATCAGTGAGGAGCTCTGAAGCTGAAGAATACACTGGTGGCAGGCTGTTGGTGACCTGAGATGAGGAACACACGCAGGTAGTGGGTTGCTGGAAACTGGAGTCATAGGACTCACACCAGGCTGCGGATTGCTGGAGACTCAAGACTGGCAGAGGAGGTACAAGGTATCGGAACAAGAATGCAAGAGGGCACTGGAGGTTTCCTGATTGTGTCAGAGGTGTGCATCTGGAGCTCGGGTTGCTGATGGTTTGGATTGAAGTCTGTGTGGCTGTAGTGGCTGCGGGAGTGCTGGAGGGGAAATTAAGGATATTCAGTGAATGGGGGATTCTCTTTTGCTTCTCTTTCTCTGGGTGTAAAAGGCACTGGGCAATTTTTGCTGACAGTGATCTTTGACTAACTTATGGTAGACTAAAGGAAATTTTGTGTAATATCACATTTTCTGTTTTATTACGTTACAATAAAAAATTCTTGAATAACATGCAGGAGTGCATTGAACTGAGTGGATGCATGGGACTAATGGATTGCCTCCCCAGAGATACTTCAACTGGCCTTCTTTGATGTAAAGAAGTAAAAGGGAATATCTGCTGTCTTATTACAATTATAGCCAAGATTTTTGCCAATGGTTATGATAGCATTTTTGCTTCATCTGCTTCATTCCATGCCCTAAAGACATTATTCAATCCAGCCAATGTTTCCAAATGAGTGAATTAGTGAATCAGGTCAAACGACGATTGAAAATTCATAATATTGGGGCCAATGAGTGCACAAGAATGAGGTCTAGCTGAGTTCACAATCTGTGGAATTTGTTGCCACAGGTGGTTGTGGAGGCCAAATCATTGGATGTATTTAAGGCAGAGATTGATCGTTTCTTGATTAGCCAGGTCATCAAAAGACCCTTTTAGAAAGCAAAAAAATCTGAAAGTAAAGGCGGAGATTCTCCGCACTTACATCACAAACCTTACATTTGTAAATGGTCTGTGAGCAGCTCCAAGGCACAGACATCGATCTTTCTGTAGGCTTGTGTCAGAGGTGGAGCGGAGCACTCCTCCTTGCTCCTTAAATGTTCAGCCACTGCAAGTGGCTGGATAGAAGTGGGCTGATGACATCATGATGATGCTGTCAGCCCGTGACCCAGGACTGTTTAGTGAACGTATTATGCCAGAGTATCGCGGAATAGTCATCATCGGTGTGACCACCGCCGTTACCCACAGCCGCACCTTAGGGACCCCAGTCTTGCTGCTCCGCTCATTCGTCCTTCTCAATTTCCCGGTCACAATGGGTCAGAATCACAAAGCCGGGGTCCCGAAAGTGCGGTGGCCGGTGGCGGTGGCGGCCACATCGATGATGAGTATTTTCACTGATGATTTGCAATATCCAGAACCAAGTACTAACAGGTGAGTGAGAGTGAAATATAAACACTGTGAAAATGATCAATGGCTGACTTACTTACCCATAATTTCACACGCAACTGGAACTCCTCTGTATATTCCAGAATGGTTCCAGCTGCCTGGGCAATTATGGGTAACAAAATTGCCCATTGCTCATTGTGTATTTATGCTGGACGGCACCACGGCAACTGTCACCCCACCTAGAGCAGCTCCAGAGGATGCACTGAGCTGCTGCTAAGCATAAAAGTGATGCTGAAGCAGCCTTTTAGAGCTGCTCTATAAAAAGGTAAATTAAATTTTTTTCTCCACAGATGGAGCTGGTCTCAAAGCAAAGGCCCTCCATAAAAAATACCTAAAGGTTATGGGGAGAAGGCTGGGCAGTGGGGCTGAGTGGGAAAATGGATCAATTCATGATTGAATGGCAGCCAGACTCGATGAGCTGAATGGCCTATTTCTGCTCCTATTGTCTTATAGTTTATATGATGATCTCTCATCTTTGTCAATATTTGTTATAACTGTTTTTTATTTCCAGATTTTATTTAAAACAATTTAATTTTTCAGACTCACCAGAAAGAATTGAAGTCATGTTATTCTTGGATTATTAAGACAGGTCTTGACTATAGCCATGAGAGTATCCATGAGTGGCTTCATATAAGGCCTTCAAAAATCATAAATTATTTTTTGGAGTAGGTTGGCTTTCAGTTAGCTTATAATTTTCACAAAGCAGAGTGAGGCAAAATATATATAAAGTTCTTGCCTCCATCCACTGAACACTTGTGGTTTATTTTATGGTGCCCATTTCTGAATTGTTCTTTGTACACAGAAAGAGGAAAAAAAAAGAATGATTTATTTTAAAAACACTAATTAAACATTCTCTGACATCAGTTACCAGTAAATAACAAATACAAGTGTCATGTGATCACCGAATGAAATTTACAGATTTCAAGGCAGAAAGCTATTAACTTAGTGTTGTAAACACCATCACATGCAATAGAGCATTCAACAAATTGTACAATTCAACCTTGACCAAGCAATGCTAATGGTACCCTTCAACTGCATACAGCAGACAGTGAAACTGAGTGTTATGTACAACTACTTTTAAAATATGCTTTTCATTAAACATTAACTAAATGGGAAATGGTCTGCTTTGCTGAATAGTATTGGTGGGTCATGAATATTTCTAGTAGCTAGAGCTACATGCCAATGACATTCCACGCAGTGGGACATGTCTATTATTTTAGTATTTTCAGTGGAGATCATTACTAGTTTAATGAGCTGTCTGAAATTTAATTATACTGTTCATATTTAGTGGTTCGGTCTGTAAGAAAATGATCAAATAATAATTTACAAGAAGGCACAATATGTGGGAGCCTGCAAGTGCAAATCTGAAATCTACAGGAAATTCAAAGAGTGGGAAAAAAAAGAATTGAAAGGAGAAAGAATTTCCAGCTCAAAGCCATTAAACTCAGTTCATATTCTTTACAGAGACCAGAGCAAAGTACTTTAAAAAGAGATTTGCAGTTCCGAGCTTCAAAGTCAATGGGAAATATAAAGAAAGTTTCAAGTGCAAATCCTGGAACCACATCCAACAGGAAATTTATGGAGAAAAAGAACATGTTGGAGCTTAAGAAAAAAATTATCCAGCGGGGAACAGCTTTTCAGCTGAAATACAAAAATCACCCAGCCAAACTGGAAAATCCAGGTAGGCTTCAGCCATATGAAACAGGCCAAATCCCTTCATACCAATCAGCCTGCCATCAAAGTTGATGAAAGGCATTGCCTGGTGTTCCACCAGGAGAGCTTGCCTGCTGAGCTGAAGTTGAGTTCTGCTGGAAACACTCATCATAGCTTGAGTCCTAAAACTCAATTTAAGGGCAGAATGCCAGACAGAAGGTAATGGTGATTGTTCTGAGCTTCAAGATGTAATCTGATTGGGGAAGGCTGACATCAATGAGGGCTTGTGGGAAAACTCTCCACTGAGTGCAGTCACACTTTTAATGCTAAGTCAGAACTGTCACTGAGAAGATGGCTTTGAGCCACCTTGAACCATCACACTCTGGACTGCTCTTGAGTTAGAAATTGCAAGCTTTTGACCCAGCATCAATGAAGGAATATAGTGGGACTAAAGGGGAACATGCAAGTGCTGGTTTGCCCTTGTCCTTCCTGGTGGAAGAGTTCCCAGTCTTGCTCCAGTAGGTATTTTATCAAATGCCTGAATTTTGCTTTGCAGCTGGTAGAAAGTGTTTGGGAAGTCGGGAGATAGGCCATTTGCCATATTGTCACCTGCCTCTGACCTACACAAGTGAAAAAAAATTAAGGGATGGACAATAATTGCTTATACTGTACACATCATCTGAATGAATGAAAAATATTGGTATGTTTTAAACCTACAATAATATGTTTTTTATAAATTTAAACAAATATTACTATAGTCTCTTTGAAGTGGTTGGTGCAAATGCTAACTTTACATCGAAGAAGAATTAAATCTGGTTTTCAAATATGATCACAATCTCCGACAATGGGTGTGATCTGTGAAACAATCATTGAGATATTAGGTGCTTGTGCAATTTAATGCTTGGGCACCATTGGTGTGTTTCAGTAAGAGTTCGAAGTGTAGAGAAGGCAATATCACCATGTGGTGGCATTTTCCAGACATCTGGAACTTTCCTGTGTGTTTTTTTCTTCTCATGGTTATGTTAAAATTAGACAGCCTGGGGCCAATGGCTACAGGCCAGTGTTTGGATGGAATGCCTGAATATTAGTTGGCATGGCCAATAATTAGATTGCTTTGCTTTATGGAAATTGTTCAAAATTGTTCTGAAGCTTTCATCTTCACTCCCAACTGCACATGCGCGCGTGTGCGCACGCACACACACACACACACACACACACACACACACACACACACACACACACACACACACACACACACACACACACACACACACACACACACACACACACACACACACACTCTCTCTCTCTCTCTGAAAAAAATTCAATTAATTTCACCCCCTTTTCCTTTTGAAATTCAGCGGAGAATCGAGTACTGTCTGCAAGAAAAACAGAATGTTGGAGAAACTCAACAGGTCAAACAGTGTATTTTATGTAGCAAAGCTAAAGATACATTACCAATGTTTCAGGCTTCAGCCCTTCATCAAATCTTGATGAAACGGTCAAGCTTGAAATGTTGGTTATGTATCTTTGTTTGACCTGCTGACTTTCTCCAGCATAGTATTTTTACTTCAAAAATTGTTTGTAGATTTAAGTATTTTACTGTTCCCTACAAAAAAAAAAGTTTGTATGTTTTCCCTTTTCTACATAGGTTTCCTCCTCTGGTTTCTCCTACCATTTAAAACATATGAAGGTTGTAGGTTAATTGGATACAATTGGACAGCACGGGTCCATGGGCCAGAAGGGCCTGTTACCGTGCTGTATGCCTAAATTAAAAAAAAAATAAAACATTTGGAACTAATATATTCCAAAAAAAGAGAATCAACAGTGCTAGTCAGTCAGAAGATTCAAGTGGGAGGTGGCTTCACTTAGTTTCTGGTTTAAAATATATACAAGACAAGCTTTGATGATGAACACCTAGACCTGTTCTTCATTATTGTCTTTTAAACTGCATAACTCTGCTGTTTGAGGAATGAAGTCGCTTGTTTGAACATCTCTATTTAATGGCAAAACATCATAGGATCTGCATCATTTGGCACGAGTTACAACACATAAGCAACTTAATAAGCTGAAAAAAAGTGAACCTGACTTGGTTATAGTCTCAATCTACAAATATATTGCAACTTTGGAAACTGCACATTGTTATGAATAATTTGCAAGTAAGTGGTCAATTTTCAGTAAGTTCTTTGTCCTCTTTAACCAATAGATACGTTGACCTGTTAGCTCTCAAGAAGTGGTTGTTTAGCTCCCCCTTGTGAACCATACCATTAGATTAAAGTCAACATTATGATTTACTTTTAAGTAGTGGACAAAAAGTAGCATTACATCTTTGGTGGAACACAATTTTAATGAACTGGGCTCGATTGTCCATGTGGGATCTGCATATGAATTCTCCCATCTTCCAAAGACCTGCTGGGTGATAAGTTAAGCAAATGCTGTATATTGTACTTAGGTGTGTGGCTGGAGATTCAGAAGGGTAGATGGTCATTGTTGGGTATGAGAGAGAGAATAAATTAGAGGGAAATAAACTGGGTGATGGAAATGCACTGAGAGGTAGTACAGACTGAACTGGCTGGACGGCAATTTGAAAAACACAGCAATTAGGAATAAAATTCAGACCATCACCCAAGATCCATTGAAGTATCATGACACAAATGCTTTTATTTTAATTTTATTATCTTTCCTCTGCAGACCCTTTTGAAAAACCATTGATGTCCCAATTAACATTATTTAACAAATGAATGGAAGCAGAAATATAATATCCAGTGCCAAAGCTTCCAAACAATAGGACAATCCATTTTAAATACCAATAACTCTCTTGAATTGGTTTGTAATGTTCCAATTTGCCAACTTGATCCTGGCAGAGGTAAACACTCTAATCCTCTCAGTACCTTGTGTCAGTACATCAATGTTTAATATCCGACCATTTTCTTTTGCAAGTGCCTTTCTCCATTCTATTAGCAACGCCATATTCTTGCAGGTCATAAAGAATGAGTTTTCTTTCTTTAAAAAAAAATCAATTATATACTCAAAACATTATTTTATGTTATGAGACTAATGTGCAGTTATGGATACAAAACAGTTGTCAAAACAGTTGTTCCCTTCAATTTATTAAGAAGAGAGAAATATTTTAGGTCAGTAATAAATCAACAGATAGATGATATGTGCCAAGTAATTATTTAGATAGTCCCATGTTAATGATACTCAGAAATACTAACAAGTTGGCAACACCATTGTTTCCTTAGGGCTGGCATGTAATTCCATTCAATGAGCAGAGATTAAATAAGCTGGCCCTTTGCTCCAGCGCTTGACATGAGGCTGATTTTAAAAGTGTTTTGTGCAGAATTTTTCCCCTCAGCAACAAATCCAAGAAACGTACACAAAATGGTGCACCTCATTAAGAATACAAAAATAACAGGAACCAGAATACCTGACAAGAAACTTGGAGCATAGTATGCAATTCCATTAAAAAACACTAAATTGGTTCCAAGCATTAGCTCCCACACACATGAATATGCTCTCCAATTGGCCTGAGACACAAAATTTTGGAAAAGCAATGACCAATATTGTTGCCTTGCATTAAGCGGCATTTATGATATTTTTGGAAAATCTTTGTAATTAATGTTAAAAAATGATACAATGATCTAATTTACACAGAAGTGTCCTCCTAATATCGTTATAAAATATAAAGCTGAAGCATCAGTACTATTTCTCTCAGCACAAATTGCTATCTAATCTGAGAATTTCCTGAATTTTCTATTTTTATTTCAGATTTCCAAAATCTTTACTACTTTTCAAGATTTAATTATTGTCATGTCACAGTACAGAACATGTCATTATATATGTAAGGCAGAGTTGCTATTAGTGAAGCCTAGCGCCCCTTACAGTAAGAGAGGAAGAGAAGCAAAAGAGAGTTCCTTCAGAGTCACTGAATGTCTATGGATTCATCTCTAGTGCTCCGGCAGCTTCTGCAGCCACACAGACTCCTGTTCGATCCATCAGCAACCCCAGCTCCACATCCAAAATTTTGACATGATCAGGAAGCTTTCAGTGGCCAAGGCCATTCGGGAGCCCTTCTTGCCCTCAGCACCCTCTCAAATCCCGGCTCAAATTTCCTGATTTCCAGCAGCCCACAGTCTGTGTGGGTCCATTAGCAGCTGAGTCCTTTGCTGGTTCGCTGCCGTGGTCACCCTCCCTGTATGGTCATCTCCTCTGTACCTCCTTCTCAACAGGAGGGAGGTGGTGTTCTCCTTGTGTATCGTGCCCTGTGCCAAGCCACTGCTCCCCAGACTCTGCAACCCTTGTGGCCATTGCTGAGCACAGACGCTATGATTTTGGGCAGAGACCTCTGCCTTTACAGGATTTTATTTATAAACACTGTTGGCACCTTTAACAGACTGTTTAAAACCTGAATAGAGCTGCCGGCATTAAGACTGGGTGGTTAAACTCTTCAGATCAGAGCTGTGTCTCTGGTCTCCCGGGTCTGTGCCCACAGCGACACTGCTGTTACAGTAAATCTGACAGTGCTATCCTTATAGTTTGGACTATGATTTTTTTGGCTATTTTTAGGATTATTTGTAGGATTTGGAAATCAGATCAAAATCAGCAAGCAAGAATTTTGCCCATTGGTACCAAATTTACCAAACTTCCTTCCCACCATTTCCTGTTTCCAACTGGTTGCCTTTCAAATTAACCTGTTTATGGTGAAAGTGAACAGACCTGTTCTTTTTGGCTTCTGAGAGTTGAGTTTTGAAATGTCAGATAGATTCCAGCCAATCTGCTAAATTAGTTGGCTCATCTCTTGTCCTGCTGTTACATATGAAGAGGAGATAATGTGTGAAATTGAGAGCAGTGTCAGAGGAGGTAGTTTAACAATGGACATACACAGCTGGGGAAATTCATATTCAGTCTAGTCGGAGTTCCTCTAAAATATTCAACTGAGAATATCTTCATAACAGAAATTATGTTGGTTGATTTTGAACAATCAATGTTATATATAGAGAGCAATGCTTAAAGTGTATACAAGCACTTGTGAATGTGGTTATCATTACATTTTTATGAAGTGTTTATATGGTGCTGCAAGTTTATAACATTGTGTTTGGCATTTTGAGGAAGTAGTTCCACATTGCCTGATAAAACAGTGTTATTCATTTGTTTAACCAAAGAGTTTGAGTTCATTGTCTAATGCATAAGTGCAAGGTACACGTGTCTGAAGTTTTTACTTGATTCAGCTAAACAGTTACCTGAGGTAGTACAACAATCACCGTATACATTAAATTAACCCAGTACTGAAGGAGATAATAAAGATAAAGTATAGAGGGAAAAATATTGACTATTACAGGTAGTGCAAGAAAATAAAGTGGTGTTTCAATAGTATATTGAATAGTGTAGTATATAGTCGGATCTTCTCGGCTGTCTCAGAGTTGTGTATGTTTCAGGTACCATGGGGGGGGGGGGTTTCAAGAGCCTGATAGATGTTGGATAAAACCTGTTCTTGAATCTGGAGGTGCTGGACTTCAGATTTCAGTTCCTCAGTGTGAAGAGGTTGTGACCAGGTTGATGGGGGTCCTTAATGATACTTGTGGCAGCGGCTCATGAAGATAACTTCAAAGGATGGAGCTTCTCAGAGGGTCAGGCAGCATCCATCGAGTGAAATGGACACTCAACATTTAAGATTGGGATTCTTTTTGAGACAGAATACAGAATACTACAGCACAGTGCAGGCCATTCGGCCCTTGGTGTTGTATCGACTCATATATTCCTTTAAAAATTATGAATCCCTCCCTATCCCATAATCCTCCATGTGCCTGTCTAAGAATTTCTTAAATGCCCCTAATATTTCAGCCACCACCACCAACCCGGGAAGGTTTTCCAGGCATCCACAACTCTGCAAAAAAAAACATCCTGGTATCTCCCCTAAACTTACCTTCCTTCACTTTGAACACATGTCCTTTTTTATTTGCTGTTCCTGCACTTGAAACAGGCACTGGTTGTCCACCCTATAACCTTGTAACCTCTCATAACCTTGTAGACCTCTATCAAGTATCCTCTCATCCTTCTACACTCCAAAGAGAAAAGTCCCACCTCTGCTAATCTTGCCTTGTAAGAGTTGTTTTCTAATCAAGGCAACATCCTCTGCACCATAGCTTCCACATGCTTCCTATAATGAGATGACCAGAAGAGAAATCAATTCTCTAAGTGTGGTCTTACCAGAGATTTGTAGAATTTCAGCATGACCTCACTACTCAATGCAGTCCCCATTATGAAGCCCAACATCCCATCGGCCTTTTTAACTATCCTATCAACCTGTATGGATTTGAACCCCAAGGTCCTTCTGTTCATCCACACTACCAAGTAACCGACCATTAACCCTGTATTCGGCCTTCTGGTTTGCATCACCTCACACGTATCCAGATTGAACTCCATCTGCCAATTTTATGCCCAACTCTGCATCCTATCTACATGGTCTTGTAACCTCCAACAAGGTTTAGTTCCATCCACACCTCCTCCAACCTTCGTGTCATCCACAAATTTTCTGACCTATCCTTCTTCCTTTTCATCCAGGTCATTTATAAAAATCACAAAGAGCAGGGGTCCTAGAACAGATCCTTGTGGCACTTCACTAGTGACTGACCTCCAAGCAGAATACTTCCCTTCCACTACTACTCTCTGCTTTCTTCCTACAAGGCATTTTTTTATTCACTCAGCCAAGATTCCATTAATCCTGTGCCTCCTGACTTTCTGAATTTCTTTCATGGGGGACCTTGACAAATGCCTTGCTAAAATCCATCTAGACCACATCTACCACCCTACCCTCAACAATTTCTTTTGTTACCTTCTGAAAAAACTCAATTAGGCTCGTTAGGCATGAATTTCCCTTCACAAAGCCATGCCGATGATCCTTGAGTAGACTGTACTTCTCCAAATGCTCATAGATCCTATCCTAAAGAATCCTCTCTATTAGTTTGTACATCACTAACGAAGGACTCACTGGTCTATAATTGTCAGGATTCTCCCTATTACCTTTTTTAAAAAAGGGGACTATATTTGCCATTCTCCAATCCTCTGACACCTCCCCTATGGCCAAAGAGGACTCAAAGATCATAGCTACTGTTCCAGCTACCTCTTCTCTCACTTCCCACAGCAGCCTGGGATATATTATGTCTGGGACTGGGCACTTATCAATCTTAATGTTTTTAAGGAGATCCAACACTTACTCCTATCTCCACATTGTCCGAGATACAGGTCTGTTCAATTTCGACCTCACCGTGATCAAGGTACTTTTCTCTTGTGAATACTGATACAAATATTAATTTAGGTTCTCCCCAACTTCTTCTGCCTCCAGGCACACATTACCTCCTTTATCCTTTAGTGGCCCCTCCTTCATTCTCGACATCCTTCAGTTCTTCACATATGCATAGAACCCCTTGAGTTTCTACTTAATCCTACATGCCAAAGCCTTCTCATGCCCCCTCAGAGTTCTCCTAAATCCTTTCTTAAGCTCTTTCCTGGATACCATAAACTTCTCATTAGTCCTTCTTGCTTCCTATATCTAACATATGCTTCCTTCTTTCTCTTGCCTATTTGCCTGACCTGTTTAATCAGCCACATTTCCCTGTTCCTACCATATTTTTCTTGTCCCAGTGGGACAAATCTTTCTTCACCCCTGAAAAATGGTCCCTAAACTTCCTCCACATTTCTTCTGTGATTTTACTCTTAAACATCGGTTTCCAATTTACTCTTGCTAGTTCCTGTCTCATCCTTTCAAAATTAGCCTTTCCTGAATTTAACATTTTTTAAAATCCTTTTCCATAGCTATGCTGAAGCTAAAGGAATTGTGGTCACTTTCACCAACATGCTGCTCCCACCGAGAGGTCCTCCACCTGACCAGGTTCATTCTCCAGTTTGGCCTATCTTTTCCTTGATCAGACCACATACTGTGTCAGGAATCCTTCTTGTATATACCTGACAAATTCAGCCCCATCCATTCCTCTTGCAGTCAGGAGGTGCCTGTCAATATTATGGAAGTTGAAATCACTCATAACTACAACCCTGTATTTCCTGCACCATTCCAAAATCTGCCTGCTTATCTGCTCCTTGGTGTCCCGAGGGCTATTAGGGGACCTAGAGACTACTCCCTTCCTATTTCTGACTTCCACACACACCGACACAATGGACACTTCCTCTGCAGCATCCTCCCTTTCTATAGCCATGATACTATCCATGACCAGTAAAGCTACTCTCCACTTCCCCCCCCAACACCCCCCTCCTTTTCTACCTCTCTTCCTATTCCTTTTAAAATACATAATCGCTGGTACCTGCATCAGCCAATCCAGCCCTGCCTCCAACTAAGTTTCAATAACAGCCACAGCATCGTAGTTCCATGGATTGATCCATGCTCACCCCCTTTATTCCTAATACTTCTAGTATTAAAATAGACACATTTCAACCCCTCTAACTGGCTACCTTTATGTTTTGTCTGCTGCTTGTCCTTTCTCACCAAATTAGAGCACATAGCATCATGCTTTTGTCCTTCTACCCTAATCTTTTCACTCACATTCTGATTCCCACCCCCTGCTGAACTAGTTTAAACCATCCCCAACAGCTCTAGCAAACCTGCCCACCAGGATATTAGTCCTTCAATTCAGGTGCAGCCTGTCCTTTTGGTACAGGTCAGGCTTTCCTCAGAAGAGATCCCAATGGTCCAGAAATCCCTGCCCCCTGCACCAACTCTTCAGCCACCCATTCATCTGCCACAACTTCCTGTCCTTACCCTCTCTGGCATGTGGCACAGGCAGCAATCCTGAGATTACCACCCTTGAAGTCATGCTTTTTAACTTATTTCCTAACTCCCTATATTCCCTCTTCAGGACCTCATCCCTACTCCTATCTATGTCATTGGTCCCCATGTAGAGCACAATATCTAGCTGTTCGCCCTCCCCCTCCAAAATGCTATGAACTTGATTAAAGACTTCTTTGACCCTGGCACTTGAGAGGCAAAATACCACCGGGAGCCTCATTCTTATTCACCAAACCTCCTATCTGCTCTCCTAACCAATGAGACCCCAAATACCATAGCTCTCCTCTTCTTCCCCCCTTCTGTTCTGAGGTGAGGGGCCAACCTCTGTGCCAGCAATGTGACCACCATGACTGGTCCCTGGTAGATTTTCTCCCCCAACAGTATTCAAAACAGTATCCTTGTTGCTGAGGGAATGGCCACAGGGGTGTTCTGCACTGACTGCCTCTTCCCTTTCCCTCTCATAACAATCACCCAGCTACCTGTCTCCTTCCTTTAAGGATGACTGTCTCCCTGAAGCTCCTCTCTGTAACAGGCTTTGCCTCCCTAATGATCCTGAGGTCATTCAGCTCTAGTTGCTGTTCCTTAACAAGGATGCACCCCTTGCAGGTGTAGTCTTTTGATTCTTGAAAAAGGATGCCAGCCCAAAACGTTGACTGCCCATTTCACTCCATGGATGATGTCTAACCTGCTGATTCCATCCAACTCATGATTTCAGCATCTGCAATTCTTGTGTTCCACCTCTCCCTTTGTTTTGTAGTCTTGGGGATAAAGGGGATGTTGAGCTCATGTCACAGCAGCTTTTTCTGCTTTAACTTTTGATTTCTCATCCTCAGTTTTTTTTAATTCAGTCCACTGTCAAATGATGTCAGTGAATAATCTAATTCAGTATCATCTATATTACATCTTTAAAATATTTGTTGTTTTTAAAAGTCAGCTGCATGATCAACTTATTGCTCAGGATCTTGAAGAAAATATAAGACTTTGCCTCCTCAAAATAAAATGAACATTTCAATATAATGATTTAAAGAAATAGATTGTTTTTAATTTGAGAAACAAAATACAGTAAAAATTCCTGGATTAGGGGGATTGGCAGATGCCAGATAAGTAAAATTTACGGTTGCTTGAGACGATGTGTTGCGTGATTAGCGAACTAATGCCAACATGTCACAAATTTAAATCTCTGTATATTTTGTCTATTTATTTTCTGCAATTTTATTTGCTGTTTGCTTGAGGCTGCCAGTTGCATGAATTCTGGTAAAAAAGGGCTCTTACTGTAAATAGTCCATTTTAGTATGCATTCTTGTGATTTACATTTGAACAATCCCAAAAAGAACTATGTGGTACTTATATTTTGATAGCCAATTGACTAATATTGGGTAGGTTCTTAGGCAAGGGAGTAGGGGTAAAAGTGTACCATGTTGTTGAAAAATATGAAACGTAAATCTTACACATTTCTGCAAACAGGAATTGTTTCGTGTTCCTTTGAATGTAAAGCTGGACCAACAAAATTCTGAAATTCCAGCAGCCATCTCAAATAATTTATTCCACAAATCTATAAGCTTTTGTGACAAAATTTCCATCCAACTTCCCAGTTTGTATCCCCTGGTATTTGGACTTTTAATCTGAATTAGCTTTCAAAACTATACTCCTAATGAAACTAAGATGAACACATATCTGGTATTTCTTGAATAATTGCAGAAATTCTTGCCGTGTCAAGCCACTTTCTTTTCCCCATTGTACCCATTTCCGGGGTAGGTTCTAAACTGGAGGAGAACTGAAAATCAAGAACAAGATTTTGTACATTCCATTCAAAGATCGAAATGCCGTTATTATGAGTTAGGTGAGAGGGCCCATAAGGTTCTAGCTTGGCAGTTGAAGACTGAACAAGTGTCTAGGACAATCAATGCAATAAAGAGAAACTAAACGATAACATATAATCCCAGGAAATTAATGATACATTTCATACATTTTATCAGGATTTATACATATCTAGGGGGACTCAGGATATTGAACAGATTGAATCTTTTTTAGCTAATTAAAATGTACCTTTGTTAAATGAAAAAGGTATTAAGGAATTAAACAGTCTATTTACTGATTTAGAGCTTAAGGAGGTATTGCAATCTATGCCTAGTGGGAAATCTCCAAGAGAAGATGGATTTACAATGGAGTTCTATAAAGAATTTTATGATTTGTTACTTCCTATATACACAGAAGTGCTAAAAAACAGGGTTATTTCCAAAATCATTCTCAAGGGGATTAATAACAGTCATTCCAAAGAAGGATATAAATCCATTAAAAGTGGCTTCATATAGACCGATATCTTTATTGAATGTGGGTTATAAGATTGTAGCAAAGGTATTAGCGAATAGATTGGCTAATTTTCTAATTAGTAAATGTGGATCAAGCAGGTTTTATTAAGAATAGATATTCAGCTGATAATATTAATAAATTGATTACAATAATTAATGCTTCGAGACGGCAACTCAACCAACCAATGATAGTAGCGCTAGACATGGAAAAAGCTTTCAACCATGTTGAGTGGAATTTTTTATTTAAAGTGTTAGAAAGATTTAAATTTGGACCATTCTTTGTTGGTTGGGTGAAGGCATTATATACCAAACCTTATGCCCAGGTGGTGATGAATGAACAGGTTTCACCTGCATTTAATTTGTCTAGATCGACTAGACAGGGCTGTCCATTATCACTAACCTTATTTGGATTAGTTATAGAACCATTGGCTCAAGCGATAAGACAGAATATTAATATTAAGGGAATTAAAATGGATGAACAGGAGTATAAAATTAATTTGTTCGCAGATGATGTGTTGATATATTTATCTTTTCCTAGAAATTCTTTAGAGCCATTACAAAATTTGTTCAATCAATATGGAGTAATTTTGGGTTATAAAGTTAACTGGGATAAAAGCAAGATATTATCGATATCAGATGAAAATTATTCAGATTGTAAACAGCTTACGAAGTTTAGATGGTCTAATAAAATTAAATATTTAGGCGTAATAGTAGATAGAGAATATCAAAATCTGTATGGTTTAAATTATGTACCATTATTAAATAAGATTAAATTTGATATAAATGGATGGAAAGATTTGCCTTTAACTTTGATTGGAAGAGTAAATTGTATCAAATTGAATATATATCCTCGTGTTCAATATTTTTTTCAGTGTGCTATTCCAAGGAAATTTTTTAAAGGAAATAAATAAAGTAATTCATTTGTTTCTATGGAAAACTAAGTTGTCGAGAGTTTCCCTGCAGAAGTTGACATTGAGGTTTGATTTAGGTGGACTTCAATTACCGCATTTTCAGAATTATTTATGAAGCAGCGCAACTAAAATTTATCATTAGGATGTTTGACATTGATCAACGGCCAGTATGGACGAAGGTGGAATTAGATCAGATATCTGAGAATAAAGTACATCATTTTATATATAAATGGAATTATTGTCTTTTGCAGAAGTAAAACTGCCAGTATTGAGACATTTAATAGATATTTGATATAAACAGGACCAGATTATAGGAATTAAAGGTAATATTTCAATGAAAACACCATTATATCAGAATAAATTAATTCCATTTTCTCTTAACAACCCCTATCTGAAAGATTGGGAAATGAAAGGCATTAAGTAGGTTGAGGATTGTTTTGAAGCAGATATGTTTCTTTCTTTTATTAGACTTAAAGAGAAATTTGGGAATATCACAGAATTCTTTGTTTATTATTAGGTTCGAGATTTATTGTTAGAAAATTTTGGATGAGAATTGGTGTTACCTGGTCAAACTAAATTTGAGATATTAATTGCTGATAAGGGAAAGAAAGGGGTTATTTCCGAAATGTATGCGTTATTACAGGAAAAGATGACTAAGGTTGATGTACACAAAATGAAGGACAAATGGGAGAAGGATTTATCTATAACATTATCTTTGGAGGAATGGTTGAATATGTCTGTTGATAGTGTTATGAAATTAATTAATGTGCGATATAGTTTGGTTAATTATAATTTTTTACAGCAGTTATATTTAATTCCTGAAAAGCTGAAAAAATATGGTTTTAGTTCTTCGGATTTGTGTTTTCAATGTGGAGAACAGACAGGGACTTTCTTACATTCAGTATGGGCATGTACAAAAGTTAGACGTTTTGGGCAAAAAGTATTAAGTATTTGAAGATGGATTTGCAACTTGATCCGTTATTGTGTTTAATGGGTTATACTAATACATTAATTACAGGTTTGCAATTGGATAAATCACATATTGCATTTATACGATTAGGACTGGTGGTAGCCAGAAAATGTATAGCTGTGACATGGTAGAATTATGTTGAATTGAATATTGTAAGGTAAAAACATCATGAGATGGGACCGGAGAAGGAGTCACCCAGTACTAAGGAGTAACAGAATGCAGATGTGACCTTGTACACTCAAGATAAGCTTGGCACTAACAAGCTGATGAGCAGCAGACTAACAGTGAAGGGTAGCAACAGCTTATTCATTGGACAGTGTAATGGTATGATAATTTACTAAGTATATGTCCTGAGGTATAAAAAAACACCACTTGCTGATATCAGGAGAATGCGCCTTCTCCAACTAACACTGTTAGTTGCAAGTGTTACAATCCAGTAATAAAGAACCTTGATTTCGACTCAGTCTGGTGTCTGACTCACTCATTCTCGAACAAAGCAGTCCTAACAATACTCAATGATGGCACAATGAATTACAATTGTGTCTTTATTTAGAGAAGATAACTTATAATTTGCAAAATAATTATCTTTTTTTGGTAAAATGTGGAACTTTATATTTGAAATGTATGGGTTTGGATATAAAGTAAATGTTTTTTTTGTGATGTAAAGGGTTGGCACACCAAGTAGCAACTGTTAAATACCCAATATAATTATTTTTTTGCTCTGAAATGTGGGGGGTGGGTTGTAGGGGGTGTGGTAGGTGGGGGTTGGGGGAAGTAGGAATTTAGTTTTTTTTAGGTTTGTTTAGTTTGTTTATTATGTATTTTGTAAATCTTATAAATAAAATTTTCACAAAAATAAAGATTTTGTGCATTCCAAAGAATTGCTCTAACAGAAAATTAATCTGACCTAATAATGCATAACTGTATTTGATGATGGATATTCTTGCAGGACACAAAACAAAGATGGTCTGGACTGAATCTTGGGATAGCAAGATGGGTGTATCAAGTGATAATGACTCAATTAAGCCAATATTAATTGGATTTTGTGAAGGGATCTCAAACAACCCAAGAAAATTCTTAAAGGGCGGAAACCACAGACAGGAAAAATGTTGTGGAGAGAGTGGAGAGCACACAAAGTTCCTTGGTTCGTACATGAAAGACCACCTATCCTGGACCCACAACTCTTCAGTAGTCAGGAAGGCACAGAAGTGCCAACACTTCCTCAGGAGGCTGAGAAGGGCAAGGCTACTGGCCTCCATCTTGACAACATTTTACAGGAACACAATTGTCTGGCTGAATAATTGCATGGTATGGTAGCTGCATAGCATTGGACTAGAATTCACAAAAAATTATATCAAAACAGTTAAGAAATCCTCTATTGACAACATTCACCAGAAGCATTGCTTAAATAGGGCTCAAAGAATTATCGAGGATCTTTCACTAACTTACATCTGGAAAGAGGTACAGGAGCATCAAAATGGACTGCTGGGCTAGCAAATAGCTTCTTCCTGCAGGCTGTGTGATTGATTAATTATATCCTGTAACTATGGATCTCTTATAAATGAATTAATTTTTCTAAATGTTTTTGCATATTTATTTGTGTACATATGTAATAATTATGTGTTGTTTATTATGTGTATATATGTGACCACTGACACATTGTCCACCGCCAGTGGGCTGATATCGCCTCAAACCGTGCATCTTGGCGCCTCACAGTTCAGCGGGCAGCAACCCCCTTTGAAGAAGACCGCAGAGCCCACCTCACTGACAAAAGACAAAGTAGGAAAAACCCAACACCCAACCCCAACCAACCAATTTTCCCTTGCAACCACTGCAACCGTGGCTGCCTGTCCCGCATCGGACTTGTCAGCCACAAACGAGCCTGCAGCTGACGTGGACATTACCTCTCCATAAATCTCGTCTGCGAAGCCAAGCCAAAGAAGAAAGATATGTGTATATATACAGAGCCGTTGTCATACCCACGCTCCTGTTCGGCACTGAATCATGGGTCCTCTACCAGCATCACCTACAGCTACTAGAACGCTTCCATCAGGGCTGTCTCCGCTCCATCCTCAACATTCATTGGAATGACTTCATCACCAACATCAAAGAACTCGAGCTGGCAGAATCCGCAAGCATCGAATCCATCCTGCTGAAGACCCAACTGCGCTGGGTGGGTCACGTCTCCAGAATGGAGGACCATCGCCTTCCCAAGATCGTGTTCTATGGCGAGCTCTCCACTGACCACTGAGACAGAAGTGCACCAAAGAAGAGGTACAAGGACTGCTTAAAGAAATCTCATGGTGCCTGCCACATCGGCCACCGCCAGTGGGCTGATATTGCCTCCAACCATGCATCTTGGTGCCTCACAGTTCGGCGGGCAGCAACCTCCTTTGAAGAAGACCGCAGAGCCCACCTCACTGACAAAAGACAAAGGAGGAAAAACCCAACACCCAACCCCAACCAACCAATTTTCCCTTGCAACTGCTGCAACCATGCCTGCCTGTCCTGCATCGGACTTGTCAGTCACCAACGAGCCTTCAGCAGATGTGGACATACCCCTCCTTAAATCTTCATCCGCAAAGCCAAGCCAAAGAAGAAGAAGCTCTGTGGACTGGAGAAATACAATTTGATCTTGTTGTATGTGTTCAGTCAGATAACAATAATATTCTTGAACTTGACAGGAGGGTCCAGAAATAGATTTCATATCTTTAAGAAGGAATGTATATATTTATTAATCCTCAGGGAACAAGGCAATATCAGAATACTGAAGTGGATGATCAGCCTTGATGGGACAAAATGGTGGAGCAGGGCACTTCTTGTAAAGGTTAAAACCTTGTGTTTTTTAACTCTTAATTAATTTTGTGCCTGCCTGTTTAAGAAACTATTGTGTGCAGTGTTACCATAGTGACTATGATGTAATATGTCATAATATCCACCCAGACTTATGACTTGCTCATTATTGAACAACATGTGAAGGAAGTGTGAGTGCGAGAAATTTTTTCTTTAAAATTTTCTGTCTATCCCTTTAAAGTTTGAATATCTCTATATATGTTATATATCTCTACCAATATAGTAAATGCTTTGTGATTCATCATTATGAAAGTCTAAATGCGAATTTATGCAAAATATTTATCCATTTTATCAAAGAATTAAAACTGCATAAAATAACAGCCACAGAGATTGATTTATTGGATTAAAGAGATTGAAATTCAGAATATCGTAGCTCAAGCTTTTGGAAGATTATACTTTGAAATTAGGATATATTAGAATAAGGAAAGTGTCATCTATATTTTGATTCAAAGACAAATTTAATTGTGAATTTGTCTAAAAGAATTAACAACTTAATTTAAAGCAAGAAGCATCTATGCTGTAATAATAGAAAATTCCAGAAACCATGAGAACCTACCTGTGAATTGTACAGTTTGAAATTGTGCCGAGGTCTGGGCAGAGACCTGTGACCTTGAAAAGATAAGCCAGTGGAATTGGCAGAATGCCCAAAATGAGTTATTATCAACAATAAACAACCAGAGATAACAAAACTTGTGTGTATATCCACAGATTCAAGACAATTCAGCTAGCACCAACTCTCTTAAAAGGACCAAGATACAAAATTTGTTTACAGTTTCTAGGAAACAGAGGAAGCCAGGGAAGAAGCCAGGTTGCAATGTGAAGAACCCAAAATGGATAAGAAGAAATCTTGTTGGGCTAAAGACCTTAAGCAAACAGCTCCTCCCAAATAAATGTTTGGTTGTGAGTTGAGCCAGCAAGGAGAACTGACAATGCTTAGCAGGAGGTTGGAGAGAGTAGTCAAAGAAGAAATGGCTTCACCTACCAAGCAAGAAGAAAACTCTGTCAGGCCTCATTAGCTAGTTTAAAGGTTTGTGGAACTGGAACAGATGAATGTATGTTGCAAATTCCCACCGGTGCTGTACCAAGTTAAATGCAGGAGTTAGAGACTCAATCAGCAGTATCTGAAAGCTCAGATGTGAATCCTGATGATAATATCTCCAAGATTATAAGTGCAGGAAGAACTTCAAAGTCCTCAAAGGCATCTAGATCAAGTACAGCTTTGTGTACTTCCAGCATATCAGCTTCACATGCTAAGGGGCAAGCAGACTTGGCAACTGTCTGTGCTCAACAACAGTGGTTGGAGAAAATAAATGCTTTCGAGGATAGGGAGGTTCAAATCAAGAAACAGCAAGAAGAACAAGATAGATTATTGAATAGAGAAAAGACTAGAGCTTGAGGAACAATATGTTATGAATATGGCCAAAGTGAAAGCATTAGCTCAGGCTTCTGCAAGTTTTGTCACCCAAAGTGTCATACCCAAAGCACTAGCACCTAACCTTCCAGCAGAGCAATGGGTAACACAGCCACAAGAAACAAATATTCTCGAGCAAGGAGCCATGGGTATTGCTGCTAGTGTGTAAATGACAATGACCAATCCTTTGGAATGAGCTAGCGACATTTAATCTCTCCAATGTGCACAATATAAGGATCTTCCTGAAGGGAGAGTATTTCAAAGAAGTTCAACCATGCAAGTTGATCATACTCTACCATTGATGTCTCTTCATGTTGCTGGAGAACCAGCTACAAGTTAAGTATCTCCATCAATGCCATCACTTATGACCCAAGGATTCCCATCAATGCCATCACTTACAACTCAATGTCCTACACCTATGCCACCAGTTCAAGATCTGTTTTCTCTATTCAAGACAACTAGTTACAAGCCATGGTGGACAAGACAATATATCACTCATAGCAAAACAAAATTAAATCTCTGCTATGTTACCACAGCAACAAGGTTCACACAGTTTACCTAAGAAGGAAATTCCAGTTTCTAATGGAAATCCATTACAATATCTGATGTTCATGAAATCTTTTGAATATCACTACCAAAAATGCCAAAGATTGTCTTTATTACTTGGAACAGTATACTGGAGGACAGGTGAAGGAGTTAGTCAAATGTTGCAAATAAAGGTATATGAATCCAGAACAAGGTGTTATAAGGGCAAAATAATTATTGTATCATCATTATGGCAATGAACATAAAATCGCAAGGGCCCACATGGACAAGAATCTTTCTTGGTTGTCAATAAAATCAGAGGACACAAAAGCTTTACAAGCATATGCACTCTTTCTGAGAGGATGTTCAAATGCAATGGGAAGTAGTGTATATTTGCAAGAGCTGAATTTTCTTGCTAATTTCTCGATTATTATAAACAAATTGCCTTATAAGCTGAAGGATTTATGAAGATCCAAAGTTGCAGAGCTTAAGATTCTTCCCGTTAGGGATACCACTTTTGAGGATGTTGTACGATATTTGGATGGCATGTGCATGTCGACACTGTACCAGTATTTGGAAATATTAAGGATACTTCAATAGTTCCTAAAGATGTAAAGAAGTCTAAGACATTGTCTCAACAGAAACCATGTACCTTTGTTACTGCTGTGTCAGATACAAGCACAGGAAAGAACAAGGAAACAAAAGAAAAGAAAGATTAGACTGTTCAGGAAAGCTGTTTGTATTGCGAAGATAAGTATGCGTTAAAAAGATGTTCACGATTGGAGAAAAAGTTGCATAATGAGAAATTAACATTTTTAAAAAAGGATTACGTTTCAGTTGCTTGTGTACAGGACACATCAGCAAAATTTGTTATAACTGACTTAGTTGTGATATATGCAGTTTAAAGCATCCTAAGTTACTGCACACTCAACAAAGTAAAGTTGAGAAATAAGTGAAACAATCTGAATCCAAGACTAAAGAAACAGTCAAAGAGGATGCCGCAGCATTGGTTCAGACAGTCATACTGGGGCCAGTGACAAAGCCCTCTCAATAGTTCCTGTGCAGGTTAAAGCTAAAAAGGGGAGCTTCATACTGAAGACCTATGCATTTCTTGATCCAGGAAGTAGTGCATAATTTGTACTGTTTAATTAATGATTAAATTTAATCTTCATGGTAAAAGATCACAGATCTTGCTGAAGACAGTGAATGACAAAAAGAACATTGAAACTAATATATTTTCAAGTTTAGAGATTGATGGATTGAATAGCAATGAATTTTGCGATCTTCCAAGTGTATATACTTAGAAGACTATGTCTGTAATTAAGGAGAATATTCCATATCAGGATAATATCAAACAGTGGGATCATCTAAAAGATGTTTGCTTACCTAAGAATGATGCCAAGATCAAGATGTTAATTGCATTAGATGTACCAAAAGCTGTTGAACCTCTAGAAGTATTAAGGAGACAAAATAATCGACCTTATGCTGTGAGAACATTGCTTGGATGGACAATTAACAGATCATTAGGTGGAAAAATGAACAATGATCAGGAGATGTTGAACAATAAATGTTAACAGAATTTTAGTTGTGAAACTTAATGATCTGTGGGAACAATGGTTTAAAAATGATTTTGCTGAATGTCTCAAAGATATTCAAGAACATTCAAAGGAGGATAAGCAGTTTCTAGATTTAGTTCCAAATTCTGTTAAACATGTGATGGTCATACCTTTGAAAAAAAGAGAAATTTGTACGCCAGACAATTAAATAATTGCAGAACAGCTTTTGCTGAATTTGAAGAGAATATTCAGGAGAAACTCTTCCTTTCATTTGAAATATACAAATGCCATGCTGGACATGATAGCCAAAGGTTACATAGAAAAGGTATCAGAAGATATCTTGGAATGTAAAGATGGTAAAAAAAAACTGGTATTTACCTCATCATCCACAAAAGAAGAAACTACGCATAGTATTTGATTGTGGAGCATTATTTCAAGAAGATTCATTGAATTCTCAACTTCTACAAGGCCCAGAGTTAACCAGTATTTGATAGGTGTTCTGATAAGATTTTGTAAAGAGTCTATTGTAATTGCTGCAGATATTGAAACATTGTTTCATCAAGTAAAAATACCATCAGAAGATTGTGATTTTTTACAATTGTTGTGGTGGCCTAATGCAGTAAAGACATAATTGAATACAAAATGACAGTTCATCTATTTGGAGCAACTTTGTCACCAAGTTGTGCAAATTTTGCTGTCAGGAAATTTGCTGAAGATAATGAAGGGCAATTTAGTTCTCAAGCTATAAGCATCATCAGAAATAATTTCTATGTTGATGATTGTCTTACTTCAGTGGGTTTTAGAAAAAAGAAGCAGTAGATCTTTATCAAGAGTTAAAGGAGATCTGTAATAAAGGAGGTTGCTTCTGTACAAAATGGATTTGCAACAGTCGAGATGTGTTGGTTGTTATTCCTGAGGCAGAAAGAGTGAAGGAGATAAAACATTTTGACTTGGATTGTGATGTTCTACCTGTTGAATGAATTCTAGGAATTCAATGATATGTTCAATCTGATGTTTTCAAATTCAAAATTGTTTTGAAAGAATGGCCTTTGACAAGAAGAGGTATTATTTTGATCATAAGCTCAATCCTTTGGGAAGATTGGCTCTGGTAGTATTAATACCCAAGAAAATACTGCAAGAATTGTGCAGAAGAAAATTTGGATGGAATGAAGCTATACCAGATTCTATCACACAAGATTGGTTGAATTGGATTGAGAGTCTTAAAATGTTAGAAAGTTTTGAAGGCAACAGACTTTGGAATTGCTACATTTACTCAGTTACACCACTATGCTGATGTGAGCAAAGGTGGTTTTGGTACTGTCAGTTATTTAGTATTATGAAATAACCAAGAATGAGTACATTGTGGATTTGTAATGGGAAAAGCCAGAGTGGCTCCATTAAAGCCAGTCACCATACCTTGAATGGAATTGACTGCTGCTACTACGGTTAGCAAAATGGACACTATGTTAAGAAGAGAATTACAGATGGA
The DNA here is from genome assembly GCF_036971445.1 of Narcine bancroftii. Taxonomy (NCBI): domain Eukaryota; kingdom Metazoa; phylum Chordata; class Chondrichthyes; order Torpediniformes; family Narcinidae; genus Narcine; species Narcine bancroftii. The sequence continues at coordinate 87,473,839 of NC_091469.1, forward strand.
GTTAGCAGATTCTATGTTTGGACTGATCGTACATCATTGTTTAAATACATTAATAACAAAACCACAAGGTTTCGTACTTTTGTGACTGACAGAGTTAATGAAATAGAAAAGGTTTTGTATGCTAATCAGTGGAGATATGTTGAAATGGTGCATAATCCATCTGATATGGCTTCATGAGGGTCAAAAGTTCAATCTTTTCTGCAAAGAGCCAAAACATGGGTGTTCGGTCCTCAGTTTCTTTTGCGATCTCAAGAAGATTAGCCTCAGAATCCAGAAGCGTTAGAAGAAATTTCAATGGAGGATCCTGAAATCCAAAACACTAATGTAAATATTATTCAAATATCTAATGGAAATGATCTGATCATTCAATTAATTTGCTATCACTCTTCATGGTTTCATTTGAAAAAAAAGCCTGTAGCATGATTCTTAGGTTAAAAAACTATGCTTTTAAATTGTATCAAGGAGGAGAATCTGAAGACTCGAAAGAGCCGATACCTAACAGTTAATGAGTTGGCAAATGCTGAATTGGAGATCATTCGTTTTTATCAGAAAAGGATATTTGATAATGAGATATCAAAATTGAAGAAGATTCTGAATGTTACAAGTCATGTTTACAAGTTAAATCCTATTCTTGTAAATTATGTATTGAGAGTAGGAGGAAGATTGGAAAAATCAATAATGCCAGAAGAAGTGAAACATCCAATTATATTAGCTAAGGAATTTCATTTTTCTGACTTGATTGTTCAACATATACAAGAGAAAACAGGTCATGGTGGCTCTAATCACATGCTAAGAGAACTGCGCAATTGGATACTTGGTGCTTCAACATTGATCAAAAGAATTAAATCAAAATGTGTTAATTGTTGATGTGCAAAAGCTAAACCTGGACAACAATAAATGGCAGATTTGCTATAGGAAAGAGTTTTACCTATAAACCCCCATTTACATATGTGGGAGTTGATTATTTTGGTCCTTTGCAAGTAAAACAAGGAAGAAGTATTGAAAAATGATACAGAGCTATTTTTATCTGTTCGACTACAAGAGCAATTCATATTGAAGTGGCGTATTCGTTTGATACAAAATTACATTCTGATAATGGATCTAACTTTATAGGAGCTCAACTAGAGTTACAAAAAGCAATTTAAGATTGGAATCAACATCAAATTTATGATTCATTACTTGAGATAGAAATTAATTGGATATTTAACCCACCCACAGCATCACATCATGGAAGTGTGTGGAAAAAATGATTAGATAAATCAGAAAAATTATTATTTCCATTTTGAATAGTCAAATACTGAATGATAACAATTTCAGAGAGTTTTGTGTGAAATTGAAGCTATTTTAAATAGCCGTCCAGTAACAAAAATATCTGTCGATTCAAATGACATCCAGGCACTTACACCAAATCATTTCCTACTTCTTAAATGTAAACCTTTGATGCCTCCAGGTCAATTTCAGAAAGAAGATATTTATGCATGACATAGATGGAAAAAAAGATCAATTTATTGCAGATTTATTTTGGAAAGGATGGATTAAAGAATATCTTTCAGTGTTACAAGAACGATAAAAATGGTCTAAAGCGAAATACAATTTTGTATGTAGAGATATTGTGATTATCATGGACGATTCTTCACCAAGAAATTTTTGGTTGCTGGGGAAAATCGTAGATATGGTTCCAGACAAGAAAGGTTTTGTTCAGCAAGTGTGGATTAAAATCAAGACTGGTTACTTAAATAGACCTATTAATAAAATTGATATTTTACAAGAAGTTGAAATTTTGATTTCTAATCTTATACTTACTCTTTTGTATCTGTAATAGTAATTATTATATATTAGCCATTAATGTCTATCATAATAATTAGGGGCCAGAATGTAAAGGTTAAAACCTTGTGTGTTTTACCTCTTAGTTAATTTTGTGCCTATCTATTTAAGAGACTATTGTTTGTAGAGTTACCATAGTAACTATGATGTAATATCCATCCAGACTTACGACTTGCTCATTATTCGACAATATGTGAAGGAAGGGTGAGCATAAGAACATTTTCTTTGAATTTTTCTCTGTATCTCTTTAAAGTTTTAATATATCTATATATGTTTTATATCTCTACCAATACAGTAAATGTGTTGTTATTCATCATTATGAATGGCTTAATTCAAAGTTATGTAAAATGTTATCCATTTTATCAACAAATTAAAACTACATAATTAAAAACCACAGAGTTTGATTTATTGGATTAAAGAGATCGAAATTCAGAATATCGTTGCTCAAGCTTTTGGAAGATAATACTTTGAAATAAGGATATATTAGAATAAGAAAAATATTGTCTATAACCCCTTGATCTGACTTCTACATTGGTGCAATGCTGATCCACTGAATGGAAAATAGTCTGAGAAAGCAGAACACAAATAGCAGCAGCAAAGAAGTACTTTCCACCTGATAAATTTGTCTTATCGTCATGTTTGGGTGGCAGAAGCAATAGAAGTATGTTTGTGGTTCTTACTTCATCCAATACAAAGACAACAAATCCCTGTTCATTCAAATCATTTCCTCAAGAATTCAAGGTTCTAACTTGAGAGGAGATGAAAATGCCATGGAAATGTGGATGGGACCAGTCATCTTCTTGTGCAAGAAAGTGCTCATGATGGATCACATTAAAACTGACCATAGTTCTCATCAGACAGTGGATGTCAAAAGATCTGACATCATCTCAAGTTCAGAAGTATGATTGAATGGGTACCAATATGCCCTCCCACCACCAATAATAAGAGTTGAGTGTAAAGGATCAATGTGTCAGGTGGGGAATGAGAGTTGTTCCTCATAAGGTTGTGATACTGCAGAATAACTGAGATATAGTGCTAAGCCAGACCCTGGTATTTCAGTGAAAGTCCAGTCTTGGATGAGCTTAACAGGAAAAGACTGTCCAATTGAACAAAGGTTATATTACTTTCAATGTTGACATGAACCTTTAGTAAAAGTTTAGTTCACTACAAAGCCCAACATTGGTTGTCTGCTAAAGCTAGCAGTGGGATGTTTCGAGTTGTCAGCTCTTTGGGAATCAAATGCTTGAGGCTTTAAAAAATTCAAGCTGGGTTAAATGTTATGGGATAATTAACTGAAAGGATCACAGTGAAGATATGCAGTACTTACTTCCTTGAGAGTAGAGAAGTAATATATGGCAATATATGTCTTTTTGATTTCGGTTTTTGCAAATGTGGGTGTATTTGAACTTGGGTAGCTTGGGTCAAATTTCTGTTATGTATCTCTTTAAGCTTTTGTATCTCTATATATCTTTGTATCTTACAGTAAATGCTTTGTTATTCGTCGTTTTGAAAATCTTGTGGTGAAGTTATGCAAAATGCTTCTCTGTTCTATCAACAAATTAAAACCACATAAAGTAACAGCCACAGATTGGATTAAAGAGATTGAAATTTGGGATTTCACAGCTCATGCTTTGGAAGATGATACTCTGAAATTAGGATATATTAGGAGAGCCTGAGCCTGAATAGGCATGGAATGAACTTCATGTTGATTATGCTAGAGCTCTCTTTAGAAAAATATTCCACCTGATAATTAATGTTAATTCAAAACGTGGTCAATGAATACTTCAGATGCTACAGTTGAAACACTTGTACAATACCGCTGTCCATGGATTGCATGCAAGTTGCAGAATTTGAGAATTTTATCAAATCCAATAGCACAAATCATGCAAGATTTGCCTTATTTCAGCTTTCCTTGAATGGATCAGCAGAAAGTGTCAGACTTTCAAAGGAAGAATCTCAAAAATACAAGGAGGCAGCAGAAATGTTCCTGCTTAGTTTCTGCATTATACCACAGGTTACAAAATTGGCAGATTTCTGCTGAGGCACTTGACTCAACTTAACAGTTCACCATTCCTAAACTGAAAACCAAAATACAGAACATGAAATAAAAAAATGGAAAAAATGCCATGATAAAAGTTCAACTACAGTTTCAGACCATAACAAGCTCATGTGGTCCATAGAGTAAATATGTGTAAAGTTAAATTATCTTGTTTTTATTCAGATATAAATCCTCTATGTGACAAATGCCAAATTTTTGATGTTTCATTGATTCAATTGCTCTGGACCTACCCTAGTCTAGAAAAATTTTGGAAAGTTATCTTTCAAACATTCTCAAGGTCAAATTAGAACTTTGCCCTTTAATTGCTTTATTCAGATCATTTCAAGAAGATGATGTTTTATTGACTCCAACTCAAAATTGAATTTTATCTTTTACTTCATTGACAGCCAGATGTGTAATTCTGATTAAATGGAAAGTTAATACTCCACAATACAATGGTTAAGTGATATCATATCTAATACAATGGTTGTGATATCATATCTAAGTCTAGAAAAAAATAGATATGCTATTAAAAACTCAAATATTAACTTCCAAACAACATGGGGCCTATTTATGGACTATTATCATAGCCTAAAGAGTTAGGGTGCCAGGTTTGGGTCATCTGATTCCCATGTATCTCTTTTTTTAAACCTTGCTTAGTGGTCAGGATTTTGATTTATATATTTTTTTTAATGTTTGGGATTTTCTTTGTTTTCTTATTTTTGATTTTGATAAAATAATAGATAACTGTTTTGTTCAATTGTGAATAACGTAAACATTGATAAAATTATTACAGAAGGAAAGAAAATTGTAAACCTTTTGTTGTTGAATCTTATTTTATTGTTAGGAGTGTGCTCTGGATTTCCTTATTATGATAATATTTTATAATGTTTGAATTTTTTTTTCAAGTGAACCAGCACAGACTCAAAGGGTCGATATGGCCTGTTTCCATGCTGTAAACTGTTATATGGTTATATGGTTAAATCTTTTAGTGCATTGTATAATCTTGTACTGTTCGATTGTTTATATTGTAAAACATCAATAAAGTGTTTTTCTATTTTATTTATAGTTGCTATACAATCGATTACGTTACATAAACTTCATTCACAATTTGTCATACATGTCTTTTGCAAATTGAAAATTAAAATAGAAAGGATGAGAAGAAAAGAAGCCCCCCAACCCACCCAATTCCCCCAAAGTTCCTAAGAAAAAGAAGAAAAAAACCTGAAAACCCCTCCTTAAATAAAATGGAAAAATAAACAAAAAAAGAGGAATGGATATTGAAAAAATATATAAAGATTACTATACCAACATAATATAACATGTCCAAATATGTAAATCTTATGTTTTAAATCAATTCTAAATATTACATTTCAATATATCTAATATTATTGCTAATTAATCATATATTTATTGAGAATCTATGTCTTCCATCATCCAATTTAAATTCTGTATTAAATCAATCCTCTAAAATAAAATAAAACATCAATGTAATCAATATAACTCTATTCATAAAGATATATTTAATAATAGAACTCCCTCATGGCACTAAAAATAAAGCACCACCCCTCTCTATCATATGAGATGTGACTCATTGCCACAAATGAGCCCTTAGACCAACATACTCTGGCACCCTTCACCTCCCAAATGTTACATCAGAACAAAGTCTATAATTTATTAGTCCATTACCTCAATCCAAATAATTCCTTCTCATTTACTCAGCTTATTAAAAAGCAAAGTTTTCACCAAATCTGATTTGATTATGGCTGTGGTTAAGACCTCTATGTGCATTTCCAATTTCAATTGGACCTCATATTTTAAATATTACATTTCAATATATCTAATATTTATCCTAATTAATCATATAATCATTAAGAATTTCACATTTCTTCCATCATCCAATTTAATTTCCATGTTGAATCAATTCTCAAAAGTAAAATAAAGCATCAATATAATCAATATAACTCCATTCATAGATATATAAAATTGTAGCACTCCCCCCTATTGGCACTAAAGAATATAGCGCCACCCCCTTCCCCCCCCCCATCATGCGGGATGTGTCTCATTGCCATAAACGAGCCCATGAACAGCAGCCGATGGAGACCGGCACCCTTTACCTTCCAGGCGTTACATCAGAACTGAGTCTCTAATTTACTAGTGTTATGAGCCCAAAGGACCCCAAAACCCAGAAGCAATAGATATTCACCAAGACAAATGGTTGCTTTTAATTATCTTTAAACATGAAAACTGGATCAAACTTTAATTTATCACTATTAACTTAACTAACTCAACTTAACCCCCATCTAATTCTAAATGCCCTTGTATGTCATGTGTGTAAGTTCATAAAAGTTCTTTGATTCACACTCCAATCTCACTTCTCACTCCTCCAAGTTCACTAATTGCAGGCAATTCTTATACTGGGCACAGAATTTAACATTTATGAACTTCACCAGGCTTTGGTGCTTGAAAGGTAAATAGTTACCACTCAGAAAGATTCTTGTTGGTTTTCAGAGAGATTCATTGTTCCTGGACACAAACTGATCCCTTTTAATCAACCACATCTGAAACCTGCCCCGTCAGGGTTCTCCAGATGATAGCCTCTTTCTTTCAGGTCACTATAGAGTTTCTTTTTGTTTCTCTTATTTCAAGTGAAACATTAGACAGCCAGACCTCTTCTCTTGTGTGGACCACAAGGGCTTTGACCAGGATAAACTAAGCACTCACAACCTGTCTTCAAAATGGGGTTTTTCCACAAACTTCCCAGCTTGTCCTGTTCCAGTCCCAGTTGCTGCTGCTGAACTGAATTTTCTCTCTCTCTCTCTCTCTCTCTCTCTCTCTCTCTCTCAGAGAAAACTCTGTTTTTTTTCTCTCTCTGCTTGCAAAACCACATGAGTCTCTTTGAACAGCAACCTCCACTCAAACAGACTGTGACTCCGAACCTAATCCTTCGAGATCTTTCATCTGTTGCTTTTCAAAATAACAATCCATTAGTGAAGTCCCTTGGACACTCCCCAAAGCCTTTGCAAAGGTATTTGGAGGTGGACTGTCTGGCTTGAGCAGGGCTCCAGTATTTTAAATGAGATCTGTTTTGAAGTGTTTGTATGTGACCTACACCAAAAAAAAATGCCACACTTTATTTCCCAATATCATATCTATATACAATATAAAACAACATATTCTGTCACATTATCCATTGTAATGCCTGCTTGTAATCCATTAAAAAAAAATTTGCCATCCGGTAATACAATCCTCAACGTCGCTGGATAATGTAATGTGAACTTGTATCCCTTTTCCAAAAGACTTCTCTTCAGTTCATTAAACTGTCTCTTCTTAGCTAACAGCTGTGCAGTAATATTCAGATAAAAGAAAATCTTCGAACCATGATATTCAAGTGGACTTTTCTTTATTCTTACATTTTCTGCTGCTAAAGTTAGAATCTTTTATTTTTCTCGATAATTTGAACATTAATTACTATAAAGCAAGGTTTCTCATTTGGTTGCAGTCATGGTCCAATTTCAGTTGGACCTTCAAATTGATTTACCCCCAGAACTTTAGGTACCCATCGTTGGAGAAATTGAATCAAGTCATGCTTTTCTTCTCCTTCCCCCAAACCAGCAATCTTAATGTGGTTTATCCTACTAAAATTTTCCATTTTATATTTTTTTTCTGAATTTATCTTCCTCTCCATAATTTCTTTCTTAACTTCAGACTCAAAATTTTTCAGCTTCTCCTTCACATTTTTAACCTTTCATAAGTTATAAACCTTCATTCCTTCCTGATTTTCCTCACCCTTTTGTTCTTGTACTTGCATCATATTTGTTGATGACCAGTTGTATTTTTCATTCATAGCCTTAAGTTCAGATCTTAAATATTTTACCTCTTTCAATATTTTCATCATATGATTCCGTTTTGTATACTGTCTCTTGCAATTCACCATCATTGTTCTGTTTATCCTTTTGTGTAGCCTTGAATTTATATTGAACTTGTTTAACATCTTCAAACACTGAAGCAACCTCTTCAAATCTTCTCTGTCCTTGTTCCATAATACTCGCTAATTCATCACTGAAATCAATAATCTCATTTGATACTCTGACCTTGCTTAAAGAACCTGTTTTCCTTGGGCTGATGCCATCTTCCCCAGCCGGCAAGCTGGTCACACTTGCTCTTTTTTCCAGCAACTCAATACTCTGATGGGCCCTAGATACCACTCCAGATCTGGGATTTCTCCACATTAAAAGCCTCTCTTCATATCCAGGTACAACATCTTCATCTGCTCAAACAACAATAATTCTTTTCTTCAAGGGAATTTTAAAAGGTAAATGGACTATTCTTATAGTCTTCCTTCATATTTTAATCTCTGGTTACTTCAGTGAAATTATAATTTTCTTCTATTTTCCTGGGAGCTTTAAGATCCCATTTCCTTTGTCCTCTACATCACGTGACTCCCTCCCCCCCCCACCCCCAATAAAACTATTTTGAAAATGAAAAGAAAAGACAGGTTCATTTTCATTCTGGTAAACGAGTACTTTAACAACACACCAACAATAGTCATTGGTCTCATAGAATGATCAGGCCCCTGAAGAATATTTCAGAAGCTGTCCTGAAAGGACAGAGGAAGAGTTTGTTTTGCCTCAATTGGAGATTACACATGCCATAGAGGTCTCCATCATATAGGAAAGAGTTGAAAGATTTCTCAAGTTATAGTTTGGAGGGAGTAATGGTGCAGAATATAAAAATGTGTAAATTTAAATAATTGTAGTGATTATTTTCCTTTATAATCACGGAGGATATTAGAATGATGTTGTTGTCTATGATTCGTTCATGCAAATCTATATTAAAGTTGAGTTGAGCTTTCCTGATTTTATTAAACATTGTTAACATTATTATCATTATTATTAGTTGCTGTACATTGTTACAAGCTGTTAAAACATTGTTAAATGGTACTAAAACTTTGTTAAACAGTCAATAAAATTATCAGAACAAAACAAATTCCTTCTATTTCGTAGAACAAAAGAAACTAAACTCAAGTATAATCTCGAAACAAGCCATAAGACCTTGGCTCAAAGATGTTGCTGGGTGACACTAAAAAAAAGTGCTGTTGCTACCCCATTCCTTATGATATCTGGAATTCCCCTTTAGCTCAAGCGACACCAATATAAGTTTCAAACTAGCAATTTCTCAACAAATTTTAGATTGTAAAGAGATATAATCACAAAATTAAAATGCTGTGAGGGTGTCATCAGTTTTGATGAAGGATCATTGACTTGAAATATGAACTCTTTTTCTCTACTGATGCCTGGTTGAGTATTTCATGCATCATCTGTTTTATTTTAATGCAATAGCTTCTGGACACAATGGTATGCAAATCAATACACTATCCTTTATTTTAGAGGCATACAATTTGCAGATCAGATTAGTTTTAAATAATTGTAGCAATATATATTGATGCTATTCATTATTGGACATACTTTTGATATCACGGCCAGCAGCTATCATCATTAAGATGAATCAAAGGGCCTGTTTCCTTGCTCTAAAACACAATCTTGCCCATAATTATTAAATGTGCCTATCTTGTTCTTTCCATTAAAGCATTATTATCTGCCATAGTCATCGAGGTTAAAGATAGGAAGCATGAATTAGTAAGACATAGTAAACTGTATTACTGGAAACTGGCTGCTTCTTATGTAACGTGGCTCATTATTTAATATCTCTCACTTATTTAGACAAAAATGTTATTGCCAAAATAAACATTTCATAAATGCTCAGCACACGGAAGGTTTGACATTATTGTTTTCACTAATGTTGTGCTGTTGGAAAACAATGTAGCTCATGGCACAGTAAGAGGTTTTGTTAGAATGATTTGCTGCTCAAGATGTATGTAGACTGTACTCAACATGAACCTCTAATTTTTAACTTTGTTTAGTTGAGAATAGCTGCCGGCTGTGTGGCAACTTCAGACCCAATTCTCACAAAGGCACTCTCTCTCTCTCTCTAAAGATTATTCACACATCCTGCTCCAAAGCTTCTTGGCAGGCAAACTAAAGAGAAGTTTGACATCTGGCTAATGGAAACACGTGATTGTAATTCAATGAAGTGTTCTTTAAGATTTTTGCTCACAATGAGACTAGAACTAGGGAGCATAGCCTCAAGATTCAGGGGGAATAAATTTAGGACAGGGAAGAGTAGGAACTGTTTTTTTTCCAGAGAGTTGTGAACATGTGGAGTTCCCTTCCTAAGGAAACAGTAAAGGTTGCCTCATAGTAGAGGAATTAAGGGTCAAGGGGAAAAGGAAGGTAAATGGAGCTGAGTTCACAGCCAGAGTACCCAGATGGTAGAGCAGGTTCAATGGGGTAGATGGCTTTTTCCTGCCCCTGTTTCTTAAGTACTTATGTCTCAGATAACCTAATAAAGGAAATTTAAACAATTAAAAGCATAAACATTTTAAACTATTAAAAATCCTTTAGTTATGAACATAGGGCAGCAATGGTTAGCTTAGTAGTTACCACTATGCTGTAACAGCACCAGTGACCAGGGTTCGAATCCAGCACTGCCCGTAAGGAGTTTGTAGTTTTTCCCTGTGTCTGCGTGGGTTTCCTCCGGGAGCTCTGGTTTCCTCCCACCCTTCAAGATGTACGGTGATCATAAGTTAATTGGGTGTAATTGGGCGGCACAGGCTCGTGGGCTGTGTCTAAATTAAAGTAAAGATTAAGATTAAAAAATTAAATGATTCGGTCCCAACATAAGTCAGAACAGCTTTTATCATCAATGAGTTTTCCCAAATCTGTCTCCCATATTTGTCTAGATTTATATAACTCCTGTTTCATGGGACGCATTTGAAGTAGGAAATACTCTTTTGAAATAAATTTCTTTGTAGTCCCCTTTTGAACCAGAGTCTCTGCTTCACTGCATTGTGGGAAGGTTATCATTGGACCCAATTTATCCTTTAAATAAGATCTTAATTGAAAATAACAGAAGAGAGTATTATTATTTACACCATATTTATTTGGTTTTTAATTGATCAAATGACATTAATTGCCCTTGCTCATAACAATCCTCAATACACCTATCCCTTTTTGGGACCAGGTGTCTAGGATTTTATTGTCCATTGTTAAAGGAATAAACCTTATTTGAGCTAGAGACATTTTAGGAAATAGGCCTTCTTTAGTCCCGATTTGATAATTTATTTTATTCTAAATATTAATTATATGTTTTAATAGGGGTCTTCTTTTACACCTAAAATTAATTTTAAATTTCATTTGTATATAAATCTTCAGCTATCCTCTCTCCAACCTTATGCAGCTCTAATAGGTGACAAACTTCATTTAGGCTGCCCAATGATACTTTTTGAAGTCTGGTTGCTTCAAACCTCTCATCTTATCATGCCAAGTCTATTCAGTGGACAGATGAAAGTCAAATTGCTTTAATAAAGACAACGGAGCTATTAGTTCAAGCAACCATGCTCAGTTATCCAGTCACATCTGATGTGGACATAGGGGGCGCTCTGCTGCAGTATGTCGAAGAACAATGGAAGCCATTGGTATTCTTTCGCCGCCACCTGTGTGAGACTGAGAAAAAATACAGCACCTTTGATAAAGAGCTCCTAGCCATATATCTTTCCATTTGTCACTTCCGTTACTTTTTGGAAGGCAGACACTTCAGCCTGTCCACAGATCATAAACCCTTGACCATCGTGTTTTTGAAGGTGTTGGATCCCTGGTCAGCTCGACACAGTGGCAGTTGTCTTTCATTTCAGAATTCTCTACCAGAATAATGCACATTTCTGGAAAAGACAATGCAGTGGCTGATGCACTTTCCTGCTCAGTTGCTCTCGAGGTATCAGGTATGGACTACATGGCTCTCGCCGCTGCCCAAGCACAAGACATTGAGATGGAATCGTATCACACCTCGATAATCAACCTACAATGGAAAGGTGTGCATATCGATGAGAACAGCAAGCTGCTCTTTTGTGATGTGTTAATGGCCAGTGGTTCCACGTTTATGGAACATTTTTGAATCTGTCCATGGTCTTTCTAATCCATCGATCAGATCAACCATTCACCTGATTTCAGACCAATTTATTTGGCATGGTCTGAAGAAAGAAGTCATGCAAATAGCCAGACCTCTTGTAGCTTGTCAAAAAGTCAAAATCCATCGGCATACTAAAGCACTGCTACAACCCTTCCCACCAGTAACTTGCCGCCATTGTGGGTGCAATTCCAGTTTCACAAGGCTACTGCTATCTCTTCACGGTGATTGTGATGGCTTGATGCAGATTCCCATGGTGGATGCTTCTATGGACTCTTGTGCACAAGCATTCCTTAATTCCTGTGTGGCACACATCACTCTGACTGAGGACTTCAATTTACATCATTATGGACAGCCTTATCTTGCCTGCTCAGCTTGAGGCTTCATCATACAAGTGGCTATCACCTGCAGTCCAACTGGATGGTTGAATAATTCCTTCGTCACCTTAAATCAGCCTTAATGGCCCGTTTGTACACTTCCAACTGGACAGACTAATTACCATGGGTGTTGCTAGGCATTAGGACAACTCCAGAAGAGGAACTTCACACTTCATCTGTGGAGTGTGTATACGGCACCCCTCTTGAGGTCCCAGGGGAATTTGTTCCACACAGATCCAGTAAAGATGAACATCCCAAAGAGTTTCTGAACAGATTAAGGTATACCATAGGCAAATTATACCCTGTACCACCATCATCACATAGAAAACATGTTTCTTTTTCACCACAGAAACTGAAGGACTATGAATAGGTTAATTGGGTGTACTGAGGGGCACACGTTTGTGAGTCAAAAAGGCCAGTTACCATGCTGCACGTCTAAATCTAAATCACATTCTAAATATATTGCTTCTGACTGATTTATATATAAATATTTCATGTATACATATGCATATAGTTAATTGATGTAGAATATATGTTAATAATTACTATAAGAGGGGTACAATTTAGGAATAAATAGTGGCAACCTGCCATTCTCAACAGGGGGAATTTGCATCCCTCTTATTCTGGGGTCTCAGCTCATTTAAGGTGGGGTACAGACTGAAATTATAAAATATTTTTTATGTAGATGAGAGGAGAGAAGTACAGAAGAAACCAACTAAATTTGACTGCTTCACAGGGAAGGGGGCTCACAAACTTTGAGCAGAGTCCTAAGGATGTTATAGCCAAATAAAAGGTTGAGAATGGCTCATGCAGTCCCTTTAAAGAATCCATGTCCCTTTAAAAACTGCATGTACCACATGGTGCAACTTCTGATACATTTGTGTATTGACTTCTGTTGTCAATTTAATTTCAGTCACCTGCAGTAAAGAATGATTTTCTGAGGTATTTAAAATGCTACTGGGTATTGACAGGCAGAGTATGGAGATTTTTTTTCTCTCATGGGAAAATCTAGAATATTCAAATCAGGAATCACTGATCTTAATCAGAATTTAAGTGATTTATTTCCTTCAGAGGGTTGATAGGCTTTGAGATTCTTCTCAAAGGGCACAGGAAGCAGAATATAAATATTTTAATGCACAGGTAGACAGATATTTAATAAGATGATTAACCAAGGTAAAAGTGAATGGAGAGTTGAGGTTACATTCATATCAATCATGGTCTTATTAAATGGCAGGACAGGCTGAGTGTATGACTCCTGGTCCTGATTATTTATTCATAATAATCTCTGTGCCTAAACTTTAGATCATCTGCCTTAAAATTTCTTGTGGCTTGGTGTCAAATTCAGCTTGATAATACTTCTACAAAGCACCATGTGAATAGGAAATGGGGGAATCAAGGCAGTTCATTATTGATCATTCAAATTCCACAGAATTAATTCAAACATGGTAGAACAGAGGAAAAAGAAATTCAGAAAAGGGAATAAAGCTAATAATTCTATAAAGAACAGAGTGCAAAATCTCTCACCCATAACCAATCCTTACTCTTTAAATGTCCACTCCTATATTTATCATATTTTCACCACAGTACTTAAAATCCTCATTATCAGGAATTCAATCAACTAGCAGTCTCAAGAAACTGGCAAAAAAATTGCGGAAAATTAAAATGTAAAAAATATGAAAGTTTAAAACTTGCACCACCCTCAGCAGGCAGTTTGTCAAATGCACAACATGCCATCTCAAACAACCGGAAAATTCACTCAACCAGCAGCTGCTGGATACCGGAAGTTTTACTATATATGACATGCAGGAATTTTGGAATCATAGAGACAAAGGGCACTTTTAAGCTGCAGCACCTGGGTCACCCTCCTATGACCCAGGTGCGATTAGTGGGGCAAAAGTGCTTCTAGTACCTTTTAAGCTGCAGGGGGACTGACCCATTAAATCACCAACCCAGCAAATGGGAACGGAAATAATCTTCAGATGCTGGCTAATCAACTCTGCTGTGCTGCAGTATAGCGGGAAACTGTTGTGACCACCACTGTCAGGCAAATGCTGCAGTCATTGGAGGAGCAGCAGGATGTAAGCACTGCGCATTTCAGTCGATGCAGCCTGGTGATGCACACACACACAAGCGCTGACGTCACCAGAACAACCGGGTCGGCCATTTTTGTTTTCAAGCCACTGGAGGACGCAACCTAGGTAAGTGTAACTGGGTTCCCTGAGGTATGTCAGGGACCCAGTTGGATTTGGACCACACTGACCAAGTCGGACCCTTTCAAGCTGCTGCATGAGTGGAGCATTAAATGGGCAAATTGCCCGATTTACATGGCAGCTTGAAAGGTCCTAAAAACTCATCAATATTGAATCTCTCCTTTCAAGCCCCCATGTTCATGCTCGCTAGAAGTCCCCATTCATACTAAACATATCCAACTGTACTTAATTCAAAGCCTTATGTGCTTTGATGATTCATGTGCTCAAAGGGCCAGGACAAATGAACCCTCATGACCATCTATCATGAGTACAGGTGTAGGCAGAGTGTCTGGAGGTGAATCTAAATGGTGAGCTGAATCAAACATGATTTGATCCTTTATATTCTTGAAAGATTGAGCAAAACCAATGAGGGAGATTACACTGGACAAGAAAGATTTTGCTTCCTGAACTCTTTTGGATGTACTTTATAGAACTTGGGTTACTGATCACAAAAATCACCTTAAAACTTTCCTTTTATGCACCATTTTTTAAAGATCTAACTTATTTTTGTGATTTCCTGTTATATTTTAAGTCTACTTCAAGCAGAAAAAAAACAGGATATGCTAACATGTCATTGAAAATGAATTTTCTACATTCGTACTTGGTCTTCTTCCCTGTTGATCCTGGTGTAATCAGTGACAAACATACACTCAGCCTGTCCTGCCACGTCTGCCTGTCCCGCATCGGACTTGTCAGCCACAAACGAGCCTGCAGCTGACGTGGACATTTACCCCCTCCATAAATCTTCGTCCGCGAAGCCAAGCCAAAGAAAGACTGATATGAATGTTACCTCAACTCTCCACTCACTTTTACCCTGGTGAAAATTTTCAGCACAATATTGCAACCGTGGAAAAGGCATGATCAGGGCAACTGGATCTAACAGTTGAGACTATTGTTAAACGCTGACATGAGAGGCATCAGATGCTAAGTACAATCAGTGACAAAACTTTTTTAGGTCAGTTGAACTAATGCAATGTTCAACATTATTATGCGATTGAACATGCTAAACTCATTAAAAGTCAATTTAACATTTTTCCTGCGTGATTCTGAACTTTGTGTTCAGCTTGAAATTGTCTATCATAACCCCTTTTTTAAAATCAGGAACCAAACCTTCTGAAAAAATTGTTGCCCACTATTATCTATAAATGACACTGCACCTTGGATCTTTGTTTCATTAGCATGCCCTTACAACAGTAAAGATAACTGATAAAGTGACTTCACTGCTGTTCATGATGCACTTTTCAGACTTGGAGGTACATCACTGTTGGAGATAGTTAATTGCTGTGCAAGGTAGACCTGCAGAGGTTAACATATTATTTCCTAGTCATTTAGTAGAAAGCATTTTTTTTTGCTACCTTCATCATGAATAATCTCATTGAACAATGCTGAACATGTATTAAGGCAAGGAAAGTTGAATATTCACTTTATATTGCCACAGCTACTTGTTTTTATTATTCTCATTTGAACTGTTAAGAAATAAAGACCTGCATTTGTGCAGTGCATTAGGACATCCCAAAGCACTTTACCACCATTTAAGTACATTTGAAGTGCAGACCATGTTTTAACACAAGAAGTCTGACAGCCATCTAGCGCATGGATATGATTCAGAACTAGCAGTTAGGTGGTGATCAGATCATCACTCCTGATATTGTTGTTAATCAAGTTACGATGGTGAAATACACTGCTCTACTTCATATTTTGCCATGAGATCTTTCAGGTCAGCCAAGGACATTAGACTCTGTTCAGTACCACACCTGATGGTTCAGCTCAGGTTTCTTAGTTGCAACTTGCATCTACAAACTTTTGATCCGGAGAATTTCCCACTGCGACAAAAAAAAAAATTGGAGTCATCCATCCCTGATTTTAGACTACATTTCCTTTGTGTACACACAAGGTGTTTCTTCACCAACTCATTCAATTTAAAGACACACAATGACAGTAGCCCAAAGTGAAAGATAACTGTTGAGTCAGATGAGATTTATATTTTATTTTAAGGTCAGCATTATCTATCATGTTCTACAGAAACGTAAACCCTGCCTCACATGAATTTGCTATGGAGAAGGAAATCTGAATTAACCAACAAGAATAAAATCAGCTTTTCATTGCATGAGAATAAGATAAAAATTGTTTTATTAAGATTCTTTGTCATTTGAATAATTTGAAGGTAGAAAGCTCCTGAATAATTTATTCACACCAAATGCAGACAAATAGAATGAGCTCAAAACTTGGTCGTCATGGACGAGTTGGGTGGAGGGGCCTGACTCCATTGGGCTGCACTGGCAGTTCGGTGTAGTCGATAAACAATGATTCAACCATTTTTTTTAGGAGCTGATTAAATTCTTATTATCAAGATATGTGTGTGTGTGTGTGTGTGTGTGTGTGTGTGTGTGTGTGTGTGTGTGTGTGTGTGTGTGTGTGTGTGTGTGTGTGTGTGTGTGTGTGTGTGTGGATCAAAATGGAACATTATTATTATTTCAATGTATGTCACAGACCTTCACAGACATAAGAAATATTCAGGAGTATGAAAAAGTTTTCTTCCCTTTGTTTAGTCCCACAAAAAAAGTTCATGACAGCTCCTGTGCAAACAAAAAAAAAACAAACAAAAGCAAGCATGCATTTTGCATGCAGAAATGTTGGCTTAACGTTGCCGAAATGAATGATTGATTTTTTTAGGTGTATTTTGTAATGAGGTTAACACATTGGATGATAATGCCATCCTTTTCAAATCATCTGTGATCTCGAATACCAGGTATCATAGCTTAATGTATTACCTTAAAGACTGCTATTCCAACAATGCAATTGTCAGTTAGGATGATCCGGTCAAGAATTGGAGTGAGTTTCGTATCCATAACTTTGGGGGAATTAGTCGACAATCGTGCAACATTTTACCAGCAAACTATGACATAATATGTATTTTTCATCTTTAAAATGGAGCAAACTACCATTAAAGAATTTCTTTGCTAGATTTTAAACTGAGCACAGCTTTTTCCATGCTGTGATCAGCTTTCTGGTATGGCTTTCATACTGTGCATTGCAAGGGCAGATAATAGCCTTTACTACCAATTTACTTTATAATTAAACCAAGCTGGTTTTTTGGTTGGCTATGCAATGCACGCTAAGAATGCTTCTTCAGAACAAACTACATCCTGCCCAGCCTGGCCAAAAGAATTACAGAATGTTCCAAACATGGCTGGACTTGGCTGCAAAAAATAACCTGAATTATAATTGGAAAATATGATACAGAATTAGCAGGAGATCTGTGCAAGCCTATACCTGAATCAAGTTAAACAGAACTGACCTAAAATATGGAACCTTGACCTCCAGGAGTCACAATCTATAATTTCAATACTATTTGCTGGAAGACAGGAAATTCAAACCAGGTTGCCCTGAATTAGTTCAGTGTAAAATTATTGCATTGTTCCTCCAAGAGAGATATATTATCCAATTTCAAAATTAGATGATGTATTAGGAGAAAGTCGAATGAGGATCAAAGAATGTTTCTCACTGGCTTTCCCTGAATTAGTCCTGATGACAGTTTTTCTCCAGCCTCACAAACATGGACGTTTTCCAACATGCCAGGTCAGTTGAAGTGTGATTTGACTTATAACAAAGCATTGAACTTCTTTGGGATTATATAGTGATGCACAAGTGAAATGTCTGCATTTAATTGCATCAGGTTGCAGAATAAAGAATAAGAAGGCATATGTGGAGAAAGCTTTACCAAAGCAGCAACTGTTATTGGCACAAATCAAACCCAAATATAAAGAACAATCATTTATATGTTAATTGTCTAAATACACACACACCTTCATGACCACTGTTACTGTGTTTAATTTTATTTTTGTGCTAAAAATAAAGCACAAATATTATATTTAAAAAATAAAGTCTGTAGCTGGGATTAAATGTAATGCACAAACATACTGGAGAAACACACCAGGTCACACAACATCAGTGCTGTGTGACCTGCTGAGTTCCTCCAGTACATCTGTGTGTTGCATTATGATAAATGAAATATAGCTTGTTTTGACGGGGATTATATTCATTTTCTAAGCCATTTTGCCATGTCAGTTCTTTCTCTTTTTGTTTCAAGACAAGGGGCAAGTCACTTAATACAGTAGTTCTTCTCTCAGAAAGAAATAAATCACTACTATCTTCTGTCTCATTGGGTTCTTGAGAACAGATCATTATATGCATTTAATGGTGAAGTTAATTAGATATTTGGCACTTTGATGAATTGAGAGTTGTGGGGAATTGCTACAGAAGAGGAGTTGAGGCCAGAAGAGATCAGCAATGATCCTATTGATGGCAGCCTAGGCTTGAGGCTTACTGCTCAGACTTTGTTGTGCTCTTGCATTGTTTCCTCATCAATAACCTCAGAATTGTACAGATTATACACATGACAGTTAATACTATGCATAAGTATGCTGTATGCAACTTCCCTATCTGTTCTCTGCATTAAAATTAATGCAGGTCAAATTGCCCATTGTGGAATCCTGTAAAATACCTTAATTATTTGTTGACCAAAAAGGGTGAAAGTAAAAGCAAACAACATTACTGGAGCCCATGTGGATAGAGAGTGTTAAAAGGTATATAAAGTCCAGTTAGGTGTTGGATATTAAAGCCACAAGGAATGGCTGAGTGAATTGGCTAAGCGAAAGTCATTAAGGTGATTGAATGAAAGCAGGGTCATCACTGAAGGATTTCCTTTGTGGTCAGCCTCTTGCCTGAAATGTAAAGCAGTGCTGAGTTCTCAGGGAATTCAAAGTCTTTGAAATTTCAATTTTGCCAAAATGGAATGTGCACTTTCTCCCCATGTGGACACACACCAATTACCTAAATCTGGAGAACTTTAAAACGGGTTGGCAAGCTCCCAGACCTCAGGGCCATTTGCAGGACAGTAAATTAAGTTTTCTAAAGCCAGGTCTGTTAGGCTGAACTGCCTTGGTCCCCCATTGAGTCAGTACTGCTGCCAAAATTCCCATGAACAACAATAACAGCATCAGCCATCGTTTCAGCCCCAGTCACTCAGTGATTTGTAAAAGTGTTATCAAGCTGAATTTGACCCCAAACTATGAGAAATTTTAAGGCAGATGACCTGAAAAGCACACCATGAACAACAGTGAAGTAACTTCATCAGTTATCTTTGTTTGTCAGGGCATGCTGGGTATTTTTTTTTTCCAAAAGGTTTATTTCCAGAAAAAAACATTGGGGATTATGATAGGAAACTTCAAGCTGAACACAAAGATAATTTCAAATTGGCTGTATCACGTAGGAAGTTGGAGATATATTAAATTAACTTTTATTGAATTGAACATGTTTAATCACATAATGATCCTGATATATTGCGTTAGTTCAACTGACCTAATAATATTTTGCTGATTTTTATTTGTAAGCATCACCTGATGCCTCTCATGTCAGTGTCAAACAATAGCTAGCCAGCATTAATGCATTTCAGGCGCCCTGATACCACTTTTCCATGGTCACAATCCTGTTGAAACGTTTCACTGCATTTGTCACTGACTTCACCAGGATCATCAGGGAAGTTGTCCAAGTGTGAATGCAGAAAATTAATTTTCAATGACATGTTGCTCTTCATGGTTTTTCCTGCTTGAAGTAGACTTAAAATATGACAGGAAATCGCATAAATTGGTTATATCTAAAAACATTATATGATTGGAATTTTTTTGTGATCTGCAGCTCAAAATACACCCAAAGTGTTCAAGAAGCAAATTTTTCATTGTCAGGTGCAATTTAATGCCAAAGAACTCAAGACCCAAGATGCCGTACCATTGATAGATGACCTCCCTCACTGCTTTTGCTATATCTTTCAAGAGTATAAAGGACCAAATTATGTTTGATTTAGTCCACCATTCACCTCCAAACCTTTTGCCTACACCTGTAATCATGACGGATGGACAAGATGGAAAATTTGTCATGGCTCTTTGAGCACATATATTGTCAAGACACTTAAGGCTATAAATTAACTACAGCTGGATATGTTTGGTATGAATGGGGACTTACGGTGAATGGTATTGAAAAGAGTTTCAATACTGTTGAGTCATCGACTCTATGATTCTGAAACTCCTGCCTGTCATACACCGTACATATGATAAATATAGGAGTGGGCATTTAAAGAGTAAGTATTGGTTGTGAGTTAGAGATTTTCCTCTCTGTATGCTTAGAATTAATGGCTTTATTCACTTTCAAAATATTTTTCCTCTGATCTACCATGTTTGAATTAGTACCATGGAATTTGATGGATCAATAATGGAATTAAGAAGGTGGGATTAGTACTGTGATGAATGTCTGCCAAGCTGCCTTGCTGTACTAACATTGGCTGTGCATTATCTCTACTGTTAAGGACACTCCCCTTGGGTATAAGTGTGTATGCACCTATTGTCTTTAATTATTGTACCATGAGTTTCTGCTAATAAAACCCATGTTTATTGTTTGACCACATCGTCTTTGTCTACTTCATCAACTGGCACTTCAATTTTATTAGCAGAGAGTACAGGTGAGTCCACTGTATCACCTCAACGACCACGCTGTTTCGAGCCATGTAGTAATGGAAACAAGCAATCCAGTGGTTGAAAATTTCTCTGGGCCTCGGGGCAGACTGGTCAATTATCAACCGCTCTGGTTTGAGTGCTGCATCTATTTCTGCTAAATGTCACTAACTGTGGGTAAACACAGGCTGAGCACGACAACAACTAAAAGAAATTTTTAGCAACAGCTAAAGAACTCAACCTTACATTTAATGAGGGCAAATGAGTGTTCAACGTGACAGAGCTACTCATTCTGGGCTACATTGTCCGCAAGGGCGAAATCCGCACCGAGCCGGAAAGAATTGGCCCCCCCTTAAGAAGTTACCACACCAAACTCAGCAAAAGCCCTTAAAAGGTGTATGGGATTTTTTTCCTACTCCTGAAAATGGGTTGGGACTATGCCACGAAGACACGCCCTCTGTTTGACACTAAATCTTTTCCTCTCTCTCCAATGGCCTTGAAGGCTTTCGAGAGAATTAAAGCTGATATTGCCAAAGCTGCACTCTCGTCCATTAATGAGGATGTCCCATTCCAAGTGGAAACTGATGCCTCAGATTGTGCCTTGGCAGGAACCCTTAATCAAAAGTGCAGACCTGTGGCATTCTTCTCCCGCACGTTATGCGGACCTGAACTTAAACATCCTGCCATTGAAAAAGTAGCCCAGGCTATTATTGAAGCTTTTCGCTACTGGAGACACTTTCTAGCCGGCAGAAAACTTACTCTGGTCACTGATCAGAAAACTGTAGCCTACATGTTCGGCACTAAACAAAAAAGTAAAATCAAGAACGATAAGATGGCACACTGGCGAATAGAACTCTCAACTTATGATTATGAGATCCAGTACAGACCGGGCAAGTTAAATGATCACATTGTCACGATCTGCTGCTGGTTCTCAGCTGGAGGGGCTAAAAGAGATCCTTAGCAGACTGTGCCACCCAGGAGTCACGAGGTTCTTCCAATACATAAGGGCAAACAACCTTCCTTACTCTCTGGAAGAAGTCAGGAAACTGACTAAAAGCTGTTGCATTTGCACAGAATGCAAACCGCTATATTTCAAAGCTCTACAGGCCTCTCTCATCAAGGCAACCTGACCTTTCAAGAGGATTAGCTTAGATTTTAAAGGACTGTTATCTTCCATCAATAAAATATATTTTTCCTTACTGTAATTGACGAATGTCCCAGGTCTCCGTTTGCGATACCCTACCCTGACATCTCGTCAGCGTCTGTCATTAAGTCACTTGACAGAATTTTCAGCATTTTTGGTTTTCCCAATTACATTCATACCAATAGGGGCTCACCATACATGAGCGCTGAACTGTGGAAACCCATGCTACAGAAGGGGATTGTCACCAGCCGTACCATGAGCTACAACCTGCAGGGCAATGGGCAGGTCGAAAGGGCTAATGCTACAGTCTGGAAGACTGTTAATCTTCCTTTAAAAACACATGGTTACCCTGTTACCCGAAGGCAGGAGGTGCTGCCTGAGACGCTACATTTCTATTCAGTCATTATTGTGTACTGCAACAAATCAAACACCTCATGAACATATGTTTCCTTTTCCCAGGAAATCAGGAACTCTGATGGACTGGCCAGTCTGGTTCACCCTTCCTCACACCCCTACTCAGAATGAGCCTGAGAGATTGGGCCCCATGCTGAGGCTCCACTGCCTTACTCTGGTGATTCTGGAGCAGGTCCAGAAGTCAGTCCTTCCCACACTACAGACCCAGGAACTGTACCAGTTCCCAAGGTTGCAAAGGAGCCACCTGTTTTGAGAAGAAGCACCAGAATTCGTAAACAACCTGACATATTCATAAAACATCTAATTATATTTCGATTGCTTGCTAGATACTGGTGTATTTTGGCTGTTAGAATATTCTCAATGCCAAACATGGTATCCATGTATCACTTGCTTCATTCTTTCCTAGCAGCTGTCCTTTTGATTTTAACCTTTCTTCTACTGGGGGGAGACTGTGATTAATGTCTGCCAAGCTGCCTGTCTCCCCTCTGGCGACCCTTGCTGTTCTAACATTGGCTGTGCATTATCTCTACTGCTAAGGACACTCCCCTTGGGATAACTGTATATGCACCTATTGGCTTTCATTATTGTACCATGAGTTTCTGCTAATAAAAGCCATGATTATAGTTTGACCACATCGTCTTTGTCTACTTCATCAACTGGCATTTCATAGTGGAGAGTGGAAGGGAGCTAAACAAAAATTCACCCATATTCTTATCAAAGATGAAAACAGGTACAAGAGCCTGAATGGCCCGATCATTTTACTGTTTGGAGTGGAGATTGAGGGGGTATGTTACCAAAGGATGTAAAATTATAAGGGAGATTAATAGAGGAGACAGAAAATATCTTTTCCCCATGGTGGGTGTACCTAGAACAAGAGAATATGCATTTAAGGTGAAAGGATCTAATGGGATGTTTTCAATCACATGGAGAGCTGTTGGAAACCTGTGCTCCACCATCTGGCAACGAGGTATCAGGATTCTTGAGGATGCAGGTCTCCTGAAAGGTGTTGGCTGCTGAGAGCTTACTGACCTCTTTGGGGATTCAGAAATATGGACCAAAGTTGGAGTCTTGGAAGCCTCGAGCTTGGGTTCACCACTGGATAGGACAAGAGGCTGCGCTACCATTAAGGTAATTGGGAGGTGGCTGCTTTGGTGGATGTAATGGGATCATGGAGCACTCGATGACTTTCAAGGAACTCTCTTTTGCTTTTTGTCTTGTTTTGATGTGGTCCTGAATTGATGGTGCCTCTTTGAGTGCCTTCACAGGGGAAACAAATGAAAAAGTGTAAAAACAATGCTGGAGAAACTCAGCAGTCAGACAGTGTATTTTAAAGGGCAAAGATGAAGATACATAACCAATGTTTCAAGGGCAGGAAGAAGAACACATTTCCACAGGCAGAAGGTTAAGGTTTATAAGCGAGGGAGAGAACCACAGTGGGAAAAGGAATATCTCTGTCAATGGAGAGGGAAGGCAGTAGAGAACTGGAGGAAAGAGAGAGAGTGATTGGGAAGAGATTGAGAATGTGGAGTGGGTTAACAGAAACCAGAGAAGTCAATGTTAATGCCACTGAAAACACTTTTTTGTGTATTTGACATGCAAAATGATAAACAGAATCTTGATGCTGGAGTCTGGAATCTGCTGCTTGAAGAGGCAGATACCCTCATGACCTTTAAGATGCATCTATACAAGTATTTGAATTGCCAAGGCTAGAGGTGATGTCCTCATGTGGACAAATGTGGACAAACAGGCTCAGTGTAGACCAACAAAATGGGTGACAGAAACACAATGAGCCAAAGGCCTGTTTCTGTGTTGCACAACCCTCATGTTCGATTACTCTACTTCTAGCTTTTACTGTTTTCATTTGTAATCGTATTACATTCTGCGAAACAACAATTTTAATATACATTACACTGAAAAATACAAAACTGCATGATCAAATCTCTTGGCAAATGCAATAATTTGGCTTGCTTTCCACCATAAAGGATGGGATTCCAACGTGTTGGCCTCACTGAAAGCAGACTATCCTTTATTGAAAGCAGAAATACAACTAAACTACAGCTTCTGGGAAAAATAACATCTCAAAAAATATTATTAACTGATTTTGGTTATAGCTTTATCCCTACCCATTTGCTTATTCAAGCAGTAACACAAGGAAATCTACGGACATTTTACCTTAACAGCCAACATTGATCACTTGGTGAAAAACAAAATCGAACATTGAAAAAAAGATGTAATTTTTGATGTGCACAAATGCCCTGGGTAGCAACCAGAAAGCTTTTTAAATGTTATGCCAAATCTCAAGAGATGAAGCAAAGCATTTGCAAAAAAAAATTTAGCCTGGTTTTGCAACTGCAGAGATAAATGACAAATAAAACTTAACTCAGGTGAGTACAAACAAATCAAATTAAATTAAGCATGCAATGGGAACCTGCTACTGGCCACATCTTGCCCTTCCCACCTTCTGCAGGGATCCCTCTTTCTGCAACTCCTTGGTCCGGTCATTCCTCCCCACCAATCTCTTCCTAACCCTTCAACAATTTTCCTGCAGCCAGAGGAGGGACAACACTTGCCTTTCCTCACAATCATCCAGGGATCTAAATAGCCCTACCATGTAAAGCAAAGGTTCACCTGGGCTTCCTCAACCTGTTTAATGCACCCGGTGTGGCTTCTTCTACATTAACAAGACTAAGAACAGATCACACCTTCAACTATGCTATAGCCTTGTCCTTCCACTCCATCCTGATTCACCTGGAGAATGACGCTTCATATGCAAGTCTGGTGTTCATTGAACTGCTCGGTGTTTAATACGATCATTCCCCAGATACAGGTGTAGAATTTGTCCTCACTGTGGCTCAACATCCCTCACTATAACTGGATTCTGGAATTCCTAACAGGTCCTTCCAGGTTGGTAGTAGAATGTTGAGCACTGGAACACTGCAGGACTGTGTGCTCAGCTCACTCCGATTCACATTACTGACCCATGACTGCAATGCCAGATCCTGCTTTAACAGAGTCATCAACTTTACAGGTGACACAACAGTAGTTGGTCTCATCAGCAACAGTATATTATAGACAAAAGGTGGAAAATCTTGTGATGTGGTGCGAGAGTAATAACGTGGACAAGACAAAGGAAATAATCATAGACTTCAAGAGGACCAGGAATAACCACCCTCCACCACACATCAACAACTCGGTGGTAGAGAGAGTGGAGATCATCATTTTCCTTGGAGTTCACTAACTAGTGACCTATTGTGGACACACAACATCTCCTCACTTGTCAGGAAGATGCAACTGCGACTGCACTTCCTGAGAAGACAAGCAGGGAAAGCAACGAGCCATCATTATGTCAACCTTCTACAGGAGCTCTATCAAGATTATCCTGGCTGGCTGCATCACAGTATGGTATGGTTGATGCAGAGCAATGGATTGGAGGTCAATCTACAGGACCATAAAAATGGCAGAGAGGATCACTGGAATCTCCCTTCCCTCCATCGATGCAATCAACCAGGATCATTGACTGGAGAGGGCACACACAAAATTATTGAGGATCCCTTCTACCCCACACACAGCATCTTTCAACTGCTCCCACAAGGAAAGAGAATCAGGAGTATCAGAGCCAGCACCACCAGGCTGATGAATCGCTTCTTCTCACAGACAATGAGAATGCTGAATGATCAAAGGAATGACTCTCAAATTTATGAAATAATACTTATTTATCTATTTGTATAAATGAATACTTGCCCTGCATAATAATTGTTTGTCTGTATATTTGTTTTGTCTGGTTGTATGTCAGTGTGTTTTGCAATGAAGACTGGAGAATGATGTTTGGTCAGGTTGTACTTGTGATATCAGATGGCAATAAACTTGACTTGATTGAACTTGCACAGTTCATGTATTCTGACTGCAATGGATATCCTGAGCTCATCTCAGTTCCTCTCCTATTCCCACACTGACCTGTCCATCTTCCATCTTCTCCATTGCTAGAAAAAGGTCCAAAGCAAACCTGAGGAACAGCACTAATTTTCTGCCTGGGTTCATCCACAGCCCAATGGTATATATTCCTTACCTCCTTTATCCTCATCTTCTTTTCATTTCCATCTTGGATCCTCCCATTTTAGTTCCTTTTCCCAAAAACCCCTACAGCACTCCCACCACCTATTTATCTTTTTATCTCCTCCTTCTTCTGGTTCCATTCACCCTTCATCTCTCACCTTCTGTTTCCCAGAATCACATTCCCTACTTACCAGGTTCCAGTACTAGTAGCATTTACCTTCCTTCTTATCACCCTCCAGCAGCAGTCTCCAACTTCACCCTCCCTGTCCCCCATTTGTCCAAAACGTGCAACCCTCCATGGTCCACCTGCTGGTCTCTGTCACACCTATCCTGTGTCTTCTTTATACAGGGTATCTTCCATTTTAGTCCTGATGCAGGCTGAAAGATCTACTATTATTTTCTGCCCCACAGATACTGCTTCACTTGCTGAGTTCCTCCAGCAGTTTGCTTTTGCAATTAAATATGTGTGCTCTCATCAAAATTAAATGGCAGAGTGAGGCTTTGAAAGGATATTGGGAGTTATACAAGTTTTCATGTTAACATAGTCAGAAAATTTCATTTGCACGGTTAGTGAAGTGGTTAGTGCAACACTTTTACAGCCCTAGTGATCAGGACCAGGATTCGAATTCCTTGCTCTCTCCAAGGAATTGGTACAATCTCCTCATATATGTGTAGGTTTTCCCAGGGGGCTCTGGTTTCCTCCCACCACTCTCTTAATGAGGCAAAATGGGATGGAGGTGCAAGGGTGAAATGGTTGAAGTTGGGATGATTCACAGAAGTTGATTTCATTTTATATTTAAAAGAGGTACAATGTGATTAGGATTTCTGGATTTATCAATATTTGAGCAAGTCATTATCAATAATGCCTCATATACTTTTATTTGATATTGTAAAATGGAATAGGGATAAAGAATTTAATTCTTTGAATATCTCGAATAAACAGCTGCAGAGAAGTTCATGGAATTGTGGCGGCACTCCACTCAAAAGGCAGGGGTCCACATAAATAGATTCAACTTGAAAGATTTCTACATTCAGAAGACACTGGATGGATATACGGGCAGGAGATGCTCAGGGAATATGGTCCAAATGTGGGCCAATGGGACTTACCCAGAATGCCAATGTGGTCAGCATGGACATGTCAGGTTAGAGGACCTGTTGTATGCTGTATGGCCCCATGACTCTTTCTCAGTTTTTAATGCAGAAAAATATGCAGTTATTTACAATGTGTAAACAATTAGTAGAGGTGAAGATGAAAACTTGTCAATTATTTCAAAAAGCATAATTATATGTTTTAAAGAGGTTTTCCAGAAGTAGGATGGAATGGAATGCAAGAAGGCTTTCTGAGCTGAATTCTTGAACGATTGTGCAATGATAACTGTAAACTCTACCACAGGAAATAGAGCATTAGATACTAAATGAGTAGCACAGTTACACAGTACAGTACACAGCTGGAGAAGATCACAATGACAGAGTATTGATAAGAATTTTTGAAAGCGATGAGTTAATTGAAGACAGATGTACTTGGTTAATGTTGCTGTGTGAACATGGTCAAGTTCATGGGGAGTTGGAGCTCTTGAGCATTGGTCCTGACGAGAGCAAAACAAATATTAGATTAACCTGACAGATAATGAAAATAATTCAGCCCTGTTGATGGACTAGATATGATCTCTGAAACTCAGTTCAGGGTCAAAGGGAGCATTAAAGCTCAACCAGTGATGGAAAGGAAAATCTGATATATTGTAACTCTTCGGGGAAAAAATAGTGCTTCTCACTCTAGCTGAAGCTTAAATCTAAAGGATATTCTAATTCATTTGAATCATGTGATTTACAGAGAAGATACTCTTTCTAATGTGTTGAGACATTATCAGTTAGAAAGCTCAAACAGTTGACATATTCAGCAAATAAAGAATTGCTGCAGGGACTTAGCAGGTCAGAGAGTATCCAGGGGTCAACTTGATCAGTCAACATTTTCATTCTGGACGCTTTGTCATGTCTTAAGAGGAGGGGGTGAAAGGGGAAAGAAGTTTGGTGAGGATCCCAGGGGTGAAAGGGTATAGGATGGAAGGTAAAAGGAGTGGGGAGACAGGTCGAGGGGATAAGGGTCACCTAAAATTATAAAAATAAACATTCGTGTTGTTCAGTTTGTGGCTGCTCAGGAGGAATATGATGTGCCATTCTTCAAGTTCATGTTATACTCAGTATTTTCCTGAAAACCATATTTTTTAACATGTTTCATGAAGAGTGAATACTATGAGCAGATAGTATTCACTATGTCTCACCCTTTTATGTTGTAAATAAAATGCAGCATTATTTGGAATTCTACATGTGAAGAAGCACACTTCTTACACAAGATAGATCTTAACCCAATTCTCAAACTGTCTAGCAATCCAGTCAGAAAATAAACATCAAGTGTGCCTAGGTCAGGATGAGACTAACAGTAAGATCCCAGCTGAGAAATTGAAGAACTAAAGTTGGTGGCTCACATCTTTTTAAGCACCACCGACTGAATTGTACTGTAAAGTTGATTGCAGAATGGGATTAGACCCTTGCATTACATTGAGCACTTCTTGAAAGCCTGCTGGAGATGTTATATGTGCAAGGTGTGCCCGCCAAGCTTGCTTGGACATACAGTCATAATGTCAGTTGTTGTGCAACACCCAATAAGTATCACTGCTGCTGTAATGGTCTTGTAACTGCAACAAAAAAAAACCAAGTAGGCCAGAGAAAAGCAACGTTTAGGTTTATAATGCATTGTCTACTTTTGGGGAGCAGGTATTTCCTTTATAAAATATTTTTATTAATTTGATAGAAAGAAATATTATATGTATATATTGTTTAGATATTAATTAATTATACAGCTTTATATAAAGCAAAACAGAACATCATATATAAATTATACATTGCCTTATATAATTCTCAAAAAAAGTGAGAATTTCACCTCATATTCTAATATTGAGACATACATTGTGATTATCTACATAGACCAATCTCTTCTTGTCAAAAAAAATTAAAAAAATGAAAAAAAGGGAAGAAAAAAAACCCCATTCTAATCTAACCCCTCTCACTAACTACGGTCACCAACAAATAAATTGTAAAAAAATCAAGTACCGGCACTTGGACATGGGGAGCAGTTATTTATAGAACGAGGTGCCCTGGTCAATTAAACAAATTCTGTTTCTGAATATAGTGGGAGTCTCGATATATTTTTAAACCTCCTCTCCCTCAATCCCTCCCACCTCTCCTGCAAAATATGATTCACTTTTGTGAAACTCTTGCCAACAAGCCCTTGAAGTAAGTAGCAGAGAAACATGGTGCCCAATCCCAGGACCTTGTTTTAAACAGTTGGCTCCAATTTGCTCAGAAACCTCCAACCGTCACTGTGGTTGAGCATCCCTGAGTGAAGGAATCCAGGCATTACATCAGATGGCTTAGATTTGTCTATTATTGAGTTTGCAACTCCTGAAATGATGTGGGTTCAAGACGCTTGATTGGGAAAATAAATTGCACATTGCACAAGAAAGTGAAGCAACCTGGCATTGTCCTTTGGTGCAGCAAATTGAGGCACATATTCATCGATGATCACACTTCTAGTCTATCTCTGCAGAAATCATTTGCACAATGTGTGGTGATAAAATATTCTATTCTGCTGGAATCAACTTGAAAAGCTAGAAACATAGGACTTGAATGTTTAAGAAGAGTAAGGAAAAAAGTACACAGATGTTATCCAATTTGGAAGAAAAGTATACTGTGACAAAGCAAGTCAGAACAAATGCTGTTTGTTTGGTTAAAGGATGGCAATTCATCTTGTGATGCTTAATTTTTTTGGTTCAACTTAATTCCTGAGAACAGAGAGACGAACGAGGAAACTAGAATGGTTCAAGCAAACAGCCGGAAAATTTTGGGAAGAGGTCTGCTTGATGAACAAGAGGGAGGAGAAAATGCTGGAGAGATGGTTGAACAGCTGCTCTCATCCTCAGTGCCAAGAAAGTCCAGATGTGGAGGGACTTAAGAAGTGATGACTCTTTCTCTGTGGAGCAGTGAAGGTGACAGGGTATCTTAAATTCAATGAAGAGAGTTTGGTAAATGCACTTCGGAAAAATATTTTCCTGTTTCAAAAAATTAGCAAATTTAAATAAATGAAAATAGAATCAGAGGAGAAAGAGGATGTTTATTGACTCAGAGCACTTATGATTTGAAATCTGTAAATAATGGATTCACTTTCCATATTTACTTTTCAAAGATTATTGGATATACATTATGTCGGAGGAGATTGCATTCATGGGGTTCTGGAAAAATATTGGTGAGAGGGATTCAAAGGACAGAACAAGCTGACTGAGCCAAATAGTCTCCATTCATCCATGATGAGTTCCTTCATGGATAAAGAGATGGGAGGGCCATTTAAGATGTTTGATGGATGAGAAACGGGACTTGCTTTTGGGGATGTTTGAGGAGTATTTGGGCACAACCCTTGCAGGATTATGTTCAGAATTGATAGTGATGAAAGTGCAGGAAACAAGAAATATGTGGAGTTGAATGTCAGAAATAGTTAAGGTTCAGAATGTGAAGAATATTTTGCCAAGGATGCACACAAATTTGAGTGGGAATAGTCAGGGGCATTGCACACATGATGAGGTAGGTTAACTCCACCTTTATCCATTTATGCTATTTATTTTGCCACTCACTCAACTGTTTGAATGACCTTGAATCCTGTTCTCCATCTTCCTCATAACTCATAATTCCAGGTGAAAAAGAAAGTCCTCGTAGGTTGGAGAACTGGAGCAAGACACAAAATGCTGCAGGAACTCAGTGGGTCATGCAGCATCCATGGAAGGCAATAGATGGTCAATGTTTTGGGCCAGATCCCTTCATTAGGAATAGCAGGAAACATGCAGATGCCCAAATAAAAGGGAGGGCATAAGGGACGGAGGGGGAGGAGCACAGGTTGGCAGATGATAGGTAAATACAATTGAGACCCACATCTTCCTTCCTTCGAATCCTCATTTCCCTCCTTTCAGAGTGCATCTTCCTTAACATTCTGCCTCTCTCCCCAGCTTCCTTTTATTTGTCCATTTCTTCTTCCCTCCCACCTGTATTCACCTATCACCAGCCAACCTGTGCTCATCCCCTATCCCTTGTCTTTTTATTTGGGCATCTGCCCATTTCTTGCTGTTTCTGATGAAGGGTTTTGGCCCAAGTCGTTAAATGTCTGCTGCCTTCTATGAACGCTGCCTGATCTGCTGACTTCCTCTAGCACTTTGTGTGCTTTTCATAATTCCACACTGTTCGGTATTGTCAGAAAAATTGAAAATATCCTGATCCAAATCTCTGATTTCAGCGTGAATAGCTGAGTTCCATTCTCAGTAATCCAATACTTCAGTACTCCAGCCACCAGGAAAAAGGGAAAAAGACACCGCTCTGCTTTTTGTCTGACAAGTATTCTTCAATCCATGCTGGAAAATTCCCCAACTCCTAGCACTTTAAGTTTTGCACACTAACTTCTTAAGTGAGACTTTAACAAAGACCCTCTGAAAAAACTAATATACCACAATCACTCTTTTTTTTAAATTTTTTTTTTCACACCATAAATCACGTTAGCCATGATATACACTTTTTCATTTTCACACATATACAGTGACTTTTTCTCCCACCCCCTCCCTCCTCCCAAGCCACCCCCCCACCCCCCCTCTCATCCATTTTAGGTATACAATCTAGGTTGCATTAAGACAGTCAAACAATGTTGTCATTCAACAAAAATACACCAGAAATTCTACTGAGTCCATTCTTTTCTTTTCTTCTCCTTCCATCAACTTAGGTAATGTTTGTTCCCGGTAGGTTTTCGCTATTGTATTTAATGTAAGGCTCCCATACTTGTTCGAATATTTCAATATTATTTCTTAAACTATATGTTATTTTTTCTAATGGGATACATTTATTCATTTCTATATACCATTGTTGTATTTTCAAATTATCTTCCAATTTCCAGGTTGACAAAATACATTTTTTTGCTACGGCTAGGGCTATCTTAACAAATCTTTTTTGTGCATCCTCCAAGTCAATTCCAAATTCTTTATTTTTTATGTTACTTAGGAGAAAGATCTCTGGATTCTTTGGTATATTGTTTTCTGTTATTTTATTTAATATCTGATTGAGATCATCCCAAAATTTTTCTACTCTCTCACATGTCCAGATTGCATGAATTGTTGTTCCCCTTTCTTTTTTACATCGAAAACATCTATCAGATACTGTTGGGTCCCATTTATTTAACTTTTGCGGTGTAATGTATAGTCTGTGTAACCAATTATATTGTATCATACGCAGCCTCGTATTTATTGTATTTCTCATCGTTCCAGAACATAATTTCTCACATGTTTCCTTTTTTATCTTTATATTTAAATCTTGTTCCCATTTTTGTTTAGTTTTACCATTTGTTTCCTCATTCTCCTTTTCTTGCAGTTTAATATACATATTTGTTATAAATCTTTTGATTAACATTGTATCTGTAATCACATATTCAAGGTTACTTCCCTCTGGTAAACTCAAATTGCTTCCTAATTTATCTTTCAAGTAAGATCTCAGTTGGTAATATGCCAGCGCTGTATCTCCAGTTATATTGTACTTATCTCTCATTTGTTCAAAGGATAAGAATCTACTTCCTGAAAAACAATTTTCTATTCTTTTAATCCCTTTTTTTTCCCATTTTCTAAAGGAAAGGTTGTCTATTGTAAAAGGGAGTAGCTTATTTTGCGACAATATTAGTTTTGGTAATTGATAATTTGTTTTATTTCTTTCTACATGAATCTTCTTCCATATATTGAGGAGATGGTGTAATACTGGAGAAGTTCTATGTTGTACCAATTTTTCGTCCCATTTATATAATATGTGTTCAGGTATCTTTTCCCCTATTTTATCTAATTCTAATCTCGTCCAGTCTGGTTTTTCCCTTGTTTGATAAAAATCTGATAGGTACCTTAATTGTGCGGCTCTATAATAATTTTTGAAGTTTGGCAATTGTAAGCCTCCTTGTTTATATCATTCTGTTAATTTATCTAGTGCTATCCTCGGTTTCCCCCCTCTCCATAAAAATTTCTTTATTATTTTCTTTAACTCTTTGAAGAATTTTTCTGTCAGTTGTATTGGCAATGCCTGAAATAAGTATAGTATCCTTGGAAAAATGTTCATTTTAATACAGTTTATCCTTCCTATCAGTGTTAGTGGTAGCTCTTTCCAATGCTCTAAATCGTCCTGTAATTTTTTCATTAGTGGATTGTAATTGAGTTTATATAATTGGCCTAGATTTTTGTTTATTTGTACACCTAGGTATCTTATTGCCTGCATTTGCCATCTGAATGGGGATTTCTTCTTAAATTTTGAGAAATCCGCATTATTCATAGGCATTGCTTAACTTTTATTTACGTTTATCTTGTATCCCGACACTTCTCCATATTCCTTCAATTTCTTATATAGTTCTTTTATTGATAGTTCTGGTTCTGTTAAGTACACTATCACATCATCCGCAAATAGACTGATTTTATATTCCCTGTCTTTTATTTTTATTCCTTTTATATTATTATCTATTCTTATCAATTCTGCTAGTAGTTCTATAGCTAGCGCAAACAATAATGGTGATAGTGGGCATCCCTGCCGCGTTGACCTGCTTAAGTTAAATTGCTTTGATACATGTCCATTTACTGTCACTTTCGCTAACGGTCCCTTATATAATGCTTTAATCCAATTAATATACTTCTCCGGTAAACTGAATTTTTGCAATACTTTGAACAAATAATTCCATTCTACTCTGTCGAAGGCCTTCTCTGCATCTAAAGCAACTGCTACTGCAGCTGCTTTATTTCCTTCTACTGCATGAATTAAGTTAATAAATTTACAAATATTGTCTGTTGTGGGTCTTTTTTGATAAATCCAGTTTGGTCTAAATTTACCATTTTCGGTACCTGTTCTGCTAATCTATTTGCTAATAGTTTAGCTATTATCTTATAATCTGTGTTTAGCAAAGATATTGGTCTATATGACGCTGGTGAGAGTGGATCTTTCCCTTGTTTTAGTATCACTGTAATTATTGCTGTTTTACATGAATCTGGTAAGTTTTGTGTCTCATCAATCTGGTTGATTACATCCAGGAGGGGCGGTATTAATAGGTCTTTAAATGTTTTGTAGAATTCTATTGGGAGTCCATCCTCTCCTGGTGTCTTATTATTTGGTAATTTTTTTATTATCTCTTGTATTTCTACTGTTCCAAATGGTTCTGTTAATTTATTTTGTTCCTCTATTTGTAGTTTTGGTAGTTCAATTTTAGTCAAAAATTCATCTATTTTCCCTTCTTTCACTTCGTTTTCAGTTCGGTATAATTGTTCATAGAATTCTCTGAAGTTTTCCTTAATTTCTTTTGGATTATATGTAATTTGTTTGTCTTTTTTCCTTGTTGCCAATACCATTTTCTTAGTTTGCTCTGTCTTAAGCTGCCATGCTAAGATTTTGTGTGTTTTTTCACCTAGTTCATAATATTTCTGTTTTGTCTTCATTATATTCTTCTCCACCTTATATGTTTGTAATGTTTCATATTTTATTTTTTTATCCGCCAATTCTCTTCTTTTGGTTGTATCTTCCTTCATTGCTAATTTTTTTTCTATGTTTACTATTTCCCTTTCCAACTGCTCTGTTTCCTGATTATAGTCCTTCTTCATCTTGGTTACATAACTTATTATTTGCCCTCTAATGAATGCTTTCATTGCATCCCATAGTATAAACTTATCTTCCACTGATTCCGTATTTACTTCAAAATACATTTTTAATTGTTTTTCAATAAATTCTCTAAAATCCTGTCTTTTAAGTAGCATGGGGTTTAATCTCCATCTATACATTCTTGGAGGGATGTCCTCTAGCTTTACTGTCAGTATTAAGGGTGAATGGTCCGATAGCATTCTCGCTTTATATTCTGTTTTTCTTACTCTATCCTGCATACTAGCTGATAACAAAAATAGGTCTATTCTTGAGTATGTTTTATGTCTAGTCGAGTAGTATGAGTATTCCTTTTCTTTTGGGTTTTGTTTCCTCCATATGTCCACAAGTTTCATTTCTTGCATTGATTTAATTATAAATTTGGTTACTTTGTTCTTCCTGTTAATTTTTTCCCCATTTTATCCATATTTGGATCCAAATTCAGATTGAAATCCCCTCCTATTAGTATGTTCCCTTTCGTATTAGCTACCTTCAAAAAGATATCTTGCATAAACTTTTGATCTTCTTCGTTAGGTGAATATATATTAAGTAGATTCCAAAGCTCCGGATATATCTGACATTTTATCATAACATATCTCCCTGCTGGATCTATTATTTCCTCTTCTATTTTAAATGGCACATTTTTGCTAATTAATATAGCCACTCCTCTTGCTTTTGAATTATACGATGCTGCTGTTACATGTACAACCCAATCTCTCTTTAATTTCTTGTGCTCCAATTCAGTTAAGTGTGTTTCTTGGACAAATGCTATATCTATTTCTTTTCTTTTTCAGTAAATTTAGTAGTTTCTTCCTTTTAATTTGGTTATGTATTCCATTAATATTTAAAGTCATATAGTTCAGCGTAGCCATTTTATATTTTGTTTATCTTCTCTTTCCGTTTTTCCATCATTACCTTTCCTCCTTTTCCATTTCTGTTTTCTTATTTTCAACTCTTTACAAGACAACATTCCTACAACATCCAACATTTTCCTTATTCTCCTATTTCTATCTTCTTTATCCCCAATCTCCCCTTCCCCTCCTGAGTTGTCCTTTATCCCTTGTCGGACAACCACATCTCCCCTCTCCATTTGGATTTGCGAATCCACTCGCAAGCGTCAACTGATTTTGCAGTAACCGCTATTTTCCCCCACCCAGCCCCCCCCAGAAAAGATTTCACTTTTCATATGTCACAAAGGTCACTCTTTTAATTCCCTCCTTATTCTCTCTATTCCATTACCTTCCCTTATTAATTCTTGTCTATACTATCTATGTTTTCCTCTAATTACAGATACTTTCACGTATGCACATTGTCTCTATTCACTCTTATACCTCTTTACCCGCATACATATCAATCGTGGTCATTTTTACCCTCATTACCCGTCTTCATCCCTCAGTCTATTTTTGTCTTTACCCACATACATATCAATCGTGATCATTTTTACTCTCATTACCCGTCTTCATCCCTCAGTCTATTTTTGTAATTGTTCTGCAAATTTTCGTGCTTCTTCTGGATCCGAGAATAGTCTGTTTTGTTGTCCTGGAATAAATATTTTCAATACTGCAGGATGCTTCAGTATAAATTTATACCCTTTCTTCCATAAAATCGCCTTTCATGTATTGAACTCTTTTCTCTTCTTTAGGAGTTCAAAACTTATATCTGGATAAATGAAGATTTTTTGCCCTTTATACTCCAGTGGTTTGTTGCCCTCTCTTACTTTTTCCATTGTCTTCTCCAGTACCTTTTCTCTTGTAGTATATCTTAGGAATTTTACTACAATAGATCTTGGTTTTTGTTGTGGTTGTGGTTTAGAGGCCAATGCTCTATGTGCCCTTTCTATTTCCATTTCTTGCTGTAGTTCTGGACATCCTAGGGTCTTAGGGATCCACTCTTTTATAAACTCCCTCATATTCTTGCCTTCTTCATCTTCCTTAAGGCCCACTATCTTTATGTTATTTCTTCTGTTATAATTTTCCATTATATCTATTTTTTGAGCTAGTAGTTCTTGTGTCTCTTTAGTTTTTTTATTAGATTCCTCCAATTTCTTTTTTAAGTCTTCTACCTCCATTTCTGCTGCTACTGCCCGCTCTTCCATCTTGTCCATTTTCTTTCCCATTTCTGTTAAGGTCATATCTATTTTATTCACTTTCTCTTCTGTGTTGTTTATTCTTCTTCTTAAATCATTAAATTCCTGTGTTTGCCATTCTTTAAATGACTCCATGTATCCTCTAACAAGAGAAAGTATATCCTTTACCTTGCCTTTCCCTTCTTCTATTTCACTGTATTCTTCCTCTTCTTCTTCCTCTGGGTTGGCCATCTGTTGTTTCTTTGTTGCCCTTTCCTTCTCTTCTTTCTTGTTTCTATTGTCTTCTGTGGTCTCTTCTTGCTGCAGGTGTTCTGCAGCTGTCATTGCCGGCTGTGGAGATCGACTCCCCAGCTGGTCCCCCCTCCCGTCGGTGTGTTTTTTTTCATGCGCATCGCGCATGCGCGACTCCTCGCGCATGCGCGGTTGCGCACTTTTACTCGGCTCTGCGAGCCATTGTTGTAGTTCTTTTTCTACCGACCTGAGGTAGCGGGCTCCTCTCTCCACAGCGGGCCTCTTCGGACAGGTAAGGCCTTCACCTTTTTCCTCCATTGTCTTCTCTTCCTCTCTTCTTACCGTTGATTTTGATTTTTCTTCTTTTGTCTCCATCTTCTTTCCACCTTTATACTCACTTTTCTTTAACTTTTATTTATATGCCTTTGTATTTTCTCTTGTTTTTCCCGACTTTTCTGGAGAGGGCTGGAGTTCTCCGTCCGGCCACTACTCCATCACGTGACTCCTCCTCCACCACAATCACTGTTTAGAGCGCGTCAAAAGAACCAAAGACTTGTTGATCCAAACCAAGGCTTTTATTAACTAAAAGACCGGAGCATATCAAAAGTAGGTCGACCAGTCCAGAATGACCTGGTCTGGCTAGGAGCAATCCTTTAAGACCTACCAGTAGATGTGGCTATGCTCTCAGCCAATCACAGTCATCCTACACTACAATCTATACATATACACATTGGTGATAGAATCTGTACTATCACACACTGGCTGTCCCTTCTCTTTTCTCCCAGTTAAACCTCAAAAGCCTTCAGTATATTGTCAAACATAATTTTCCTTTCATAATTCCAAATGGTTGACTTGGTCCAATCCATTTTTTTTAATGGTATAGCACAGTAGAAGATCCATCCTGTCCACAGCCCATGCAGCCCAATTATACCCAATTATCCTAACAGCCCGTACATTTTGAAAGATGGGAGAAAAACAACCAACTAGAAATCCATGCTGGCCTTGAGGGTCAATAAATAAACTTCTTGTAGACAGCACCAGATTTTAACCGAGATCACTGACACTTGAATAGCATTGCACCAACCACTATGCTAACCTTGCTGCCAAAATATATGTGGTTGGCAAGTTAATTGTGTGAAATTGGGCAGCACAGATTTCATGGACCAGAAGGGCCTTCTACTGTGTTATATTGGTATCATTGAATTTTTTCAGGTGTCATGTTATCACATCCTTTTTCATAGGTTTCAGCCTTCCCTCCAACTGATGTTAAGACAAGCCCTTACAGTTCCAGTTCCCTATTTTCTTCCTGTTTTAAAATCATCTTAATCAACAGCCACAAATCAACTGATGATTTCATATGAATGTGACTCTAAATTTGTATGTCCACCACCTGTTGAAATTATAGCTCTATCTCAAATCCACAGTTTGGGAATCAGAAATGCCAAATTTGATCACTTTAATTCATATTGCAATACACAGAATGTCATGGTAGGAAACTAAACAAACTCAAAGGCACGAACGTTCGTGAAATATAGACACAAGATTTCAAGATAGTTCCTGCCTTTATTTCTAACATTAATCTTTGACATTTGGATTTATGAGATGGATATGATATTCTTCAGAGGATGAACCAAAGTTTAGAAGTACCACTCCCAAATAGTCCTAATTTTGTGCATATAGGAACAGGAGAAACTATAGGGTAAGGAAAGATTCTTAAATCTATTTGTCCTACCCGTTGTTAATCCTCTATCCCAAAAGCCAAGTCAATTCTCCCATAAGTGTTACCACTCTATTTGCTTCAATGATCCGTGACAAATATTCTCCATACTGAAATTCCTAACTAACTTGCCATGGAAAAAAAAAGGCCAGGAATTTTTCTGCACTTTAAAAAGTGGATTAAAATGGTGGGAATTATATCTGTTTCATGCAATATCACAGAGGACCAATTTTCTAACAACCACAGTGTACCATGTGTTTTATGCATTAGATTCACAAATCCCAAGCCTTCTGTCATTATGAACAGAAAGATGACTGTAAAGCTCTATGTACTTTTCACAATACATCTCTCCATGGTGGGAGCTGTCAAAGTGGTGGTTCCTGAACTATGGTTTAACTTGAAGGGCCAATTTTGGTACATTTACCCTCCACTGGGATGAGTTGTTGAATAGAAGAGGTACCAGACATCTACAAGGCCATTGTGTTGTTTGGGGCCTCGCAAAGAAATAGGTCTTGACTTGACAGAGTTTTGGTTTGCTCTGGGAAACCAGACAGTGTCTTAAATAAGAGCAGCATTTTTACCTGAGTAAGAGCAGTGATTTTCAACCTTTTCTTTCCACTCACATACCACTTTAAGTAAACACTATGCCATCAGGGCTCTGTGATTAGTCAGAGATTGCTTAAGGTGGTAAGTGAGTGGGAAGGAAAGGTTGAGAATCACCGCTCTAGACCAATTGTTACTGAAATATTTTGCTTGAGAAAAACTGTCATTTGCACCTTTCCTTTGGAGTTATGAATCCATGCACATAATGATTCAATTAGATACGATTAAAACAGTGGTTTTCAAACTTTTTCTTTCCAGCCACTTACCACCTTAAGCAATCCCTGACTAATCATGGAGCACCTGTGGCATAGGGAATACTTAAAGTGGTATGTGAGTAGAAAGAAAAAGGTTTAGAACCATTGAGTAAGAGCAAGCCTTGAAACATATCGCAGATGTGTTATCAGTCATATATTGCATGCCCTTGAAGATATCACTGTGCACCAGATTTAAAGAGAAAGAGAACCTGTTCAGCATCCTTCAAAAGCAAAGGTATGTTATCGATGTTTTGGGCCTGAGCCCTAGACTGAGAAAGTGTGCTTTATTTGTCAGGGTATCCCAGGCACACACAGATATGCCAATTATTTTTAAGCAGGTGATATTTAGTTAATCAAGTTGTGCACAACATAAATTATTTATTTAGACATACAGCACGGTAAATGGCCATTCTGGCCCATGAGTCCATACCGCCCAATTTACCCCTATTAACGTACACACTTAGTGAGTTTTTGAATGGTGGGAGGAAACCAGGGCCCCAAGAGAAGGCCAATGCTGACACGAGTAAACATACAAACTCCTTGCAGACAACACAGGATTCGAACTTTGGTCCGGTCACGATCGCTGGTGCTGCAACTACTGCTACTCAAACCCATAATCTTTTCTAACAAGTATTGTAGATCCCATTCAACCATTATACCTGCACCATTCATTTGAGTCAGCCATACTCCTGTACCTTCCTTCTTGCTGCAGATCTTTCTTTTGACAATTGTCATAGCCCATTGTAGAATAATTATTAAATCTGTTTCCACCATTATATAGCTATGAAATATAACTTCAAATTATACCTCTAAAATCTGTGAACACAGGAGATTGCAGATGCTGGGAGCTAAATGAGAAAACAATTTTCCAAAGGGACACAAAGGGCCAAGCTGGTATCTGTGGAAGAAAAAGGAATTCCCCACATTTCAGGTCAAAATGTCAAAACTTTCTTTCACCCTCATAGATGCTGCTCAACCTGCTGAGTTCCTCCACCAGACTGTTGATCTCAGGACTCGTTTGCTGAACACTTCTGATATTACCTCATGCCTTTCAATGCAGTTGATTTCATTTCTCAGCTATTGCATTGCCCATCACCTTCAGCTTCCGTTGTCTGAGTTCAACACCTGGCACTGTGGCTGGGTATGGCCTCAACAATATGTCTTCTTTATATTTCATTACAAATTATGACACTGCAGATTTCACAAAGTGAATAACTCTGACAGCATGGCACTCTTTTCTCCTGTTGGCCTCATCACGACTACAGAGATGAAGAGGAAACTCTCATGGAATGGTGTGAGAGTAACAACCTGCGTCTCAACGTGGACAAGACGAAAGAGATGATCGTGGACTTCAGGAGGACCAGGAATGACCACCCTCCTCTACACATCAACAACGCTGTAACAGAGCGAGTGGAGAGCACCAGTTCCATGGAGTCCCTTAACTAGTGACCTATCATTGACACTCAACATCTCCTCACTTACCAGGAAAATGCAACAGTGACTGCTCTTCCTGAGAAGACAATCGGGAAAGGTTACCGGCCACCATTATGTCAAACTTCTA
The DNA here is from genome assembly GCF_036971445.1 of Narcine bancroftii. Taxonomy (NCBI): domain Eukaryota; kingdom Metazoa; phylum Chordata; class Chondrichthyes; order Torpediniformes; family Narcinidae; genus Narcine; species Narcine bancroftii. The sequence continues at coordinate 87,515,654 of NC_091469.1, forward strand.
TAGGAGCTCTGTCGAGAACTTCCTGGCTTCCTTACCACCTTAAGCAACTTCCTAGCAGTCAACTAAATAATTATGTGAGTGGAACTTCTAAAAATCAAACAAAAAACGAGTATCATCAAATCAAACTTGCGCAACAGCGGGGCGGCCATAAGATCACTTGGAATCGATAGAATCGACAACTCCATCGGGCTGAGGGTCCTCTAAACAGCTCATGCAAGCACAACAACAGCTCCGTGGGAGTTTTCAACAGCTTGTGCAGGTACCACAACAACCCTGTGATTTACAACAACTCTGGAGTTTTAAACATCTCAAGAAGAGACAACAACAACTCCAGCAGGTACAACAACAACTCCAGCAGCGGACCCACGAGCCAGGTAAAGAAGACCCGACCACATGGATGCAGATTTATTCAAGTCTATAGATGAGTTATTGAATAAATTCCAGGTCAAGCTGAGATTGGCAGGACCAGAGGCTTATGCTCCCTACCATCCTCCTGGCCAAAGTACAGTCATTGGAGAACAAACTTGATGAACTCCAATCCAGACTTCAGTGTCAGAGAGATATCAGGGAGTGCTACATGATGTGTTTTACAGAAACATGGCTAAATGCAAACATTCCAGTCATGGCATTGCAGCCCAAGGACTACATCTTCCATTGCACGAATTGATATATTAATATATATAACGTTTGAACTATGAAGCTGCCACGAAACATCAAATTTCATGACTTGTTCTTGACAATAAATCCTGATTCTGATTCTGATGATGTAATTTGCAAAACAAACCACTGACAGGAAAATGGTCTTGTATTGAAGAAAATGAGAGTTATTTGTCCTGCATGCAACACTTTTCCCCAAGTTAAATGTGATAGTCAAAATCTCATTCTTCAATGCTTATATAAAAAATCTGTATCCCTCATGGAGGAGTTTGGCCCTTTAGATGAGGAACTCCAATAGAGACTTACCAAATCACTGCATCTTCAAGAATTAGCAAAAAGTTATTGCTATGTTATCTACACCTTTGCTTTAGTTTTGTGCCCAGGATACCCCTGTCTTGATCGAGTTGACCACTATACACAATCAATTGATATAACATCCATTTTCCTACCTCTCACATTGATATAAAAAGCTAAAGCATAGTTTCAAACTATTTGTTTCACAACCTCAGAACATTACACACTGTAAGAGATATTTTTAAAGTATAATGACTTTTTTTTATCAACTATTGCAGTGTCAAAGGTGTGCATATGTGCCTTTTGATCAGAAAGATGATCAGAGAACCTGCAACATTCTTACCATCATTTACATATCAGTCAATTTTGCACTCCAATTTTTGGAAGGAAATTTAAATCACATGATTTTGTTGCTGTTGAGAATTGGATTTGAGTTCAATCCACAGGACTGTCAGAGTGGCAGAGAGGATACCTGGGGCATCCTTTCCCCCATGAATATTATCTACTGGGATCATTGCCTGAAGAGGATGTGCAAAATCATTGAAGACCCCCTTCCACAACATTGTTCAGCTACTCCCGCTGGGAAAGAGATACAGGAGTATCAGAGCCAGCACCACCAAGCTGAGGAACAGTTCCTTCCCGTGGGAAGTTAGAATTCTGAATGCCCACTAATTATCCAAGACTTTAATATTCACAAAACAATATTTATTTATTTTTATGTATGTATATTTGACCTGCATATGTATTGTATGTCTGTATGTGTGTTATGTCAGGTTGTATGTCCGCATGTTTTACACCGAGAACGTTTTTTTGTTGCATTGTACTTGTGCAATCGGATGATAATAAACTTGAGCTTGAATGTGAATAAACTTGTGACCCATTTTGCACACAGTCTAGAGCAAGTATCACTGTCACTTGCTCCCACAAATTTCAGCCACCTTTGAGTTCATGGCACAATGCTACTTTTTACTTCTGAGCACTACAAAACAAATTTGTCATGCAAGGGTCAATGAATATTAATCACGTGACAGTCCAAGTTAACTAAGCTTTGGTACTCTAAGTGATGTTAGTCAAAGAACTTGAACATTTTATTCTGCATCTATATCGTAACATTGGGATTTGACCTAATATGATCCTTAAGTTAATTTTGAATTTTAGACCTGATTTCTGTTATAGCTATTACAGTTTTCAAACTGACCACTGGTTTCTTTTAAATTGCAGAATTTTTCAGATGTACAATTTCAGGCAGTTTTAATTAGTATCAAAGAGGAATTTGAAATTGATGAATGAATTTCCATCAACAATCTGATATTTTGAGCAACCAGAGCAGCAATACTTTTATTTTTGTCCAGTTCATAATTCCAGTGTCAAAAATGAAACCAAATGTTTAAACCACGAGGTGTCTGTACAGTAGAAATATTCTATTTTTTTTTTCCAGAGCATTGTGAATTTGAGCCCACATAACCAATTATTCAACCCTTTGGTCAAAAGAAAACACATGATCATCATTCATAAAAATTATGAGACTTCAATCTCCAATGCATTTAATTTTCTATTTCATCAGATGTAACTTATTGATGAAAGTAAAACAGCAGGCAGTTGGGATGAAGAAGCAAGAATTAATTAGCAATAGACTGACATTACTTTTGGCCAAACCATCATAAAATGGCATCAAGGACACGGTGAAGTAAAAAGTCCTTGGAGAACAGAGGACACATTTCACAAAGAGATCAACTATGTCCCCTGAAAATTAAAGAGAAAATTATTTTGAAGACTCAACAAACATTGTTTGACACCCAAAACCAAATTAAAGTCATTCACTCCCAAATAATCTACACGGTTCAAAAATGCAAGTTTTGATGTGAAGCAACTAAACTTGAAAAATAAGGGCACACAGATGTTGCAATAAAAGAATAGCAGATTAGAAACATTTGTTCTTACAGCCTTGACTTTTTGCATTGAGAACTTCAAGTAACAATTCTATAACTGGATAAGTAAAACAGGCAACATTTTATGAAGATCAAGTCTCATACGCAATATTTTACGTGAATAGAGAGATTATCAGTAAAAATACTTTCACATCAGGACTCCCACTGATTACATTACCACAACCTTGGCTCATTTCACTGCAGGTCCTTCTAAAGTATTAATACAAAATGAAATTCTGCAGGTGTCAGCTGTCTGGTTTATCACAATGGGGAGGAAATTTTTAACAAAGAACTGCTGAATATGAATAATAATTCTTATTACATGCAGATAACCAATCTAAGTTTTTGACAAGTTACTTAGAACTTACCAATATTTCAGAGACCACGTCTTACTACTCGACAACATAACCCTTAGGTTTGAATCATAATGCTCTTGTTTCAGGTGTGTTCTCTGGCGTAATTCATACAGGTTAGTGAGATTCATGAAATTGTTGGCAAGAATTATAAAAATATCTGATAATTTAGTCAAATTCAATCATACAAGTCCACATCCACATGTTTGATCTTAAGAACTGATATTGAGATGAAAGCATTCGACATTGGAATGAACATCCTTCTCCTCTCATCTTGCCTCAACTCACTTGGCATTAAATGTCTTATTGAAATGTTTGTTAACTTAAGATTGACAATTTCCTATGGTGTTAGTGGTTTCTCTGTTTCTTGTCTGTTACCTTGATGTCACACAAAACTTTTCTGGTGGCATCCTGAGTTGCATCAATACTTGCTCCTCATGTATCACTATTGGGTTTGTTAACCTACCTTGGTTCTTCAGGTAACAATTCAGACTAGAACTCCAGTTGTTGTTTATATTACATTTCTTGTTAAACATCATTCTGTTGCTCAATTTAAATTAAATGCTTAATACCTTCCTAACATTTGCATAAATCTAAACCTATGTTGATGGTAAATATCATCCATTACAAGGATGATACTAAAGAAAGCTGTGAAGAGCACTGTACACAAATTTGCATGTTAGTCATATCCAAAAACATTGAAAATCTATTAGGCTCTCTCCACCATTTATAGAAAATCTTTTTGAATCTTCTCACTTTTTGAACCATCAAAGGTTATGGGGAGAAGGCTGGGCAGTGGGGCTGAGTGGCAAAATGGATCAGTTCATGACTAAATAGCGGGCCAGACTTGATAGGCTGAATAGCCCATTTCAGGTCCTATTTATTATATTTTTATAAAAATTAATTTTGGCAAGAATGCAAAATTCTGAGAGATATTTTCCTTGGAATTGACATCTTTGAGGTTCATGATGTGTTTAAATAATTCCTTGCATCTTCATTAGTCACATAATTATATTTACTCCTTCGAGAGTATTTTTCCTGAAAAAAAATTCTGAATTAATTCCAGTTCATTTTTCAGGAAAAAAAAATTTTTTTTGGACTTAATGGGATTTATAGTTACAAGTCCTTTAATATCTAATTATTTATTTCAACCAGCTATTTTAGATGGCGGTTTTCAAGAATGGAATTTTTTTTAGGTATTAATAGTTTTAAAAATATTTTTATACAACAATATTTTATATTTCTTCAACCTATCAAATAGACATTATTTCAGATACTATCAAATTTGACATTTTGTTTGCTTTAAGCTTTTAACATTTCCTACTCTTCCTGACTCAAATTTGAGTTACAATTTACTCATAAGGGCATGATATCTGCTTTAGATCCTAAACTATTGAATAGGAAAGCAATTTATTTAAGTGGAATTTAAAATGAATTGGAGAATGATCTGAATAACTCTTTCTCAAAGGAAGAATGGACTTCAATTTTGGGCCTGATTTACGATTCATCATTATGCACTGAGCATAGTCTTATTCATTTCTCCAAAATCAAACTTGCTCAAATATATTCTGATATTAGTTCACTGTGTGACAAATGTAAAATATTCAATGCCCTTTTGTTACATATGTTTTGGACTGGACCTAATTTGCAAAAATATTGGACTGATATCTTTAGAATTTTTTCAACCATATTTAGGATCACTTTTGATGCATGTCGGGTAGTTGCACTATTTAGTTTTTCTAAAGATATAAATATTACTTTATCTTCTAATCAAAGACAGGTTATAGCATTCTCTATTAGCAAGAAGAGCAGTTCCTTTAAAATGGAAAGATGAGTTCCCACCTGCACATAATCAATGACTATTAGACATGTCTTTTTAAAATATGGAGATAATTAAGCATAATGTCACGATAAACAAGATTTCTTTTGATAAGACAGGGCCCATTTATAGCTCACTTCCATAATTTGACTAATTAGATGGGATGATGGATGTCACTGGCCATGCTTGTTTGAATCCCCTGAGGCCGCTTGTTCAGATTTAACACTACGTACAATATGAATTTTAGCATTGATTGCTGTCGGTTTAATTATTTTTTTCTTTTCATTTTTTCTTACTTATCTCTGATTAACATTTATTGGATTTTAAATTAAGTACTATTGTTACTGTTCAATGCAGTAGAGCCAAAAAGCCAAAGACTTGTTGATCCAAACCAAGGCTTTTATTAACTAAAAGACTGGAGCATATCACAAGTAGGTCGACCAGTCCAGAATGACCTGGTCTGGCTAGGAGCAATCCTTTAAGACCTACCAGTAGGTGTGGCTATGCTCTCAGCCAATCACAGTCATCCTACACTACCATCTGTACATATGTACATATACACATTGGTGATAGAATCTGTACTATCACATATGTTATTATTTGTAAATTTCCAAAGGTTTCATTGAAATTGATTTATTGCTATTTTGTTTGTTTTTCTGATAAAACTCAATGAAAAATATTTTGTCAACCAATATTTTTCCCAAAAATGTGTATAATTAATATTATTATTATTCATTAAATCTATCCTCAGCAGATTAGGCTCAATTAGAATTAAACTCATTGTAATTCAAGGCAGCCATATTTTGTTTTGCTTTAGAATTCTATAAAGTAATTTCTCAGATAGCTCTATCTTTCTAACGTGAAATTTTCCCACTTGAAAATACATTTTTGAACTGTGCAGGCCAATGCTGGATGAGTGACTTGTTCGTTTCTTACCTGATTACTTTTTCCAGTTTCAGGCGAAGAACTGAGCTTTAGGTCATGCAATGGCTTGGAGGTGTGATCATGCCTTGCCAAAAGTCCTCATTGTGTATTTCCAGCAGTAATAAACAAAGGGTCACATTTATTTTCCCTATACCTGCTAAGATGAGTTTTTATCGTCCTCAAAAGGGGCCCCCAACAGGAGTTTAACTATCTGATCTTGAAAAGACTCTGCTCTCCATTCCATTTATTCCATGGTAACTGCTTACCCACATGATATCTGGAATGGATTAGGTGTACAAACTAACACAGAATGTTAGGTGCACACATTCTAATGAATCCTCAAGGATCCACACCACCCAGTACACACTCTATTCTCACTGCTACCATCAGGAAAGAGGTATTCCACAAGACTCACACCACCAGGCACAGGAACAGCTGAAACCCCTCCACCATCAACAAACTCAAACAGAGACTCTTTTAAGGACTCTTATTTTTGTACCGTAGTGTTTATTTTTCCTCTCTGTACTGTACAGTCAGTTTGTTTACATTTCTTTATTTCTTTACATGTGCACATGGGGTAACTTCTTGAGCAGTTTTTAGCACTACCAAAAAGTGGTAATTCTACCTCGCCTGCATGAAAACAAAAGAACCTCAGGATTGTTTAAGTGGTCATGCATGTAATCTGACAATAAATCTGAACTCTGAACTCTCTGATTATTAACAACCAATAAAATGATGCTACCCATTGAGATAATGCCAAAATAACACTGGAACAACCCACTGCAAAACTCCAATCCAATTTTATCTCATTCGCAAAGTAATAATAGAAAGGCATGGTTCTCATGAAATGGATGAATTTGTCAGGCTCTGATGCAAATACTTTTCTTTGTAGATATGCACTCTACTTACTGGATATAACAGTTTTGATTTGACTTCCTCTGTAATGCACCAATAATTGACACACCAGTTTCCATTCTCTCACCATCTGTTGTCGTATTGATTCTATACCTTCTGTTCAATGTTTATCACACTGGGATTAAATGCTTACTTCCTAAACTGGTTGTCTGGTAAAGTGACTACCCCACCTCAGAGACAGAAAATTGTTGACTTGTGTCTCGTCACAGATTCTTGAAGAACAAAATCCAGGTTAACACTGAGGCCATTGGGCACTGATGGAATTGGTATTTTTTGTCAAGACATTGAACCAATGTCTCATCCACTCACTCATGTGTCAACACAAAAGATCTTTTTGGGTAAGGAAAGAGTGTTCACCTCACCATTTTACCAGCTGTTATTCCCTTTACTAATAATGAAAGAAGATTGTAGAACACAATATTAATGTGGTGAGTTGTTGTATAAATATTACTTTTTAACAGTAATGACTTTATTGACAATAGAACACTTATCATACATTATATTTTTCATGAGTGCAAGAATAGCACCTGAGCAGTGCATGGAGAGGGTTCATCTCACAGTGTTTAATATGTAAAAATTCAAAAGGCAAGGATAGGAGCATCCTTGTCTCTGAGCATTTTTAAAAATGCTCTTTTGATACTGCACTGGGCTGTGCACCAGTTGATGTCAATTGCAATCAGGAGGAGATCACCTCCCTCAGAAAGCTTGTCAACCTTTATCTCCGGACTTGGAATGCCTCCTTTTACAGATTTATACAGTTTAAATATATAAAAATAATTAATCATATCTGTTGACTTTGGAGTGATGGAAAAGTTACAGTGTAAAAACATACTTGTACTGTTCACCTGCACATGTTTATTGATACAGTAACAAAACAGATTAGAATTTAGTTTGATGTCATAGTTCAGATATGGAATAAAATCATGCAAACTCATTTTTTCCAAATCAGAATTACCACAAGGGAAATGAAGACTGTGGGAAGAAACTCCCCCCAAGGCACAGAACACCTTGAACACACGATGAACGCAAGCAAGCAGGGAAATAAAACAAAGGCTGAAAAATCTTTTGAAGTCACTGGAGAAATAAATGCCATGGTTAGATCTTTCACCCATCTGTACCACAGGGGAAAAACTACCGTAAATATTCATGTATAATGCAACCCCCCCCCCTTATTTTTGAGGGGAAAAATTTTAACCCCCGTGTATAATACGACCCTCCCTCCCCTCACCAGCCTGAGTCGCGCTGCCATCTCTCCGGCCGCTTGCCCACCTGCCCAAGTCGTGCTGCCGTCTCTCATGAACCCCTCCCTTCCCCACACCCACCTGAGTCTCGTAGCCGTCTACTGCTTGCCCGCCCGCCTGCCCAGCCAGCCATCTGAGTCACGCTGCCAACTATCGCTTGCCCACCCACCCGAATCGTGCTGCCGACTACCACTCGAGTTGCAGAATTTTAAAAAAAAATATTCTTGTGAAGGCTATATGGCTGCAGAGACATGTCCAAATCAGAGCTTGGCATCAAAGTATAAGATTCACAGAATTGAGAGGAAAAAGGGGGAATTTATTTTTCATTGTACTTGAATATTTATGGTATATGGTTGCCATGATCAAATGGAAATTAGCTGCCTCATATGCTTAGCTATTCTGCCACCATGGAAATCAAATCTGACATATGAAGCCCAAATTCTTAACCATTGGCATTTCATTTTGGTGATGATCAACCAGCTGCCAACGCCAGGAATTTTAAAAATAGGGAATTTTTTTTTAAATGGCGACGCTGCCATATCTGCTGCAATGACAGCATTACCACTGGTGGTGACCTTTGTAGAGCAGGTAGCAAAATTCCCTTAGGGTGCAACCACCCAGTCCAATTGCCATCAGCTGTTTAGAGGCTCTAAACAGCCTGTTAAAGGAGCCAACAGTGATTTATTTTAAAATCTTGCAATCTGGGGTCTGAGACCAAGATTGTGGTGCTTCTGACCATGAGGAACTCTGGGGAAGAGGAGGAGGAGTGTTCAGGGCACTAGGAAATGGGGAGAGCATCTCTTGTTTGAGAAGGAGAAGCAGAGGAGATGACCCATGGGGTGATGGACCAGTGAAGGGCTGTGAGGCTGAAGAACACACTGGCAATCTGTTAGTGACTTGAGGCTTAGGTCATGGACAGCTGGTAACTGTGGTCAAAGGACTCACATCAGGCTGCAGACAGCTGGAGAGTACTTCAAGACTGGCTAAAGGGGTACCAGGTAATAGAACCGAGATGCAAGAGGGTACCGAGAGTGCTGGAGACTTCCGATCATATCAGAGGCGTGCATCTGGTGCTTGAGTTGCTCATGGCTTGGACTGAATGCTGTATGGCTGCAGAGCTTGGCATCAAAGTATAAGATTCACAGAGTTGATTTATGTTGGCATCACTAGAATACAAAATGAGCAAAACTGGATGCACTCAATCAGACCATAAATAATACCATCTTCCACTGTGATAAATATGGCTTTATCGAGAAGCATTGTGCCTCCTGTTTATACATTTGCATGCACCATAGAAAGAAGCTGTTGAGTCCACAGTAAAACCACACAGTAAATGATGGAGGAACTTAGCTGGTCTCACAGAGTTTATAGGAGGTAAAAATATATTACCAACATTTCAGGCCTGAGCTCTTCCTCAAGGTAGAAGCAAAAAGTAGGCAGGCGTTGAGTCAATGACTACTCAGAGCAATCACATTCTTCCTCTCTTTCCTTGTAACTTATCTTTCCATTTTAGAATCAGCTCCTCTCATATTCTACTTCTTCATCTTCATACAGTGGACCCTTGACAATAACCAGTTAATCTACCAACCTGGAATGCAAGAGGACAATAGAATACCTGGTGGAAACTAGCACAGCCACAGGGAGAATGTGCAAATGTTGTATAGACAGCACTGAAAGTTAGGACGTAGGCCAGGTCAGTAGAGCTGACAGCCTGCACTTCTACAAGCTGAAGTAAAAATACAATTCTGAAGAAACTCAGCAGGTCAGACCATGTACTTATATAGCAAAGATAAAGATACATCGGAGAGGCTGGATGCAGACTGGGAGATCGCTTCGCAGAGCACCTTTGCTCTGTCTGCATCAATAAAAGGGATTGCCCAGTGAATAACTATTTCAATGCAGTGCCCCACTCCTGTGCTGAGGTCCTGACTGTGTTCTCTCTCTCTATCTCTCTCTCTCTCCGGGATCACTCTAAGCTAGCAGTCAACTAAATAATTATGTGAGTGGAATAAAGCTGTGTTGCCCCAAACAGTATTGTGCCTGCATTTTACTTTGGTGCAGCCTGCCACAACCTTGATGAAGGACCCAAGCTCGAACCATTGATCATGTATCTTCATCTTTGCTATATAAAGGCACTGTTTGACCTGCTGAGTTTCTTCAGCATTTTGTGTTTTTACTTCAGTCTGGTCTCTGCACACTTTCATGTTTTACTCATTTCTACAATCTGAACTATTGTCTGCCCATGGAATGTTTGAGAAGTTCAGTTTGTATTTCATACTATAGACAAGTCATATGTCTCACGTAAGTCTCTTCAATTGATATTTGAATGTTCAAATTAGCACAGTGGGAAGAGATTAGCCCATCTCACACTTTTCACTCTAAATTTCATGTTCTTCCATGATGTGTGTTGAGGAATTTACCCACCACTTTGTTTGTTTACATTTCTTTATTTACATGTATATTTATCTTTTGAGTAGTTTTTTGCACTACCAATTGTTATGCTTGTTCTTTCAAGAAAAACGACTTTACATGGGTTTGAAACTTAACTGACTTGATTTTCCTTGAGCTGCCTCAACTGACTTCCAGCACCAATGTCATATACCATTTCCGGTTTCTGGTCAACTTCCAGCATTGCATGCTGGGAAATGTAGTTTTTATTTAATCACATAATAACACATCTTTCTCCTTTGGAAAAAAATTAAAAATGCAAACACAATACTATGACTACATAATAAAACTATTTACATTCTGTGGTCAGTCTCTTTCCACTCAGTAGCTTTCAATTAGTCTCTGAGGTGGTTTATTAGTCCTTTTTGGTCTGGTAAGTGTTTCCACTGGAGGTCTGCTTGCATTTGGTACATTAGATTTGGTGTCTTTCTGTGGACTCTAAACTACATATTCCTTTTCTTCCTGTGCTGGACCCTTTTGCATACAGACAGGTGGATGCAGAGTTTATGGTCATAGAAGAAATGGGAGAACCATTGCTGAGTAGAAGCACAGCACAAGACCTGGCAATACTTCATATTGGAGCTTGTGTCAATTCAATTCAGTCATACGAGGATATGAAGCAAGAATTCCCCGCAGTCTTCCAAGGAGTAGGAAAGCTGAAAGGTCGACAATTGAAGCTAGCGGTAGATGAAACGGTCAAACCCAAGGCACAACCAATGCGCCGAACTCCGTTTGGACTTCGTGGGAAAGTCGAAGCCAAAATTAAAGAATTGATCGAACAAGACATTATTGAACTGGTGGAACATTCGACACAATGGGTCAGCCCAGTAGTGATTGTGCCCAAACCAAGGGTGACATAAGACTATGTGTCATGAGAATGGCCAATGAAGCTATAATTAGAGAACGACACCCTATACCAACGGTGGAGGAAATACTTCAAGAACTAACTACCAGTAAGATATTCTCAAAAATTGATCTGAAATGGGGCTATTATCAATTAGAGCTGGATCCAGGTTCCCGAGATGTAACTACATTTGTGACTCACTGTGGATTGTATCGTTACAAGAGACTATCATTTGGAATTAATGCAGCTTCGGATATCTACCAGTATGAAATCCATCGAGTGATTAAAGGCATTCCTGGAGTTGCCAACATTTCTGACAACATCATAGTCCATGCACCAACGAAGGAAGAGCATGACAAATGGTTGAGGCGTGTACTATCTAGACTATAGGAGGCAGGTCTTACCGTGAATGGAAACAAGTGCCAGTTCGGTGTGTCAGAAATGGACTTCATGGGACACAGACTTACACGGGAAGGACTAAACCCTGCAGAGGCCAAGGTGAAAGCTATTGAAGAGGCACGTGCACCTCAGAATGCAACAGAGGTGAGGAGTTTCCTGGGATTGGTCAATTTTTGTGCAAGGTTCATTCCTAATTTCGCTACAGTGGCAGAACCACTAAGGAAACTAACCAGGAAAGGTGTACCATTTCATTTTGGATCTGAGCAGAAGAAAGCGTTCACAGCACTGAAGCAAAGCCTGACAGATGCAAAAACTCTTGGATATTACGATCCGGCGGCATCAACCAAAGTCATAGAGGATGCCAGCCCGGTTGGTTTAGGAGCCGTGTTGGTCCAGATACATGATGGAGGACCAAGAATCATTGCCTATGCCAGCAGATCGTTATCAGATGTGGAAAGAAGATACTCTCAGACAGAGAAAGAAGCACTCGGACTTGTATGGGCCTGTGAGAGGTTCCATGCATATTTATACGGCATTGAATTTGAACTCATCACAGATCATAAGTCATTAGAGGTGATCTATGCACCTAGATCCAAACCATGTGCCAGAATAGAGAGATGGGTACTCAGACTACAACCCTACAAATATAAAGTAATCCACATTGCAGGGAAAACAAACATTGCTGATCCGCTGTCCAGATTGGTGAAGGATGGATGTCCACAATCCAAGTCAGAATTGGGAACAGAAATAGAGAGCTTTGTACGCTTCATAGCTATTCAGGCAACACCGAAAGCTGTGACTACGAAGTAAGTCGAGAGAGAATCCGAACGTGATCCAGAACTCATGGAAGTAAGAGAATGCATACAGAGTGGACAATGGGAAAAGTGTACTCACAAGGCTTACATTCCCATTAGAGACGAACTTTGTTGCATCGGACAGTGTGTATTGAGAGGTTGCAGATTGGTGATACCGCAAAGATTGAGACCGAAGATCGTATCCTTAGCGCATGAAGGACAGCTAGGTATTGTTGGTACCAAGCAAAACCTCAGGACCAAGGTATGGTGGCCAGGTTGTGATAAAGACGCAGAGAGATTTGTTAAAACTTGTTACGGATGTCAAATCACAAGTAGGAGTAATCCGCCAGAACCGATCCGGAGTACGCAACTTCCGACAGGACCATGGATCGACGTAGCTGTTGATTTTCTTGGACCTTTACCGACGAGTGAATCAATTATGGTAGTGATAGATTACTACAGCAGATACTATGAGTACATGGTGTTGAAGTCCACAACCACTGAAAAAACAATACAAGCATTAGCAGAGATATTCGCAAGATATGGATTACCTGTTACATTATACTCTGACAATGGTCCACAATTCATTTCAGAGACATTTGCGGAATACATGAGGACCACAGGTATCCGCCATCATAAAGTAACTCCGAAATGGCCGCAAGCCAATGGAGAAGTAGAGAGACAAAATCAGTCCATTGAAAAACGATTGAGGATTGCACACGCTGAAGGACAAAATTGGCGAGAAGCATTGCTATCTTATGTGGCTGTCTATCGAGCAACGACTCATGCAACCACTGGAAAAAGTCCTGCAGAAGCATTTTTTGGGAGAAAAATCCGCACAAAAATGCCAGAAATAAAGGAAATCCGAGACGACCAGGAGATGAGGGACCACGATGCTGAAAAGAAAGGTGCAGCAAAGCTGTACACAGATTTGAAACGTGGAGCCAAGTACTCAGACATCATGCCAGGAGATAATGTTCTAGTGAGGCATGAAACTGGTGGTAAGCTAGACACACCTTATTACCATCAACCCTATACTGTCGTATCCAGAAGTGGCAGTATGGTGACAGTCAAGTCTCCGACTGGAGTCCTGTATAAGAGAAATGTATCAAGTGTAAAAAGGTACCAGTCCAGAGATACATCGAGCGAAGAGGTTGAAAGGCCAATACGAGATGCTGAAACTGAGAGACCTGATGATGTTCCAGAGGCAGTTACCAGCACTCCTGATGAAGTGACTAGAGCGCCAGAAACACCCGAAGCCGTGGTGAGCAGTATTTCCGACGCTGAGAGTGAACAACCGAGAAGCGACGACAATATCGCAGGCAGGCCGAAACGAAACCGGAAAGTGCCCAAACGATACGAAGACTTTGTGCCATAGTTTTAATAAGAACTTTGGGACAGTATTTTAATCTATATCATACAGTGCATGTATGAATGCTGTAGGAAGTAAATTTTATGTAGTTGAGTTATAGTATTACCATTAGTTACGATGTTTGTAAGTTTCCGAGAGATATTGGTAAGTGAAGGTAAAGTTTATTTCTGATTAAAGGAGGGATGTCATGATAATGAATATGTATGAGATATACCGGAAGTCACGTGGTATGAGAGGGAGATAAGAACACAAGCAGGAGAACAAAGGAAACGGGAGAATAAAGCCACTAAGAAGTTTACCTGATAAGACTTGTGTTTAATGTTTTATTAACTTCACATTTCGGGTCACAAATATGACAGCGCCTGCATACAACGCGCATCCCTTTCACTTCCGGTCAGGTTAATAGCTCAACCTCTATCTGCATACATCTCATGAATATTCATTATCATGACATCCCTCCTTTCACCGGAAATAAACTTTATATCTTTATGTGTCTTAACCTTTCAATCTAAGTGTATATCTCGTATGAATATCACCGAACATAAAACATTGCTGTGTTTCTTTCTGTTTAAATGCAAACACTTTAACACTATCAATAGCATTTTTCTGCCTTCAAACCAACAAAAGCAACATCAAATTCCCTCTTCACAAAATGTAACGTAACCATGTTATAATCAAATGTAATATAATGGCTCAACATTTCTCCTGTAGTCATACTAATACAATGGTCACCTCATATGCACAATGTACATGTTTAAAATTATACTTTTATTTTTCATTTAATACCAAATAGTCGACCAAAACAAAAATGCAATTCTTACAGCACTCATACATGTACTTTCTGATGTATTTATCAAAATCACTGTCCAAATGTTCCCCTTATCATTCCTCTTCCTGCATCAAAATACTTCTGATTGTTGGTTACTGCTACTGATGGTCCAAAGTCAATCCACGTCAAGTATAAAATAAATGTTGGGCACACAGTTTTCTTTTTCTAATAACGCTAAACACAACAAAACAGCGATGATCCAGGTAATCATAGCACAACTTCGCAAAGGTCTCTTTCTCGGAGTTCGCGATGGTTTCCTTCCTGACATCCACATATACACATTCACTGCGTGTTTCACAAGGGCAGCATTCGGCATACACCCTTTTCATTATTTCTCTTTTTTTTCACAATCATCACACATTTCCACTTTTCCTTGGTGTGTATCATTACTGCGCTTACACCAAATCAAAGCACTTTTTTTTTCTTCATTGAAACTCATTCCAACTATCACAAACTTTCACTTTCATGATAACACGGGCACGATTAGAAATATGGCACAAAATCTTCATTTCGCTTAGGTGGTTTCCTGTCCCATCTCAGCCTTCCTGCAATGCTACTGTCGCGACTTGGTTGCTCACCCTCAGCACTGGAAACACTGCTCGCTATGGCCTCTGGTGTTTCTGTACTCTGGCCACTTCATCGGGAAAACTGGTAACTACCTCTGGAACGTCATCTGGTCCCTCAGATTGAGCAACTCGTACTGGATTTCCAACCACTTCACTCGGTGCCGCTCCAGATTGGTACTTTTTGACACCAGACACGTTTCTTTTGTAGAGGATTCCAGCTGGAGACCTGACTGTCACCATACTGCCGCTTCTGGATACAACAGTGATGGTAATAAGGTGTGTCTAGCTTACCACCACTCTCTTGCCTCACAAGAATATTATCTCCGGACATGATATCTGAGTACCTGGCCCCACGTCTCGAGTCTGCATCCAGCTTTCTGACCCCTTCTTTTCAGCATCGTGATCCCTCATCTCCTGGTCATCCCTGATTTCCTTCAGTTCGGGCATTTTTGTGTGGATTTTCCTCCCGAGGAGTACTTCTGCTGGACTTTTTCCTGTGGTTGGATGAGGGATTGCCTGATAGACAGCTACATAGGATAGCAATGCTTCTCTCCAGTTCTGTCCTTCTGCATGAGTGATCCGTAGTTGATTTTGTCTCTCTACTTCTCTGTTGGATTGCGGCCATTTAGGAGTTACTTTGTGATGGTGGATGCCTGTGGTCCTCATATATTCAGCAAATGTCTCTGAGATGAACTGTGGACCATTGTCAAAGTATAGCGTAACAGGCAATCCATGTCTTGCGAAGATCTCTGCCAATGCTTGTATTGTTTTTTCAGTGGTCGTTGACCTCATCACAGAGTTCTCATAGTATCTGCTGTAGTAGTCCACCACTACCATGATTGACTCGCCAGTTGGTAAAGGTCCGAGAAAATCAACAGCTACATCGATACATGGTCCTGTCGGGAGTTGCGTACTCCGGATCGGCTCTGGGGGATTACTCCTACTTGTGGCCACCATACTTTACTCCTGAGGTTTTGTTTGGTACCAACAATACCTAGGTGTCCTTCATGAGCTAATGATATGATCTTTGGTCTCAACCTCTGTGGTATCACCAATCTACAACCCCTCAACACACACTGCCCGATGCATCAAAGTTCGTCTCTAATGGGAACATATGCCTTGTGAGTGCACTTGTCCCATTGTCCACTTTGGATACATTCTCTAACTTCCATGAGTTTTAGGTCATGTTCGGACTCTCTCTCGACTTCCCTCATTGTCACAGCTCCCGGTGTCAACTGGATAGCTACGAAGCGTACAAAGCTCTCTGCTTCTGTCCCCAGTTCTGACTTGAATTGTGGGCATTCATCTTTCAACAATCTGGACAGCGGATCAGCAATGTTCACTTTCCCAGCAATATGGACTACTCTGTACTTGTATGGTTGGAGTCTGAGCACCCATCATTCTATCCTGGCACACGGTTTGGACCTGGCGGCGTAGATCACCTCCAATGGTTTATGGTCCATGATGAGTTCAAATTCAATGCCATACAAATATGCATGGAATCTCTTGCAGGCCCATACAAATCCGAGTGCTTCTTTCTCTGTCTGAGAATATCTCCTTTTAATGTCTGTCAAAGATCTGTTGGCATAGGCAATGATTTTTGGTCCCGCATCATGCATCTGGACCAACACGGCTCCTAAACCAACAGGGCTAGCATCCGCTATGACTTTGGTTGGTGCATCCGGATCATAATGCCCAAGAATATCGGCATTTGTCAGACTTTGTTTCAGAGCTATGAAGGCTTCCTTCTGCTCAGGGCCAAAATGGAATGGTACACCTTTTCTGGTTAGTTTCCTCAGTTGTTCTACCAGTGTAGCAAAGTTAGGGATGAACTTTGCGCAATAATTGACCAATTTCAAGAAACTCCTCATCTCCGTTGCATTCTGGGGTTCACGTGCATCGGCAACAGCTTTCACCTTGGCATCAGCTGGGTTCAGTCCTTCCCGTGTAAGCCTGTGTCCCATGAAGTCCATCTCTTAGACCCCGAACTGGCACTTGTCTCCATTCACAGTAAGGCCTGCCCTCTGTAGTCTGGATAGCACAATCCTCAACTGTCTGTCATGCTCTTCCTGTGTAGCCGCATGGACTATGATGTCATCAGACATGTTGGCAACTCCAGGAATGCCTTGAATCACTCAATGGATTTCGTACTGGTAGATCTCAGGAGCTGCATTGATGCCGAACGATAGCCTCTTGTACTGGTACAATCCACAGATAAATGTTGTCATGTCCCTGGATTCTGGGTCCAGCTCTAGTTGATGATAGCCCCATTTTAACTCAATTTTTGAGAACACCTGACTGGTTGTTAACTCCTGGAGTACTTCTTCTACTGTTGGTATGGAGTGTCGTTCTCGAATTACAGCTTCATTGGCCATCCTCATATCAACACACAGTCTCATGTCACCATTTGGTTTGGGCACGATCACTACTGGGCTGACCCATTGCATTGAATGTTCTACAGGTTCAATAATGTCTTGCTCAATCAACTCTTTAATTTTGGCCTCAACTTTCCCACGGAGTCCAAATGGGGTTCTGCGCACTAGTTGCGCCTTGGGTTTTACCGTTTTGTCCACGGCTAGCTTTAGTTGTCGACCTTTCAGCTTTCCTACTCCGTGGAAAACTGTGGGGAATTCTTGCTTCATATCCTCATATGACTGAACTGAATTAACATGAGCTCTAATATGAAGTATTGCCAGATCTTGCACCGTGCGTCTACTCAGCAATGGTTCTCCCCTCTCATCTATGACAACAAACTCTGCTTCGGTGTGCTTGTCACCAGCTTCAACAGTCGCAGTGAAACATCCAATGGTCTTCAATGGCTTGGTTGCTGTGTATGGATACAGTTTCTTTGAACACTTCTTTGACGTACAAATTATCTTTTTTTTTCAATTTCACCCATAAGTGTCGGTCAATTACATGACTGTCACTGCCTGAGTCTACAATGACCGGAACTGTCACACCACCAATTATCACAGGGACTTTCTCATGATGGTCATCCTTCAATGTAAACTGATAGTATTTCTGCCCATCCTGCTTATCGGCATCATCGTCACTTTCTGGGTCACCTTCTATATGGCGAATAGTGCCTTGCTTTCTCTGTCCATAATTGCCTTTCTTTCCAGGAGACTTTCCTTTCCCCCAAGCTTTGCCCTTAGAAGCTGTACTCTTCCCATTCTGGTTTGCATTTGACTTGCTTTTGCACTTCTTTGCAAAGTGGTCTTTACCTCCACACTTACTACAAACTTTGCCTTTTGCTGGGCAGCATGGGTCTTTTCCAAAATGACCTCTGTCTCCACATCTGTAACACTCCAAGTCACGTGACAGCATATTTCTTGGCTGGCTATGGCTATGCGAGAGCCTATTTACTTGTTGACCAACTTTGTCTTTACTGGGCTGGCTTGAGATGTCTTTCAGTTTCATGGGATGAAATTGCCCCTCAACAGCCTCTAATACAGCAGCAATTGCTAAAGCATTGGTAAGTTTCAACTCACCCTCTTTTTCCAGCAATCGCCTTCTGAGTTTGTCTGATCTGCAGTGCTGCACGACTTGATCCAATAACTGGTTGTCCAAATCAGCTGCCACGTAATTGCATCCAACAGCCAGTTGTCGCAATCTCGTCACGTACTGGGCGACCGTTTCCCCATCTTCCGGTTTTGTTTTGCGAAACAAATGGCATTGAAATTTGGCATTTGGTGTCACTACATAGTGTGCATTCAATGCATCTACAGCTTTCTGGTATTCCTCCTTCCTTTCAGTATTTGAAAATATCTTAAAAGTTTCCCGAACTGCAGGTCCTGCAGTGAAGAGAAGTAACGCCCTCCGCTGCGCTTTCTGCTCCGCCGTACTCCCATCGAGAAATAGGCCATGACTGTCAGCGTAAGCTTCGAACTCTTCAAGCCATGCCTTCCACTTCACGCTTACAGTGCTTGCATCGCCCGTCGGGTCAAAATGAGGAACACCGCAAAGTGCTAGAAATTCAGCTCCAGTGACTGCCATGATGAAACGTTCCAGCTCAAAGCCACAGATTCAAAATCCAAAATGTTTCTCCTCATCGCCAATGTCACATTTGTGGCCCGAAATGTGAAATTGATAACACCATCAACACATGATTTACCTGATTTACCGCATCAGCGTGTCTTTATTTCTCTGCTTCCATTATTCCACCATTTCGCGCCTGCATACAACGCGCGCATCCCTCTCATTTCCGGTCAGGTTAATAGCTCAACCTCTATCTGCATACATCTCATACAAATTCATTATCATGACAGGGAGCTTCTGTAAATCATTAGTCTTCTGTGGAAATCCTTTTGCCATCATGTGCTTTCTTCATGAGGCTTTTCACCACCTTCACAAAACTCTCTATTTTAGGCTATTGGACTTTGGGTGATGTGGGCTTGAAGTTACATGCCAAAACCCCCAAGTATTAGACAGGATTCAAATTCACTGCTCAAAATTGTGACAATTTTCTGATACAATTTCACAAGGAACTCCATGCCTGGCAAACACACTTTTCATAAAATTGATAAATGCTTTGCTAGTTGTTGACTGCACTATTGTTACCTCTGGGTTATTAGAAAAATCATCTGTTACTACTATAAGACTCTGCTCATTAGAGTTGAACAAATCTATTCCAACTTTGAAGTATGGCCTATCCGCTACAGGGTGTGGTGTAAGTGGTTCTGCTTGCTGCTTTGATATATAGGTAAGGCATATTTTGTATGAAGCAGTGGTCTGGCTTATGTCTTGGTTCATTCTGGGCCAATACATCACTTCTTGAGCTCTACTTTTGCACTTTTCCTCACCAAGATGTCCTTTTTTGTATCTTCTGGAGTATTTCCTTGTGTAGCTGCACAGGAATCATAAACCTTTGAAGATTATATTTTTCACAACTGATAGTTCATCTCTGCATGCCCAGTAATCCAAAATACCCATAAAACTGTCATTCTTAGTTGCCAATCATTCATTCTATATTGTATCTTTGAGCTCTTTCAATGATTCATCTGCCTTTGTTGCTTTCCTGATCTGATCTGTTCTATCCTGGGATATTGGAAGTGAGGTGATAATCATGTCAACATATGCCTGCATCACTGCATTAACCTCTTAGTCACTCTTTTCTTTCTTGTCAACTGCTTGAGAGAATGCATAAGCTGCAAATGTATTTTCCTGGCATGTAGATTATTTTCACGTTGTATTTCTGCAGCATTATCAACATGCGCTGTACTTTCATGGGACAGTCATTCAGTGGTTTGGACATAATCAAGACCAGTGGATTATGGTCTGTCTCCACTTCTTATCCAAAAATGTATTGATGGAACCTTTCACATGCATAAATGCTGGAAGAAGCTCTTTCTCTATCTGTGCACAGTTAGCTTCTGTACTTGTTTAAGCCCTCGATTCATAGGTTGCCATGTCTTCTCATATCCAAGGCCATGTTGTGATGCATCAGCTGAGACCCTGGTGCATCTATTCAGAGCATAAAATTTTAGTAGAGACTTTTCTGTTAGGACTTTTGTAAGGGCCTGGAAGCACTTTTCTTGCTTGTGTGACCAGATCCACTCAATTATTTGCTCAAGGGATTATCTAAGTGGTGCTGACATAATTGACAAATAAGAGATGAAATTAGCCAGGCAAGTCACCATCCCGAGAAACGTCTCACCTCCTCTGTTTTGGGGCCTCACAAAATTCTCAATGGCTAAAGTCTTTCTTGGATCAGGCTTCAGTCCCTGTTCAGATATGACATCTCTTAAGAAGGTCAGCATCTTTACACCAAACTCACATTTCTCTTTATTTAATTTCAAATTGACATTCTAATCATGTCAAGCACTTGTCATGATCCTCATGGTCTCCACTCCAGGTATATTTTCAAAGGTGATGTGGACGGTTTTATGGTAGACCTCTGGTGTGGACAAGATCCCAAATGGTAGTCAAAGAAAGGGGTATCTTCCTTGTAGAGTATTGAAAGTGCACAGCCTCGAACTTTCTTCATCTGCCCAAACCCCAATGATGCATCAAACTTGCTAAACCACTTGGTACCTGCAAACTAGAACATGATTTCTTCCTGTGTTGGCAATTTAAAATACTCTGTTTTGTTGGCTTTATTGAGATCTCTTGGATCCAGACAAATGCGCAATGATCCATTTTTCTTTTGTACAATGACCAGCGAACTGACCCAATCTGTAGGTTCTTCAATTTTCTGGATGACTTTCATCCATTCCATACAGGCTAGTTTTTTGTTTAAGTTTGTTTCTAAGTGGAAACAGAATTTTCTGCATGCATGAACAATAGGAGCCACTGTCTCATCGATGTGGAGCTTGTGTATGTCAGGTAAACACTTAAGCCCTTCAACAACATTTGCGTACTGTTATGTGTTATATTATTATGGTTATGACTTTAAAAGAGATAGATTGTGGGGGTTTAGTGTAGGTCACTTCACAAACAGAGTAACACCCAAAAGACATCTCATTTAAAAAGTAAGAGCTTTTCTGAAGCTAGACATTCAGGCACCAGTTGGCTTTGCAAAAGTCAATGGAACTGCTTTGGAAAGAACTTCAAAAGCAGGTGCAAATGGAAGTCCAGGATCAAGCACTGATAAGATCTTTCAAAGATTGGGTTTGGAGCCTTGGGAGAGGTTTTGGTTTTTACAAGCAAAGGGAGGAAAGAACAAACACGATTCATCTCTGAAAGAGAAAGAGAGAGAGAGAGAGAGAGAGAGAGAGAGACAGACAGACAGACAGACAGACAGACAGACAGACAGACAGACAGACAGACAGAGACAGAGAGAAATGGCTGGCTAGAGTGTTTCTCCTGAAATAAGGGAAAAGAGTTCTGTGGTGACCTGGAAGACCTGGAAAAACCTATGATAGGCCAAGTTTCTTCAGCAAGACACTGAAGTAACTGATTGGAAGGATCAGTTTGTATGTGTCGAACAAGCAACAAGCAACAAATATCTCTTTGAAACCAACAAGAACCTTCCTGGGTGGTAACCATTTAGCTTTAAGCACCAGAGCCTGGTGGAAATATATAAATGTTGAATTTTGTGCACAGTATAAGAATTGTCTGGAGGAGTGAGGAGTGAGAAGTTAGATTGGACTGTGAAAAAAAAGAACTTTCCTGAACATATACACATTACATACAAGTGCACTTAGAATGAGAAGGGGGTTAAGTTAGGTTAAGTTAATAGTAATAAGTTAAAGATTAATCCTGTTTTTATGTTTAAAGGAAACAACTTTTGCTTAAGTAACCATTGACTTGGTGAATTTCTATTGCTGCTGGGTTTTTTAATCCTCAGAGCTCATATGTTTCCATGAGTTTTGTGTGTTTCACCAAGTCAAGCTCCTCACATGCACTCAGACCTAATCTTAGCTCTACTGTCCTCTCTACAATCAATAGCTGACTTTAGATGTCGCCCTTTGTGTTTGAAGGTCACTCTACTGTTCTCTTTTACTGAAACATTCTCTCCAGTGTTGCCTGTCACTTTCCATTTCACAGGTCGGGGTCCTGCAATTGTCCATAGATCACAGATTCCCCTGGGCTCCAGTGTTGACCGTAAATGGAATTACTATTTCATGCACAGTCACTGGAACGGACCCATTCCAATTTGCTTGCAGCAGTTTGCAGTGAATCCATGAAAAATTCCCTCATTTCTTCGTCCACTGTGTACACCTTTCACTTGGTAGCCCCTGCTTTGCAGCACTTCGCAAAATGATTTTCTTCCCACATTTATAGCAGGACTTTCCATAGGCAGGACACATCCTTGGAATATGTCTACGTCTGCACCTGCTGTATTTGCTGTTTGAGCTGACCACTTTGCTTTGTTGTTGCTTTGGGAAAATCCTGGTGATCTGCTTATCTGTTTTCACCACATGCACTGTTGTGTCTGTCCTATGCAGCTCCTTACCCTGTGCTCATGTGGTCTCTGCTGCCCTACACATATTCACAACCTTTTTCAGAGTCAAATCTTTTTTCACACGTCTTTCTCTAAGTTCATTATCTGGGATCCCGCAAACAATTATGTCTTTAATATAAGTTTTTCAAATCTCCAAATTTTATAGGACTTACTCAGTGTCTGAAGCTTGGCTAAGTATTGGTCAAAGCTCATACTTTGTTTCTGGTCACAGGAGAAAAAAAAGAGGTAAACTTGAATCTCTCCAACATGACATTTTTACTTGGAATAAAATGCTCCTCAAATTTTGTCGTCAGAGTGTCCAACGTTAAAGCCGTCTCATCAATTTTAGAACTTTTGTAGATGTCCAAGGATTCTTCATTCATCATGTGTAGAAATGTAGATACTTTCTCTTTCCCATTGGTCTCTCCCATTCCACCAGCATCGAAATAAACGTGGAATTGCTGTTTGAAGCATTTCCAATTATCAGCTAGATTTTCGGTAAACTGCAACGGTGTGGGAGGACTTAACTTGTTGCAGGCTATGCTTAAAAACTATTGTCTTCTCTTACTCACTCAGACACTTCTAAAACCATGTAATACTTGTTCTTTCAAGAAGAACAACTTTATATGGGTTTAACACTTCACTGTTTGTATTTTCCTTGAGCAGCTTCAATCAACTTCCAGTGACAATGCCCACAAATTCTGCCATAAACCATTTCCAATTTCCACCAACCATGCGCATAGCATGTTGGTAAATGTAGTTCTTATTTACACGCATAATAACACACCAATAAGTGGTCATTTTGCCTCACCTGCAGGAAAAAGAATCTCATGGTTGTATGTAAAATCATGTATGAGTGAAGCGGTAAAGATGCATTATTCAGGATGCTCATTATTGTCTACAGTTTGGCATTTAACACCATAATCCCCTCAAAACTGTTCAGCAAAGGCCAATGCCTGGTACGCAACACTCCACTCTGTAATTAGATCATTGATTTCTTAACTTCCAGAGCACAATCAGTGATGATTGGCAAGAACATCTCATCCACAATCCCCATCAGTACTGGAGCACCACAAGGCTGTGTTCTTACCCCCTTGCCCTACTCACTTTACACATATCATTGTGTGGCTTGGTATAACAATAACACCATCTTAAAATTTGCCCATGATGGGGGCGTGGCAAGATTGCGTAGAAGACAGATGAGTAAATCCACCTTCCCCCAGCTAGCTTTTTAAATACCCATTTTTAAAATTTACAGAAGTGATTAAAAGTAGTATTAACAGTTTTTGTATGGCAACTAATGTGAAAAAAAAAGAAAGCTCAATTACAGAAGAAAGTACCTTATAAAAATGTCAAAGAATTGAGGCCTACCTGTCCAGTTGAAACCACAGAGTCATCGATGGGAGTCCCCAGGCCTCAGAGGACTCCTGTTCTGCTAAGTATGATGGTGGCACTGATCCTGCCTCTGCAAGATGGCACCGGCTTGACAGTAAGTTCGGCTGGTGCTGACCTGTGCTCCTGTGAAGCCGGGCGCATGGGCGGACCGACTGAGAGAGGAGCCCTTGAGCCCGTGATGTTGCCGGGTGAATCAGGGACACGCAGTGTAGCATTGGAGGATGCACCTGCGCGATCGGCAGTTCTACCGGGCATGCGCGGTGCTTCGAGGGTATGCGACTTATTGGAACAGATGTGGGCTGTGGAGGGGGGGTCAGTCTGAGCAACGGTGCCCCAACAAGGTTGTTCAGACCCGCAGCCACACCGGAAGATGACCGACTGTGACTGAAGAAGAGGAGGACCTAACTTTACTGGGAAGTGCACAGGAACAAATAGAGGTTGAGACGAAGGAAGGTAGGCCTCAAAGGGAGGTGATGGAACCCGGAATGGATTCTGTGTGTGCTGTTTTGGAAGGGACTGCTTACCAAATGGATAATATGTTGAAACAGATGACTCAGGGATTTTTCGAAATGTAAACTAAAATGAGTACAATGTGCTGAAGAAATGATAAATATGAAGCAAAATATGACTGTAGTTAAAAATGATGTTAATAGATCTATAAAATCAGTAGATACGGTACACGATAATTTTTTAAAATTGAAGCAGTATTTTTTTAATGTAAAAATCAAGTGGAACATAATAGGGGAAAAATTAGAAAAAGTCGAGGATTCTTTTGTGGATTGGGGTATTCAGAAAAGAGAATTATTGATGAAAATTAATTAATTGGAAAATCAAAGTTGGAGGAATAATGTAAAAATAATGGGTCTCCCAGAAGATATTGAAGGTTTTAATCCAATAAAAAATTTCAAGAAATGGATTCCTGAGATATTGGGCAAGGAGTTTTTTCTGGAAGTTTTGGAGTTGGATCGAGCACAAAGAGCATTAAGGAAGAAGCCGTTTCCAAAACAATCACCATGTTTTAATTCGTTGTTTGAAATACCAAGATAGGGAAATTATATTACGACTTGCAGAAGGCGCGACAAAGTCAAACTCCAATGATGACTCAAAATAATAGAGTATTTTTTTACGTGGATTTGAGTCAAGAAATTATTAGGCGACGTCGCAAATTTAACTGAGCCAAAGAAGTATTGTCGCGGAAGGGTTATAAATTTGCCTTTCATTACTCTTTCATTATCCTTCAGTTCAAGGATTGACTTCTTTTTAGTATCTGCACATTTACAAGGGAAAATTCAATAAGCGGAATATAAAAGTAGGGTGATTTCAGATCATTCTCTGTTATATTTTATGTATGAAACTTCTAAGAAAATTCAAATAGCTTATCGTTGGAGATTTAATACAATGTTGTTAAAAAATATGGAATTTATTGATTTTTTGAAAAAACAAATTAATTCTTTTTTGAAAGAAAATTCTAAATCTGTTCAAAGTAAGTTTGTATTTTGGGATGCTATGAAAGCCTATTTGAGAGGACAAATAATTAGTTATACTTCTAAAATAAAAAAGAATCGATTAAATCAGTCTTGTATTAGAGAAACAGATCGATGAGTTAGAAAAGGAATTTCAGAAAGATGCTACAGAAGATCAGAAAATAGAATTATCTAGGCTGAAATTGAAATATAATACCTTGCAATCTTATCAATTTGAATGTGTGATTAATAGGACTAAACAACGGTATTATGAATGGGGAGAGAAAGCACACAAGGTATTGGCATGGCAATTAAAGAAAGAACAGGTATTGAGGACTATTAATGCTGTTAGAAAGAATTCTCATGAGATTAATGATGAGTTTTATTCATTTTATAAAAAATTATATACATCTGAAGGAAAACAGGAAACTGGATCAATTGATTTTTTTTATCACAGTTGAATTTACCGATATTAGAGATTGGAGATATACAGAAGAACCATTTACTGATTTTGAAATTAAAATGGCTATGCTGGAAATGCCAAATGGTAAATCGCCTGGTGATGATGGATTTTCGGTTGAATTTTATAAATTTTTTTATGATGATTTATCTACAGCGTTTGGGGATGTATTACGTCAAGTTGGAGAATATTATGATTTACCCAAGTCTTGTTCTAGTGCTTTAATTACAGTAATTCCTAAAAAAAGATAGAGTTCCTTTGAAGGTACCTTGATATAGATCAATTTCATTGTTAAATGTAGATCATATAATAATAGCTAAAGTATTAGCGAATAGATTGGCTAAATTTTTACCAAAGTTGATACATATTGATCAAACAGGTTTTAAAAAGAATAGATATGCTTCAGACAATATTTTGCAAGTGATTAGTTTGATTAATAGATTTCAACAATCTTTAGATCATTCGATGGTGATATCCTTAGATGCAGAAAAAGCATTTGATAGTGTTGAATGGAATTTTTTCTTTAAAGTTTTGGAGAAATTTAAGTTTGGTCCTTCTTTAGGGCTCTATATAGTAAACCAGTAGCTAGAGTATTGATCAATGGTTTGATTTCAGAATCTTTTAAGTTAACTCGATCAACTCGTCAAGGTTGTCCTTTATCACCAGCTTTAAAGAACAGATTACTTTGTTTGCGTTAGTGATTGAACCTTTAGCACAGTTGATAAGACAAAATACACAGATACAAGGTATGAAAGTTTTAGATGAGGAATATAAAATTAATTTATTTGCTGATGAAGTATTGATGTATTTAACAAATCCAGCTCAGTCACTTTTGCATTTGAAGGAATGTTTAATACAATATGGATGTCTTTCTGGATATAAAATTAATTGGGAAAAAAATGAAATGTTACCGGTAAGTGAAGGAAATTATTCAGTTTATAAGAATATTATTAATTTGAAGTGGACTGATTGAATTAAATATCTGGGTATAAATTTGGATGTTAATTATCAATCTTTATATAAATTAAATTATGCTCCATTAATGAAATAATTAAAACTGATTTGATTAAATGGAAATATTTACCTATTAATTTAATGGGAAGGATAAATACAATTAAGATGAATATCTTTCCGTGTATACAATATTTGTTTCAATCTATTCCGTATTTACTTGATAATTTTTTTTTTGAGATTTAAATAAAATGGTTAGGGAGTTTTTATGGAGGGGTAAATTTTCGAGAGTAGCTTTTAATAAATTAACTTGGAAATATGAGTTAGGGGGATTACGTTTACCACATTTGCAAAATTATTATGAGGCAGCCCAACTTAAATTTATTAGTTCATTGATGGATTTGGTACGGCCTCCTAGCTGGGCTAAAATTGAGATGGCAAGTATTTCTGAATTTGAAATATATCAATTTTTGTTTAGGTGGAATATGAATTTGTTACAACAATATAATGTGCCTATACTAAAACATTTAATTAAGTTATGGATAAAGAAAAGTAAAATGATAGGTTCGAGGGGTAAATTATTGGCTTTGACTCCGTTGTATAACAATCAACTTATTCCTTTTTCAATACATAATCAAAGTTTATTGCATTGGAGATTTAAAGGTGTGAAAAATTTGGGAGATTGTTTTAAAGAGGGTAAGTTTTTATCTTTTAATCAGATGAGGGAAGATTTTGGTATTGATAAGAATTATTTATTTCTTTATTATCAAATTCGATGTATGGTAAAATGTATGTTTGGTAGAGATATGATTTTACCTGAAATGACTAAATTTGAGACTTCTTTTATAAAGGTACCAGAGAAGGGTTTATTATATGGATAAAAAGGGTTGGGATAGATCTAAATCTAAATGGGAAGTGGATATTGGTTTTACTTTTTCTGAAGAGGATTGGTTAGATATTTGTTATGATAGTGTAACTAGATTTATAAATGCACGTTATGCAATGATTAATTACAACGTTTTACATCAATTATATTTGACATCTGAAACATTTAAAAAATATATGGTTTTAATGAATCAGATTTATGTTTTAGATGTGGTGATATGGTTGGAACTTTTTTTCATGTTGTTTGGTCATGTATACATATACAATCTTTTTGGAAGAAAATTCAATCGTTTTTAGAATATTTGTATAAGATTAAATTAGTTTTAGATCCACCAGTATTTTTATTGGGCAGTTTGCAACCCCTGAAAGGCTTGGGATTAGATAAGTTTCAGCTTGCTTTTGTAGATTTAGCTTTATCCATAGTGAAAAAAATGTATTGCTAGTACGTGGAAAGATACAAATATGATTGATATTAATAGATGCCATAATGAGATGAATTTGTTGGGGTCTTTCATGGCTTGGTTCAGCATCATGCTGAAGAAGATTGAAAAGAGGGTTGGTGCGAGAACACAGCCTTGCTTCACGCCATTGTTCATGGAGAAGGGTTCAGAGAGCTCATTGCTGTATCTGACCCGACCTTGTTGGTTTTCGTGCAGTTGGATAATCATGTTGAGGAACTTTGGGGGACATCCGATGCGCTCTAGTATTTGCCAAAGCCCTTTCCTGCTCACGGTGTCGAAGGCTTTGGTGAGGTCAACAAAGGTGATGTAGAGTCCTTTGTTTTGTTCTCTGCACTTTTCTTGGAGCTGTCTGAGGGCAAAGACCATGTCAGTGGTTCCTCTGTTTGCGCGAAAGCCGCACTGTGATTCTGGGAGAATATTCTCGGCGACACTAGGTATTATTCTATTTAGTAGAATCCTAGCGAATATTTTGCCTGCAATGGAGTGCAACGTGATTCCCCTGTAGTTTGAGCAGTCTGATTTCTCGCCTTTGTTTTTGTACAGGGTGATGATGGTGGCATCACGAAGATCCTGAGGCAGTTTACCTTGGTCCCAACAAAGCTTGAAAAACTCATGCAGTTTGGCATGCAGAGTTTTGCCGCCAGCCTTCCAGACTTCTGGGGGGATTCCATCCATACCTGCTGCTTTGCCACTTTTCAGTTGTTCGATTGCCTTATATGTCTCATCCAGGGTGGGAACCTCATCCAGCTCTAGCCTTAGGGGCTGTTGAGGGAGCTGGAGCAGGGCGGAATCTTGGACTGAGCGGTTGGCACTGAAAAGAGATTGGAAGTGTTCTGACCATCGGTTGAGGATGGAGATCTTGTCGCTGAGGAGGACTTTGCCGTCTGAGCTGCGCAGCGGGCTTTGGACTTGGGGTGAGGGGCTGTACACAGCCTTTAGAGCCTCGTAGAAACCCCTGAAGTCACCAATGTCCGCGCTGAGCTGGGTTCGTTTGGCGAGGCTAGTCCACCACTCATTTTGGATCTCCCGGAGTTTGCGCTGAAGATGGCTGCATGCGTGACGGAAGGCTTGTTTCTTCTCTGGACAGGACGGCTTTGTAAGGTGAGCCTGGTGGGCAGCTCACTTCTTTGCCAGCAGCTCCTGGATTTCCTGGTTGTTTTCGTCAAACCAGTCCTTGTTTTTCCTGGAGGAGAAGCCCAGTACCTCTTCAGTGGATTGCAGTATGGTAGTCTTCAACTGATCCCAGAGGGTTTCAGGGGACGGGTCCGTGAGGCGGGTTGCAACGTCGAGCTTTGCTTTGAGGTTTGCCTGGAAGTTTCCTCTCGCGTTACATCCGGTACCGCACGGATGGCAGTCTCTTCAATCTGAGGCGCCTGCAAGCTCACACCAAGACACAAGAGAAACTTGTCCGTGAACTACTCTTTGCAGATGATGCCGCTTTAGTTGCCCATTCAGAGCCAGCTCTTCAGCGCTTGACGTCCTGCTTTGCGGAAACTGCCAAAATGTTTGGCCTGGAAGTCAGCCTGAAGAAAACTGAGGTCCTCCATCAGCCAGCTCCCCACCATGACTACCAGCCCCCCAACATCTCCATCGGGCACACAAAACTCAAAACGGTCAAGCAGTTTACCTACCTCGGCTGCACCATTTCATCAGATGCAAGGATCGACAATGAGATAGACAACAGACTCGCCAAGGCAAATAGTGCCTTAGGAAGACTACACAAAAGAGTCTGGAAAAACAACCAACTGAAAAACCTCACAAAGATAAGCGTATACAGAGCCGTTGTCATACCCACACTCCTGTTCGGCTCCGAATCATGGGTCCTCTACCGGCACCACCTACGGCTCCTAGAACGCTTCCACCAGCGTTGTCTCCGCTCCATCCTCAACATCCATTGGAGCGCTTACACCCCTAACGTCGAAGTACTCGAGATGGCAGAGGTCGACAGCATCGAATCCACGCTGCTGAAGATCCAGCTGCGCTGGATGGGTCACGTCTCCAGAATGGAGGACCATCACCTTCCCAAGATCGTGTTATATGGCGAGCTCTCCATTGGCCACCGTGACAGAGGTGCACCAAAGAAAAGGTACAAGGACTGCCTAAAGAAATCTCTTGGTGCCTGCCACATTGACCACCGCCAGTGGGCTGATAATGCCTCAAACCGTGCATCTTGGCGCCTCACAGTTTGGCGGGCAGCAACCTCCTTTGAAGAAGACCGCAGAGCCCACCTCACTGACAAAAGGCAAAGGAGGAAAAACCCAACACCCAACCCCAACCAACCAATTTTCCCTTGCAACCGCTGCAATCGTGTCTGCCTGTCCCGCATCGGACTTGTCAGCCACAAACGAGCCTGCAGCTGACGTGGACTTTTTACCCCCTCCATAAATCTTCGTCCGCGAAGCCAAGCCAAAGAATGAGATGAAATATTGTTTAATAATGGAAAAAAATTTTTGTTTCACAGGATAATTATTCTTTTATTAATATGTGGTTGTTATACTTGGAATATTTACAGTTCAATTTATATTGATTAGATTTTAATATGTATATTTAACTTTTTTTAAATATTCTTTCTTTTCTTTTTTCTTTTATAGATATAAAAATGTTCATGTTCATGTGTAATTGCTGTATATGTCATATATTATTCATTTTTTGAATTAATAAATAAAGTTAAAAAAAATGTTTATGCACCTAATATAGATGATGAACGTTTTATGTCAGAATCTTTTTTGTTGTTAAATCAGGCTAATGAGAATATTCTAGTTGGGGGTTTGTGTTCTGGATCCTTTATTGGATAGGTCCCCAAAAAGTATAAGGAAATCAAAGATGATGATACAAATTGGGGCTTTGATGAAAGATTTAAATTTGGTGGATATTTGGAGAAGAATTAATCCTACAGAGAAAGATTTCTCTTTTTATTCATTTTGACATGATTCATTTTCCAGAATAGATTATTTTTGGTATCAGCACATTTACAGGGTAGAATATTACAGGCTGAGTATAAAAGTAGGGTTATATCAGATCATTCTTTATTGTTTTTTTCTTGTGCAAGTTCGGAAGTAGTATGTTGATCCTACAGATGGAGGTTTAATACAATGTTATTGAAAAAAACAGAGTTTGTTACTTTTGTTAAAGAACAGATTACTTTGTTCTTGGCTGAGAATGTTAATTCTGTAGAGAGTTGTTTTGTATTATGGGATGCTTTTAAAGCTTATTTAAGAGAGCAGATTATTAGTTCTACTACAAAAGTTAAGAAACAATATATGGCAGAAAGTTTGAAGTTGGAGAAATAAATTGCTGAGTTAGAGAAAGATGTAACAGAAGATATAAGAAAGTGGCTTTAGGAAATTTGAAATTACATTACAATACATTACAAACCTATCAATTTGAGCATTTAATTAATCAATCTAAGCAGCATTATTATGAATTGGGTGAGAGGGCACATAAGGTACTTGCATGGCAATTAAAAACAGAATAGGTATTGTGGTCCATTAATGCTGTTAAAAAGAATTCAATAGTTACATATAAACCTCAGGAAATTAATGACCAGTGTTATTCATTTTATCAAAAATTATATACATCTGAGGGGAAGCAGGATAGTGGTTTTATTGAATCTTATTTATCTAAATTAACATTACTGGTATTAAGGGATGAAGATTATATGGAATTGGAATCTCCATTTACAGATTTTGAGATTAAGGAGGCTATACAGGAGATGCAAAATTGAAAATCACCAGGGGATGATGGATTTTCTGTGGAATTTTATAAAATCTGTTATAAAGATTTATCTTCTGTATTTTGGGATGTATTACAACAAATAACTGAAGAACAGGTGTTACCAAAATCTTGTCGAGTGCTTTAATCACTGTAATTCCGAAAAAAGATAGAGATCCATTGAAAATGTCTTCATATAGACCTATTTCTTTATTGATTATAAAATTATAGCAACAGTGCTAGCAAATCGGCTTGCTAAGTATCTACCTAAGTTGTGGAAAAATCCTTTGATAGTGTCGAATGGGATTTTTTATTTAAGGTGTTAAAGAAGTTTAAATTTGGCCCTTTTTTTATTGGTTGGGTTAAAGCTTTATACACAAACCCAAATGGTGACAAATGGTCAAATTTCTTTACCACTTAAATTGACATGTTCGACTCGGCAAGGTTGTTCATTGTCACTAGCCTTGTTTGCATTGGCTATTGAACCATTAGCTCAGATAATAAGACAGAATGAAAAGATAAGAGGGATGAGAGTTATGGATGAGGAATATAAGATTAATTTATTTGCAGATGATGTATTGATATATTTGACAGAACCAAAATAGTTGCAGGAATGTTTATTACAATTTGGAGAACTTTCTGGATATAAAGTTAACTGGGTTAAGAGTGAAATTTTGCCAGTTGGAGAGGGTGACTATTCAGAATATAAAATTATTATAAAATTAAAATGGTCAGATAAGCTCAAATATTTAGGAGTAATTGTAAATGCTGATTATCAATCTTTATATAAGTTAAATTATGTTCCTTTATTAAAAAAAAGATTAAAGCAGATTTAATTAAATGGAAAGATCTTCAGTTAACCTTACTTGGTCGAGTAAACTGTATTAAGATGAATATTTTCCCCCAAATTCAATATTTATTTTGGTTGATACCATGTTCCCTTACTAAGGGTTTTTTTTTCTCCAAAATTTAAACAAAATGGTGAGGGAATTTTTATGGAAAGGTAAATTACCACAAATAGCATGGTATAAACTCACATGGAAATTTGCATTAGGTGGACTTCAGTTACCTCATTTTTAAAATTATTATGAAGCATCTCAGTTTAAATTTGTTAGCAGGTTGATGGACATGGATCAACCTCCAAGTTGGGTGAAACTGGAGATGGCTTGTATTTCTGAAGTTGAGGTGCATCAATTTACATTTCAATGGAATATGAATCTGTTGCGGGAATGTAATATGCCAGTATTAAAACATTAGTTAAAGGTTTGGACTAAAAGAAATAAGATTTTAGGATCAAAAGGCTAATTATCAATTTGAACCCCATTATATAATAATCATCTTATTCCTTTTTCAATGTTCAATAATCATTTAGAGTTGGGACTTTAAGGGTATAAAGACATTGCAGGACTGTTTTGAGGAAGGACAATGTCTTTCTTTTAACCAATTGAGGGAACAATTTCATATATCTGAAAATTCTTTGTTTGTGTTTTACCAGCTTGAGCTTTGGTAAAAGATATCTATGGTAAAGAGATGATTTTACCTGTATTGACAAAATTTGAATCTTTTATTTCCTCTATTCCAAAAAAGGGTTATATTTCAGTTATTTATCAAGTGTTAAGGATAGTATGGATAAACTGGAATGGGAGTAGTCTAAGATTAAATGGGAAAATGATTTAACTTTTATTTTTCCGTAAGATAATTTGGGCGGACATGTGTTATGATAGTGTAATTAAATTGATGAATCGACGATATGGAATGGTTAATTATAATTTTTTTTACATCAGTTATATTTAACTCCAGATAAATTGATAAAATATGGTTTTAGTAACTTGGATTCTTGTTTCAGATGTGGTTTATGTACTGGAACTTTTTTTACATGCTGTTTGGTCTTGTGTTAAAGTACAACCATTTTGGGAAGGTTAGTTTTGGAAAAATTATACAATATTAAAATACCATTAGACCCATCCATTATTTTATTGGGTTATATGGTTTCTTTAAAGGGATTAGGGTTGGATAAGTTTCAAATTGCATTTGTGTTGTCTGTCACACGAAAATGTGTAGCTATTATGTGGAAAGATAATATAGAGATTAATATAATATGCTGGCATAATGAATTGAAAGCTTGTATTATTAATGAAAAAAATACATATAATTTGCATGATAATTATGCTTTTTTTTGTTGGTAAGTGGTTTCCTTATTTGGAATATATGCATTTAGATATACTTTGAATTATTGTAAACACTTTCAGTTTTTCTTTTCATTTATATTTGGCTCTCCTTAAGACAGCTGGCTGATGGGGTGGGGATTTCTTTTATATACTTATACAAAATTATTCTTATTGGATTGTATGTTTTTTAAATGATTCTTTAAATAAATAAACTTTAAAAAAAAAATAAATTGCCAACGATATCACGGTAGTAGATTGTACAAAGAAAGGTGATGAGTCAGCATGTAGGATGGCGATTGAAAAGTTGGCACCAATAGCAACCTTGCACTCAATTACATCAAAACTAAGGAGCTGATCGTTGATTTCAGAAAGGGAAAGCCAGAGTTAATCAATCCAGTGATCATTGGGCATCTGAGGTGAAAAGGGTGATCAAATTTAAGTTCATGGATGTCACTATCTCGGAGGATCTTTCATGGTCCGAACACACCGTAATGGCATCATAAAGGAAGCACATCAGCACCTCTACTTCCTCAGGAGTTTGTGGAGATTTGGTATGACACCAAAAACCCTGACAAATTTCTACATATTTCTGATGCCGGATGCATCGTGATCCAGTATAGGGACACCAATACCCAAGTGTAAAGCCCTGCAAAAGGTAATGGACACAGCCCAGGATATCACAGGTGAAACCCTCTCCACTATCGAGAATCTACAGGGGATGCTGCCCACACCACCCTGCACACTCTCTGTTCTCCGCTGCCATCAGGAAAGAAGTGTAGGTGCCACCAGACTTGCACCACCAGCTTCAGGAACAGCTGTTACCCCTGCCCATCAGTCTTCTGAACAACAAATTCAATCAGAGACTTATTTCAGGACTCCTATTTGGACACTTCATTATTTTTTATCCTCTCTGTATTGCACAGTAGGTTTGATTGCATTTGTTATCTGTTGACAGTCTTTTATTTGTTTACATGTATATGCACTGTGCAGTTTTTTTTAGTGGTAATTCTGCTCACCTGCAGAATAAAAGATGTGATTCGTATACGTACTCTTGACAATAAATCTGAAAATCTGAAATCTGAAATCTTTCAGTGTCTCTCAGAGACTATATATTGCTGGTGCTTTGGGCCCAAGCCCATCTTAACGAAATAAACCAGAAACAAGAATTCTCAGAAAGTCTCAGAATTCCAACAAAGCTGGATGAGGGAGGAATCCAGACATGCAAAAGGTGTTAATTGAATATGATAATGGTCAAGGTAAGAATTTATCATGCTTGTGCAAAAGGAGGCAGAATGGAGAGACAGACATAGGGAAAAGGGTGAAGCGGGAAGAAGGGGAGTGGGTTAAACAGAACCCAGACAAATCGATGTTCATTCCATCCATTTAGAGGGTTCCCAGTTGGAAGATGAGGTTCTGTTTTTCCAATTTGTGGGCGGACTCAGTCTGGCAAGTGCATAAGAGCATGGACAGACATGTCAGCAAGTGAATGGGATGGAGAATGAAATGGTGGCCACTGGGAAATCCACGCTATTGCAACGAACAGAGCCGAGGTGCTCAACAAAGTGATGTCCCAGTCTGCATCCAGTTGCTCTGATATAGAGCAGATCACAGTGGGAGTATGGGACGCAGTAAATGACCCCTGCAGATTCATGAGTGAAAATTTGCTTCACTTGGAAAGTCTGTGTGGGTCCCAGTATTATGGTGAGGGAGGAGGTGTGAGCGCAAGCGGAGCATCTCCTGCAGTCACAGGGTTAGATCCCAAGGGGTCAATTGGTGGGGAGGGAGGAGTGGACAAGGGAATCATGGAGGGAGTGGTCCCTGTAGAAGGAGGATAGGGGAGGAGAGAGGAATATGTGTCTCATAGTGGGGATCACGTAGTAGATAGCAAAAATTGTGGAGGAAGTAGTGCTGAAATTGGAGGCTGTTGGGATGGTAAGTGAGAATCCTCTGGGGTCAGAGGGGGCCAGGATAGATGTGCAGGTAACAGAGTTTATGTGGATGAGCACTGAATTGATGGTGGCAGAGGGAAAGCCATGTTGTTTGAAGAAGGAGTACATCTCTGATGATCTGGTATGAAAGACCTTATCCAGGCTACAGATGGAGATGGAGATGGAGGAATTGAGTTAATAGAATGGAATCTTTGCAGGGGACAGGTTGGGATGAGGTATCACTGTGGTAGCTGTGGGAGTTGGTGTGTTTATTGATGATGTCTATCAAGAGTTTGTCTCCCACGATAGAGACAGAGAGATCAAGGAAAGGGAGAGTGTTGCTAGAGATGGACCAAGTGAATTTGAGGTTGGGGTGGAAGTTGGCAGAAAAGTGACTGAAGTCAATGAGCTCATCATGGGTGCACCAGCAGCACCAAAGTAGTCAACAATGTAATGAGGAAGAGTTGAGGGGCCTTACCTGTGCAGGCTTGTAGAATTAATTGCTCCACGTCGCCAAAATAATTAATTGCTCCACATACTCATGCTGGTACCCATGGCTACCCCTTTGACCTGGAGAAAGTGGGATGAGTCAAAGGAGAAATTATTGAGGGTGAGGACAAGTTCTGCAAGCTGGAGGATGGTGGTGGTGGAGGGGGACTATCTGGTTCCATTGCCCAGGAAGACACAAAGGGCTTTGAGTCCTTCAGTATGAGGGATGAAGGTGTATAGGGAATGCATATCCATGGTAAACATGAGGTGATTGAGTTCATGGAACTCAAAGTTGTTGAAGAGATGGAGGGCATGTGAAGTGTCCCAGATGTAGGTGGAGAGGGTCTGGACCAGGAGGACAAAACAGAGTCATGGTAAGTGGAATCCAATTTGGTTTGGCAGGAGCGTGCGGACACGATGTGTCTTCCGGGACAAATGGGTTTGTGTATCTTGGGTAGCAGGTAGAAATGACCAGTACGAGGTTGGGAAACAATTAGGTTGGAGGCCATGCAAGGGAGGTGACTGGAAGTGATGAGTTCAGAGATGGTTTGATGAGTTTTGGTGGGGTCCTGTTGGAGGGGTAAGTAAAAGGAGGTGTCTAAAAGTTGTCATCTGGCTTCAGTCAGATGGAGGCCAGATAGATGTCATGTATGTACTCTAACAAAAAATCTGAACTTTGAAATTTGTTAGCCTCAAAACAATCAGAATGCAACAGCTTCAGGAAAGGTAGAAAATAAAATAAATGTTAACATGCACCTACATGGGGGGGTGGGGGGGGGGCATGGCAAGATGGCGTAGAGTCTAGACATGTAATCTTGACCTCTCTGGCCAGACTTTTAAGAACCCGTTTTTAACTCTGTTTTCAGGTTTAAATTTTTTAAAACTTAGTTTAAAGTATCAAGGAATTGTTATGGCTATTAATTGTAAAAAGATTAAACCTCAAGTACAGAAGAAACTACATTTTCGGAGTGTTGAAGATTTAGGGCCTAAACAGTCTGCTACAACTTCAGGTTTGCTTTCTTTCAAGCCTAAACCACAGAGATTGCCTGTGGGAGCTGAAAAAATGACTACTACTCACCAGGAGAAGGACATTGCTGGAATTACCCATTCCCTGATGTGGATCCCGATCCTGGCAGCCTGCCGACTTTAACGGAGACGACTCCATTGCTTGAAATACCCCAGGATATACTCCAATCTTAATATTTTGGTCTTTTTTGTGAGTTTTTGAAGCAACAATGGGTTGCGGGGAGAGAACGGCGTTGGCCCCCCTGAGGAAGTCGGGGTGCTGTCGCTGGGAGTCCAGTCCCGTAGTAAAACTGTTAAAATGTTAAACTGCCTGTTGTTGAGATGCAGCAGGAGCTGCAGTTACTTGGTTCTGCCACTACGCAAGAGAAAGCAGAGCTGAGCTTTTCTGAATTACAATGTAAATAGCTAAGCCTTATCATTCAGCCTATACTGAATGAAATGTCTCAAAGGCTCAGTTTGGAACTGGATACAGTTAAAATACGTGTGGAAGCATCTTGTGAGGATTTTTAAAACTTTCAGGCTCCTTTTTTGAAATGTCAACAAGAAGTGGCTTCTAATACAGAAAAAGTGTTGGAGGTGGAAAAATCCGTTAAAGATTTGCGAGAACATGAGAGGGAGTTAGAGAGGAAAGTAGATTATTTGGAGAATCAAAGTAGAAGGAATAATGTGAAGATTGTTGGTTTGCCAGAAGGTATGGAAGAACAAGAGCCTCTTCGTTTTTTTACCAAATGGATTCCACAAATACTGGGACAGGAATTTTTCTCTGGAGGACTGATATTGGAAAGAGCTCATAGAGCCTTAAGAAGAAGACCTCTGCCTGGTCAACCACCGAGACCCGTGATAATTTGATGTTTGAATTATTTGGACAGAGAAACAATACTTCGTTTAGCAGTGCAAAACACGAGACAACGACAAGCCCCGTTAATGATTCAAAATAATAGAGTTTTTTCTATCCTGATTAGAGTCAAGAGGTTATTCAGCGTCAGCGTCGATTTAATTCAGTTAAAGAAGTTTTGTGACGTAAAGGTTATAAGTCTACTTTTCGCTATCCGGCAGAGTTGAAGGTATTTTGTGGAGACTTTCAATCTCGTTTTTTTGAGAATGAGCGTGAAGCAATGAGTTTTCCTGACTCGTTGCCAGATGTAAGAAGACAAAGACATAGCCCATCATTGTCTCCTAAAGAAAATCTGGTTGTTCTGGAAATGGAAGAAACGGCAGAAATGGGAGAAATGGGAATGGAATGAGTCCATTTCCTTGAAATGGGGTTGCCGAGTCTGGAATCTCTTGGATGAATAGAAGAACTTTTTTATTTTTACTTTCTTTTTATGTTATTATATCTTGTTGTTATTCTTTGTTTGGCTAGCAAGGGAGAAATTTGCTCTACGTTCTACTAGTCATCAGCTGGTGGGTGATCCACACCCAACTTTTGTTTAGGGATTACTACCTTTTGGTAGTTTTTTTCTGTTTTTTTTTTCTTTTTATCTTTTTTTTTTCATTTTATTTAGACTTTAATTTGTGGTTTCTTTTTCTCCTATTGGAGGGCCGATTTACGCTGATCTGAGTCTTTATATATTGATATTATTAGTTTTTAGTAATATTAGTGGATATGTCAAAGTTGAAGTTTGCTACTTTTAATGTTCGGGGTTTAAACAGTCCGATTAAGCATAAGCGTATTTTTATCAAGTTCGATCTTTGGTAAAACGTGTGTTCAGTAGAGATATGATTTTACCTGAAATGATTAAATTTGAGACTTTTGGCATAATGAGATGAAATATTGTTTAATAATGGAAAAAATTACATTTGTTTCGCGGATAACTATAGTTTTTTTATTAATAGGTGGTTGTTATATTCAGAATATTTATATTTTGATTTATATTGACTAGATTTTAATATGTATGCTTTACTTTTCTTTATTTTTTTCTCTTTTCTTTATGGCTCTCCTTAGGAGAGTTGGCTGAAAGAGGGGGGGGGGTTTCTTTCCTTTTTTTTCTCTTTCTTTTTTTGATATATATAAAATATAACATTCATGCTTTGTTTGTTGTTATATATGTTACTTATTATCTGTATTTTGAATGAATAAATAAAGTTTAAAAAAAAAACATGCACCTACATGAAGCTGGAATTAAATTCCTGCAGAGATATTTTGTCTGAACAAAACCCAACACCCAACCCCAACCCACCAATTTTCCCCTGCAACCGCTGCAATCGTGTCTGCCTGTCCCGCATCGGACTGTCAGCCACAAACGAGCCTGCAGCTGACGTGGACTTTTTACCCCCTCCATAAATCTTCGTCCGCGAAGCCAAGCCAAAGATCAGGGGATAATACTCTGGGTTTTGCACTGGGGAAGACAGAAAAATTAACGACTGTCATCACTTCTCAATGAATCTTTGCCTCATTTAATCAATTATTAAGATTATAAGAATCTGTAATCCCCAATTTGAAGATCATTTGTTGCCACAACAATAATGATACCAGAAGAGCTTCCTTTTCCCTGATGATATAACAAAGCCAGGTTCCCAAATATTAACACTCTGAGCTTTTACTGGAAGATGTCACAAATCCCATGCTTTCCCAATCACAGTTTTCACTGCCTGGGAATTATCAAATACCTACTTCATATGAAGGTATATGTAGCAGTCTTGGATTCAATAAACACTTTGATCACTCAACATCACCTCCAAATTTACATCACTCAGCAATCTGCCTTAACTCTGAAAAATAGCCACCATCATTTCTAATACTAGATGTTCTTATTGCAGCGTTATACTTGAGGAAGTTTGGAGAGGGTGGGGTACTCACACGCTTCCACTAATTAACCAACCCTTCAACTATTTGATTTGATGGAGAAACCATAATTTAGTGAAATTGTATGTCTTATCACCTACAGCTGAGAGTGAAATTAACTTTTGAAATATCAATTGAGGCAAAAAAATAATAATTGCCAACATTTTCATCTTTATTGTTTTTTTAAAGTTTGAATTGTGGTCAAACAAGAAAATCTGCAGATGCAGGAGCCGAGTGCAATGCACAAATCTACTAGAAAAACTCGGTCACGCAGCATCCACGGGAGATTGGCACAAGGTAACCTTTGTCACAGTCACGTACATACCTGCATCACGAGCAGTGATGAACACTGCTGATGATGTATCTGGGGCGACATGCGGGAGTAGTAGCATGCATGGGTCTGTTCAAAAGACTGTGATGTGAAGGACGCAGGAGGAGGAGATTGAGAGAGTCGAGATCACCCGTGTGGCAGAGAGACAATGAAAAGGACATGGGGTGTTGTTTTATGGGATGAAGAGTTCATTGTTGTGGCTGAGAAGAATAAAGAGAATTGACCCCATTTTGAACTGAAGAACGAGTGAGTGTATTCTTTTGATCGTGTGTATAGCAGGTAAATTACAGCTGCCACAGCCTGTCTGATGAAGGGCCCAGGCCCAAAAATATTGACTAATCTTTACTTCTCGTGGATGCTGCATGACCTGATGAGTTTCTCCAGAGCGTTTCTGCGTTTCATTCTCATTGTGGTCACCATGAGACAATTTGTACAGGAATTAACGGTGAAATTCAAGAACTAAAATTCATCTCAATTTCCATAAACTATTTGGCACCCCGAAAGAAAGTACCCAAAGTGCCTTGGAAAATGGACACTATATGGCGGCCATATTTGTTCGAATATTGTGATGTTATTTCTTAAATTATATGTTATTTTTTCTCATGGAATACATTTATTCATTTCTATGTACCATTGTTGTATTCTCAAGTTGTCTTCTAATTTCCAGGTTGACATAATACATTTTTTTGCTACAGCTAGGGCAATAGAGAAATCCTACCATGGGCTTCCACCACCTAAAATGACAGAAGGAGAAGACAACGAAAAGAACTGACTCAGTAAAATTTCTTGTTTATTTTTATTAAGTGACAACATTGTTTAAAGGGTTCAATGTATCTTATAGATTGAACTTCAAATAAATGGGAAAGGGAGTGAGGGAGGGAGGGAAGGGAGGGGGAAAAAGGGGAAGAAAATGACACTGTAAATATTCAAGAGGAAAAAAATGTCTGTATGTTTCTTGGTCAATATGGTTCATAGTGTGAAAAATAAAAAATGTAAAAAAAGAAAATGGACACTATATATTTCTGAAAACATCTGGGTTACTCTTCATAGATTCTTTATGTCAATTATCAGATAGAATGTTCAACTATTCAATCAGTAAAAATAACTCACGTTATTCACTCGGCAGCGTATGTATGGCTCTGAGAATAAAAAAAAACATCTTTACTTGGCGCACTCACTCACTGGAGAGCATTGTAAATAGTCAGACTGCAATGCAGGATACCTCAACCAACATCTATCCCAAGCTGTCTGCTTGGTGGTTAGGCAGGAAAATGTTATAGTATACTGTATCACCGTTTGCTTGAATCAAATACTGCTTATAAATTCAGCAGTTATGAAAAATGTAATAACATGGGCCCAAGAGGTGACAACTGCAGTTATTCAAACTCTGAAATGGAATCAATAAACAGC
This sequence comes from Narcine bancroftii, assembly GCF_036971445.1. NCBI lineage: Eukaryota > Metazoa > Chordata > Chondrichthyes > Torpediniformes > Narcinidae > Narcine > Narcine bancroftii. Next base: position 87,558,385 of record NC_091469.1, read on the forward strand.
TTTGTAGTCCAACTGAACAAGCAATGGACCAGTAGCAAAATATAAAGACATAGACAATGGCAAAGAGTAAAACATGAAAGTCTGCAGGCACTGTGAATGCAGAAGAAAAACACAATGCTGGGGGAACTCAGCAGGTCAATCCATGTACTTTATATAGCAAAGGTCAAGAAACATACCAAGTGTTTCGGGCTTGAGCCCTTCATCAAGGTTTGGCAAGTGCCCAAACAAGATGGTGGGGATAGGGGCAAGAAGAGGAGCACAGACCACACGCAGGAGGTATAGATCAAGTTAAGTCGCCTCTATTTAACATTCATAGGGCCACCGATCATATTTACATAAATTTATAAGTAAATATTAAAATTAAACACATTAAAATATTAAGGTGTATACAGTAAAATCCACGGTACCCTATACACAAATGTTCTGGGAATTTAGGAGTCTGAAAGCTTGGGGGAAAAAAAAACTGTTGCTATATCTGGATGTAAGGGCCTGAGTGCTGCAGGACCTCCTACCATTTGGCAGAGGGAGAAGAGTTTACATGAGGGGTGTATGGAGTCCTTCACAATGTTTATTGTCTTCTGCCTGCTTCATGTGTGGCAGATGTTCTTCATGGAAGGAAGAGAACGCTCAATGATATTTTCTACTGACCACTATCTTCTGTGGGTCTTGTGGTCCCAGGAGGTATAGCTTCCAAACCAAGAGGTGCATGGACAATCTCGATAGGTCCTCTGTAGAATGTAGTGAGGATGGAGGATGGGAGATGAACATTCTTCAGCCTTCGCAGAAAGTAAAAGCAATGCTGGGCTTTCTTGGCTATAGAACTGGTGTTAAGGGACCAGGTGATAATCTCCGCCAAGTGCACTCCAAGGTATTTGATATTCTTGTAATGGTAGAGGCATCAATGGTCAGTGGATCATAATTTAATCCCCCCCTCCCAATCCGTCCTGATGGTTGATCCACAACCATCTCTTTTGTTCTTTTAATGTTCAGATACAGGTTGTTGGCTCTGTATCAGTCCATTAGTGTCTGCACCTCATCTCTGTACGCTGACATGTCATTTGTACTAATCAGGCGAATCACAGTTATGTCATCAGTGAACTAGATGATGTGGTTCAAGCTGTGTTTAGTTGCAGTTGTGGATCAACAGAGTGAACACCAGTGAATTCAGCACACAGGCCTGGGGGACTCCCATCCCATGTTCGGTGTGATGGTCTTGGAGATGCTGTTATCGATCTGGACTGCCTGAGGTCTCTCCGACAGGAGGACAAGAATCCAATTGCGGAGGGGGGGGGGGGTGGGTGGGGTGTTTAGTCCTAGCAGGTTATTAGATTTTGTTGAATGCTGAGCTGAAATAAATAAACAGCATTCAAATATACTAGCCCTTGTTTTCCAGGTGGATGAGGGCTAGATAGAGGGTGGTGGTGATAGTGTTGTCCATAGAACAGTTGGGTCTGTATGTGAACTGCAGAGGGTCTAGTTATGGTGGCAGCAGGAGCTTGATGTGCCCCAGGACAAGTCTCTTGAAGCACTTAATGATGATAGACATGAGTGCAACAGGGCCATAGTCATTGAGTCAGGACACAGATTAATTCTCTATGGGGACAATGGTGGCAGCTTTCAAGCACATTGAGAACATGGCACTTTTCAGGGAGATGTGAAAGATGTTGGTGAGAACAGCTGTTAGATGAGCTGCATATCCTCTGAGCAATCCAGTCCAGCAGCATTATTCCAAGAGTTTACCTTGCCTAGCTCTCTCCAATCACATCGGCCACTGCAAGACATAGCACCTGGTCATTTTGAGAAGTGATCTTCTTTGCTGCAACATCATTTTTCACCTCAAAACGGATAAGGGATGGTGCGGAAAACTAGCAAACAAATGTAGGATGGGCGGTGGGGGGGGGGGGGGGGGGGGTGGGGCAGGCTCTGCATTATATAAAGTAATCTGTTTGATCTGCTGAGTTTCTCCAGCATTGTGTGTTGACAGACAATGGCAAAGGATAGTTGCTTTACTGAGACGACTACACAAGTTATCCCACGTAGCATGTTGCTTGGAATTGCACAAGCTGAAGCAATGAGTTCATTCTGATTTGAACTACAAATTCAATTGCTGTCAGTGCCAACCGACAACATCACAGCACATGGAATAAACAGCACAATACAGGACCAGTCCCTTCTGTGCCAGCATAATGCCAATGTATACAAATCTGATCTGCCTCCATTTTTTTTTTCTTGGCTTGGCTTCACAGATGAAGATTTATGGAGGGGTAATGTCCACGTCTGCTGCAGGCTCATTTGTGGCTGACAAGTCCGATGTGGGACAGGCAGACACGGTTGCAGCGGTTGCAAGGGAAAATTGGTTGGTTGGGGTTGGGTGTTGGGTTTTTCCTCCTTTGTCTTTTGTCAGTGAGGTGGGCTCTGTGGTCTTCTTCAAAGGAGGTTGCTGCCCGCCGAACAGTGAGGTGCCAAGATGCACGGTTTGAGGCGATATCAACCCACTGGCGGTGGTCAATGTGGCAGGCACCAAGAGATTTCTTTAGGCAGTCCTTGTACCTCTTCTTTGGTGCACCTCTGTCTCGGTGGCCAGTGGAAAGCTCACCATATAACACGATCTTGGGAAGGCGATGGTCCTCCATTCAGGAGACGTGGCCTACCCAGCACAGTTTGATCTTCAGCAGCGTGGATTCGATGCTGATGGCCTCTGCCATCTCGAGTACTTCGATATTGGAGATGAAGTCGCTCCAATGAATGTTGAGGATGGAGCGGAGACAACGCTGGTGGAAGCGTTCTAGGAGCCATAGGTGATGCCAGTAGAGGACCCATGATTCGGAGCCGAACAGGAGTGTGGGTATGACAACGGCTCTGTATACGCTAATCTTTGTGAGGTTTTTCAGTTGGTTGTTTTTCCAGACTCTTTTGTGTAGTCTTCCAAAGGTGCTATTTGCCTTGACAAGTCTGCTGTCTATCTCGTTGTCGATCCTTGCATTCGATGAAATGGTGCAGCCGAGATAGGCAAACTGGTTGACCGTTTTGAGTTTTGTGTGCCTGATGGAGATGTGGGGGGGCTGGTAGTCATGGTGGGGAGCTGGCTGATGGAGGACCTCCGTTTCCTTCAGGCTGACTTCCAGGCCAAACATTTTGGCAGTTTCCGCAAAACAGGACGTCAAGCGCTGAAGAGCTGGCTCTGAATGGGCAACTAAAGCGGCATCATCTGCAAAGAGTAGTTCACAGACAAGTTGCTCTTGTGTCTTGGTGTGAGCTTGCAGGCACCTCAGATGAAGAGACTGCCATCCGTGCGGTACCGGATGTAAACAGCGTCTTCATTGTTGAGGTCTTTCATGGCTTGTTTCAGCATCACGTTGAAGAAGATTGAAAAGAGGGTTGGTGCGAGAACGCAGCCTTGCTTCACGCCATTGTTAATGGAGAAGGGTTCAGAGAGCTCATTGCTGTATCTGACCCGACCTTGTTGGTTTTCGTGCAGTTGGATAACCATGTTAATGCTTGGGAAAAAAAGTCACTGTTTCCCCGTGCTCTGCAGTTTTAAATTTGTAATCAAACAATTCACATGTGATTAAAGTACACATTCCAGATTTTATTCAATGCTATTTGCATACAATTTGGTTTGACCTTGTCATAATTACAGCAGTTTTATACACAGTCCCCTCATTTCAGTGCACCATAATGTTTGGGACATTTGGCTTCACAATTGTTTTTGAGTATAAAAGAACTAAGCTTGCTTCGAATTTTTTGATCACCTTTGGAGATTTTAGTTGCCATTTTTCTACCAGAGGTGTGACAATGAAAGTCAAAGAAGCCATTATAAGGCTGGAAAACAAGAATAAATCAGTAAGAGATGTCACCCAAACCTTAAGATTACCAAAATCATCAGTTTGGAACAACATTAAGAAGAAAGAGTGTGTTGGTGACCTCCACTGCAGATGACAGAATAATTCTCATCATAATGAAATAAAATCCCCAAATGCCCTGTCTGACAGGTCAGAAACACTATTGAGGAGGCAGGTATGGATGCGTGAATGACCACTGTCTGCAGAAGACTTCATGAACAGAAATACAGAGGCTACACTGCAAGATACAGTGACACAGAAAGGATGGTCAGATTACAGTTGCCAAGTAGTATTATAAGACCCCTCAGAATTCTAGCAAAAGGTCTATGGACAGATAAGACATTTAACATTTATCAGAGTGATGGCAAGCAGAAAATGTGGAGGCATAAAGGAACTACACCAGGTCTAAACAGATCACCTTTGCCACAGTTTGCATCTTGCAGTGTAGCCTCTATATTTCTGTTCATAAATATTCTGATTTATTGATTTATTCATTGATTTATCCACCTCTGCCTCCTGAAGAGTGCTCCTGGTCTGTCAGAGATATGTTTGGGGATTTACGATGTGAATTCTTCTGCCATCAGCAGTGGAGATCTTCCTTGGCCACCAGTCCATTAACGATTACTGAGCTCACCAGAAGCTCATTCTTCTTCAGTTATATTCCAAACATTTGATTTTGGTCATCCTTAGGTTTGGATGATGTCTCCTACTGTTTCATTCTTGTTTTTCACCTTCATAATTTCTTCTTTGACTTTCATTGATACAACTCTAGTCCTCATGTTGAAAAAAAGCAAATACAGACTCCAAAGGTGATCAAACATTTAGAAGCCTGGCGCTCTTACACCGGCTCTAGTGAAGCAATTAAATATTCCTGAGTACTCACAAACACCTGTGAAGCCAAATGTCCCAATCATTATGGTGCCCTAAAATTAGGGGACTATGTATAAAAAGTGCTTTAATTTCTACATGGTCAAACCAAAATGCATACAAATAATTTTGAATAAAATCTAGAATGTGCACTTTAATCACCTGTGAATTGTTTGATTACAAATTTAAAACTGTAGAGCATAGGGGCAAATAAAGGAAAATAGTGTCTTTGTCCCAAACATTATGGAGGATACTGTATACCTCTCTAATCTCTGCCTGTTCATATGCCTGTCTAAATGCTTCGTAAACATTGTTATCTTATCTGCTTCCACCGCTGTCTTTTTGTAGCGCATTCCAAACAGCTACTGCTCTCTGTGTAAAAAATGTTACCTTGCATATCTCTTTTAATCACCCCCCCCCCCCCCACCACCACCACTTAAAGCTTTTCCCTGGAGAATTTGACATTTCTGCCCTTGGGAAAAAGACTCTACTTCTCATAATTTTAATACTTTTTGTGTTTCGAGTTACACAAGCATAAACTCAAAAGAAAGCACATAATCACCTTGATCATCAGAGACAATTGAAAACCTGTGTAAGATATATTTGTCTGCCTTTCCCAGTATATGATTTATCTCAGTCCCACTGTTCATCTTGATGATAAATAATAGTCATTTGTCCTTGTATTGCTTGTACCATTATTATGCATTAGATTGAACAGATGGCATAAAACTATCAGCTGCATGTTTCTTATATAACCATTGAAGAAGATTTTTGTAATAACTAGGATCCAGAGGCAAACGACTTGAATATGACCATCACTCTGTAAAAGAAAAACTCGGTAAACTAAACGCAAAGGAATTTTGAATCCATTTCATCTGAACAAACCTAATATTGGAACTGAACTCTTCATTCCAAGAAGAACCAGAATCAGAATTTATGGTCATGAACATGTTATAAAATTTGTTGTTTAGCAGCAAAATCACAGTGCAAATATTGCTACAAATTACATTTCAAAAATATATAAATTGTGCAAGAAAACAGGAGAAAATGAGGTAGTGACTGTGGTTCATTGTCCATTCAGAAATCTGATGGCAGAGGAGAAGAAACTGTCCTTGTGTGCTGAGTGTTCATCCTTAGGCTCTTCTAACTCTTTCCCAATTGGAGCAATGTGAAGAGGGCATGACCTGGGTGGTGGAGATCCTTGAGGATATAGGCTGCTGTCTTAAGACACCACCTCTTGTAGATGTCCTTGATGGAGTGGAGACAAATGTTAACAACTCTCTGGAGTTTTTTGCCAGTCCTGTGCATTGGATCCTCCATACCAGACAGTGACATAACCAGACAGAATGCTCTTCACGGTACACCTTTAGAAATTTTTGAGTCTTTCCTGACATACCAAATCTCCTCAAACTTCTCATTGGTGAGCCTTCTTTGTGAGGCTCCAGATCCTCAGAGATGTCGACCCCCAGGAATTTGAAGTTCTTGACCCTCTCCACTGTTGAGCCCTGGATGAGGACTGGTTTGTATTCTCCTGATTTCCCCCTTCTGAAGTCCACAATCAGCTCCTTGGTTTTGCTAACATTAGGGGAAGGTTGTTGTTGTGACACCATCAACTAACTGACCTATCAGGAACCAAAGGTATTAAAATGATTGGTAGCATCAATGTCATTCAGAAGGCTTGACAGTTTGGTTTACCAGAGGATCGCAAAGATCAGTACACTGTTTTAAAATTACATTTCAGCCTTGATCTCAGCACAAAACAGAGACCTTCAGCTTCATCAACTGGTTGTATATTCCCTTTCTCAGCTTGAGGTGAAGCCATCAGCCATTAACCTTTTAAATTTAAAGCTATTGCATCATAATACCAACATTCTTGCTGTAACAAGCAGTCCAAATGCTAACCTTTCTCCATTAATTTGTCAATACTTGAAAGTAGAGGGAGAAAAAGTGATGGGATGTGTAATGCGAAGAAATAGAATAGATTTTTGGAAGTAATTTGAAAATAAACCTTTTCAGTGGAACAATCTGAAATCAGCTCGGTAGTAGTTCATGTGAGCTGGCCTGTTTCAAGCATTAGATTGAAGGCTGGAAAAATTTGAGAAAGAAAAATAGACAGGAATGTGAGGAATTTGTAACAGAGGGAACTAATCTAATATTGCTTTAGTGAATTCAGATGTAGCACTGGAATATGACTCTTTGCTCAATACAAATGTTAACCATCACTTTTATCAATATTGTTGCAAAATCTTGTGCCTCAGAAATTTGTGTGGTGTTTCACTTCGACTCATTGCAGTAGTGCAATGAACTTTTAACCAAGCTTCACAATTGTTTCAGTTACTCTCGTCTTCAGACTGACTACATCAGGAAAAGAACAGAGAAAGGTGATGAATCCATTCAATTTTGGATTTAAAAAAATGTCTCTTCATATTTCAATGCTGGAATTGGCATAGAAACAACAGATGGAAGTCTGATGTCAGATAGAAGTGAGACTGTAATAATAAAGGAAAAAATGCATGTAATGATTCTCGTCAAGTTTATTGTCATCTGATTACACAAGTCCGTCCCGATGAAATAGTATTCTCTGGTCCTCACTGCAAAATATGCAGGCACATAACCAGACATTACACACATACAGATAAACAATACATCTGCAATTATTCATATATACAAACAATAAATAAATAAACGTTTCTTCGTGAATATGAGAGTCTCGGATGGTTAGTGCGAGAGTTCCTTTGGTTGTTCAGCATTCTCACTTCCTGTGGGAAGAGCTAAACAATCAATTGAAGATTTCATTCATCTGTGACTATTTTATCAAACAGTTCATAATTATCTTGTTTAAAATTTGTGCTGAAGGTGGAAGGGAAACTCTTGATAATGATTGAAATGTTACCAATAAAGGACTGAGAAAATTCAGAGACATTCTGTGCTAACAGCACAGTAACATCAGAAGAAACTCTAAACAAACAAAACTTGGTCAACAGCAAAGCACACAGTTACCAACATTAGAAAATAATAAACAACAAACCAATTCTTAATAAATCAGAATAATTTATTTCAATAGTCAAACTGGACAGGGATGATAAACATAAACATTAAAATACAACTGACAGATATTTTCTTATTTATTTGAACAGCCTCTGCTCAGTTTGGCAAAAAGCTAAGTATACATGTCAGGTACTGTTAATCTGACATCTATGAGCAGGTACAAAGTAACATTATCGACATAAAATTACATTTATTACAAATGCTCCTCGAGAGCCTCCATCATAGTCACAACATAAGTTGTGATTCAGAGCCAAATATATTTAACTTGATTGTTCAGAGATAAAGTTTAATAACTCCAGGATATGCATTGCAAGGAGTTTGAAGCAATGGCAATGTGCATAATGTATGCAGAACTTAACTGAGATGGAAACACTTTCAGAAAGAGGTGATGTAGAGTACCGAAGCATTTCCAAATATGCTCTGAGAAGAGATCCTTAGATAATTTGTTTGATGTTCACTTTCAGACAACAACATAGTGAAGTTATTGCCAAGGGAGAATATTCTGGAGGTTCTAATAGATTATTTATTTCTAAAATTAATTCTCTTTCTCTCCCTTTCCTTCTCTTTATCTCCAATAGTTCAGTGCTTAGAGCACTGGTCTTGTAAACCAGGGGTTGTGAGTTCGTTCTGTGAGGGGCGCTGGACAAAGAGGCGACTCTCTGTTTTCCTTATGATAGATAAAGTTGAAGAATTTCATGTATGTAACATTCTAAATGTAGAATTACATGATAATAATGGAACCTTTACCTTTTCATTCTCACAAATAAAAATAATACTAAAGGAATGCATAAATAGACCATAATTTATCCTGTATTATTAGTGTTAAACACACATTATCCCTGAGGATTAGCGTTCTATTCCACTTCCAACATTCCCTCCATTGGACCTGACCTTTGGACATGTAGCAGAAAGTGCAGCTGCTACAGTATGGAGCATTCGCCTTGACGAATGGGATAAACATCCATGTAAACTTTGCTTTGCATCCACCACAGGTTTGAGATGAAAATGTGTTGCACACTGTTGCAACTTGTGAGACAATTTTATACCATAACCTTCTCAGGAAGTTTAAGTTCAGATTTAATCTGTTGCTTCACTATATGGTACTAGGCAAAACAAAATGGTTTGGCACAGACTAGAAGGGCCAAAAGGGCCTGTTGGTGCTGCAGTGTTCTATAGTTCTATCAACTCTCCTCTTAGTAAAACATGGAAGTGTGCACTTGCATGAACAGTGATTGAATTCTCACATTTCCTCTTATCATATTAAATTAACACTTTTTGTTGGTTGATCTGGACTCTTCCCCCCTCTCATTCAAAATGGAATAAAATTGAAAAAGAGGCATTGGGGCTGGGATGCCTGATTACTGCAGAATGGAGGAAGTGAACATTCTTTCACCAAAAAAATACACAGAAATGCTGAAGGAACTCAGCCGGTCTTGCAGCGTCCTTTGGAGACAAAGACATATTACCGACATTTCAGGACCTTCTTCAGGATGTAAGCAAAAAAGCAGGCAGACGTTTGAATAAAGACTGGGGAGAGAAAAGGGGGAAAATGGGAGGGGAGGAGTCCAAATCAACAAACAAAAGGTGTTAATTGAGTATGATGAGAGGAAAGGTGGGAATTCAATCACAGTGTATGCAGAAGGTGAGAAATGATAGAAACGTAGAACAGTACAGTGCAGAAACAGGCCCCTTTGGCCATTCGAGCCTGTGCTGAACAAATTATTTTTGCCTAGACTCACTGACCTGCATGCAGTCCATAGCCCTCCATATCTCTCCCATCCATATAGAGGCTCCGATCGCTCAGTGGTTAGAGTAGTGGACTTGTAAATCAGGGGTCGTGAGTTCATTCCTCACTGGGGCCTCATCTCTGTGAGGGGCACTGGATGAAGTGGTGTCTCTGTCTTCCTTACGGTAGACAAAAATTGAAGAATTCCATGTTTGTTACATTCTAAATGGAACCTTTACCTGTCCAAAATTCTTCTTAAATGTTAGCACTTCTTAAGTATTGAAATAACTTGTTCCACACTCCCTCTGCTTTCCGTGTGAAGAAGTTTCCCTTCATCTTTCTACATTAGCCTTCCTCAAGGTATGAGGGCATATCTTGTCAGGCCCTGGGGATTTATCCACCCTTATTTGCTTTAAGAAAGCAATAACTACCTCCTCTTTAGTCTGTGTAAGTTCCATTACTTCTCTACTTGTTTCCTTACTTCCCACAACTCTGAGCCTGTTTCCTGAGTGAATGAAAATAATATATATTTAAGATGTCTCTTATCTCTTTTGGCTCCAAACAAAGCTGACCTCTCTGATCTTCAAGGTGCCAACTTTGTCCCTTACTATTCTTTTCCACTTAAAATACCTTAGGATTTCACTTCATATTGTCTGCCAAACCACCTCATGTCTTTTTTAGCCTTCCTGGTTTCATTCTTGAGGTTTTTCTTACATTTTTATATACCTCAAGTATCTAATTTTCTTCATGTTGCCTATATCTATAACACACCTCTCTCTTCTTCCAAACCAGATCCCCATTATCCCTCAAAAACCAATGTTCCCTATGCCTACCAACTTTGTCTTTAATCCTTACAGGAACATTCAAACTCTGCACTCTCAAAATTTCACCTTTTAAGGTCTTCCATTTACCTTGCAAATCTTTACCTGAAAAAACTTTTCCCAATCCACTTATTCTAGATCCTTTCTGATTTCCTCAAAATTAGCTTTTCTCCTATTTAGAATATCAACCCAAGGCCCAGACGTACCCTTCTCCATAATTAATTTGAAACAAATGGCATTATGATTACTGGATTCAAAATATTCCTCTACACATACTTCTTTCACCCATCCTGTCTCGTTCCCTAAAAGGAGATCCAGTACTGCATTCTCTCTATTTTGTACCTCTATATATTGATTAAGGAATCTTTTCTGAACATATTTGACAAACCTCAAGTCATCCAACCCTTTTAAAGTATGGGACTCCCAGTCAATATGTGGGATTCCTACCATCACCATTCATCTATTTCCTTCAGTTGTCTGCTATCTCTCTACAGATTTGCTCCTCAAATTCTCATTGACTATTGGGTGATCTATAATACAAACCCATGAGTATGGTCATACCTTTTCTGTTCCTCAACTCCACCTATATAGCCTCAGTAGATGAGCCCTCTGACCTATCCTGCCTGAGCACAGCTGTGATATTTTTCCTGGAGAGAAATACCACATCCCCCTTTCATCTCTTCCCCCCCCCCACCCCATTCTATCACATCTAAATCCACAGAAGCCTGGAGCATGGAGCTACCAGTCCTGCCTCTCCTGCACCCAAGTTTCACTAATGGCCACAATGTAATAATTCCACATGCGGATCCACATTCTAAGCTCATCTGCCTTTCATACAATACTCCTTGCATTAAAATAGATCCACTTTAGAAAATTTCCACCATGTACACCACATTGACTTCTCATGGCGCATACAATTTTCATATAATCTTTTCCTTTCTCCACTCCTCTATCTGTCTGGCACTCTGGTTCCCATCCCCCTTGAAATCGAGTTTAAACCCACCAGAACAGCAGCAGCAAACCCTCCCACAATGATATGAGTCCCCCTCCAGTTCAGATGCAAACTATCCCATCAGAACAGGTCCCACCTTCCCTGGAAGAGAGCCCAATGATCCAGAAACCTTAAGCCCTCCCTCCTGCACCATGATTTTGACTCTGTGAAAGGAAACAAAAGGGAAAAGTGAAGAGAGACAGACAGAACTAGAGGAATGGTGTCAGGGGGCTGAAGATGGGGGAAGGGGGTTTAAAGGAAACTGGAGAAGACAACATGAATGCCATCCAGTTGGAGGGTGCTCAGATGGAAGATGAGATGTTGTGGGTGTTTGGCAGTAAACTGAATTTTTTGTTACCCAAGAACATAGCAAAGATTGACTTGCCTCAGTCCTCGCGAAAGAGTGTTGCTTTCAGTTCACCTGGATCTGTTAAAGACAAGGGTCTGATAGCTCAGTGGTTAGAGCATTGGTCTTATAAACCAGGGGTCATGAGTTCATTCCTCACTGGGGAGCCCTGTGAGGGGTGCTTGGCAAAGTGGCAACTCTCTGTCTTCCTTAAGGTAGCCAAAGTTAAAGAATTTCATGTAGGTCACATTCTAAACATAGTATTACTTGTCAGAAATTGAACCTTTACCTTGAGTGTGGAAACACTAATGTAATTCACCCCAGAAACTTAACATCTGGAAAGTAATGACTGCAGGTTGGGTATCATGTTCAGAAATGGAAAGTGGTTTCATTTGCACTTTCAGCTCAATTACACTTTTTAAATTGCAGGCAATTCAATAAAAAGTTTACGCTGTAAACAAGTAATTTCTGAACTGGCATCCATTGTTCCCCCTAAGCTGCGTGCGCACGCTCACATGTTTAGCACAAAGGAAATTAATGTGCACACAAAAGGCTAGTTATCTAAAATAATGCAGTATGTGGTACCATCAATGGTTCTAGTAAACCTTTTGATCAACTACATCTGACACATCATTTGTGAGTGTCACAAAGAGTGTTGTTTATGATCATTTTAATATCATGCACAAAGCCTCATAATGATTCAATACACATGCTGGAATTGGAAGGTTCTGGCTTCATATTCAGACCACCCATTTCTCATGTCTGTGGACTGTTAGGCCATATTTTTAAATGTCAAAGGTCATTTTAAAATCTATAATTAAGAGTGGAATTCGATTGCCAACATTAATTACTCATGTAATTGCATCCATTACCCTGAGCAAAGTTTTTTTACCTGAAGTTTGTGTCATTTCACTGAGCCCCAAACATGTCCATCAATCAGAGAAAAACGAACATTTTTTTAAAAATCTTGTGATATGGAACAGAAGGCAATTGGTAACATGGCGATATTGAACTAATTCTATAATTGCAGTAGATTGTTTCTCTTAATTTCCCAGCACCTAGAAGCAGTTGGTCTGGTCAACTTCAATTATTTAGGAGACAAGACAGCCTTTTGTGAGTGTATTTTAAGTGCAGGGTTTACAGTCGTTCTTCCTTGGATAGTAAAGAACACTAATTACCTTTGATCTTTGACCTTTGAGATAAGTTTAATTTTTTTTTTCCAATTTTCACCAGAGTCTGCAAATGATGGGTAAGAGCAGAATACACAGGCATAATGGAGAAATTCAGCAGGTAAGTTTTTCTTTCCAATCATATACTACTTTATGTGATCCCTATGCCATCGGTGCTCTGTGATTAGTAAGGGATTACTTAAGGTGGTATGTGGGTGGGAAAGGCAGGTTGAGAACCACTGCTCCAGACCCAATTGTTACTGAAATATTTTGCTTGAGAAAAATTGTCATTGGCCCATTTTATTTGGAGTTATGAAACTGTGCACATAATGTGTCAGTTAGGTATGATTAAAACAGTGGAATGGTTTTCAAACTTTTTCTTTCCACTCACATACCACCTTAAGCAATCCTTTACTAATCACAGAGCACCTATGGCATAGAGAATACTGTGGTGATACAACCACTGCACTGGCTGCACTCCTACCAGTTGCAATCACTGTACCTGCAGGTAGGCAACCTGGGAGGCTGGCCCCACCTATTCAATGTCAGTCACCAGCCCATATAAAGACTTGTGCCAGTCCCTTTGGTAGTCAGTTGAGCATGTGGAGCCAGGAAAGTATAGAGATCTGTGTGTACGAGTTTAAGCAGGTTAAAGCCTGGTTGTACAATCTACGACTTTGTGTCTGAATTCTTCGCAGAGAAGCACTCACAAATACTTAAAGTTGCATGTGAGTGGAAAGACAAAGTTTGAGAACCACTGATCCAGAAGAAGTAAAGGGTAACCAAAGTTTTGGGCCTGGATGCATCATCATATACCTGAGCACTTTTGAGTATTTCCATTAGTCCATTAAGATAATCTATTATTGCTAAAATTTGCATTTTAAAATGATAATTCCAGGTTATTTCTATTGTTTATTTTTAATTCCTGTTTATTCTGGGAACTTGCTATCTGGATATAGCCACCCAGAAAAATGGAAAGCCCCAGATCTAGCCTTACGTATGTTCGCAGCTGAAGAAACTGGGATTGCCATCTGTACAATACAGAAGATAAAGGGAAGATATAATGGGCATTCAACATTGTAGGGGAGGGAACAGTCTTTCCACTGAAGTTTCCCATCCACAGTACAAGTTTAGAAGAAACTTAAAGAACCAAGTCCCTTGTCATTTTCTCCTTAGCAATTAAATTGGTTGCACATTAACACTGTCAGTCAAACGTGTAAGCAATCATTGCACTAAGAGGTGCAGCGATAGGCATGTCACAGGGCAATAGCAATCCTAGTAATTGACATTCTGACTTGAAAGAGGAATAATTTTGACTTTTTTTAATGGGGGAGGGAAGGTGAAAAATACAATGAATCAAACTGGTTTTCCTGCAGACTCTGATCTCTCTGACCTTTTACGTCAGTTTGACAGATTGGTTCTCAGGGTCAAATATCACTTCCTCAATTCAAGCCACTTCCAAAGAGACTCAGTGAAGAGTGGACTCACTAAGCGACTAATGGATCAGAATCTTCAGGAATGGACTCAATTTTTGGACAGATAATATATTGAGAGCAACTGACCTGGTTAAAGAAGGGATCATGATTGGCAGCTAAATGTTCCAGGATTCCATTATTTTAGCCATGATAGAACGGGGGGTGGGGGGGAGGGATAAAAGGTGGAGGAGTTGCATTGCTTGTTAGAGAAAACATTACAGTAGTTCTATGGCAGGATAGATTGGAGGGCTCATCAAGTGAGGCCATTTGGGTGGAATAGGAAAGGAATGAAAACACTAATGGGGGTTAGACACCTAAAGGGCTAAGGGAATTAGAGGAGCAGATTTGTAAGGAGATAGCATAGTGTAATAAACATAAAATGGTGATTATAGGAGATTTTAACTTTCCACACATTGACTGGGATGTCCATACTATAAAAGGGCTGGATGGGTTGGAGTTTGTCAAATGTGTTTAGCAAAGTTTTCTAAATCAATATATCATCATCATCATGGCCAATCCCTTCGCGAGCGAAGATGAACATGGTGCCTTGTGGCTCTTCTGCCCTCACAGAACATTTTGTAGTTGTTGGCACATAGTGAGGTGCCACTGCAAATCATCGAACACCATACTGTGCGATTTTTTTGCGAGGTCCTCCCAGTCAGTATGGTTGACATGGAATGACAGGAGATCATGCATGATTACATCTTTGTAGTGAAGATGTGGGCGGCCAACAGGGCATGGAGCATCTGGTAGCCCACTGTAGAGGACATCTTTGGACAATGTGGCCAACCTGCCGCAGGCGGTGAGTGCGGATGATTGAGTAGAGGTCCGTATTTGCAGTGTTTTCCAGGACTTGGACGTTTGTGACTCTGTTGTGCCACGAGTAGCCTAAGATGGATCTGAGGCAGTGGAAATGGAATGCATTAAGGCGGTGTTCTTGCTTTCTGTATGTGACCCAGGATTCACAGCCATAGAGAAGATTAGTCAGCATGCAGGCTTCGTAGACTCAGATCTTAAACTTGATGGAGAGGTGGGCAGTTATCCCACATGCGGGTATGGAGGCATCCAAAGGGAGTGGATGGTTTTCCCAGATGTGTGTCCAGTTCTGTGTCGAGTGAGTTCATTGTTGTCATGGTGAAGCCCAAGTAGCAGAATTTCTCTACATTGGCGAACACTGACCCATTGATGGCAATTGATGGAGTATCATGGGTTTGTTGGCTAAAGACGACCATCATATCTGGGCTGATTTTCAGACCAAATTCAGTGCAGGCAGATGTAAATGCGTCACACAACACTTGCAGCTCTGGCTGGGAGTGAGCCATGAAGGCAGCATCATCTGCATAGAGCAGTTCTTGAATCATAACTCTTCTGATTTTGGTCTTGGCCCAGAGCCGTGACAGATTAAAAGGTTTTCCGGTGTTCTTTGTGTGCTCTCTGAAGCCTCCAGAAAGGCACAGCGCAGAAGAGCAGAGAAGAAAATGCCAAACAGAACTGGAGTGAGTACGCAGCTCTGTTTTATGCCACAGTGGATTGGGAACTCTTCTGATCTCGAGCCGTCAAATTGGACAGTGGCTTGCATGTGGTTGTGAAACTGGATGATGATGGATACATAAAAGAACCGATTGGAGAGGGGGAAGTATTGAATCTCCTATTAGGGAATGAGATAGGTCAGGTGACATAGTTTGTGTGGGGAACACTTTGGGTCTAATGATCATAATACTATTAGTTTTAGGTTAATAATGGAGAAGGATAAGGTCGAGATTCATGATTGGAATAGGGCAAATTTCAAGGAGATACCAAAGGATTAAGAAAGCATGGATTGGGATAATTTATTTTCAGGAAAGGATGCAGCAGATAAATGGAGGATATTCAAAGGGGAAATTTTTAGGGTAGAGAGTCGATATGTCCCTGTGAGGATTAAAGGAAAGGTTTTCAAAGGATACTAGGAATTTGGTTTGGAGGAAGAGGAATGTGTACAGATGAGGTGCTAGAGGAATATAAGGAGTGTAAAAAAAATCTTGAGAAATAATTTAGGAAGTCTAAAAGGAGATATGAGGCTGCTTTGGCAGGCAAGGTAAAATTAAACTCAAAGGGTTTCTACAGGGACATTAAAAGTAAAAGAATAGTGAGGGATAAAATTAGGCCCCTTGAGGATCAGAGTAGTAGGCTCTGTGAGAAGTCAGCAGAGATGAGGGAAATTTTAAATGAATTTTTTTCTACATTATTCTCTAAGAAAAAGAATATTGAGCCAGGTGAAGTAAGAAAATGTTGTAGTGAGTTCATGGATAATATACAGATTAATGAGGAGATAGTATTGGCTATTTTAAAGAGAATAAAGGTGGATAAATCTCCAGGTTCTGACAAGATCCCTCAGACCCTGATGGAGGTTAGTGTATAAAGAGAGAAATATTTAAAATGTCAATGGCCAAGGGGATGGTACCAGAGTATTGGAGGGTAGTTCATATTGTTCCAGTGTTTTAAAAAATGGCTCCAGAAGTAAACATGGTAATTATAGGCCTTTGAGTCTGATGTCAGTAGTGGGTAAATTAATGGAAAGTGTTCTTAGAGATGCTATATACAATTATTTGGAAAGAAAGGGATTGATTAGGAGTAGTCAACATAGTTTGTATATGGTAGATCATATTTAACAAATCTTCAAGAGTTTTTTCAAGAAGTTACTAAGAATGTTGATGAGGGGAAGGCTGTGGATGTTGTCTATCTGGACTTTAATAAGGCCTTTGACAAGGGTTTTCATAAAAAGTTATTTAGGAAGGTTCAAGCATTAGGTATGAATGTTGAAGTAATGAAATGGATTCAACAATGATTGGATGGGAGATGCCTGAGAGTAGTGGTGGAAAGTTTTTTGTCATATTGGAGGCTGATAACTAGTGGAGTGCCTCAGAGATCAGTGTTGAGTCCATTGTTGTTTGTCATATATATGAATGATCTAGATGATAGGATGGCAAATTGGATTAGTAAGTATGCAGATGATACGAAGATCGGTGAGGTTGTGGACAGTAAAGAAGGTTATCAAAGCTTGCTGTGGGATATAGGACAGTTAGAAGTGTTGGCTAAAAGATGGCAGATGGAGTTTAAAACTGATAAATGTGAGGTGTTATATTTTGGTAGGACTAATCATCAAAAGTCAGACACGTTAAATGGTAGACAATTGAGGAGTGCAGTAGAACAAAGCGATTTAGGAATTCTGGTACATAATTCCTTGAAAATCATGAAGAAGGCATTTGGGATGTAGGCCTTCATAAATCAGGGTATTGAATTCAGGAGTTGGGATGTCATGTTGAAGTGTTTAAGGCATTGGTGAGGCCAAATTTGGAATATTTTGTGTGCAGTTTTTGTCACCGGACTATAGGAAGGATATAAACAGAATAGAGAGAGTCCAGAGGAGATTTACAAGAATGTTGCCTGGATTTCAGGCTTTGAGTTACAGGTAAGGGTTCAGCAGGCTGGGACTTTTTCCCTGGAGTGTAGAAGGTTGAGGGGTGATTTGAAAAAGGTATTTAAAATTATGCGGGGGACAGATAAAGTCAATGTGGTCAGGCTTTTTCCATTGAGAGTGAGGGAGATTGAAACAAGAGGACATGGATTGAGATTGAAGGGGAAAAAGTTTAGGGGAAACATGAGAAGGAATTTTTTTTCATTCAGATGGTAATGAGAGTGTGGAATGAGCTTCCGACCGAAGTGGTAGATGCGGGTTTGATTTTAATATTTAAGGAAATGTTGGATGGGTATATGGATGAGAGAGGTGTGGAGGGTTATTGGCCAGGTGCGGGTCAATGGGACTAGTTGGAAGAAGATGTTTGGCATGTTCTAGAAGGGCTGAACCAGCCTGGTTATATGTTATATGGTTATGTGACTTTATTTTGTCATGGATGGTGTGCTGAAGTTTACCAGTATTTCAGTTCCGTGTGAAGACACTGCAAATGGAATTACATTTGCTTCTGTCTTGGATAATGGAGAGAGAGAACTATTTTTTTGTGGATTGATTTTTCCCTGGGTAATTTGTTAGAAATAAATTCTATTATTCAAATCTGAACCTACAGTATCAAATTCATCAGAGGTCTATTCACTTCAGTAGAAGATTGACACTTAGTTCATAAGTGGCACAAACAGAATCAGGAAACACTTAATAGTTACCATCATTTTCCTTTCTCAAGCTATATTGCAAAATTAAGACACATGTCATGAGGTCTGTTTATGTCTGAGCAATAATGGTCAATGTAAATCCATACCATGTCACATGAATCCACAAACCAATGCAAGATATTGTAAGCTTTTATTTCATGCCTTGCACACTCAAAGGGACACATTTTTTTGCTGATTCATACTGTAGAAAATCTAACCCTTGATATTCCTTTTGATTTTCGTTTTAGATCACCACCAACTCCTAATATGCCTCACATCACTAACATGAATCTTATGGTCTTAAAACTAATATTTGGTATAGTTTTGTTTGCCAAAAGAGAAAATAGCAGCGGTCAGCACAGCATAAGGAATGACGCCCCAAACCAAAGAATATGAAAATGTATTTAAGACCCTGTTATGTTATTTATTGGAATTAATGCAAATATGCACTGTGTGACATCAACATCGAATACATCAATGTATTCATCTTATGATCCCTGTTAAAATAGCAACAAAGGTTAATTTAAAAAAACATGTTATCGCATCCATTACAAATATTACACAGCTCACGCTCAACTCCATGTTTCTTTGACTGTGGGTTCTCAATACATGTGTGCATGTTGAAACTCACAGCCGTTAATTTGCAAATCTCAGAAGAGTAGAGCATTTTAATTTCATTCTTGATCAAAAATGAAAAAAAAATGCTGAACATGAATAATAGCTGAGAGAATTAAAAGCAGTAATTAGATCTCAGAGTTCAGATGATAAATTGCTTAAACTCATCGCTTCATGCTCAGAAAGGAATATGACTCTTCAATTTGATTAGTGTTCCTTCCAGGAGCGAGAATTCCCTGTATGTATGAGTCTCTAGAAAAGTGAAAGGCAATATATCACAATTCCTAAAATTATACAGGTTGTGTTGAACATGTCATTTCTACTTATATTATAATAAATGCACGTATATGCTTTGCTTTCACAATTAGAATTGCCTTTCTATGTGTATTTCACTGACTTTTACAAATGCATTGCTTTGACTCAAGAGTGTATCCCTGTGACCCTATTCCATTATCTTTACACACGAACTATACTGATTTGCTTTTATTACTGTTTTTTGGATTTATTAAAACTTAAAATTTAAACACCAATTCTGACAACAAAAATTCATGCATCTAGTGGCTACTTTTCTTGGTTTTGTGTTTATGTTGGAGGGAGTTATAACTCAAAATCCTACAGAACCAAGATTTCATTTTGAAATAAATTAAGACAAAGGTAAAGGTAAATTTGAGAAATAATGGCCCAGAATTCATCTGTGCAATGTCCTTGGTTTGCTGCTATGCTACTGAGTTTCATCCACTTATGATTTTGAAAGATAGTAACATAGTGTCACGGCACTTTAGAGATTGAATTGGGCACAAGCTGGCATTAGCACTCTTGCACATCTAACATATCTATTTCAGACACTTCTTGAATTATAAATTCACTATGCAATACTCCATTTTTACAAATGGAAATAAAATTGGGGAATGATTATTGTTTAGTACTCCTGGAACAGTAATGTCTTTGCAGAGCACCGCTGGTCTAGGCCCGTGAACACGTTGCATATTCTGCAAAACACACAACTTCCCTCTCCTCTCCACCAAGGTACAGCTACAACTCATCTCTACTGGTGCAGAACTAAATCTGCCCATCCTATGTTCTCCCATGCCTAATCAACAATCACTCCAGACACCTGATGGAAGCCCTGATCTTTATATTGCTCAGCTCCTACTGATCACTATCCTGATACAGTCATTGAGACTGATCACTGGCTCCAACTATCCCCAAACACAGGTGCTCACCTATACACTAATCGATTATAGGCCTTGATCCTGATCTCTGGCTGTGTCCCACACCTCTAATAGTCCCCGTCACTCAGCCACTAATTTATCCCAACTCAACTCCATGCTCAGGTCCTAACTGGTTCATGGACTGCCAATTTTCTCAATCACTTGTGTTCAGAATCAACCTGGCAGGTAATCTTTCATCCCTTCAAAAATGTGTCCCTGAATTTTGGTAATAAAATGATCAATGATACAATTGCTGTATGGTGGAAATATTTGGTTATCTTAAAATTGCTGGACAATGAACTCTTACATCTGCCTAATCTGAAGGGCAGTAATACAACCAACATTTTTCCTTGCACTCTTATGCTCTCCTCCTTTTATCAAATGCACTGGGTTGACGTTTCATGAATTGTCTTACCTTTGGGATACCATTTTCCACAGCTCTTTCAATCTTTTAAAAATGTATCACATTAATCTTCATCTTGTTCCCAGTTCCATTATCTATACAATGCATAAAAGTGCTGGGGAAACTCAGTAGATCACGCAACATCTAAAGGAAGCAAAGAGTAATCAATGTTTTGTGTCTGAGCCCTCTGTTAAGGTTAGCTTGACAAAGGACTCATGTCTAACATGTTGGTCACCCTTTGCTTCCTATAGATGTTGCGTAATCTATTGAGTTTCTCCAACACTTGTGTGTTGCTCTTCAACCACAGTGTCTGCATACTTTCCAGTTTAACTCCATTATTGCTTCAGTGACATACGTGACCTTGTCTTTCATTTTTTTAAAAATTAAATTTAGACATAAAGCATATTAACATGCCATTTCAGTCCATGAGCCTGTGCCACACAATTATACTCAATTGACATACACCCCTGGTACTTTTTGAACACTTGGATAATCAAGGTGAATGTCCCTATCCAAAGTTTGGATTTTTTCAAAACCATATTGCCCTCATCAATATATGAAGAGAATCTCAATATATGAAGGGAATCTGAATTAAAAAATGTGATTTATTTTAACAAGCACATTATGATAAAAATGAATAGTGAAGTCATAAAATGTCTGGAAATAAAGATGCCAGGAACATCAAACTTAAAGTTTTCCAATGAAAGATCAGAGAGACACATGTTCTTATCACTTGGCTTACTTAAATAGCTTCTTATGAATTTCAATTCCCCAGCTGCTTGGATGGGATTCAAACTTGCATCCAGCCTCAAGATGCACATCCAATCACTAACCACCTGGCAACCTTGATTCATGTATTACTGTCTTGTTAATACACCATAGAAAGCTCGATCCATTGATTCTTGTATTTTATTTTTATGTAAATAAGAAATGGATTAAATAAATGCTCTTTGGTGCAGAAAGTAAAATCGAAATTCTTGTCATTACAAAGATTTGACCTAAATCAAAAACTCATTAAATGGAAATATACTGTAGGTGGTTCCAGGACAAATGTGCATTGATACTGCCAATTAAATACTGGAAGTGAATGAAGTTCTTGCTATATCAACAAGAAAGACAGTTTGTGAATGTCACTCCAGAAATGTTGTGCCAACAATATTTCCAGGTCTCACTGGGTTTCTTCTGAAGGTGGGAGTGAAAAATGAGCATGGTTGTGTTTAACCACAGAATCTAAAACCTCAGTTATCCTCTGAGATTCATGAGCTCCAATATATTACGAACAAGCACCAAAATTTTAACATCAAAAATCTAGGTGCTGAAATCTATCAGTCGCGAGTATCACTTCTAAATTCCATGATTGTAGCAGGAACCAGTAAAACTGATATGAAAGAGATTCTTGCCAAAAGGTTCACAAAGACTTCAGACATCCAGAAGCATGCTAGTAATGTATTTATATTATTATGTCAACTATAACAAATGACTTGTCGTTGATTCAATACAAGAAAAATGGTTTTCAATACAAAAATAAACCTTTACTGCATAAATTAATCCCTGCACATTCACAGATAAAATTGTGCTTCCATTGTCATACAAGTCTGGTGGAAAATGTGGTAATGAATCCACATTGCCCTTTATATGGCAACAACATGAATAAAGCATTTTGGTAATAAAATGATCAATGATACAATTGCTGTGTGGTGCAAATATTTGGTTATCTTAAAATTGCTGAACAATTAACTCTTACATCTGCCTAATCTGAAAGGCAGTAATAGAACCAACACTTTTCCTTGCACTCTTATGCTCTCCTCCTTTTATCAAATGCACTGGGTTGACCTTTCATGAATTGCCTTACCATTGGGATACAATTCTCCACAGCTCTTTCAATTTTTAAAAAATAAAATCTTTTAATAAAACTTTTTTCTAGGAATATCAAAAAAATAAAAAATACACAATAAGCGATTCAGGTAAGTATACTCTGTAAGATAATGATCTTGCCATGGACTTAAAATACCTTCATTTCCAATTCTCCATGATTAGTTCAGAAATAGATTGAAAACATGCCAATTTTTCGACAGAGCTTACTGTGGAGGAATTGGAAAGCACACATTTTCCTTAAAAAACAAGTACTAATCATAAACTCCTTGGCTGAAAGCTTCAAAACCTTGTTGGGTGGTATGGTGAGTAACATAGATGAGGCAACGAAGGAATAGGGACAGATATGTCCCAGTGTGAACTTCGAAGATAGAACAGGAAAAATAAGCCCATTGTTGCAGATTTATTTTCATATCTGGTCATGGCAAGGAGAGACTGAGAATTTGCTCATTTGTAAACATGAGGAAAGCTCGCAGACAAACATGAGACTCACCAAACACAAACCTTTTCACGTCAACCACAAGTGAAGAATTCAATCAGCCAGTAGCAAGCGCAATAAACACTAGAGTGTATGACTGAAATATGTTCAACTGTGACTTCTGCGATTGTCAGGCTGAGCGCAAAACACAAACACCTTATGGAGGTGTTAAACACTGTCTGCCAAGTTTTGAAATTTCCTCCCTCCCTCCCTCCCCCCACCCCAGCCCAACCACATGCTTGGGAAAACAAATCAACCACAAAACATCTTTCATGTTCAGGAAAAATAGTCATAGAATCATTAAAGAGGAAATGCTGAAGTTACTGAACTATGTGCAATTTTCCAGTGGCAAATCACAATATAGATTAGTTTATAATTTATTATAACATCCTTTTAATATCTATAGTTACCTTTAATTCACAAATTTTATTTGAAATCACAACCAAATATCCTGTGAAAGATCCCACTTGGCAATGAAATGTTTGCTTCACTCCAGGGACATCTAAGAATTTGTCATTCATCTCCTCAACGTTCCCTCAGATAACCCAAGAAGATAAAAACAAATATAAGTAGCAAAAAAAAGTTTTTTTTTGACTTTGCATTTACTTGATATTGATTAAAAGATGGGGCCTGAGGAATGAAGCCTGTCCAGTAAACAGTCAATAGACAATAGGTGCTGGAGTAGGCCAATTTGCTCGTCGAGTCAACACCGCCATTTATCAGATCATGGCTGATCTTTCTCTTTCAATAACTAATCCCAGCCTTATCCCCATAACCCTTAACTCCCTTGCCACAAGAGCCTTATCCAACTCTCTCTTAAATCTATTCAGCGAATCCGCCCCCATCACCCTCTGTGGCAATGCATTCCACAGATCCACAACACTTTGGGTAAAAAAATTATCCTCATTTATGTCTTAAATGGCCTTCCCTATATTCTTAAAATATGCCCTCTAGTCCTCGTCTCTCCCATCATTGGGAACATATACTCTGATTTCACCCTGTCAAGCCCTTTGATAATCCTAAATACCTCAATCATGTCTCCCCTCATCCTTCTAAACTCCATCGCATGTAATCCCAGTCTTTCTAACCTATCCATGTATGTCAATCCTGCCATCCCAAGAATTAACCTTGTAAATCTAGTCACACAACATAACAAAAGGTTTGCTTGCCTTTTGATTGGTGATGTGAGGCTACAATCAACCAATAGCAAGAGATTTGGGAGAGATGTGGTCTGAGCAAAATTAATGCAGTGAGACCTTCAGAAATGAATTCTGTAGAGTTAACAATACCAGTCTACCTGCCCATGTACCAGCAAATAAAATGTGGAATTAATAGTTGCTTACTTGTAAAAGCTGTCTGGTTCCAGGCACTTGAAAATTAAGGAATACGTGGTCGATTCTGACACAAGACCATGATTTTTCCCTACAACCACGCAAGAGGACCCCAGACCTGATAGAAGGTCATCTGCAAAGCTCAGAGATTCCCCTGTAAAAAAAAAGATAACAACAGAGGGACAATGAGGAAAACTTAGAGGAAAAAAGCATCTTGACATGTATCACACAAAGCCGTTCTGGAAATTCTCTACGCTATTCCTGTGTAAGGAAGTGGAATGTGGAAACTAGGACAGCCTTAGTCTCATTTCTTTATTTGCCTTTTAATCAATTTTTAAGACCTTTTATCACAGAAAAAGTAAACGCATTCAATCTTTCCAAATATCTTTTCCGTTATCCTGCTGGCTATTATTTTAGTAAATTTAATAAAGATTAATTATGTGCTGTCTACTTTCCCATTTAAATTAAATGTATTTCAAGTTTTCTTCTGCTTTCTGCTTTATTGGTGATATGGCTATGTTTTGTTCCATTTCACATGTGGCAACATAGTGCCCACAGTGCATCAGTTAGGAATAAATTTGCAGCATGAAGATGGCACAGTTAGTATAACAGTAAGCCCAACATGTTACAGCGCGAGTGATCAAGAACAGGATTCAAATCCCACGCTATCTGAAAGGAATTTGTATGTTCTCCCCATATCTGTGTGGGTTTCCTCCCACTGTTCAAAATCATACTGGGGCTGTAGGGACAAAAGGGCCTGTTACTGTGCAATATGTTTAAATTAAAATAAATTCCTCAATCAATTCTCTGATTTTGCTGCTATTTGCAATCTATTGTATTCCCTTAAAGTTCATGCAAAAGGTCCACAACAGAAACATTATTCATCAAGTCAAATGTGCATGATTCCTAGAGAATGGGTAAGCAGTACATCATGATGTGAGTAGTTTAAAGATTCATGTTCTCCATGCAGGAGTATCAGCTTCTTCCCAAGGGCAATGAAAATGATGAATAACAAAACGAACTTCACACGAACCATCCAAGATGAAGTGCCAGTTGATGAAGTAGACAAAGACGATGTGGTCAAACAATAATCATGGCTTTTATTAGTAGAAACTCATGGTACAATAATGAAAGACAATAGAGGCATATACAGTTATACCCAAGGGGAGTGTCCTTAACAGTAGAGATAATGCACACCCAATGCTAGTACAGCAAGGCTCGCCAGAGGGGAGACAGGCAGCTTGGCAGACATTCACCACACAAGACTCTTACATTGTGAAATAATATTTATTTGTATATGTGAATGCTTGTCCTGCATATGTATTGTTTGTCTATATGTGTGTTATGTCTGGCTGTGTGTCTGCATGTTTTGCACTGAGGCCCAGGCAACACCATTTCATCAGATTGTACTTGTGCAATCAGATGACAATAAATGTGACTAGTGACTCCTGCAACTGGGTTCTTCCAATTTTGGGACTGACAGTTACGCTTTAGCTCATTATTATTTCTACTTGTCCCTGGATGTTGATGCTTTTAGGGTAACAATGCTGGCTCCCTCTCCAGTTACTATTTCAGAATTGAAGGAAATTAATAAGTTATGTGCAAAATGGGAAAAATATAGTCATTAAACCTTGTGCATAACTATTCCAAAGATCATACCCATTCGTCAGAATTGAGGAGACTCAACTTTTGTCATCTCAGTAGCATTTTTTATTTTTGCACTGTTATTGATTTTTTTTTCCAAAGTCTGCCGATCCAGACAGCTCAACAACAAAAACACTGTTCGGCACAACTGGTTACTGCATTTAAACTGGGATACATCTATCCTTTGAAAGCCACTGGAACAATTTTGAAGAAACAATACCCCAGTGAAGCCAACAGCATCAGAAAGAAACAGCTTTTAAAAGCATAATTTTGAGCTACCACATTATTTCTGGCAGCTCAAAATTATGTCCGGTCAGTACAGGTAACATCTGCGATCTGGAAAACCATTGGCTGAAGACCTCACAATTGACAGCAACCAGCAGATGTGGGAATATTAGCTTCAGCTGGTATCAGGTCTAGTCTAAAATTAATGGGATTGATTCAGGCTGCCGCTAGTTTATATTTAACAAGAGATCTGATTGGATTTCCCAACAATGAGAAAAATGCAACAGCAATCCATATTTGTATGGTATCGGTGTATTTCTCAAACTGCTGATTGATATTTCTTGTGAATTGATTGCAGCTGATCACATAAAAGAGACATTCGGTACTGAGTATGAATTAGAACTTCAAGACCAATACAGCCATGCACCTTCTAAACAAAACTTCCTTCTTTTGGAGAGTTTTGTGTAAAATCTCAGTGGACATATGAGAAACAGACAGTTGCAAATCCCTCTGTGTATACGTGCAAGGTTGCCAACTGCAGATGGGAGCATAATTAGGGATCAGTAAGTTTAAAAAGAGAAATGATCACTGGTAAACCTCAAAAATCTTCCAGCTGCTGAATGTATGTAATATGTCTGTTCAGTGTAAAATTCATGTTTAGACATAAGATCCAGTAAGAATTGGTACTTTCACTATTTTCTTACGAGAATTGGGTGTGGAGAGAGCTGGAGTTGATTCCAAAAATTGGAGGCAGATTCAGTGGGCAAAACAGAAGGCTGCATCCAGCTCTCTCCCCTTTTGCGCTTTTCAGTCAGACAACACACTCCTATTAACTAACAACAGCCTAGCCTGCAGCTTCTAACGTCCAAAAAGTGAAAAAAATATAACGTTTTAAACAAAAAGGGTCTTTATTGAATCCTGGCATTGTGTAGTGGTTTGCTTTTGCAAACAACAGCAAGCTAAAAAAAAAGATGTAGGGAGACGGATTAACCCCCCCCCCCCCCCTTACAATTGGGAGATTCCACTTACAAGGTAGAATGCAATACGTGTCCAGTGCTGTGGGGGAAAATATGGAAGTGTGCATTTATACAAATATCAAACAACACCAGCAAACTTCTTTGCCGAGGAATTCTTTAGACTGTGGCAAGGATAAGGTTCATGTAGGACTCGCTGACCATTCTATTGACTGCTATATCAAAATGTACAATACAACTACTGTCTGTCTAGTACTGCTCTCCCTGTTCCACTTTCAATCTTTAGATATGTTGGGGAATGAAAGATGCTCTTTAATTGTGGGGAGGAGTATTCATGCCGTGTGGGGGAACTGGGAAGGGATAGGGAGCAAATAGGTGCGGTTTTGCAAGTGGCCATGATTATACAGGACAACAGATTTTTTTCAAAAGGTTCTCTTCCTGAAAAAATGATTTGAGCTTATGATACCCAACTTCAAGCTAAATACAAAGATAATTTCAAATTTGCAGTATCAGGTTGGAAGCTAGAGAAACATTAAATTAACTTTTATTGGATTTAGCATGTTTAATCACACAATGATGCTGACACATTACATTAGTTCAACTAACCTAAAAATGTTTTGCCACTGATTTTAATTTGTACTCAGCATCTGATGCCTCTCGCATTAATGCCCAACAATAGTCAGCCAGCATTGATGGATTCCAGTTGCCCTGATACCACTTTTCTATGATCGCAATGACCTGGTGACACCTTTCACCATGTTCGTCACTGACTGCACCAAGATCAGCAGGGAAGGAGTCCAAGTGTGAATGCAGAAAATGAATTTTCAATGACATGTTGCACTTCATAGTTTCGTATGCTTGAAGTAGACTTGAAATATGACAGGAAATCACAAACATAGGTTATATTTAAAATATAGTAAATTAAAGAAAAATGTTAAGGTGATTTTCATGATCAGCAGGCCAAATTACACAAAATATACTCAAAAGTGTTCAGGAAGCAAAATCTACATTGTCCAGTGTTATCACTGTCCAGGAATGAAGAGTGCATTAAGTTAGTGGACCAATCGTTGGTCACATGGACCAGGAGTGAATTTAAAGTGGGATTAATTCCTGCAGCACCATAGACAATAACAATTCAACTTCAGAGTACTGTTGCAGAGTGGCACTTCTACCCAGTCACAAGATTAGCCTGCTACTCATCACTTCCAAGGTGGCTGATGCACATTAACTCTCCCTCATCTTTAGCTTGGTGAAGATGACCAGAAAAGAAACATCAGATCAAAAAGATGCAGGAAATTTCACTATCGGCTGGAAAGCAGAACAATGGTAAAGTTCTAGCTGACGATGGAATGGCAACATTAGCAATCTTGTCATCATTTTCACTCAAGGTTGTTGAACACGATCCAAACCTTTAAAGAGGATTCAAGGTCAAATGACAAGATGATCCCAAGCAGAGTGTGTGCTGGCTGAGCTTGACCTCATCTACCCTAGCCATACACGAGGAGATGAAAAGCAGCAAGGCAGCTTTGAGTGCCTCCTTTGCCTTCCCACCAAGGCCAACTACAGTCCTTCCTTCCCACTGTCTTGACGAACACTTAAGCCTAAAACATTGGTTATATATTTTTCTATATAAAATTCACTGTTTGACCTGCTGAGTTTCTCCAGCGTTGTGTTTTTACTTTTATCCCAACTGAAACTGAGATTATCCTGTGTTTATATGTTTGTAAATGCCCCTGACAGGAAGCAATATAAAGACGTATTGTTAGAACTTTCCATCAAAGACAATGCAACTCCAGTCAATGCAAAAGAGTTGCAGGAAAGAAATGTCAAATAAATTTCTGTAAAGATTTCAAAGGTATAAATATGAAATAATTTCATTGACCCTGCCAAGCCTTTTTGAATCATATTTCTTTCTGTTTATGTCAGTATTTGAATAGGTATTGACTTTTAACTCTTAATTTAAGATGATGATCCATAGCTCCAGAGACACCAGACACAATCCTGCATTTGGGTGCTTTTTGTATGGAGTTTGCCCTTTCTTCCACTGTGACAATATAAGATTCCACTTGATGCTGCAAATTTCCACCCATATCTCCATGTTTTGTGGGAAGGTTAATTGGCTACAGTAAACCACTTCAGAGTGGAGACAGTAGTGTGACAGAATATAGATAGGTTTTTGGGAGATAAATTGGGGCAGGGTTTTTAGTGTAGGTCACAAACAAACACTTTAAAACAGATCATTTTTAAAATATTGGAGCTCTGCTCATGATAGACACATTGGGGCCAATGGTCTTTGCAAAAGCTTTGGAAAGTGCCTAAGAGACTTCACTAATTGACTGTTGTTTACAAAAAGGCAACAGATGAAAGAGCTTGTCTGGAGTGGAACTTGCTGTTCTAGGAGGGTCATGTGGTTTTACAGGCAGAGCGAGTCAAACAGGCTTTTTTCTCTCACATAGGAAGAGAGAGAGAGAGAGAGAGAGAGAGAGAGATCAGTTCTACAGTTTTACAGTCAGGAACAGCAACTGGGACTGGAACAGGATAAGCTGGCAAGCTTATGGAAAACCCCATTTGGAAGACAGGTTGTGAGTGTTTAGTTCAGCCTGGTCAAAGCCCTTGTAGTTCATGCAAGAAGAGAGGATTGGCTGTCTAATGTTTCACTTGAAATAAGAAAAACAAAAATGAACTCTGTGGTGACCTGAAAAATGTTATCATCTGGAGAACCCTGAGGGGGCTGTATTGGAGGATTTAAACCATGCTTTTTGCTTCAGCTTTAAACCATGTTTTTTGCTCCTACAAGGCTGAGAATCAGTAACCTGCTTGAGATTCAGCAGACATAAGCTAAATTCCATCATGGGGCCCAGAGATGCAGTTATCTGACAAAAAGACATCTGTGTACCAAGAACATTTAATCTTCCTGCTTGTTTTGGTCACAGTCTTTCAGGCAGAGGCCTAACCTCGACGCAAAATAAAACATTGTATTTAAAGTGATAAGCTGAAAGTTGTGTTATTCGATAGAAGCCTAGGCATGCTAGCTTGCTTGTGTATCTTTCTTTTCTGTACTGGGAATAGGTGCTTGGGTAAGCAGTTTTTGGGTAATATAAGCCATGGTCCCGCTGCTGAAGTTTGAGACTCTCCGAGAGGTGGCAACATCTCTCAGCAAGAAGAAGAACTTCTAGAGTCCAGTCAACATCCTGGTCGTGGGAGATGGAGAAGCTACTACTGGTGCCCTGACAACCTAGTACAAGTGTGCGGTCGTTGCCTCGCTTCGGCAGTTGGGACCAGTCCAGACGTTGATAAGTATAATTGGGAAGGGCTTGCATATTGTAGTTTGATATCAGCTTTAGAATTTGTTATAAAGATTTGTATAAATTGAAATGCTCTCAGCATGTGTGTCTATTTTCTTTCGGTAGCTCAAACACTGTGACCAATCTAAAATGAATAAAGTGAGAGGTACAAGTTTACCCAGGGCAGGGGCAAGTTTCATCAGCAAGACACTGAAGTGGCTGATTATAAAGCTATCAGTTGTGGGTGTCCTGGAACAACAAATCTCTCTCTGAAAACTGACTATAATCTTTCTGAGCAGTAACCATTTATCTTTCAAGCACCAAAGTCTGGTGAACATTATAAATGTTAAATTCGGCGCACAGTATAAGAATTGCCTGCAACCAGTGAACTAGCAGGAATGAGAAGTGAGTTCGACTGTGAATCAAAGAACTTTTCTGAACTTACACACATATTACATACACGTGTGGTTAGAATTAGAAGGGGGTTAAGTTAGATTAGTTAAGTCAATAGTGTTAAGTTAAAGTGTGATTCTGTTTTCATGTTTAAAGATAATTAAAAGCAACATTTGTTTAAATAAACATTTGTCTTGGTGAATATCTATTGCTGCTGGGTTTTGGGGTCCTCTGGACTTGTAACAGTAGCATAAGTACCAAAGAGGAATAGATTTATTTCTGGAAAAGCCATTGGTCCAGAGCTGTGGGTGGGAACTGATGAATTCTTCTTCTGGGGGATAACAGGAGAATTCCCCCCCCCCTTCTACTTTGTCCCAATGTATCAGTTTGACTCATCCCTTATTCATGCTTAACTGGAGGTTTTGATAATCATGTTCTCTGTTGCATTAACTGCAAACTGTCTTTCCAGATACCACCTTTCCACAAATGCCTTAAGGAATGATAGGAATTAGATCCAAGTGGAAAGTAGACAATGTTTGAGGGCATTCTGGGAATAACATTTCTATAGCAGGAAATACAAAGGGAATGGAAAACATGGCACTCAATGACAAGTTAACAGAAAAATGTTGGAGAAATTTAGCAAGTCTCTCAGCATTCTTTTTGTTGCAAAGATAATGATATATAACCAACATTTTGGGCCAGATCCCTTCATTGAGGAATGACAAGACCCAAGACAGTGTAAGTAACAGAGATGGGCAATTTCTATCCAAAAATCAACCTGAGGTGAGTCTAAAATATTTGAAGCATATCCAGTTTGTGTTTAACAAACTATTCCCAATGACCACTTTTTTGAACGATTTCTTTACAATGTCTCAGATGCTGCCACACAAATCCTTACATTACTTTTCCAAAGGAAACAAGATTTAATTAATGTCTTCAGTAGCATTTTAAGCAAGATAATATTCTTCCCATTTCTCACATGCTCCCTTACCCTCGAAATGTTCAAATAAATGTGCCTGTGGCAGAGTCCATACTATCCATTACTGCTGCCACCCACCGGTACAACAACTGCAAGGTTTTTTTTTATGATGACTGCCTGCAGCATCACAAAAACAGGGTATTTCTCTTTTGAGGAGGAAACCATGGAATCTGTCCCTTGCAATGAGGAGCTCTTGCACTACAAAGTGATCCATCTAGTGGCCCAGCCAGAAATTGGCAAAATGGTCAATAAGAGCAGATGAAATACACACAGAGCCAGACTTTCCTTCAAGTCTCATCCCCTCAGGAATCAGCACAACTTACAACTTGATCCAAGATATTGTCAATTTGTGCACAGAAGCATTGGAAAAAACTGGCTTTGCACTTTTCTTCATGTTACACCTCCTTGGAGAGGTGGTTCATCAAAACTTCTTCACCGTTACTTCTTTCCAAGTTCCAATCTCATTTATCATTGGTAGTGTAAGCTCCTGTGTTTCACTGACATTTGGAAGGAAGTGTTTGATCACTTTGAAGTTGGGTTGTATTTCACCAATCTATTTGATTCTGATCATCGGCTACCATTGTAGCATTGATAATGGTAGTAAGCCTGAATGGTGGCCTGGAGGAAAAAGAGGTTCAAAGGAGAAAGATAGGAGAAACCAGGCTTTGTCTAGAAGTTTCTTTGGTATCAGGATTTTCTGAATGGCTGAATATCATGAGAAACAAGAAACAATGGAATGTGTCAAGGTGAAGTATAGTATTTTTTTCTGGGAAATACACTGTTCCTGTGCTTTTAGGAAATGAAAGATATAGGCCAAGAAATGATAGCCTCATCTTCTTCTGGTATTCTGAAATGATACAGCAGATTTACCTCCCATCACCCTCTGAGTCTGCTTGAAGTAAACTAATTATGGATGTGGCCATTGGTGGTGCACACTTTCCCACCACTGTCTGAAGGATCATGAAAGAAGAGTTTTCCAGTTGATGGAGCATTGCAGCAGGGCATTTCTGTGGGATCCAGCAGATGATCAATGAGCTGTAATTCAAGGTCTGCCAGGGAGGGCAGAATGCTGTCAAGCTGAGCTGCATCAATTGCTCTGGCACTTTCTTCAACCTTTGTCACTTCACCTTCTACAAACTTTCTTTACCAGTGGCCCTAATTTACAGGACTAATCGGAAACAGCTCAACCTAGTTACAAAACCAAATTTATTCTCATCTCAGTATCTGAGCACTCATGATGTATGCATGCATTGGAATGCTGAAATCTAAATCACCACCAATGAAGCATTTGAGAGGATGGAGTTTAGAATCAGCACCCACTAAGGAGATGATCTTGAACAAAAACACACAGAAATGCTAGAGGAACTCAGCTGGTCTTGCAGCATCCATAGGAGGTAAAGATAATCTTGAACAACCCACTGCACAAATACCATCCTCTTACAATAAAGATCCTGGAAAACATGAAACAATTTCCATTCCTTGTGTTGTATTTCGCAGTAAATGAAATTCAGCACAAAAGCTGTGCTCTACTTAATGATGATGAATTTATCATCGAACAAATTGTAAATTAAATTTAAATTTAAACATACAGCACGTTAACAGGCCCTTCTGGCCCAAGAATCTGTGCTGCCCATGAAGGCTGGGAGGAAACCCGAGCACCAAAGAAATTGATGGATAAACGGTAGAAAAGACTCAAGGAGATTCTCAAAACGTCCTTGCAAAATTGTAACATCTCCATGTCTCCAGGTAATTCTGAGCCAAACACCACTGTAATTAGAGAAGGAGCCATTGAAATGGCACTGAAAACCTTGGCTCCATGCAACAGGAGCACAGAGAAACCCAGAGTCAATATGGTAGGAGTGCATCATCTCCTAACTAATCACTGCAACAACTGTGGCAGAATCTATGTCTCCCACATTGGCTTCATCTGTCACCTCAGAACCCACGACGTTGAAATGGAAGGAGAAATCTTTGATTCTGAGGGAAGATCTACGAAGTGTAGCATGGTGATACCGCAGTTAGCGAGATGCCTTTACAGCACCAGCGGCCAGGTTTCGAATCTGCTGCTGTCTGTATGGAGTTTGTTTGTTCTCCCTATGTCTGGGGGGTTTTCTCCAGGTGCTCTGGTTTCCTTCCACCCTTCAAAACATACAGGGTTGTAGGTCAATTGGGTGCTATTGGGCGGCAGGGGCTTGTGGGCTGGAAGGGCCCGTTACCATGCTATATGTCTAAATTTTAAAATGTAAAAACATTGAATTTAAAAAGGAAAGAGCTTTTATGTAGTCTGAGAAGTGAGTTCCTCACCAATTTGTAGTCTCTTCCCCATTCAATTAGGCATTTCATCAGCGGACATGAAATTGGACATGAAATTAACAACAGAATTTTTTTGCATGGGTTGACTTCAGGAAGTCTTCAAACATCACTCATTCAGCATTTCATTTGTCCTTCCCAGCCACATCTCTGGCATTATTCGGATCCATGTGTACGCAAAGAAGACAGGAAAAAAAGCAATTAATCCTGCCTGACTTTCTGGGAAACTCCTGTGCCTTTAAATGGTCTGTTTGCAAGCTCCATTCCCTTCCTCAACTGAATAACATTTGCTTCTTGACCTGTCAAATAGTAAGTGGTGGGAGCCCACCTCACGTTGCTCTTTAGGTGTCATCATTCAGCAGTCACCATTTGTTTAACTCAAAGTGATCTTGATGACTTGTGTTGGTCAGGTCCCGGTAAAAGAATGGATGATAGGGGTTTTGTGTGTAGGTATATTGATCTGATCATCAGAATAGGAGGCTAAGATCAGCCTCAAAGTGGCCACCTCATTCACAATTCAGGAAAACATTGACCGTACTATGAAACCGTGCTGCCTTCTCTAACAATATGACCTTTAGAAGAGCTAGGAACCACCATGTGCAGAAAGCAAAGTGAAAGAACGGAATCAAATATCATCCTTTGGTCACACTAAAGGAAATCCAGCAATGACAGAAAGCAGTTCCTCATGTCCCATGACCTCCAGCATATGCTGTCAGGAAGGAGAGCATGTGTAGTCAAGCATATCATTGTCACTACTACCTTAGGGGTTTGTGGAGGTTTGAAATGACATAGGAAACCCTAGAATATTTCTACGGACGTGTAGTGGAAAGTGTGCTAACCAGCTGCATCATTGTCCAGTTGAGGAAACCAAAAACCCCAATTGAAAATTCCTACAAATCAGATCCCAGGCAAAACCCTCCCCACCATCAAGAACATCAACAGGGAACACTGCCATTGGAGAGCAGCAGCAATCATCAAGGAGGCACATCACTCAGCACATGCTCTGTTCTCGCTTGCTACCATCAGGAAAGAGGTATAGGTGCAACAAAACGGGCACCAACAGGTTCAAGAACAGCTGCTACCCTTCCACCATGAGGGTTCTCAACCACAGACTCAATTAAGGACTCATTTAAGACACTTACCTTTGCACGTAATTATTTTTTCTCTTTGTATTGCTCAATCAGTTTATTTAAATTTCTTTATTTGTTTACACTGTATGTTGTGTACAGCGTTTTTTTGCATTACCAATGAATAGTAAAGGAATCTTAGTGTTTTACATGATGTCATGTGTGTACTCTGACAAGAAATATGAAATCTGAATTCAGAAATCTGAGATGAACAGTAAGGTTTCCCTTCTTTCATGAACCATTGCCTTCTTCTCAGGTAAATTGCTCAGATTCTAATTGCAGTACCTCAATGAAGTTTCTAATATTAGTTAACACCAAAGAAAGATATCAGTTGGATTCCTTTGACTCATGTCAATGCAGCACATTACCTGAGCTGTCTCTTTCCAAGGGACCTTTGAAAGATTATACTTATGATTGCCAATGACATATTTTTAGCTTTACATGAGTCAAGAAATATGGGTTAGTGCATGAAAATGCACAGGTAAAAGATAAGCAGGCATGAAGGGCTGAATGGCTTTCGATTTATGGATCAAATGAGTCATATAGCACAGAAACAGACACTTTGGCTGCCATATCCATCAAGTTTCTTCCTTTCTTCAGTGTGCATGTTTCTTATATTGTCAGGCTTTGTTCAGCACAAGGGCATTTATGGACTACTGACACAAACATGTTGCAATCTATTAAGACTGAAGCCAAAATAATGTCTGCCAAACATCTTCACAATGCAAGGGTAACACAGCACAGAAAACTACAAAGAGAGGCTTGTACATTAAAAAACACTGAGGAGTAATGTGAAGAGTGAAGATTAGTACATTAGCAGCAATAGTTGACTGTGCATTGATGTCAACATTGTTAAAGCTGCTGACAATTTCACCATGGACTGAGTTAGAAACACAAAGTTTGACAAAGTGCCACTGAGAAAGAGCACACTCAATCTGAAGGCATGTTCTGGTGGACACTGAATGCTTGAGTTAAGAATTAAGGGGCAGAGGTTTAGAGGTAACATGAGGGGGAACTTCTTTACTCAGAGAGTGGTAGCCGTGTGGAATGAGCTTCCGGGAGAAATAGTGGCGGCGGAGTCAATTGTATTATTTAAGAAAAGGTTGGACAGGTCTATGGATGAGAAGAAGATGGAGGGTTATGGGCATTGTGCAGGGAGGTGGGACTAGAGAGGGGTGTTTGGTTCGGTGCGGACTAGAAGGGCCTAATGGCCTGTTTCCGTGCTGTGATTGTTATGTTATGTTATATGTTAAGTCAGAAATGCAGAGTGTGGTGCCTCATAAATGTGCAGTGGTAAAGTCATAGTTGCGGACTATGCAAGTTAATCAAAGAATTAAAAGCAAATTAGAAGAATATATTTGTATTCAGGATTTCACGATCATCTTCAGATCACCTTCTAGAGGACTATGCGCATGTTACATATGGATTGTGGCGGAAAATGTGGCTTCCTCTGCCTGTCTGGAATATTGTGGATTGTGGGTGGTCATGTGTCCTCCCTGTCTGAAACGCATTCAGATGTCACATCACCTGACAATCAAGGTTGGACCTGCCACCCATAAGAGCACACATTGCCGATGGCTCATTTAGATCACCTAGGGTAGTTATTGGCGAGACGGCCAGATCAGAACTGCATAAAACATCGATGCGTAGCACAATTCTTTCTCTCTGCCTCAGGGTCCAAGCCCCAGACATCACTCCATGCCAGGTCACTACTCTGGACATCGCTGGAAGTGTTGCAGCTAAGGTGTACACCACACTGACGCTGAGTCATAGCACTGCAATAGATCAGAACTTGCAGAGAACTGCACCCCTGTTGGTACAGGGGAATGGGTGCATGTGTGAAACTCCCTGACTGTCGAGTGTGCACTCTTTGGTCACCAGCGGGGGCAGCAGGAGATGACCCACAGCTAGTAAAGGAACACTGGGGTCGGAATATAAAATTCCCGGGTGGACTGACAAGCGTCAGGGTTTCAGCCATTTGGAGATGTGGCTGGCAAGCCATATCATGCCATGCCGGTCAGCTGGATTGACAGGCTGGAACCCCACAGAGTGAAAATAGGGCACCATGTAGTCTCCCTCTTGGAAGAATTGGGGTTTCCTGAGGCCAGGGGGTCATGGGGGAGTCCTAAGGTTACTGATATCCCTTCTTAGGTGCCAGTGGGGTATCACATCTGATTTAAGTAATCAAGGTGCCCAGAAAGATAGGGAGATAGAATCTCCACAATATCACTGTTGGATACTACAGGAGCCAGTGCAGACTATCCAAGTGCAAGTGACCAATCTAGAAATAAAAATCAAGGCAACAGATTTCAAGCTGATTGAAACGCAGTAGCTGCAAGCAGCTCACTGGTCTGGCTCCCAGCTTGACCCAGGCAAAGTTCAACCCATTGTCCTGCAGGGGGAAGGGATCAAAACATGTTTGGGGGTTGGGTATATGTGGATGGATGGTAATGTCCATGAGGAAACTGAGTCCTACAATACACATCTTTCCCCCGTGTGCCTGAGTTTTAGCAAGGATTACTAGTGACCACGTAGGCCCAGGGATGCCACCAGGACACCCCACTGACCATCCAAAATGGGGAGATAGCCAACAATGGGGAGTTAGCCAAAAATGGGGGAACCTCAGGTGGTCATGTATATGGTCACTGCAAAATCACAGAGTCCCGGGACTATTCCACCAAGGAGCTAACCAGGTAGAGGAATTGATCCTGCCAGTAGCCAAGCAAACACTTAGCCATGCTGCTCCCATGGTTATGGAATGAAGGTGCTCCCAATGTCCTCCTGTCTCATCAGGGAGCAAGTGCCCTGGGTAGTCCATCTGACCAACAGACGATTACCAATATCTTGCCGGTTCTGCCAGAAGGGGTTGTTTATGGCACCACCTTGTGGAATGGGTGGTGACTGCGGTCCGGGCCATGTTCCCTGCCCTCCTAGAATGGTGTCTGTTTGGCCGGCTGCAGTGGCACACTATTAGAGTAGGGACACGCATTGTTAGGGAGTGGGCACTGATCGTGGGTATCACTTCCCAATGATGATGAAAGTAACTGGTGTTTTAGAGGGCTATTTAGTCATCACTGCATAGCATGACCTTGGAGGGGTAGTCTTGCCCCTCATGGGACTGGCAACTGGGAAAACAGTCTGGGAAGCCATTATCTTCCTGGAGGGATCAAAATACATACAAGGAGCAGGGAGATCCTGTTCAAGTTTGCAGGGCTGAGGCGAAGTTTAGCAGTGTCATCCTGCCAGTAAATTGCAGGGGGAAACCCCGTGAGAGTGGAGCTTCCTGTGCTCCATCCATCCTGTGATCGGCCTCCCCTTTGGCTCCCCCACCGGACGTGGCTCCTGACTAATCTATCTTTAGAGCTCTCCCAATACCCCCATCCCCTCCACAGGAGAAGATTATCCTTTAAGCTGTTCCTCTTCTTGATGTGAGGATCTATGAAATGCTCATTCAAACAGACTGCTGTGATACCATCACTGATTTCACTCACTACACCAGCTCATTTAATCAGCAAAGACTTGTTGTGTGACTGATTATATTTTATAATGTAGATATGTTTTTGAAGGAGAAAGATTGTGGGGGTAATGTAGGTCACAAACAAACACAAACACTTCACAAAACAGACTTCATTTAAAATGCAAGAGCTTTGCTCAAACCAGACATTCCGGGCCAGGTGCCTTTGTAAAGACCATAAAAACTGCTTTGCTAGAGGTTTTCATAAGGACCTAAGCTCAAGAGACTTCACAAGTAGGTGTTAATTGAACATGCTGTGGAGTAATGGATTATTGTTTTAAAAGCAACAGATGAACAGACTTAGAAGATTGGGTCTGGTTCTGTAATCTGTCTTGTTGCAGTTTGCTGTTATAAGAAGGTTATGTGGTTTTGGAAGCAGAGAGAGGAGAGCAAACAGGCTTTCTCTAAGTGAAAGAGAGAATCTCTTTTCTGTAGTGGTGTTTGGAGCCTGTAACATGGCAAGCTCGCAGCTTGTCGAAACCCCATTTTGAAGACGGGTTGTGAGTTCTGAGTTCAGCCTGTTAAAAACCCTTGAGGTCCGTACAAGAGGAAATCACTGGCTAGAGTGTTTCACCTGAAATAAGGGAAACAAAAGGAACTCTGTGATGATGTGCAGAAGAAGAGGTTAACATTTGTAAAACCCCAATGGGGCAAGTTTCTTCAGCAAGACACTGAAGTGGCTAATCGGAGGGAATCAGTTTGTGTGTTTCAATGAGCAACAAATCTCTCTGGGACTTTCACACAGCCACCCATTAGTGCACACCTTACTGTTGGCTAATTTAAATCACCTAGGGTAATTATTGGTGAATGGCCAGATCAGAACTGTATAAAACATCAATGCATTTCTTTCTTTCCGCCTTATGGTCCAAGCCCCGGGTATCGCTCCATACCAGGTCACTGCTGTGGACATTGCTGGAAGTGTCACAGGTAACGAATGCACTTCACTGAAGTTGAGCCATAATACTGCGATAGATCAATACTTGCAGAGATCTGTACCCCTGTTGGTACAAGGAACTGGGTGTGTGTGTGTGAAAGTCCCATTCGGTAGAGTATGTACACCAATGTGTGAACGTGCAGAGTAAAGACGGCCACTCGTATTGGAGTCCCATCTATGTCCATTGTGAATGTCTATACTGGTAGTCAATAGTCAGTGAGAATTGGAGGAACAATATGTAGAGAGATAGCAGACATCTGCAGAAAACATAAAGTTGTGTAGTAGGTGATTTAACTTTCTACATATTGACTTGGATGCCCATACTATAAAAGGGTTGGATGGCTTGGAGTTTGTCAAATGTGTTCAGGAAAGTTTTCTAAACCAATATATAGAGGTAGCAACTAGAGAGAGTGTAATACTGGATCTCCTATTAGGGAACGAGATAGGACAGGTGACAGAGATATGTGTAGGGGAACATTTTATGTCCACTGATCATAATGCCATTAATTTCAAGTTAATTATGGAGAAGGGTCACTCTGGGCATTGGTTGAAATTCTAAATTGGGGAGTTAGGGTCAATTTGAAGAAATGAGAAAGGATCTAGAATGCGTGGATTGTAATGTTGTTTTCTGGCAAGGATGTGCGAGGAAAGTGGAAGACCTTCAAAGGTGAAATTTTGAGAATACAGAGTCTGTATGTTCCTGTCAGAATCAAAGGCAAGATTTGAAGGTATTGGGAAACTTGGTTTTCAAGGGATATTGCAGAAATGGTTTGGCAGAAGAGAGAGGTATATAGCAGGTCAAGGCAACATAGAGCAAATGAGGTACTTGAGGAGTATAAAAAATGCAAGAAAAATCTCAAAAAGGAAATCAGAAAGCCTAAGAAGACAAGAGGTTGCTTTGGCAGACAATATGAAGGAAAATACAAAGGATTTCTAAAGGTATATTAAGAGATTATTTGGATATTAGGTATAGTCATCTTGGCTTTATGCATGATAGATTGTGTTTATCCAGTCTTCTTGAATTTTTTGAGGAGGTTACAAAGAAAGTTAATAAAGGAAAGGCTGCAGATGTTGTCTACATGTAATTTAGTAAGGCCTTTGACAAGGTCCTACATGGGAGATTAGTCAGGAAGGTTCAGACACTAGATGTTCATGGTAATGTTCAAAGTAATGAACTAGATTCAACAATGGCTAGATGGGTGAAGTCAGAGAGCAGTGGTGGATGATTGCTTATCAGATTGGAGTCCTGTGACCAGTGGTGTGTCTCAGGGTCAGTGCTGGAGCCATTTTTGTTTGTTATTTATATCAATGATCTGGATGATAATGTGGTAAATTGGTTTAGTAAGTTTGCAGGTGACACTAAGATTGGAATTGTTGTGGACAGCGAAGATGGTTTTCAAAGCTTGCAGAGGGATTTGGACCATCTGGTAAAGTGGGCTAAAAAATGGCAGATGTAAGGTGTTGCATTTTGGAAGGATAAGCCAAGAACATACACGATGAATGGTAGGACACTGAGGAGTGAGGTAGAACAGAGGGATCTGGAAATACAGATACATAATTCCCTGAAAGTGGTGTTACATGTGGATTGGGTTGTAAAGAAATCTTTTGGCTGATTGGCCTTCATAAATCAAAGAAATTAGTGAAGGAGTTGAGATATTATGTTAAAGAGTTGTATAAGATATTGGTGAGGCCAATTTTGGAGTATAGTATGGAGTTTTGGTCACCTAACTTTTGGAAGGATATCAAAAACATAGAGAGAGTGCAGAAATGATTAACTAAGATGTTTCTCGATCTTCAGGATCTGAGTTACAGGGAAAGTTTAAACAGGTTAGGATTTTATTCCCTGGAGCATAGAAAAATGAGGGGTGATTTGATAGAGGTATTTAAAATTATGAGAGGGATAGACAGTATAAATGGAGATATGCTTTTTCCATTGAAGTGTGTGAGATTCAAATAAGAGGACATGGGTGAAGGGTGAAGGGGAAAGTTTAGTGGGTATATGAGGGTCAACGTCTTCATTCAGAGAGTGGTGGGAGCATGGAACAAGCTTCCAGCTGAAGTGGTAGATATGGGCTTGATTTTAACATTTAAGATAAATTTGGACAGGTATATAGATGGGAGAAGTGTGGAGAGCTATGGGTTGAGTATTGGTCAGTGGGACTAGGCAAGAAAAAGTACATTGGCACAGAGGGGTCGAAGTGGCCTGTTTCTTGTTCTGTATTGTTGTTTAAATAGTATAGTAATCAAGTACTGTTTGACATTCTCCCATTTGTCCCTGTGTGTTAATTAACACATGTCCAGATTTGTCTTTGTGAACCCACCAAACCTGATACTCGTTCTAACAAAACAGTCCGTAATATTGGAATAATGAGAAAAAACCCACATATGGTATTCAAGTCAAAGAGGAATTTTAGAAACCTGAATGACATGATGTTGGTTGAAATTGTACAATTTGATAGATAGCACATTTTCATTGCAGTGTTCAAAGCCAGTAAGATGGTTTGTCTTTCCAGGGACTAAGGTAACCTTGAACTGAACTATGGATGATCAACAATACTTGTTGGCAATGTCACAGACTCCTTACACTGAACTTGAAATGCCACGATCTTCACAAAGATGGGCCGTTCACACAGTAAATAGAGAAAAATAAAAAAAATATATATATAGAAAGGCCTTTCTTTGTATTAAATATGCACAGAAATGCTGGAGGAACTCAGCTGGTCTTGCAGCGTCCAAGGGAGGTAAAGATACATTACCAATGTTTTAGGCGTGAGCCTTTTTCAAGGCAAGAAGGGCCCAGACATGAAACTTCGGTAATATATTTTTACCCCCTGTGGAGGCTGCAAGACCGGCTGAGTTCCTCTAGCATTTTTGTGTGTTTTTAATACAATCACAGGATCTGCAAACTTCAGTGTTTCACTTCATTCTTTGTATAATCAGCTGATTTAGTGCTACATGGAGACATTTACATGGAATGCTACTTTCGGAGTACAGCAGCAATTATCAAGATCCACACTATACAGCACATGCTCTGTTCTCGCTGCAACTATGAGGAATGAGGTATAGATGCTACAAGACTCACACCACCAGGTTCAGGAACAGCTGCCAACCCTTCACCATCAGATTCTTCAACAACAGAGATTTAATTAAAGACTCTTACTTTTGCACGTTATTGACTTTATTTTCTCTCTGTATTGTACGGTCAGTGTGTTTACATTTCTTTATTAACATAGATATATACATACCTTCTTGAGTAGAGTTTTTTGTACTACAAATAAGGGGTAATTCTTCCTTGCCCGCAGATGTGACAGAGTATATAGATATGTTTTTGGGAGATAAATTGGGAAAGGTTTGTTAGTTTAGGTCACATACAAACACTTTTAAACAGATCTTATTTAAAATACTAGAGCTCTGCTAATGCTAGACATGTCAGGGCCTCTTGGCCTTTGCAAGAGCTTTGGAGAGTGCCGAAGAGACTTCACTAATGGATTGTTGTTTACAAAAAGGCAACAGATGAACGAAATTGTCGGAGCCCCATATTGTCTGGAAGGGAACTTGCTGTTCTAAGAGGGTCATGTGGTTTTGCAAGCAGAGAGAGTAAAACAGACTCTATATGTGTGCGTGTGTGTGTGTGTGTGTGTGTGTGTGTGTGTGTGTGTGTGTGTGTGTGTGTGAGAGAGAGAGAGAGAGAGATCAGTTCAACAGTGTTACAGACAGTAACAGCAGCTGGGACTGGAACAGGACAAGCTGGCAAGCTTGTGGAAAACCCCATTTGGAAGATGGGTTGTATGTGCTTAGTTCAGTCTGGTCAATGCCCTTGTGGTTCATGCAAGAGGAGAGGATTGGCTGTCTGATATTTCTCTTGGAATAAGAGAAACAAAAAAAAAGAACTTTGTGGTGACCTGAAAGAAAGAGGTTATCATCTGGAGAACCCTGAGGGGGCAAGACACTGAAGTGGCTGGGTGTCCATCGTACAACAAATCTCTCTCTGAAAAGTGACAAGAATCTTCCTGAGCAGTAATCATTTACCTTTCAAGCACCAAACCCTGGTAAATGTTATAAATGTTAAATTCTGTGCACAATATAAGAATTGCCTGCAACCAGTAAACATGGAGGAATTAGAAGTGAGATTGGACTGTGAACCAAATAACTTTTCTGAACTTACACACACACATTGCATAAACGTGCGCTTAGAATTAGAAGGGGGTTAAGTTAGGTTAGTTAAGTCAATGTGTTAAGTTAAAGTGTGATTCTGTTTTCATGTTTAAAGATAATTAAAAGCAACTTTTGTTTAAATAACCATTTGTCTTGGTGAATATCTATTGCTGCTGGGTTTTGGGTCCTCTGAGCTCATTACACAGGGGAAAAAATCTCAGGCCTGTATGTAATGGCATATATGTACTCTGACAATAAATCTGAACTTTGAAAAGTAGACAGGCACCTGAATAAAATGGTGTGGTGAATAGCAGAAGAATAGACCCAAAGGTAAGAGATTATTGGTGGTTAAGAATGTTCAAAACCATATTAAATGCAAATTACTAAATGATTTTACTTTATCCTTTCAAGAGATAAGTGTTGTTCTGCATATAAATCCCTGTTATATGAATGCATGAAGGATTTGATCATGAGTGCAAAGCCTGAGAAATAAATCAAGCTTACCTCAGGTTTCCCGCATTCTACTCTGCTCACTACTTCACTAGAGATCCAGATCCCAAAGGGACATGGACATACATGAATGTGGATACAAGTTATGTGGAAGTGTGTCAATTGATTCCAGTTCCCAGGGTTGACTGCGACTCATTGCCTCACAAGTCAGGCTGCAACATGGAATGCCACGTAGGAGGTGATAATGCTGTGTAGAGCAACACTTGTGTCACACCTCCCTTAAGCCAAGGAGGAGATGCAACATCAAGGTGATGCTAAATTTATCCTTCCATCCAGAATTTTAAATCTATAATATATAAGTGATAAGCAACTCCAAAGCAGAGTAAAAGTGGA
Source organism: Narcine bancroftii (assembly GCF_036971445.1). Taxonomy (NCBI): domain Eukaryota; kingdom Metazoa; phylum Chordata; class Chondrichthyes; order Torpediniformes; family Narcinidae; genus Narcine; species Narcine bancroftii. The sequence goes on from NC_091469.1 coordinate 87,603,105, forward strand.
AAGGAAACATTCTTAAAAGAATAGACAAACCACATAACAACCAAAGATATTCAGCAGTTGCAGAGCGAGAGATTGTTTTGGCCAAGTGAAATAGAATCTATCAGAAACAGTAAATCCTCATTACAATGTGAATGTTGAGAAGCCAGACAAATAGTTTATTATGGCAAGGTGGACTGCATAGCATGCAGAGCGTGCTTGAACAGGGAATTAATAAGACCTCAGCTCACGCACTTGTTTTCCAAGTAAGGCACAGAGCAGGAGTATGTCTAGATCATTAAAACTACTGTACTGTCTGATTCACTTCTGTGGCCCAGAAAATTGTAATGTGATGAAGCTGCCTGCCAACATCCACATGGAGGTCATTCTTTCAGCAAACACAGACATCAGTTTAATGCACTAATCCTGCTCTCACTGAGCAAGGCTCCAGTCACTGTGGCAGTCCATCTGTGGAGGGTTCAGGTTTTTTTTTTCAAACTTGCATCAATTCACACCTAATTTATTTCCCCTGGTTAATGGAGTTCTGTGAAGGGAAGTCAAGCAATTCCCCTTGAAGTTTAGATTTTGCTGAGCGCATTTGCCACATTCTAGAGATCAGCCAGGGCATTGGATTGGGATATCAGAGGGCTGGATGGAAATAAGGAGGTGAGGGGAGGGAGAGGGGTGGTCTAACTGCAGTGAAAGCAGAAATCAACTTAGTTAGAGGTCAGAAAATAACATTTAAAAAAGATATTGAAACAAATTCGGAACATTTTGAATGAGCTGAAATAAAATAATGAATAACTGCATTAAAAACTGGAAGATGAAAGCTCTGTGTGGTATGCATTGACAAGAAAAGGTCTTGATTCAGTCTGTCTTGAATTGCTGAGATCACTGTTATTAATCATAGAGCTGCAGAATTATAGAATCATCAAGCAATAAGACAGCTCTCTTTTTCTCTCAGGATCTAGGAATTGCAAAGACAGCCCCAAAGAATAAACACGGTGAGAGAGATAAGCACTGTTCAACCCTCAGTCCTGAAAGTCACATCAAAGAGGGTGGTAGCATATTCAACAGCTGAAGGAATAAAACAAAAAGAGAAAAGACAGAAATTGTTGGGATGCTCAGTAAATTATGGAACATCTATGGAGAGAGTGATGTATGGTTCAAGGTCAATGAACTTTCATTGGTTGGGAGTAAAGCACGAAAGCACACAATGCTGGAGAAACTCAGCAGGTCAAACAGTGTACTTTATATAGCAAAGATATAACCAACATTTTTGGGTTGAGCCCTTGATGTATTTTTATCTTTGCATATAAAGTACATTGTATAACCTGAGTTTTTCCAGCATTGTGTTTTAACTTTCATTTGTTAATCTCATTGCAAATGTTAAATAATCTGTTGTGTTGTTTTGACAGCTTTTGTTTCAATTTCAAGATTTATTTCTTGAAGGTGTTGCAATTATCAGGACCGTAGATAATATTGTTCTAATCGATAATATTACGACAACATTGGTGAAGCTCAAATGTTTTCTTTAAGACCTGCATTACAAATTATGTATTTTCACTTCTTTTTCTAAAAAGTTGCTTCTTGTGATTTGTTGTTACATAGGAATTGAATGAAATAACTTGAGAATTAAATGTCAAATGATTATTAAACAAATTATTCTAATTTTGTGCACATTCCAATTATGAATATTGGCAATGATACTTTTGACACTTTGGGGCTCATTTCAATTAACAAATCTATATTTTTGCTCTAGATGAGTTCCACTTGTGCCAAAATACACACAATGCCTTTTACCCATCTTTGGTTTAATAAAATTTAATTTGACAAATATTTCCAGGAAAGCATCCCTTTCCTAAATAGAGAAATGGCTGTATTGAATGGCAAAGGTGTAGCAGTCAGTAACCTAAATATTTTCATTTCAAAGTTGGCCCGGACCTTAAGGATCTTTGGAAAGACATACAAGTCTTGCAATCATATTGACATTAATCCAACAGTAACATCATGTGGTTAACATACAAACAAAATCCAAGTTGCTCCAGAGAACAAGAGCTGAGATGAGTAAGGCAATGTAATCAAATGTCTGTGGTCAGCGAAGGAGGTATTGAAATACTTTAGATGTTGGAAAAGATAATGTAAGAGTGAATGGACTCAGTGGTTTAGGAAGATAATTTGAGAAAGCCACACAAGATGATTGAAGAACGTTGTGAGGAAGTAATGGAGGGTAGTAAAAAACAGAAAGGTCTGCAGACACTATTGTTGAAGTAAAAACACCATGCTCCCGAAACTCAGTGTACTTTACGTAGCAAAGATAAAGACACAACCAAGGTTTCAGTCTTGGGCCCTTCTCAAAGTATGAACAAATGTTGGCAAGTGTCCAACATTTGGAGGGTTTTCAGCAGACCCAAATATGGATTCGTGCAATTCGGAGTACTGAGGCCAGATAACTCAGAGAGGGCAAGTGACCCAGACTTTGGATAAATATTAAAAGATTTTTTTTAAAGATAATTTTCTTGAGACAGGAAGCCAATGATGCTCAGAAAGTGCAAGGGAAATGACAAGCATAACTTAGTTCTGGTAGGATACAAGAAAAAACATGAACGAGTGAAAATCTTTTGCTGAAAGGATTTTGAAATTATTTTGAATTCAGTATGATTAACACCGAACCGTTGTGGGGAGTTACTTTCAATCTCAATGGAAAACAAAGTATAGAAGCAAATTGTTCTGCTTGTGGCGGCTCACCACAAGGCAGGCGAACTGGCCCTGCTTGTAAGCCACGCGGTAGGGCAGCTGGCCAAAATGATGCAGTTGGGGGTTTCCCTTCCTTCCAGCTCGGGGCCCAGAAACCCACGCTTGGGGACCACATGACATCCGAATTATGTCAGTGCCCTCCAGCGCTGTTCTCAGCCAGGCCAGGGCTGGGAGTATAAGTGCAGCTCAGTAGCCTGCAATAAACTAGTCTGCTCACTAAGCTCAACCGTCTGGTTGCGTGTGCTATTGCAGAAGCAGTGTAGCCGCCGCTACAATTGGTGACCCCGAATGGTTCAAACGTCTTTGAACCTATCACGAGCGAGCCTGCGATCAGCGCTATAGCCATAGAACTGCCTGAATTCTGGGTTTAGGAGCTGGAGGCCCAGTTTCACCTCTGCCAGATTTCATCTGACACGATCAAATTCCACCATGTGGTCGCTGTCCTGGATCAGGCCACCACCAGACGCGTGCTGCACCTTGTTCAGCACCCACCCACCGAGGACAAGTACGAGACCATCAAGCGAGTGCTTACCGGGTCCCTTGGACAATCGAGACATCAGCATGTCACTCGAGTGTTGCACCTCGACGCCCTGGGGGACAGGTCCCCGATGGAACTGATGGACGAGATGCTCGCGCTCATGGGTGAGCACACCAACTGTCCACTTTTTGAGCGCATCATCCTCGAACACATTCCCAGGGACATCCGCCTGCTGCTGGTTCAGGAGAGCTTCACTGACCCAAGGAAGATCACCCAGATGGCCCAAGAGCTATGGCTTTGATGATTCCCAGAAGGCTCAGTGGTCCAGCAGGTCACGAGGCATGGGCACGACCATGCCAAGCCCACCCCTAGTGCTGCGGTAGAGCACCCGGCCCCTGCAGGGGCCCCCAAGAGCATGACCAAGGCTACAGCATCCGATTCAGGCCTACCACCAGCACTGGGGAGCCAAGACTTGGAAGTGTTGTCAGCCCTGCTCGTTCCAGGGAAACGACCAGGCTGGCCGCTGTTAATGGCTAAGGACACAGTCTTCTCTACCTGCGGGACTCAGTAAGCGGCCGGCGGTTCCTCATTGACACTGGAGCCCAGATCAGCATCATACCGGCCACAGCCATCGAATCCAGGAACCGACCTTGTGAACCTCCCCTCTGTGCAGCCAACACAACGGCAATCCGGACGTATGGAGCCAAGACAGTCCACTTCCAGATTGGCCAACAGAATTTTGCATGGAGGTTCACCATCTCATCCCTCCCGACTGCCATCCTAGGTGCAGACTTCCTCCTTGCACACGGGCTTCTGGTGGACATCCGTACCTTCCAGGCCATTCGCCTCAACGCCTCCCGCTCGGAGCAACCACAGATGGCCACAATCAGCACACCCAGTGATGAGTTCCAGCAGATCCTGGATGAGTTTCCAACACTCCTCAAGCCACAGTTCTCCGCTGACTCGCTACGCCATGGTATGTTCCACCACATACACACCCAGTGTCCGCCTGTTCATGTCAAGGCACGCCAGCTCCCACCTGACAAGCTCCAGGTAGCGAAGGAAGAATTTTCACACCTGTTGGAGCTGGGGATCATTCAGCAGTCTGACAGCCCGTGGGCCTCGCCCCTCCATCTGGTCCTGAAAGCCTCCAATGGCTGGCGTCCCTGCAGAGACTATCGACGGCTCAACGAGGCAACTATTCCTGACCGTTACCCCATCCCTCACATCCAGGACTTTACGGTCAACCTACACAGTGTGAGGGTCTTCTTCAAGGTTGACCTGGTGCGCAGTTATCACCAGATCCTGATGCACCCTAAGGACATACCCAAGACAGCTATCATCACCCACTTTGGCCTGTTCTAATTCCTGCACATGCCGTTTGGGCTCAAGAATGCCACTCAGACCTTCCAGTGCCTCATGGACTCTGTGGGCAGGGACTTGGATTTTGTTTATATTTACTTAGACGACATCCTTGTCGCCAGCAAGGACCGGGCGCAACACAAAGGCCACCTACATGCCCTTTTCTCCTGGCTGGCTGACTTCGGCCTCACCATCAACCCAGCTAAGTGCCAGTTTGGGAAAGAGTTCCTGGGCCATAACATCACGGCCGAAGGAGCCACACCCACCACTGCAAAGGATGCCACCATCAGGGAGTTCCCACGCCCGAACAGCCTCAAGGGACTGCAGGGGTTCGCGGGTATGGTCAACTTTTGCAACCACTTCACCCCGGGAGCTGCGCGCAAGATGGTTGCTTAGAACCCAGAAGCCTGCACTGCATTCGAGGCCACCAAGGACGCCCTCGCGAAGGCCGCCATACTCACCCACCCGCACACCGAGCTACATATGGCACTCTCTGTCGATGCCTCTGGCACACCCGTCAGTGCTGTCCTGGAATAGCAGGTGAATGGGCATTGGAAGCCACTGGCATTCTTCAGCCGCCTGCTCCGCCCACCGGAATGCAAGTATAGTGCCTTCGAGTTAATGGGCATGTTCCTGGCGGTGCGGCATTTCCGCTATATTTTGGAGGGGAGGACTTTTACCATCTTCAATGACCACAAACCCCTCACCCAGGCACTCGTGATGGCAAAGGATCCCTCGTCGGCCCGCCAGCAGCGTCACCTCTCCTTCGTGTCAGAGTTTACCACTGACATTTGGCACAAGGCGGGGAAGGACAATGTGGTTGCCGATGCACTTTCGTGACCAGACATCTGCGCACTGACGCCCGGCCTCGACTTCGACCAGCTCGCCTGGGACCAGGAAGCTGATGAAGAGACAAGGGGCTTCAAGACCGCCATCACCGGCCTGCAGTTCTGAGACCTCCCGACTCCGAGCGGCGAAGGCACCATCCTGTATGATATCTCCTTGGACACCCAATCTTGATCCCACTGAGCCAGTGGTCATTGCCCAGCCTAAGAAGCGAGGCCACCTGACAAAAATAGACATTGGTGCTAGTTCTGGAGGGAAGGGGGCTGTGTGGTGGCTCACCACAAGGCAGGCAAACTGGCCCCGCTTGTAAGCCACGTGACGGGGCAGCTGGGAAAAATGGCACCATCGGGGGTTTCCCTTCCTCTCGTCACATCCATGACCTTTCACATCCATCCATCAAGTCCATGGTCCGGATGGTGACAGAACAGTTCATATGGCATGGGTTGTTGAAGCAGATCGCGGGCTGGGCCAGAACATGCACCCATTGCCAGACATCCAAGGTGAACAGGCACACCAGGGCGCTCGTACAGGATTTCAAGCACGTCTGGGAACGGTTCAGCCACATTCACGTGGACATCGTCGGGCACTTACCTGTTTCCCAGGGCAACCGTTACCTGTTTACGGTGGTGGACCGCACCACTTGCTGGCCCAAGGTGATCCCGATGCCAGTCGCCTCCACCGACTCCTGCTCACAAGCCCTGTTGCATGATTGGGTCATCTGGTTTGGTGTTCCGGCTCACCTCACCAGTGATCGGAGCACCCAGTTCACATCTGCGCTCTGGGGACAGCTCGCCAACAGGTTGGTGATACAGTTACACCGCACCACCGCCTACCACTTGCAGGCCAATGGACTGGTCGAACGTCTGCACCACCACCTTAACTCGGCGCTCAAGTCCCGCCTCACTGGTCCTGACTGGATGGACGAACTGCCTTGAGTGCTCCTGGGCATCCGCTCCACTCCCAAGGAAGATCTGCAGATGTCATCAGCTGAGCAGGTCTACGGTGTGCCACTGGCACTATCTGGTGAGTTTATCAACACACCTCACAATCCCCAGCGGTCGCCGCATGAACTACTTCCTCACCTCAGGGCACGCTTGGACTCCTTTCTACACCCACCGCCACCCAGGCATGGCACCCACCCGACTCTCATTCCTGGCGAGCTGCTTTCTGCGGAATTCGTTTTCTTTCGGAGGGGCCTGACCACAGCACCTCTGTAGCAACTGTACGAGGGCCCATACAGGGTTATACAGCGTTCTGGCTCAATGTTCACGCTGGACTTGGGTGGCAGGCATGAGCTGTTACCATAGACAAGCTAAAACCACCCCACCTTGATCCCACTGAGCCCGTGGTCGTTGCCCCAGCCCAAGAAGCGAGGCCGCCTGGCAAAAATGGACATTGGCGCCGGTTCTGGAGGGGGGGCTATGTGGTGGCTCACCACAAGGCAGGTGAACCGGCCCCACTTGTAAGCCATGCGACGGGGCAGCTGGGCAAAATGGCACCATTGGGGGTTTCCCTTCCTTCCAGCTCGGGGCTCAGAAACCCGTGCTTGGGGACCACGTGACACCCGGATGACGTCAGCGCCCTCCAGCACGGCTCTCAGCCAGATCTGTGCTGGGAGTATAAGTGCAGCCCAGCAGCCTGCAATAAATTAGTCTGCTCACTGAGCTCAACCCATCTGGTTGCGTGTGCCATTGCAGGAGCAGTGTAGCCGCCACTACATGTTCACCATTCAATGAAGAATTAATTAGTTAACTTTGAACAGCTTCTCAGTTTCCTAAATTAGTGAACAATAAAACTCAGCACAGCCAAGAGTAAGAAATGATTGAATAATGTGCAAACTTGAAGCTTAAAGGGGAGTTTTCCCCCAGCCAATGTATTGTCAAAATTGGTCCTCAATAACTTCATCACAATCCTTTTGATCCAACAGCACATTAATTAATGAATTCATCCACAAAGCTTGAATAGTTAACCAATGATCAACTATGGAATGTTAACAGTGAAGACTTCCATTTCCTGGTCGATAATTTTTTTCTGCCGCGTACAGTTCAATGAATGGTTGATATAAATTCATTGTTTAATTATATGATTTCTGTTAATGTTGTGTCTCCAAATGCACAGTTGTATAGTTTTGAAATGGATTGTAAATTCTGAATGATAAGTTAAACAGTGAAACTGCACCATGACACAAGGACATAAGAAATAGAAGCCAGAGAAGGACATCTGGCCTATTGAGCTTGCTCCGTTATTCAGTAAGATCATAGCTGATCTAGTCATGGACTCAGCTCCACTAACCCTCCTATTCCAATAACCCTTAATTCCCTCACTATCCAGGGATCTATCTATCTGTGTCTAAAATTCATTTCATGAGGCAGCCTTGACAGCTTTGTTGAATTCCAGATTCATGACTTTCTTGGAGAAATAGCTTCTCCTTATTTGTCTTCAATCAATTCCCCCAAATTCTGAGCCAATCCCCCTTATACTCACCTCACCTGCCATTGGAAGCAGCCTCGTTGTTTCTCACCTTTCCTAATTTTATACAAAACTAAGTAAAACAAATTACTAATTTTGAATGATATTTTTGTGATTCCCTTTCTCTGGAGAGTCAACAATACACTCAGGCAAAGTAGGACCAAATGGTCCCCATATGGAGAAACTGATGCTATTATTCCAACAGGTGTGGACTGGATAACACTGCAAGATTTCTTGAACTACTGAGAGGCAAAAAAGACAAAGCCTGATTCCTGGGATGGCGATCCTGACACATAGAGAAAGAGTGGACAGACTAGGGTTGTTTTTAGTGGAATTTAGAAGAATGAGAAGGTTTTATTTTCTACCATAAAAGATATATTCTATTCATACATATATGAATTATGGATATGAATTATAATTTATGAATGTTAGTGATATACGGAATATCTTATTGAATTGTACCCTTTTTGTTTGTATAAATTCTTTTCTAAAAGCAATAAAAATATTTTAAAAAGAAAGAAGAATGAGAAGGGATCACATTGAGACAAAATAAATTCTATCAGGATCAGGCAGGTAAGATGCAGGAAGAATGGGAACAAGGCATAACAATCTAAGGCAAAAGGGGTAAGCCATTTTGGACATGGTACAAGTACATGGATGGGAGAGGTATGGAATGGGTGCAGGTCAGTGGGGCAAGGCAAAGAAATGCTGCAGACTAGAAGGGCCAAAGGGTCTTGTTTCTGTGCTGTAACATTTTATGGTTCTATGGGACTGAAGTGAAAGAAGATTTTTCACTCAAAAGATGTGAAATTGTGGACACAGAAAATTTGAGGCCAGTTCATTAGATATATTCAAAAGGGACTTGGATCTGATCCTTTTGGCAAAAGAAATCAAAGGATATAGGGAGAAAGCAGGAATGTGGTACTGAGGTTGCATAATCAGCCATGATTGTATTGAACGGTAGGGCAGGCTTGCTCCTATTTTCTGTTTCAGGGTCTTTTTTTAATGCTATTAATACCAAATGTTAACATTTTGAAGGGGACATTTTTCCATATACTCCAGACTGCTGTACAGCATAAATTTCACCTTTGTTGGCAGAGGGTTTCCAGCTTGCAACAGTTTCAACACATTATGACTGACAGGTGACAGCCACCAGACAATCCAAGCTGTCGACCTTCAACTCAACCTTGTATGCACATTTCTACAACAGATAACGTCATGACCAGCTTCAATGGAATACCATGCAATTTGCAATGAATAGAATTTCTACTCCTTCCTTCATAAGCCCTTGATGGAATCTGGCAGCCAACACAATGAAATGCAGCTGCTGCCTACCAGCTGCTTCCCTTTGATATGTGGGACCTTCCAGCCAAACTTTAGTGAAACATATCCATTTTAAACGGTTTCCATCCTCTTCATATGATGCTAACTGCTTTTTCGCTATGTTCATTGACAAGCCAGTCAACATTAATATGTAGAGCAGGTACAGTAAAATTCCTGGTGTCTGCAATTCAAGCCACCAGCAGCCTCAAGTAACCACCAAAATAATCGAGGAAAATTAATTTTAAAAATGAAAATAAATAGGAAGAAAATAATAGATAAAAATACATAAGTTTAAAATTGTACAATTAAATGTTCTCTGAAGTAACACACATGCTGTTGGTGAAGATGGGAGCAAATGTTCAGCTTGTGGAGCGCCTTGGTCATGTTTTGCTCATAGCAGTGGTTTGAATACAGTTGTGTGAAACAGTAATAGCGTCTCCCAGGATGAAGAGCTGGTTGATGCTACTCAACATTAGGGTGACTCCCTTAAAGTGTCTCTTTATCTCTGCTTACTGAGTCACCCCAGTCAAAGGCTTTATCTGTAAACATGGGGGAGGTAGAGTTAATTATTCATCTTTTTGGTAGATTCATGGAAGGGGAGGAACTTGTAGATGCAGCGACAGTTAAATGTTTTCAAAGAATGTGATAGAAAATTAAGCATTTGTTCAGTGTAAGTACAGTATAGCATTTTTGCCTTTTAAACTGTTTATTCTTAATGCAAGTGTATTAGTTAGGCATTGTAAGGGTAAGTCTCAAGCAACCGGGAAGTATACTTCCGGCATATACCAAATCCCTTAGGTGCTGAATACTAAGGGTTTTCCCTTTATTCATACGTGACAAGAGTGAATAATGGGAACGTTAACAAACTCAATGTACAAAGAATCAACCAATAAGAATGATTCCCTTTAATATGTGGTTTCTATCATTGGGAATTAGTGTGTAGTGTTACTGGAATGCTTTCATTGACCAATGTTTCATGAAATTTGCAGTTGAACTGGCACTGAAGAGGAAAATGGGAATGAGGGCCATCAGCAAAGGTATATTGAGATATGGTAACAGAGTTAGATTGAGGACTGAAAAAAAGGGTTAGGGTGTTTGCTGGTAAGGAGGTAGGGAAGCATGAGAGTTTATTGTCAGAGACATAGCTACAATATACTAAAGCACTGGAATTCTTATTTCTTGTTGCAACAACACAGAAGTCCCAGAGTTTGGAAGGATGATGGAGTTCCAAGTCAGTATAGTGGATAACTTTGAAGCCCTTGCATGTGATGGCAGTTTGATGTACCCACTGCCTTTGTCCTTCAACGGGCTATGGCTATATATGGACTGCTCCTCTAGATTTCATGTCCAAACGAATCATAGAATTGTCACAGCATTAAAAGAAGGTAATTCTTAGTTCATTGTGACTTCCAGGTGTACAAAAGCTGGAGGCATTAAACATTTAGGGTGGTGGGTGGGGAATCTATTGAGCAGGCTGCTCAGTCCTGTGGGGCATGTTGTTGGAGCTACATGCAGCTGTGCAAGGACAATTTTGCCCAATAGATGCAAAGGATATCAGCAAAACTTCCTGCAGTTTGCTTCAATGTTTTTTTTGAACAGACATGGAAATTGGATATACAAAAAAAAATAAACATACTTTATTTGAAAATCCTCTTTGTTGTGACCAATCAAAAGCATCTAGCAAATTCATTTTTTGATATTTGCACTTTACATTTCACTTCAACCTTTGAAGCTGGAGGACAAATATAAAAATGGTCTGCAAAATCACTGTTCCACAGAGCCCTCTTCGTTTTTATTTTTAAATCAAATACAAAATAACATCAGGGACAATAAAAATATGATTGACTACTTCCTTGAGCCATAATGACAGCAAGCAATCAATCCTATTTGCGGCATTTAGCCTTATAAATGATAACGTTTATTAGGTAGTCATTGCAAGAATTTGTCAGGGAACAACTAAATGCATAATATTGCACTACCTTAATCTCCAATAGATGTGAAGGCGGGAAGATTTTAGTTTTCAGCCATTTTAACTTTATTCAGTTTATTCTGGGATGACTATCATTGTGAAACAGTCCATTCGACACCACATTGAAAATCAAGAATATTGACCATTTCTTCTCTTTATTCACATTCAGAAAATGGGGTGCATCTGATTTCCCACAGCTGTATTTCATGGAATAACCTTACTTCAGCTCAATTCAAGCATGATTTGTATAATGGAAGACATGCACAAATTTAATCATGCTTCAGATGACTTGTGTAATCTAAACTTATTAACCCTCAGCGTTCTTTCAGATTTCAATCTGTAAATTCCAAGTCAGTGAATTACAGTGCAACTCTGATTGTCCAAAATTGGATTATCCAAAACCCTCAGTTATCCAAAATTTTTTGGACCCGGAAGTGATGTCTGTTTGGTTCCGCACTTCTTTTCGGATAAATGAGGATTTCAGAAAAATCAGAAATCCTTATTTATCCAAAAAGATTTGAAGCTGAAGTTATGTTATTTTGCTTCCAAAAAATGTGGATAAATGAGGATATCCGAAACAAACAGAAATCCTCAGTTATCCAAAAAAATTCTTCAGAGTCAAACTAATATCACAGGTTGAAAAATCTTTGGAAATTTGGAAAAACCTCTGAGTAGAATTTCGAGTTTCTGGTGTGGATTTATCTTATTTTGTTCAGGTTGTTTTTTGGTGCAAATTAAATATTATTTCATGCTTAAAAACTGTTTCAAGTGATTTTCTGTTGCTACTGGGCTGTTTTTAAAAAAGTGACCAGTTATCTGAAAATATTGTTTATCTGAAATTAGCATGTTCCTGACCATTTTGGATAATTGGAGTTGTACTGTATTAGCATTAATATCTACATTTCATTCTTGACATAATCTGTGATTTTGAGCACAGAGAAGAGTCTAAAAATGTAAAATGCATGCAATGGCCAATTGACAGAATTCTGTTACCAGGCTGTCTGTTTGTGTAACTGCATTATAGGTCAGTTCTAGGAGCTGAATCAATATAGTGATAAAAATCATAGTTAATCATAACAAAGCCAATATGCTGAGCTCTTTGGTTTGACTGGCATAATAACATGTACTTATGAGCCATCATGGATCTGGCAAAGTCTGGTTGAAGTGGTTATTGTGCTTCCTAGGGATTTACAGGTTTCTTTTATTTATTCAAAGCACTGGCAAAACCAGCATTTAATCCCCATCCAAAATTACCCTTGAGAAGGTGATGATGAGCCCAGCATTTGAACTCTTGAGGACTTAGTAGTGATGGTGGTCGCACGGTACAGATAGAAACATAGAAACATAGAAGATAGGAGCAGGAATAGGTCATTCGACCCTTCGAGCCTGCTCTGCCATTCAACGAGATCATGGCTGATCTTAAAGTTCAGTACCCCGTCCCCGCCTTCTCTCCATAACCTTTAATACCCTTATACTGAAGAAATATATCTAATTCCCTCTTAAATATATTTAATGAACCTGCCTCTACTGCCCTCTGTAGCAATGAATTCTGCAGATTCACCACCCTCTGGGTAAAGAAATTCCTCCTCATCTCGGTCCTAAATGGTTTGCCTATTATCCTCAAACCATGGCCCCGGGTTCTGGATTTTCCCATCATTGGAAACATCCCATCTGCATCCATTCTGTCCAGTCCTGCCAGAATTTTATATGTCTCTATGAGATCCCCTCTCAATCTTCTAAACTCCAGCGAGTACAATCCCAATTTGCGCAATCTTTCCTCATAAGTCATTCCTGCCATTCCAGGTATCAGCCTGGTGAATCGCCTCTGCACTCCCTCCATTGCAAGAACATCCTTCCTTAGATAAGGTGACCAAAACTGCACACAATACTCCAGTGGGGTCTCACCAAGGCCCTGTACAGCTGCAGTAAGGTATCCTTGTTCCTATACTCAAACCCTCTTGATATGAAGGCCAACATACCATTTGCCTTTTTAACCGCCTGCTGTACCTGCATGCTCGCCTTCAGAGACTGGTGTACAAGTACCCCTAGGTCTCTCTGCACTTACCCATCTCTTAATCTATTGCCATTCAAATAGTAATCTGCCCTCCGGTTTGTATTACCAAAGTGGATAACCTCACATTTATCCACATTGTAGTGGATTTGCCATGTATCTGCCCAGTCCCTCAATTTATCCAAATCACACTGGAGCTTCCTGACCCCCTCTTCTGTGCACACAACCCCTCCTAGCTTAGTGTCATCTGCAAATTTGGAGATATTACATCCAATCCCCTCATCCAGATCATTAATGTAAATTGTGAACAGCTGGGGTCCCAGTACAGATCCCTGTGGCACCCCACTGGTCACCGCCTGCCACTCAGAAAACGAGCCATTTATCCCAACTCTCTGTCTTCTACCTGCCAGCCAATTCTCAATCCACAGAGATACTTTGCCCCCAATCCCATGATTTTGGAAAACAGTTGTTTATGCGGGACCTTATCGAAGGCCTTTTGGAAGTCCAGGTACACCACATCCACTGGCTCTCCCCCATCTATTTTACCTGTCACCATCTCAAAGAATTCCAATAGATTTGTCAAGCATGATTTACCTTTTGTAAATCCATGTTGACTCCGTCCTATCCCTTCTCTGCTAGTCATATGCTCCGCTATTACATCCTTAATAATGGATTCCATCATTTTGCCCACTACTGATGTAAGGCTCACCGGCCTATAATTCCCCGCTTTTTCTCTACCCCCCTTTTTAAATAGTGGGGTTACATTATCTACCCTCCAATCCATGGGTAATGATCCTGGTCAGGAGTTTCAAATGTTTGGCCACTGATGAGGATGGTCAAGCATTTCCAACTACGGATGGATTGGGATTTGCAAGAATTCCCAAATTCATTCAGTTCTTGTCCTTCCAGTTTGTACAGATCACTAGTTTTGGAGGTGCAATTGAACAAAAACCTGGCCTGGATTATTGAAGTCTACTTTGTTACATACTGCAACAATAGCTGCACTCCAGATCAGCCATTCTCAAACTTGCTTCTCAGCTATGGCCCTCTTAGGACTCTACTCAAAGTTTATGGGCCACTTTCTGTGTGAATCAGTCAAGTTTTCGACTACATTAAAATAAAATGTTATGTAAGGTGAAAAGAAAGCAAGCTTTTATTTAAATGTGCTGTGACCACGTGTTCCCCCCACCCCACCCCCCCCCAATCCACCCAAGGGTGCCATAGTGCCCCATTGAGAATGGTTGTTCTAGAATATTGGAATTAAATGTTTATGTGATTTAAATTTTACATTTTAAATGTAAATTTATAAATACAGCATGGAAATAGGCCCTTTCAGCCCAAAAGTCCATGCTGCACAATTACTGTTCTGTATTTATAAATTTATATTTAAAATGTAAAATTTAATTCACATAAACATTCAATTCCAACATTGTAGAGCAACCATTCTCAACAGGGCACTATGGCACCCTCGGTTTTAGTGGGGAGGAGTCAGTCACAGCATATTTAAATAAAAGCTTTGTTCTCTTTAAACCTCGCATAACCACATAATATAAATATTCTTAATGATTCTTATGTAGTCAATAGGAGAGAAGAAACCAAAACTTGACTGCTTCACAGAGAAAGGGCCCAATTATACTCAATTGACCTACACCCCAGTATGTTTGAAGGGTGGGAGAAATCCAGAGCACCTGGAGAAACCAATGGTTGTGATCAGGTAGCACTGGACAATGAAGATTTTGCTTCCTGAACACTTTTGGATATATTTAATTGGCATTGGGCTAAAATCACCTGAAAATTTTCCTATCACATTTGTTTTTTAGACATAACCTATTTTTGTGATTTTTCTTTCAGATTTTGTCTACTTCAACCATACAAAACCATGAAGTGCAACATATCATTGAAATTAATTTCATGCATTTGGACTTGGACTTCGTCCCTGCTGATCTTGGTGCAGTCAGTAACGAACATGATAAAAGGTTTCACCAGGGCATTGCGATCATGGAAAAGCAGTATCAGGGCAACTAGAAGCCATCAATGCTGGTCAACTACTGTTGGATACTAACATGACAGGCATCAGATGCTAAGTACATATGAAAATCAGCAGAAAAACATTTTTAGGGCAGTTGAACAAATGCATTATGTCAGCATCATTGTGTGATTAAATATGCTAAATTCAATAAAAGTTAATTTAATGTTTCTCTAACTTCCCTCATGATACAGGAAATCTGAAACGATCTTTGTGTTCAGCTTGAAGTTGTCTATCATAATCCTCAATTTGTTTTCAAGAAGCAAACCTTTTGCATAAAATTGTTGTCCAGTGTCATTGACCTGATCTCCTGTAAATGTGCTGTGGAATTAAGGAAAATTACTTCAAGCACAACCATCTTTTTTTATGCGAGGTATCAATCCAGCCACAAGAGGGTCTTCACCTTAATTCCCATCTACTTTACTCATACTGGAACTCCTGTATTCTATATTCAATCTGACTTATTTTGTTTTAATCTGAAATAGAAGGTGCCACTTTAATTTTCTTCCCCATTTATGTCTTGTCTGAGTGAAAGATATTGGTAAACACAAGTGTTGCAAATAGCAGTGCTCTTCATTCATGACTGACCTCAAAGATTGGTCAAGTGCTTTTATTTTGCAATACTTACCCCCTCCATAAATCTTCGTCCGCGAAGCCAAGCCAAAGTGACTTACTATGGATAAAAAAGTGATAATTTTTGACTTATAATAGTTGCTCTGTCACATCATCATGTAGTGACTTTAATAACATTAATCCTCTGGTATCTGGCATCTATGGGAATCAGTAGATGCCAGATAAGTGCATTTTCTCATTGCTTGAGATTTTCTCTTACAATGCCTAACTAAAATTAATCCACTGCCTCATGATCTGCTGATTTCTGCTCACTAGACAAGTATAATATACGGATACCATGACGAATCTTGAATCTGCTAAGTCATCCATGTGAAAAAGAACACTGTGCCTCAATATTCATCTCTCGTAGAACTCCTTTCTTTTCCTTGCAACATGGGTCCTCATTATACAACCACCTTCTGACCATTTCAAACTAAACAATTCAAAAAGAGCCTGGTCGAGAAAGTCCATCTGGAGGAATGAAAATTTTGACATCAGTGCCAGACTTGATATAAAACTGCATAATTTTCTGAGACTTGGCCTTAATGCCGTAGATTTTTGCTGAGCCATTTTTAGTTTCCTTCATAAGCAACAGTACAACTTTCACCTTTTTCCAGTCTTACGCATAAGCACTACATGCTTATGCCTGGTAGTTTTTCTTTTGGCATGGTAATGGTTATAAGGGAAAATTGTCCAAAATAGTGTCCTGCAAAATGGAATCTTTATTTATTTACATTGGTCACAAGGGTGAACTGTTGCAGGTGTCGCCTGGCACACGAGTGGTGGATTGGCGAACAAACAGCGAGGCACGTCAATTTTAAACTTACGTATTTTTTACCTAATATTTTGATCTTATTTTAATTTTTATTTATTTTCCTCAAGTTTTTTGCCAGTTGCTTGAGGCTGCTGGCTTCTTGAATTGTGGACACCAGAGGCTTTACTGTATACATAAAGCAATAATTTAAAATGTACAGTAAAATCCCTATCTGGCACTTTTAGCAGTCTGATGCCAGATAAGTGGGTATTTCCCAGTTGCTTGAGACTTACTCTTAAAATGTCCAATGAAAACTTGTCTGCTGCCTCATGATCTGCTGATTGCAGACATCTAATATACAGATTTTTGTTTGCTGGTTGATTGAGGCCTCCGGTTCTTGAATTCTAGATACTAGCAGTTTTACTCTATACAGAAAATCTGACTGGAGCACAGCTATAAAATAGAAAGTCTTCATTTTATTCATAACAAATGTAACCTCTAAAGATTGGATGCAAATGGGCAATGAGATGACAAATACATTACAAGAACACAGAGGTTTATAAACAAAACAGTTCCAGGGTCACAGGACATCAGAGCAATCGGTAGTAGATTCACAGGGTTCACACACACGAGAGTCAATAGTCAGGAAGAAGGTATGGCACATTTGAATTATGGAAACAAGAGAGGAGGAAATTTAAGAAACATTTTAGAATGAAGAAAATTTGATATAGTGAATACATTTGCACCAGGTTCTGAAACAATGGCAAAGCATAATTGATTGACGGGAAAGAAAACAATTATTTTTGTTGATAGTTGTGAGAAGATGGAAGACTTTGATGCAGAAAATCACTAAAGCAATGACCATTTTATTATTTAAGGGGAAAAAAAATGGATGAATGGTTACAGAATAGGAAGACAAAAGGCTTGGATCTGAGAACAAGGCAGTGTGATCACTCTTGTGTTGGCACTGATACATTGGATCAAATATTACTCCTTCATGATTTACTCATCCTTCAGAATACACATTTGTGCATTTCGATGTTGCACATTTGTCAAGCAATGTATGAAAGTCATCAATGGTGCAGACTTCACATAGAGCCCTTTATGGATCAAACACTCACCCTATCTAGCAAAGGTTTCACATACAGCATGATTCAAATGGTGGGTCATCAACTAAGAGCCTTCAGCAATCTTCACAAGCACTACATTGCATCTAAACGCTGCTATCCAAATCTGAAACATTTGAACATTGCAATGCACAATGCCAAAAGTAGTTGACAAGGTAGTGGGAAAGTCATTATTTTAGCAAAGAAAATTGGAAACTGTTGGAAAATATGCATCTATCTTCCAATGAAATAACACAGGAGGTAGAAGGCCACACAAGGCTAATCCAGGTATTTATTTGTCTACTGACATAACTTCACACTTTTTACTTTACTCTGCTACTTTTTAATTTGTGATGACACCCAATTCTGTCATGAGCTCAGATCTTCAATGCCATAGATAAAAGTTACATTTCTTGAAAGAGTCACTGCATTAGAATTAGTAGCAAAATGTTCATAATGTACTATACATTTTGAGCCAGTTTTTAATAAACTTATTCCATAACTTGATGTATAATTCAAAGACAAATACTCACTTTGAAAATGGCCACATGTTGGCATCTCCAAAACCAGACCAGATAAACTAGTGCTTGTAAATTGAGTTTCGGCATTTGATATGCTAGAATTGTAGCATTTTAACATCACAGAAAGAGATTCAAATCAGCGAGTCAATTTTAACTCTCTGCTGACCAATCCAGTTGTTCCCTTATCCTAATCTTTCCCTCTGACACTTTACATATTATTTTAACTTCAAATATTTATCCAACCCACAATTAATTTTTTTTTGGAACCACCTTCTGTGTCCGGCTCCATCCAGATACCTCCCTCTCTCCCTGCCATACCTTTCAAGCTACAATTGAATTTGAATCCATCACATGATTGAGAAATCAATTTAGGTCATTATAATTTGGTATGTAAAAATGATCCTTCACATCACCTCTAGATCTTTTGCCAATCATTTAAAGTTGCCATTGGCCCTTTCATGATACAGTCAGTTTCCCTCTAATAACCACATTAAAACCAATCAATTTTTTTTACTCTCTCAAATCAATTCTCAACCATGAAGATTCTGTAATCTCTGTTTGCAGTGGGAAAGTCCTAATTTGGTGTAATATGCATCAATGTGGTGTAATTTCCCCATTTAAAACTGGACGAATAAAAGAGTGAAATATGAAAGACTGCAGATGGTAGTAAAAACACACAGAAATGCTGGAGGAATGCAGCATCCATAGTAGGTAAAGGTATATTACTAATGTTTGGTGGCTGAGCCCTTCTTCAAAGTTTAAGCAAGGAATAGCAAGTTGTCTGAATTATGACTGAAGAATGGCAGGAGGAGGAGTCCAGACCCACAAAAGGTGTTAATTGGATATGCTAAAAGAAGAGAATTGATTTTGGCTCTGTGAAAGGAGACAGAGAAGATGGAAAGGGAGACAGAGCTGGGGGAAAGACAACAGGGGGAAGAAGAAGGGAAAGTGTAGTTTAACGGAAATGGGAGATGTCGATGTTAATGCAATCCAGTTGGAGGGTGCCCGGATGGAATATGAGGTGTTGTTCCTCTAATGTGTGAGTGGTCTAAGTCTGGCAGTGCGTGAGAACATGGACGAACATATAAGCAAGAGAATAGGATGGGGAACGGAAATGGGTAGTCACTGGGAGATCCACCCACTGCGGAGGACAGAACCGAGATGATCAGTAAAGCGATTTTCCAGTCTGTGCTCCCAGTCTGAATAACAGTCAAAGCTCACTGCCTTTACTTATTAAGTGCAATGGGATAGAGGTTACTCTTTGCCACTTGGCTAGTGCAAACAGAAATATCCCCATTGTGCCTCCTGAATTGATATACAAATTAAAAAAATATGAATTTATAAATTCCAATAATATGGCAAATGTGCAAAATAATTGAAGTATTCCTGGAATGCATTTAATGAAATGGAGGACATGAAACCATAAATGGATGGCTATTGTCTGAATGGTGGAGTCGACATTTACATTCAGTAAATTATCAACAAGAAAATGTTGCAACTAAGCAAGTCAAATCAATTTCTAAAAACATGTATTTACTATACTAATGATCATGATTTATCTATATTACAGAATGTTAATACGCTGGCTGATGTGGAATGTTGCTTTGCTGTTTTTAATAAAGCTTTAACTAAGCTCAGTTAATAGTTATATTTCTTCTTCAAATTAATTCAGATTGCTGTGATTTGAAAATTTAACCACCCTGTGTTTGTTACACTGAAACCTAGAGGGCTCCTTTTGTGAAAATCAACCAACCTCAAAGGAAAAGAAGTTATAGAAAACATGTGTTCTTGCTTGCTGTTTTACTGTAATGTTCTGTATCCAATGTTGAGTCTTGTAATCGTGAAGTGATTCATGATGAGTGCAAAATTACCTTCTGCAAAAAAAGGTAGGATGCTTGTTAAAAAAAAATTGAGAAGATATAATAGTGCAAGTTCCCTAATTTCAGATATAAGGACTGGAACTTTATTGTCAGTTTCCTATTCAAATAATCTGACAGGCAGTAGCAAAAAATTTTTAAAAAGCTTCAATTGTTTTCTAATGAATATCCTTTCCTCACTGTAACATTGTGCTTAAAAAACTAAAGATTTTTCATATTATCACAAATTTGTGGCTTTAGCATATCACTTGCAGTAAAGGAAGAATGCCATATATCCCAAATTTATTAGATGCCAAAGTCCTTAGTAACTTTAAAGTGGAGATAGTGATATCATCACACCTTAAAAGGGACAGCCAAACCCATTGGTTCAGAAGTTGCTGGACATAATATCAGAGAGGAAATTGGTGGCAAAAGGGAGCATCTATTCAGAAGACTGTGGTTATTGCAGCCTGTCAGCACATCCATGCATGTCAATTGAACTAATTTTTTTGAGAGAAATATTCAAGATTCAATATTATTTTATTGCCATGTAACAAAACAGATTTAATATTACATAAAATTGCATTCAATCTGCCGTAAAACAAAGATTTGCAATCTGCAGAATTTTTTTAAATTATGCTGCCCAATTAATCTACGCCACTGGTACGTTTTGAACAGTGGAAGGAAACCAGAGCCCCCGGGGAAAACCCACGCAGACATGGGGAGAACATACAAACTCCTTACAGACCGCATAGGATTTGAATCCTGGGCCGACTACTGGCTCTGTAAAGACACTGGGCTCATCGCTACGCCAACCGTGCTACCCTTAAATTGTCCAGCATCCCTTACAGAGAAAGAGAAGCAAAAGAGACTCCCTTCAGAGTCACTGAGTGTCCGTGGATTTGCCTTCATTGCTCCCGCAGCCTCTGCAGATTCACAAACTTCTCAAGCTCATCCAGAACTCCAGATTCAAACCTCTAACATGATCAGGAAGCCTTCAGTGCCCAAGTCACTTGGCAGTCCCTGTTGCCTGATACCTCATCAGCAGCCCACAGCCTGGGCTGAGTCCTTTGATCACAAGTTGCCAGTAGCCCAAAGCCTCCTCACCTCAAGTCACCAACAGCCCACTGGGCTGTGCACTCTTCAAAAGCAGAGCCCCTCATTGGTATGCTGCTGGGGACACAATTCCATCGGGTTGTCTCCTCTTCTTCTCCTTATCAAAAGGTGCGGGGGATGATCTCTCCATTTTCTGGAGCCCTGCACCAATCTTTAGCTTGCTCGAAGTCTGCAATTACTGAAGACCGCTGCCATCACAAGCGCTGCCATCTTAGCCCCAGACCCCGCAGTCAAAGGGTTTTACAATAAATCATCATCAGCTCCTTTAACAAGCCATTTAAAGCCTGTACCAAGCCCTTGTTAGTCGGACTGGGTGATAGAACCCTGCAGAGCAGTATGGTTTTTTCACTTCCCGTTCTCCCTGGATCCACACCAGTGGTAGCACTGCCACTGTCGCAGCTCCGCCAGCACCACCATTTTCAAATAAATCGAAAAATGCTCCATTTCTATGTGCATTTCTATTTCTTTTCTTTCAGAGTGAATCTGCGCAGTACACCAATGTAAAGTAATTTTTTGCACGTTGAAAAAATGTGTACTCCATTTGTACTTTTGGGGGAATCATCTGGATGTTAGCACTATGAACTCTCCTTTGGAGACTGTGATTGTAATAAAGGGCAGGAATTCCTTGTTGTAGACCAATGGTTCTCCACCTTTTTCATTCCACTCACATACCATTTTAAGTAATCCCTATGCCATAAGTGGTCTGTGATTAGGAAGGGATTGCTTAAGGTGGTATGTGAGTAGGAAGGGAAGATTGAGAATCACGGCTCCAGACCCAATTGTTATTGAAATATTTTGCTTGAGAAAAATTGTTATTGGCCCATTTCCTTTGGAGTTATGAAACTGCACATAACGAATCAATTTGGAATGATTAAAAAAAAATGGTTTGCCACCTTTTTCTTTCCATCCCCATACCACCTTAAACAATCCCTTCCTAATCACAGAACACCTATGGCATAGGGAATACTTAAAGTGGTATGTGAGTGGAAAGAAAAAGGTTGAGAACCACAGCTGTAGACTAATACTCTACTGGAAAGAGTCATTGCAACTGATTAATTATTTTCTTCATCTTTAAATACATTAAGTTCAGTAACAAAGAAGTAGAGGTAATTATGACGGCACTTCTTGCCTCCCAATGAAAGTGCTTGGAACACTTGCCTCCCAATGAAAGTGCTTGAATCACCTCCCAACAAGGCACAGTAATTAATAACCCATATTAACAATGAAGACAAGTTAAATAATTTGCATGTGGATTTAACATGAATGATATTACTCAGTGGGGCACTAAAACAATGAAACTGTTAAATGCAGCAAAGCTTCTTCATTTGCAGACATGAACAAAGATTTGTTTTTGAGAATGTTGTGGTACAATTGCAAAGAGATTAATCTTGTGACTGAAGCCCAACAAATGTCATGAATTTATAATTGGATTGGGTCTTAAAAGTAGCTGTTGCAATGAATAAAGGTATCATTTGATTGGTTTGCCATGCCAACTGGGCAAGTTCTATATTCACCCCGGATCTGTGCTGAATCAGTTCACTTCAGGCAACATTCAATGTGAAAACTTGCTTCTATAACCTTGGACTAGAAAAGGACAAATCAGCCAAAGTTCTTTCTCCGCAGTTGCTGGGATGTGTACAAGTGTGAATGCCATTTGAGGATACGATCAGATTTATCTGCAACATCCCCAAGTCATAACAAGCTGTCTAGACTGACAGATGAAGAATGGTTACATGAGTAAGATACTGGAGATTGATGAGCATCTAGATTAATTTCCCTGCATGAGGCATTGCCTCCAGTCAGAACACAGGAGAAAATGAAATTGAAAAGACACGACATTCTGCAGTCTTTGGATTGCAGTGTATTGTAGCTGAATGCATCATTCATTCATTGGGATGCTCAAGGTGCAAGTATCTCATTCACCAATATCTTGTACATTATTAAAAATTAAACTGTTTAATCATTTTGTTGTTAATCTTGATGCACAGAGAAGTCCAATTTTACTAAAACAAGACAGGAAAACCTGGAAATAGTGGGTTAAACAGTATACATGAAGGGGGAGGGGGAGAGGAAGTTAATGTTTCAGATCGATCATAAAAGATGAAAAACTGTTTAATTAGCAGAAAATAGAGCAAGGCAGAGAGAACTTCAGTGATGGGCTGACATTCAAATGTCATATTAGGGATAGGACAACCAAAACAATCATTGAGGCGGCATTCAGTGGCCCATTCACACGCCTCTCATACACTCGTGAATTATTAGACTGGCACGAACTCCACTGAAGTGGATTGAGATTCAAGTACAAATTTCTGTGACTTGGCATGATTTTTATCTCACATCTACTTGTTTTGTTTCACCTGAAAAGAATCCATAATATTTGCTTCAACAACATATTGAAAGTGAATTCCACATTCTACTTCTAGGCATCATCTTCATGTGCTATGAACAGTAATTTTGAAAACACTCACACATGATTCATATGAATCAAGCACTTTTATAATATTTATGGTGAAATCAAACTTCAGCTTTACCTTTTTCAGAATTCCAGCCCACTGAGTTATTCTTGAATGACCATGCTCTTCCTGCATCATGGAAACGTGACAAAAATGGCATCTCATCTATTTTATGCATTGAGTAATGGTGGGACAGGTACTCCTTAAGAGGTTCAAGGAAATTTTGGTTTACTGTTACTTTTAATTGGGATATTCAGTCAAATTAGGAAACCAGCAATGACTTTTCCAAAGGCAGAGTTATAGGTATAATATCTTGTAGAAAGAGATCTAAACTCAAGTTGATGTTCAATTTTTTTTGTCAGAGTACAAACATGACATTACCTACAGCCCTAAAGTGCAAGAGACTGTCATCAGAAACTTCTTGTTTGCTGATAACTGCGCACTCAGTGCCAGCACAGAGCAGAAGATGCACCTTGAATGGACGGCTTTTCACAAGCCTGCGACAACTTCGATCTCACTATCAGCACCAAAAAGACTGAAGCTATGATCTAGCCTTCCCCAGGAAAGCCATACCAAGAGCCGCGCATCATGGTGAAGGGCCAGAACCTCCAGGCAGTTGACAACTTCACCTAACTGGGCAGAACACTCTCTTGTGCAGTGAACATAGACGCTGAGGTCAACAAAAGGATTGCCAAAGCCAGCATCACCTTTGGGAGACTTTGTGAGAACATCTAGGAGTGGAGACAATTCAACCTTACCACCAAGCTGAAGGTCTACTGTGCAGTGGTCCTTACCACCCTCCTTTACACCAGCGAGACCTGGACTGTCTACAGCAGATACGCCAAACAGCTCAATCACTTTCACCTGAGCTGTCTCCACAGACTCCTCCACATCAGGTGGCAGGACAAAGTCCCTGACACAGAAATCCTGGAATGAGCTTGGCTCTGCAGCGTTTACACCCTCCTGATGAAAGCTCAAGCCAGGTGGACTGGACATGTGGTCAGAATGCCAGACAGCTGATTGCCTAAGCAGCTGCTGAATGGAGAACTGTGTCAGGCCAAGCACTCAGTTAAGGGGCAGAAAAGACATTACAAAGACTGCCTCAAAGCATCCCTCAAAGGCCTGGGTGTCAATATCAACATGTGGGAGACCCTTGCCCTCAGCCATCCAGCTTGGCACAGCAAGGTCATCACAGAAGCCCGTGCTGCTGGTCAGGCGCATCATCGAGGTGCAACGAAAGCGTGCTGTGTGCAAGGCCCGAGCAGCATCCACTGCCACGATATGACCCTCCCACTTGTGTCCCACATGTGGGAGATCCTTTAGAGCCTGGATTGGCCTCACCAGTCACCTCCGAACCCAGAGCCACCAATCTCCAATTTGACTTTGATGTCATGGTCATTTTTCGACTATGAAGGATGAAGAACAACAAGATTCTTTTATCTCCAGAGCAGGCATAATTTCTATTATTGGTAGGGCAAAAAAAAAACATGACTCAAGAGAAAGATAAATAAACCAAGAGAGAAATGTAAACAAAAAAAAGTAAAAAAAATTGACTCTGCAAATACAGAAAAAGCTCAGTAATAAATAATGTGGAAAGTAAGAGTCCTTAAATGAGTCTCTGATTGAGCCTGTTGTTTAGGAGTCTGATGCTGGATAGTTGCACCTCCATACCAGACAGATATGCGACCAGTCAGAATATTCTCCATTGTACACATGTAGACATTTGCAAGAGTCTTTGGAAACATAACCGATCTTCTCAAACTCATAAAATATAGCCACTGGTGTGCCTACTTCATGATGGCCTCAGGATAGGTTTTCAGAGTTGTTGACACGCAGGAATTTGGTTTATGACCCTCTCCACTGCTGACCCAAGATGAAGACTGGCTTGTGTTCTGGTTTCCCTTTTGTGAAATCTTCAATCACTTCCTTAATTTTCCTGATGTTAAGTTCCGGGTTGCTGTTGTGGCACCACCCAACCAGTTGATCTATTTCCTGTACGCTTCCTCATTGCCCTGTGTGATTCTCCTGACAGAATGATGTCATCAGGAAATGTGTAGTTGACATTTGAATTCTGTCTAGCCACACAATAATTTGCGTATGGAGAGTAGAGTGGGCTAAACACCCATCCTTGAAGTGCACCCGTGTTGATTGATTGTCAGCTTGTCCTGGGAGGTGTGGCTCCTTGACGATTGTTGCTGATTCCTGCCAGCAGCATTCCCTGGAGATGTTCTTGATGGTGAGAAGGGTTTTGCCTGTGATGTACTGGGCATTGTCCACTATCTTTTGCTCAGAGGCATTGGTATCTCCAAACTAGGCCATGATGTAGCTGGTCAGCACACGTTCCACCACATATCTGCAGAAATTTTCTGGGGTTACTGATGTTATAAGGAACCTCCATAAACTCCTGAGGAAGTAGAAGCCCTACCATCCTTTCTTCACAATGACATTAGTATGTTGGGTCCAGGAAAGATACTGACTCACAGGAAATTAAATCTCTTCACCTTCTCCACCACTGATCCCTCAATGAACACTGGACTGTAAACCTCTGGTTTTCCCTTCCTGATGTTTACTATCGGCTGCTTGGTTTGGAAACATTGAGAGATCAAAACTAATTCATTCATCATTCTTGCATTTAAAATACATTAAATTGAAACAGATATTCATGTTGTAAGTTATGCATGGAGTTACAAAGTTAAGGGAGGGAAGTTTAGGGGAGACATCAGGGTTTTTTTTTACACAGAGAGTTGTGGGAGCCTGGAATGCCTTGCTGTGGATGATGGGGGAGGCTGAAAAATTCAAGGGCATTTACGAGACTCTTAGATAGACGCATCATTGAAAGAAAAATAGAGAATTATGGGTTGGGAGGGGTTAGTCCTTTTTTTAAGGAAGGAATTTATGGGTTGGCACAGCATCAAGGGCCAAAGGGCCTGTACTGTCCTGTATTATTCAATGTTCTATACTCCTAGTCACAGACTACCCATCCAGGGGAAAACTCCCCACATCTGCTGCTGGAGATTTGACCTTGTCCTCATGTCTGAATGGATTTCCTCCATGTGCTCTGGTTTCTTGCACCCTCCAAACACGTTCGGGGCTTGAGGGTTAATTGGGGACCACAGGCTCATGGGCCTGTTATCATGCTGTATGTCTAAATTTATCATCGCTCCTCCCAGACACGCTTTGAATCTTGAATACTTAAATGAGATTGTCCCCTCTTCTAACACCAGAAAGCACAAGCACAAACTACTTAATGCTTTCTAGCTTCATTTCAGGAGTCTATCAAATGGAACTGTTTGCACCGTCCCCAATTATAATCAGATTAAATTTCAGAATTACTGTGAAACTTGATAATCTGGCATCCTTTGAGACTTTGGTCATGCTGGATGAGCTGATTTTCCAGATGTCATGCCGATTAATACCCAAAACAGTTCTATTCATTTTTTTAACATGTTGCACAGTGATGTAATCAATTATCACTTGACATTTTTTTTAAATGGAGCAGAAAATATACAAGCGTTTTTGGACCTCTGCTCTGATTACAAACTGACCCATGTTTCTGACCCTTTGAGATGCACTTCGTCAATTGTGGCTCCAGCTGCACACCTGGCTCACAGTCCACAGTCTGGCTCCTGGCCCCAGCTGTTCACCTGGGCCACAGTCCAGAGCCCAGGCTCTCACTCCACACCCTCCTTGCACTCTGGATCCCCAGCTCACATCATGAATGCATGAGTGAGCCAGATGTGGTTAAATTGAATTTTAAAATACTTACAGCATAGTAACAGATCTTCATGCTCCATGAGTCCCTGCCACCCAATTACATCCAATTCACCTACAACCATGGTATATTTTGAAGGGTAGGAGCAAACCAGAGCACCCGGACGAAACCCACGCGGACACTGAGAGAATGTATAAACTCCTTACAGACAGCGCCGGATTCGAACACGGGTTGCTGGCAATGTAGCAGTGTGCGTTAACCACTACGCTGTGATGCTCTACCCTAACCATGATCAATATTTTTTGATCAATTGAATGCTGGTAGATCTTCTCACTCCATGAGTCCCTGCCTCCCAATTACATCCAACTGACCTACAACCATGGTATGTTTTGAAGGGTAGGAGCAAACCAGAGCACCCGGACGAAATCCACGCGGACACTGAGAGAATGTATAAACTCCTTACAGACAGTGCCGGATTCGAACACGGGTTGCTGGCAATGTAGCAACGTGCGTTAACCACTACGCTGTGACGCTCTACCCTAACCATGATCAATATTTTTTGATCAATTGAATGCTGGTAGATCTTCTCACTCCATGAGTCCCTGCCTCCCAATTACATCCAACTGACCTACAACCATGGTATGTTTTGAAGGGTAGGAGCAAACCAGAGCACCCGGACGAAACCTACGCGGACACTGACAGAATGTATAAACTCCTTATAGACAGCGCCGGATTCGAACACGGGTTGCTGGCAATGTAGCAGCGTGCGTTAACCACTACGCTGTGACACTCTACCCTAACCATGATCAATATTTTTTGATCAATTGAATGCTGGTTTATCAGAGTCAGACTATATTTTTTTTTCTTGGATGCAAATATATATTGTATAAAAATATATATCCAACTGAAATATTTTCCTTCTGAGTAACAGTTCTTCTTAAGGAAATGTTCTGAAATATGCTCTCAATCATTTAATTTCATTTGAGTGAAATCAGCTACCCCCCCCCCCACCCCCACACCCGGAGCTGTGTTTGGGTTTTGGTCAGGGTAACATGACATTGCTAGATGATGGAATGGATGTGGGGAGGGATGAGGGCAAAGTCACAGAGGAAAATGGGCAGTGAAGCAGCAGCTGCCATCACTTTCCTGCCATCGACACTGCTGACAACCAGCAGCAAAAGTCTTCAGAGTAACTTTGTTGTTTTACATGGTTTTCCATGCAAGTTAAGTAAAGGGATAATAAGAGAAAATGCTTCCGCTTTTATTACTCTATTGAAAAACATCCCAAGGCACTTCACATGATGCCAAGCCACATAAGAATCTGTTTGAGAAAATAGCCAAAAAGTTGGAGAAGGGCAACAGTTTAAAGACTGGGAAGGGAAATAGGTCACAAAGCAAAGAAATGGTGAGGACGAGAGGGTTAGAGACTGAATTGCAGATACCAAGACCTCAGCAGCTGAAGGCACAATTGTGTGTGAGAGTGTCATGAATACCAGGATTGCTCAAGAGGCCAGAGTTACATGTCTGCATGAGATTACTGAAATAAGAAACATATGACTCACTATCAGCCATTTGGCCCATTGATGTTGAGCACCATCACACTGAACACTGGCACACACCAGGGATGTGTGCTCAGCCTGCTCCTATTCACCCTACTGACACACGACTGCAACACCAGATCCAGCTGCAAGAATGTCATCAAGTTTGCAGAGGACACAAAAGAAGTTGGCCTCATCAGCAACAATGAATGGCACTACAGAGAAGAGGTGGAAATTCTCATGTAACAACTTGAGTCTTAAAGTGGACAAGACAAAGGAAATGATCGTGCACTTCAGGAGGGCCAGGAATGACCAGCCTCCATTGCACATCAATAACACTGTAGTGGAAAGAGTGGAGCGCATCAAGTTCCTTGGTCTTTCATGGTCTCACTTGTCAGAAAGATGCAACCGCAATTGCACTTCCTGGGAAGACTGAAACGGAAAGGCTACCAGCCATCTTCATGCCAACCTTCTACTGGAGCTTTATCAAAAGCGTCCTGGCCAGCTACATCACAGAGTTATATGGGTGCGGCAGAGAGATAGATCAGAGTCAATTCAGAGGATCATAAAAGTGGCAGAGAGAATCACTGGAGTCGCCATCCCTCACATCTATGTGAGCGACCAGGATCGTGGTGCAGAGAGGTTGTGCAAAATCATTGAGGACCCCTTTTACCCTTCTACCCCTCACACAGCATCTTTCAGCTGCTCCCATGGGTATAGAGATACAGGAGTACCAGAGCAGCACCACCAGGCTGAGACACAGCTTCTTCCCATGGGCAGTGAGAACGCTGAACGACCAAAGAAACTGCTCACATTCACCATTCGAGACTCTCATATTTACAAAGCAATACTTTACTTAGTTGCATGTGTGAATAAGTGTCCTGTATACGTATTGTTTGTCTCTATGTGTGTTATGTCTGCTTTCCTGTTTTGTCAAGTTATACTTGTGCATTCAGATGATAATAAACTTAATTTAACTTGACTCTGTTCTTCCTTCAACAAGACGATGGCTTTCAGCAAAACATTACTTTCCTTAATTTATTCTATATCCCTTAAAATTCAGAATTTCTTTTAGGCTTACAGCCCCTCAATATCTCGGGACAAATATTCCATTCAAGGTTTGCTTCATGGTGGTTGGATCACTATGTCCTGCTGAAGCTATCAGATTGTACATACAATACAACTCTGATTATCCAAAATCGGATTCTGCAAAATCCTCAGTTATACAATTAAAAAAAAAATATGACAATATCCAAAACAAAGAAGAAATCCTCATTTATCCAAAAATTTTTCAGAGCCAAACTGATCAGGGACGTCAGGCTCCCAGAAGTGGCAGCAGCGGGCCTCGGGCTCCCAGCTGCAGCGGGGTCCTCAAATGCCCAGGCAGGAGTGGGACTCTTGGGCTCCCAGCACAAGCGGGGCCTCGGTGGGGAAGTGTCAGTGACTGGCAGTGGCCAGCATTTGTTTAGGCGAGAATTAAACATTTTAATGCTTAAAAAGTCTTCGCTTGTTATTTGATGTTGTTTAAACTTTGTTATAAGTGATTTGTTGTTGCTACTGGGCTGTTTTTAAAAAAAAATCACCAGTTCTCTGAAAAAAAAAGTTTATCTGAAATAGGCCCAGTCCCAACCATTTCAGTATTTCATTCTTATGAATTCAAGAACATTTCAAATGGTCTAATATGCTCTGTTTCTCTCTCACTCACTGTCTCTTCGTCTGACACAACTGTCTTTCAATCTGTGAGGGCAGTTTAGAATTTATAAATGGAATTTTGGGCCATTGCAGACAGTGCAGACCATTATATCTCATTTCTGACACCCCTTCCCCTTTACTGAACCTCTCCACCTCCTTCTCAAGAGATATATCATCTCCTGACATTCACTGCAAACCCACTGACTCCCACAGCTACCAAGACTGCACCTCTTCCTACCCTGCCTCTTGTAACAAGCTTCATCAGTTATTCCCGATGAAGGGTCCAATGCAAAATTTTGACTATCGATTTCTTTCCATGTAATGCTGCCTGATCTGCTGAGCTGCTCCAGTTTCCCCACATTTTCAGGCTTCTTGTTCACCTCAAATACAAATAGTCCCTGGGTTTCCTGGGTGATTTCAGCTGGTCGAGAAGTTTGAAGTTGGTTGGTATGTTTTCCAAAAATTATGTAAGGTAAGGAGGGATAGATTGCTTTTACAACTATCAGATCAAATGGGGGTGGGGGAAATGTAAAGGAGGCCATAGTGGTCAGTGCAACGATGTTACAGCCCCACCAACGGAGGTGTGAATCTGACACTGTCTGTAAAGAGTGTGCATGTTCTCTTTGTGTCTGCATGAATTTTCTCCAGATGCACCAGCTTCCTCCCACCCTTCAAATCATAAGAAGGTTGTAGGTCAATTGGGTGTAATTGGGTGGCACAGGCTCTTTGGCCAGAATGTCCTGTTGCCGTGCTGTATGTCTGTATATAGGCACATCTAAAATATAATTTGTTGCCGTACAACAGCAGCTTTGGTACAGTGACAGGGTTAAAATCTCACTGAAAGCAAGTTTTTGGGAGACAGAGCCATAGGCTTTGAAGTGGAAGTTGAGTCAATAGCGTGCAAGAAAGGCCTATGATGCCAGGGTCAAACATGACTCCAAATTACACTAAATATCTGTTGCTTTCACTTGATGTGTGCCCCTCATCCCTACATATTCATATGTCTCTCAACACCTCTATCGTATTGTTTGCACCATTACCCCTGGCAGTCCATTTCAGACAGCTGTGACTGTGAAAAACCAGCCCACAAATCTCCTTTCAATTATTCCTCTCCCTCTCCCATTTAAAATTAGTCCTCTAATATTTGACCCTGGGAAAAAAAAAATGCTCTAACTCTGCCTCTCATCATTTTGTAAATGTCCATCAATTCTCCCTCAGCCTCCAATGCTTCAGAGAAATCAACCCAAGTTTGTTGAAGCTCTCCTTGTAGCTCATACCTTCTGATCCAAGTAGTATCATGCTAAATCTCTTCTTTATACTTTCCAAAGCCTCCACATCCCTCTTGTAAAGGGGTGACCAGAATTGCATTCAATTCTCCAAGTGCATCCTTACTAAAATTTTATATTGGAGCCACATGACTTCCTTACTCTTACACTCAATGGCCTGACCAATGGAGTGCCCTTATTTAACCACCCTCTCTACTTTCATGGCCACTTTTAGGGAGCTATGTACTTGGAACCCCTTGTGGTTCTGCACATCAGTGATGTTAAGAGTCTTGTCATTAACTACATACTTTCCCCTTAAATGTAACCTCTCAAAAAAGTGTAACACCTTACACTTATCCAGATTACACTCTTTGGTCTATAAAATAAAAATCCAAGAGCTAAATTCCACACGGAGAACATACAAATGTCACTCCAACAGCACTGAAGTCAGGCTCGAACCTGAGAGCTGTGAGATAGCTACTGAGCCACCATTGTCAAGAGTTAGAATGAATTCACTACAAAAGAGACTGAGCATTGTGTGTAGTTTGGTGGGAAGAAGGAGATGAATATTTTCTGGATACCATGAGAGCAAAATAATAATATTTGTATGTGTCATCTCACCATTAGGTCAGAAACCAAACAGGCACTAAAAGTTCATCTTCACATAAATTCAATACTGTGATGCAGCTTTATGGACTTGCAGCCTTGAATAATGATAAATAATCAAGAGAGATAATTTTTCAATGCTGAAATTTATTCCAGATGGAATGGGTTTCATCCATTCATCACCCAATTGCAAAACTAGTAAATTCAAATGTCAAGAGTCTTTGTTTTCCAGGTTATCTAAAAGCTATGCTTTAAATAAATAGTAAAAAAGATCAAAATGACCTATTTTTAAAAATCAAGATAAATTCATACATTGAATAAATGTTTCCGATGTCACTTTTCTCATCTCATTGCAAATGAATATATTTTATGATAGTCATTTAATACAGATCATCTGACATTGAAGTTGTTCTTTTCAATTAATGGGACAGAGTCACCCTACCCTGTTTCCTTGAGGACCAATGTTCAGGGTCACTCATTTGCTCTTAATTTTCTTTTTTGTTGTTGTTTGTGTTATCTTTCAATCCAAAACCCCAAGCGTGGTACACACAGTACTATAATCCTAAATGTACATCAAGAATATAATGTCCCTACCCCTGGGCTATCTCACAAAAGATGAATTCAAGAATGGAAACTCTTAAGGGTGCAAATGTTTAATTCCAACCAAGTGAGCCACAGAGAGGATAAATAGCATGTCAAAATACTTCTTATTTTGTTCTTTGCCACAGTGAAGAACTGACAGTAAATAAGAACCTAATAACATAAGAAATAAGAACAGGAGTAGGCCATTTGGCCCATTGAGCCTGCTCTGTCATTCAATGAGATCATGTCTGATCTCCTCCTCCCCGAGTTCTCCCCATATCCCTTATAATATAAAAATCTATCAAAATTGTCTTAAATATATTTATTGAGGTAGTCTCCACTGTTTAATGGGCAACAAATTCCACAGGTTCACCACCCTCTGGGAAATGCAGTTCCTCCTCATCTCCATCCTAAATCTTCTTCCCTGAATTTTGATGCTATGTCCCAGAGTTTTGGTTTCCCCAGCAATGGAAACAACTTATCTACCTCAATCATATCTATGCTTTTCATAATTTTATATGTTTCCATAAGATTCCCTCTTATTCTTCTAAATTCCAGTGAGTACAATCCCAGATGACTCAATCTCTCCTCATAGGCTGACCCTCTCATCTCTGGAATCAACTCGGTGAACCTCCTCTGCATGGCCTCCAAAGCCACCACGTTCTTCCTCAAGTCAGGAGACCAGAACTGCACAGAGCACTCCAGATGTGGCCTCACCAGTATCTTGTACAGTTGCGGGAAATACAATTGGCTTAACTATTACAAAACAAAAGGTTTATAAACTCCTCAATCACTTCTCCCACTCACTATCCAGAATTAGTCTGCTTCTAAGCACTGAGCAAAGATGCCAAGCAAGTTCCCCTTTGAGACCCATGCTACTCTGACTTGGAAATGCTTTGCTGTTTCTTCATCTTTGCTGCAGTGAAATCTTCAAACTCCATATCCAACTCTGCTTTAGGAAAACATTGTACAGAATGGTTCAAGAAGGCCATTAATACACATTTAAAGGCAATTGAATATGGTCAATCACTGGTGATCATCCCAGAAATGAAGGTAAAATTGGTAAAATTTGAGAATGTCAAAATTTGAAGAAGGCTCAAAGAATATTTGGATATCAGACCAAATAATGAAATGACGTGTAACCTTGATGTTCTGTGAGTACATTTATCACCATCGGGACTTTATCTGGCTCCTTCACCACAGCAGGTGAGACCAATCATGTAGTCGCTCAATGCAATCCAATGCTAGATCCTTCACTCTTCACTCCACATCAAAGATGACTTCTAGGCATAATCTCAAAAGACTGCCTTAACTGCATTTTTTTGTGCAAAGTCACTACAAAATTTGGCAGCGCCCCTTCAAGTTCTCAGGCAAGGGACAAAGAGCTTATTTCATTAGTTGTCACATTTTTACTTTAAGGCAGTCAAGTCATATTTGGAACTACAAGTCTTTGGTCAAAACACGGTTTACCATTGAACAGAGCACTTTTTTTTCTCATCTCCATTATACATAGAATGTAAACAGATATACTCACAATGTGCTTGGGAACAGATTTTTTTTTCCTGTTCCACTGTTCCACTAATGAATCGTCCAATTCCAATAACAAAATATTAGCCAAACAACATTATTTTGTTTATTTAAAGGAGGCTGTTTTATCATGAATTTTGGCTTGGAATCTCAGTCTTCTCACACTTAAAGAAAAAATACCACTCAACTGCATCCAACACTAAAATCTCCCTTGATATTTTCAATCATTTAATCCCAAAAGGCTCAAACAAAGTGCTGTTTATATAGATTGTGTACAGATAGTTTTGAAAATACTTTTGGCTGTGTAATGCAACAGTTCCAACTACCAGTAAAAAGCCTTGACTTTTCCAAGCTGTAACCACAATTATTTTACCAGATTGCCTTCTCTGGCTGACTGACATTGCATTTTCACTCAGTGAGGCAACCAACTACAACCTGACATGGTATAAAGCTTCAGCCACTCTTTAGGACTAGCAAGTTTATTACAACATTGCCAAATAATGCATTTGTGTTTCTCCAGCACATGAGTATTGACCTCCAGTTTCTATTATGCCTCTCCCCATCTCCCAACCTTTCTTTTTCCCTCTCTCCTTTGCTCCATCACCCCACCTCCTTCCCACTCCATTTGGAGAGCTATCACCTCCCCCAATCACTCCTCAGCTTTTTTCTCTTCTATCCTCCCACCCATATATCCACATATAACCCCTTGCCTGTGTTGGCCTCAATCCAGACCAATCTGAATTTGGGATTTTTTTGCCATATTTTAAATTATACATTTCCCCAGGAATATTTTTACTTGAAACTGGTTGAAGATATACACTGTGAGGACAATGAATATTGCATGAATGATTGTCTGACCAAGGCAACATGCATTAGATCACAAATTTACATGATTGGATGAAGTGGTTGCTGGGAAGTTGTCAGCTTACAACCTTTATTTTTACAATACGAAAAAGGGTGCAGAAACCTCCTGTTCTACATCACAAATTGTGGGGATAAGGAAACCACTTGGGCATTGGTGTATAATAGGAAGGCTGTTAAGTTTGTCATCTGATTCATGAAGTCACCTGCTCTGAAATTATTTCACCAGACAGAGGCCAAAGCAAAGATGACATCTTGTCACTGGTGCAGATCCAGTTGATGCAGGTAGCCACTGGAGGTCAACAAACCACATGGCAATCTTCTAAGTGTGCCACATTCTCAGCAACAGACAATTAAATGAGGCACATGTACAACTAGAGTGAAAAACATCGGTTGTAACTGCAAAAATCAAGTGCACAATCAGGAAAATGAAGTGATTATATCTTAGAGTCTATCATTCATCTATCAGATCAATGAAAAATACATTTCATGAAACCAGATAAAGGGATTAATTCTTATCATATTCACAGTCTTTGAAGTGGGTTAAATATTCAGAATCTGATGCAACAAAACATTTTGCAAAAGGAAAACAAACATTTGTATTATTTGTGAAGTAATTTATGCTGTAAATGTATGGAAGAGTGATGGTTGACAAAATTAAGGTTGATGAGTCAGAGAGATGATAGCAGAGATTAGTATGAAGGCCATTTTAGAGATTTTAAGTAGTTCAGTGGAGGGCTTTAGGGAGTAGGTTTTGAACGCTTTCCCAGAAGGGATAAGATGAAACATTGGCCTGGATTTATGGCTGAAGAAAGTAATCTAGGTAAGTTAAGAAAACTTGCAATGGGATGTATTGGCAAAAAGAAAGCCAGTGAAAGTTTGCACTGGCATGTGTAAAGGCTGTATAGGTTGTGTGCTACACATGAAATGAAAATCAGCATTAATTTCAGTTGTAAGAATTTTTTGATGCCCTGCTTCTCCTGAGATTTCCTGAGGTTCACAAAGATGATTCCGGGAATGAAAACATTATCATACAAGAAGCTCTTGACCTGCACTTGTTGGAATTTAGAATAAGAGGGATATTATTGAAACATTTTGAATGTTGAAAGGTGTGGACAGGGTAGCTGTAGAAAGATTATTTTTCCATGGTGGGAGAGTTTAGGTCTTAGACACGAGGGCACAACTTCTGGATTGAAGGTCATCTGCTTAGAATAGAGATGTGAAGGATTTTTTTTTAGCCAGAGAGTAGTAAATCTGTGGAACTTGTTGCCACAAGTGGTTGTGGAGATCAGGTCATTGGGTGTATTGAAGGCAAGGACTGATATGTTCATGATTAGTCAGGGCATCAAAGGTTATGGAGAGAAAGCAGAGCAGTGGGGCTCAGTGGGAAAGTGGATCAGCTCATGACTAAATTGTAGGGCAGACATGATGTGCTGAATAGCCTATTTATGCTCCAATGTCTTATGTCTTATTTGCTTTTGAAATTACATCACAATGAAATCCAGAACCTGCTGAGGCATTTAAGGCATGACATCCAGATCAATACAGAAGGAGCATGTATGACCAGCAAAAAACTATGTCTCTGGTAAAATGGAAATCCCAGATGAAAATGGTAACAACAAGGGTCACTGAATAGCTGTGGCAGGGCCTAAATCCATAACCTGCAACAAAACCAAATCTGTGAAGTAGCAGATGCCAAAGCTTTGCTCCCATAGGAACTCGATGCCAACAGTAAAAGCAAACATCCACCCTTCCACACCCCCACATCCCCTGTTGATCCTATTCTGTCCATGTCAGAGGATGATGGGCATGGTGCCTTCAGGAGAGTGATTCCAAGTAAACCATCCAGTCTGGACAGAGGGACCTGGCTGAGTGCTAAAAATTTGTGCTGACCAACCTGGATAGTGTATATTCAACATCTTACTCCAGCATGGTGTGATACCTACCTGTTTCAAACAGGCATCAATCATACTGGTGCCCAAGAAGAGCTTAGTAACCTGCCTTAATGTTTTGAAAGGCTGGTATTAAAGCATATGAGCTCCTGTCTAAGCATGACATGGATACATTCCATTTCGCCTATTGTAGCAACAGATGCCATCTCACTGGCTCTACACAAAGCCCTGGAACTCCTGAACAGTAAAGATGCATACATCAGGATGTTCTTTTTCGACTACATTTTGGCATTTAACACCATAATCCCCTCAAAATTGATCAGCAAACTTCAAAAGCTGGAGCTCAATATCCACTGTGTAATTGAATTATGGATTTCCTCACCTCTAGACCACAATCAGTGAGAATTGGAAAGAACATCTCCTCCATAATCTCCATCAGTACTGGAGTACCACAGGGCTGTGTTCTTAGCCCCTGCTCTACTCACTTTACACCTATGATTTACATCATCTACAAATTTGTGATGAAACCACAGTAGTGGTTTGTATAAATAAAGGCGATGAGTCAGCATGCAGGAGGGAGATTGAAACTTAGCTCAATGTCACCAAAACTAAGGAGCTGATTGTTGACTTCAGGAAAGGAAAGACAGAGATATACAATCCAGTGATCATTGGGGGATCAGATGTGGAAAGAGTGAGTAAATTTAAGTTCTTGGGAGTCGCTATCTTGGAGGATCTTTCCATGGTTTTGCTGACATTGTTACACCATTCAATGAGTTGATCGTTCTCTCTCCTTTATGCTTCATCATTGCCATTCGTGATTCTTCCAACAATTGTAGTGTCATCGGTAAATGTAGATGGCATTCAATTGTGCCATCTATTGTGTGGGTTGTGTCTGTGTTGATAATCAATGAGCAGGAGACATTGTTTCCAATTCATATTCACTGAAGTCTTCCAAAGAGAAAGTCAAGCATCTAGTTGCAGAAGGGTTAGAGAGACCTCATGTTTGTCGCTTCTTGACCAGCACAGAGGGAACAATGGGATTGAAAGCTGAGCTGCAGTCAATGAAGAGCAGCCTTGTGTGTTGTAAATTGTTCTTTTTGAGGTGATCCAGAGGTGAGTGGAGAGCTAGCAATATTGCCTCTGTTGTGGAGTGATTTTAACGATAGTTGAATTGCACTGGGTCCAGATCTTTGCTTAGTTATGTGTTAATTCTGGCCATGACCAGCCTCTCAAAGCATTTAATCACAGTAGAAGTTAGAGCTACTGTTGATCAGACCTGTACCATCCTCACTTCACAATAACTAAATAAATTCTCCAGCATGTTTTTGAATCTTTGCTTGCTGGAGCCCTTGATGCTAGAAACTAGGCATGCTTTACAAATGCACAAAAATGCTTCGAGTTAATTAGGTCGAGGTCTCTTAGCCACAATATTGAAAACACATGGTTGTGATGCAGCATACCAAAACAAATTATACACAAGTTTTCTTACAAATGTTAACTTCCAGTAAATGTTATGCTATTAAAAGGGACTTATTAAAAGTGCACTGATTGTGATACAACTGTTGTTTCCAATTACAGTCCTAATGAAAACAAATGTTACTTTTAATTGAAAAATAAATTGTTCTTGTTACAGTTGATTCTGCACTGTGTAATAATAACACAGTAAGACGCCTGTTATTCTGAATTCAAGCAGCTGGCACCCTTCAGCAAGCACAAAGAAACTGCAGAAATTTAATAGGTTGAAAAATGTGGAAATTTAAAATTGGCGCACTTGGCCATTAGTTTGCCAATCCATGCAACACACAATCTCAGGCAACCAAAAAATTCACTTATCCACCATCTGCTAATCCCTGGAGGTGCCAAATATCAGGGGTTTTGTTGTAATTTATTTTTCTGCAAGGGTTATATGGTCATGTGTTCCAAAACTGTGCTGTTCACCTCTAAGGGCATTGTTCAAAATAACGGCAAAATACGCCATCATGAAAATTGTCTCCTGTTCATTCCTAGTGGTGCTTATGTCCTGAAATGAAAATTACAAGCTTGAGTTTCGAGGAGAAATGTTACATCCAACTCACTGGACTCATTGGACTGTGTGAGCCATTCCTTCTACTTTTATTCTTCAGGCAAACTTTAGTTTGCACATTTGGGTTCAAAACCAAGTGGAAAGCTCAGATGCACTCCAATGCAGGAGTTAGGCAGTACCAAAATCAGAGAGTTGCCCTCTTTCAGATGACATATTAATCCCTGCCTCTTCATGCTTTCATTACTGAATGTAAAAGAACCACCTTCCCTCCTCCCATACTCTTTGTAAGAGCTGAGAAACCCTACACATGTTCAGGCTAATAATAGTCTCACAAAGCCCCATTATACCATCACAGAATTTAACTGGCTGCAAACCATTTTGGATGTTTCATGGTTGTGAAAGTTGCAATTGCTATAAATGCAATCGCATCTCATTTATTTCTCAACATTGTCTGATTTAATCACTGGAAGAACATAAGAACATAAAAAAATAGGAGCAGGACTAAACCATCAAACTTGCTCCATTATTCAATGAGTTCATGGCTGATGTGATGAGAAGTTTATTTCCATCAATCTGACTTTTCCCCATATCCCTTAATTCCCCTACTCTGTAAAAATCTATCCAATTTTGTCTTAAATATATTTACTGAGATAGCCTTCACTGCTTCAATGACCAGTGAATTCCATTGATTCACCACCCTCTGGGAAAAGCAGGTCCTTCTCATCTCCATCCTAAATTTACTTTCCTGAATCCTACGGCCATGTTCCCTAGTTCTAACCTCTCCCACCAATGGAAACAACTTTCTCTATTTTTTCTTTGGCTTTCATAATTTTATATGCTTTTATATGATCTACTTTTACCCTTCAAAATTCCAATGAATAATGTAACAGATTTATGTTAATCTTTAATTTAATGTTAAACTATATTTCTTATATTTAAAAATGTCTTAGTAAAGTAAATTATAGAGTTAAAATACTGTATCACTATTCTTAGTTGTGGGCTGGTACAGGGTCTTACACAGGTGCCAGCACACGTATATAGAACCATTGCTTTCTAAGAAGAGTTTTCATTCTCCGAGTTAACGTGTCTTAGACAGACAGAGCTAATGGATTTCAAGCAGGTCTTACTTATTCAAGAACTGCTGAAGGAAGCCATCTGTTTTTAATCTAAGATACTTGAACAAAGATGAGGTCAGAGGTTGTTATGGACATAGAATGGTTTTGAAAAAGGAACAGAATTTTGGTAGAAATAAAACTGATAGTCATGTGGTTTCCAAGAATTGGGACTCACCTCATTGATAGTGTAATGATCATATGATTTGGAGAAATATATTACTGATTTCAGACATTTTAAGTTCAGGTTTTGAAAGAGTTCAGTTTGGAGAGTACAGAAGTCAAAATCCCTGTGACAGAGGGATTGAAACCTTGTAAAAGACAGTAACCAGAATTGGTGATGTTGTTGGGTGTTACTCCTGGGAAGAGGAACACAGAATCAGTGGGTTTTGAAATAAGGAAGACCACTTCGCTGTCCCTTTGAAAAAGAGGACAGATTTTCAAGGGGTTTATTTTTGTATTGCCAATTTGTTTAACCATTGTCTGGTTTGTGACTCCATCATGGAAGAAAATAGTCACTTTGTTTAACCCTTGTCTGGGTTTGTGAATTCATCATGGAAGAAAATAGCCACATTGTGAGTAAAAAGGCCTGAAGATATAATGTTTAAAAGATATAATTATTTTTGAACTGAGAATTTAAGACCCTCAAGCAAGACTACAATGATGCTGAACTTTTAAAGATTGACTTTTCGGAGTCAATTACACACACACACACACACACACACACACACACACACACACACACACACACACACACACACACACACACACACACACACACACACACATTTACATTTGTGCATAGTGGGGGTTAAATAAGTTTAGAGATAAATTTATGTTGTTATGTTGTTAATAATTTAGTTAAAATAACCTATTATTTTGAATTTACCATTGTCGAGTGAATTTTCCATTGCTGTTTCTGCATTAGTGCTAACAAAGTCTCTTTAGTACCCAAACTAATTAAAAGGGTTGTTACTTTCTAACAGTACAGTCCCAGGTAACTCAATCTCTTCTCATAGGCAAAGAGTACAGGAAATAGGTTATAACCTATAACTCACTCAGCTCCATTGGCCCTTTTTTGCTCAATACATCTCAGTCAAATTTTTCAGAAGCTTGAAGTGATATAATGTGTAGTCACATCTGCCAAAGCAGTATCCCCTCTTGAATGCAATGAAATTGTCTCACAAATATCCAGGAAGTGACCGTGGATAAAACATAAACTTTGAAATAAATGAGTTAAAATCATATAAATTTGGAGTAAAATGCAAAAATGCACCCAAATATGAATGCAACACATGCCCTAAGCAGCCATCAACTCCCCTCCTTAACCTCACACTCGCGAACAAGGCTTTGGGTCCAATTTCAAGGATCCACACTTGTGCTTGGGATAAAGTGCAACTCAGCTTCGCATTTGTCCACTTGATTTTGTTTCCAATAGAATTTCAAGGCCACCTTTGTACCTTACATTCAACACCACAATGTTCAGTGTTATCAGCTACTGAGAATGCTTGCAGTGGAATTTCAATTTAAAACATCCAAGGGAACTGGTGGGAAGATTTCTTATTTGCACTGCCTCCAAGAAAATAAAAATACCAACGTGTTCCTGATAATCAGGTTGAATTATGGAATCTTTGTTCCATCCAGCTGTGTTTATGATTAGAAAAATCTTTTTTAAAAAAAGGACAAATCAAAATTTATGAATGAGGTGAATTTTAATTTTATGTGTGGACCTCTTCTTTAGCAGGTGAGGGAGAGATCTGACTTTCAAATCTACCTCCCAGTTACAGTGTTTTACCTCCAGCTAAACGACAACTGAAGGCTATTAGCCAGATCCACTGCACAAGGTCGTCTTCTCTCCATTTAATTGCTATTAATATTTCTCAGCTGTTTCTCATTTTTTCTGGTCCACAGAACTCCATGCTAAATTATTCAGGTCACTGAGTTGCTTAACACCTTTACCCCCTTCACTGGAGGGATTCTGGAAATCCCATTCTCTTCAACATCAGTTCCATTCATGGAACACAACGGAGGTCATACAGGGTGGTCTTGACATGGAAATTGTTAGTTTTCAATTACATCACACGCATAACTCTTAGCAGGAAGCAGGTGTTGTTACAATCCATGTGGCCTAGATAAGTGAGTACAGAACATTCTAGCGAGAGGAACAATAAACAGCTGAGAAACATTTACTGTAATTAGGTGTGTGTGTATGTGTGTGTGTATGTATGTGTGTGTGTGTGAGAGAGAGATGGAAAAGAACAGGCTAACCACCAGAAATCAGCTATTTAACTGGTGGTAGGGGAAGCATTCTTCAATGAAGGATGCTTCATCTGGTGTTGTCCTTGTTAGTGAATCAAACCCATTCAGCTTGCCTGCACAATGAAAGAGGACATAAGTACCCATTAACACATCCAAACTCTTCTGTATCCAGTGGCGGCAACCACCAGGAAAAATCCAGATTCATTTCCATAACTTTTCCCATGTTCTTGAAGTTTTTTTTATGCTTTGAGGGCAGAGAGAATATAAGAAATTGGAGAATCAGGTCTGCCAAGCCATCCCCACAATTCAATTAGATCATGGCTGATCTGGTTGTGGACCTAGCTTAGCTTCTTTCTCTTCCACCTTCCCAACTGTGTCCACCTATTCCTCTTAACCGTTATCCTGCACTCCTTCCTCTTCCTCCCTCCTCCCCTTTCTCCATCTTTTTATTCAGGCATCTACTTATTCCTCCAGATTCCCAACGAAGGGCTCAAGTCAGTGTTCATTTTTCTATCCTTTTCATTATTTGATATCTTTCTCTATGAACCTGTCTCACTCAGAATTCCAATGAATATTGTTGCAGGTAACTTAATCGCTCCTTGGAGCCATCCTCCTCATCTCCAGAGTAGATTTGATGATCCAAATCAAATCAAAAGTGAATATATGTCCTTAATCAAGTTAGGAGACCAGAACTTCACACAGATAGGAGATGGCAGAAGTTGGACTCTGAAGATAAACACAATCAGATGGAGGAATTCAGTAGGTCAGCCAACATCAGTGGGAGAGTAAGAATGATCTATGCTTTCAGTTGGATCTTTTATCCAGACTGGATACATCTAATAGAGGAGCAAGTGTAAAGATGACCAGGTGGGAGGGGTGGGATAGGAGCCCCATATGGGATTGGTGAACCAGGTAGCTGATGAGAGAGGCAGAAGG
The DNA here is from genome assembly GCF_036971445.1 of Narcine bancroftii. NCBI lineage: Eukaryota > Metazoa > Chordata > Chondrichthyes > Torpediniformes > Narcinidae > Narcine > Narcine bancroftii. Next base: position 87,646,745 of record NC_091469.1, read on the forward strand.
CAGGCAGATTCCAAAGTGAGAGAGATGGGCAAAGTTCTTGCTACTGATCCATGACTGCATCGTCAGATCCAGCTCCAACAGGGTCATCAGGTTTGCAGATGACACTACAGTAGTTGACATCATCAGCAACAATGATGTGACCCAAGAGAGAAGAGGTTTTCAGAGTCATGCCAATAGGGTTAGTGCTCTGGACTGGGTGACAGATGTGGGAACAATGGGTGACCTCCACCCTCCCAAATGGCCACATCTGCACCAGATGCAGTTACTAAGGGAGCGAATTAGGGATATGGAGTTGCAGATTGATGACCTGCGGCTTGCAAGGGAGAGTGAGGAGTTAATCGACTCAACGTTCAGGGCGATACATACTCCAGAACCCGTGTCAGGTAAGTGGGAAACCGTCAGGGGGGGTAAAGAAAAAAGCGAGAAAAACGGAGAGCACACCAGTGACTGTCCCACTCAGCAACAGTTATGTTGTGTTGGATTCTGTTGAGGGAGATGACCGGACAGAAGATGGCCACGGGCACCAGGTCAATGGCAATGAGCCTGGCAGAGTGGTGCAAAAGAAAAGGAAAAGGAGAAATGCAGTAGTTATTGGGGACTCCATTGTCAGGGGTACAGACAGGAGGCTCTGTGAGCCAGATAAGTATACCCGCATGGTGTGCTGCGTCCCTGGTGCAAGGGTACGAGATATCACAAATCGGGTCCAAAATATTCTGAGAGGAGAGGGAGAGCAGCCTGATGTCTTGGTACATGTGGGTACAAACGACATTGACAAGAAAACTGAGGAGGTAATGAAAAGGGATTACAGTGAGCTGGGACGAAAGCTGAAAGACAGGAACGCTAGGGTGGTGATCTCGGGATTACTACCTGTTCCAATTGCAAATTATGAAAAGAATGTAAGGATAAGGGAAATGAACGTGTGGCTGAGGTGCTGGTGTACAAGGCAAGGATTTGGCTTCTTGGATCATTGGGATCTCTTTTGGGGAAGGCATGATCTTTACAAGAGGAACGAGTTGCACCTAAATCCAAAAGGTGTCAACATTTTGGCAAGCATGTTTGGTACAGCAGTGGGGCAAGGTTTAAACTAATTTGGCAGGGGTATGGGAACCAGAGTGATAGGGAAAAGGGTAACGAAGATAAAGTAATGGCCACAAAAGTAAAAGAGGAAAAGTAATGTTGGGAGGAGAAAGTAAAAAATCAGATGGTGCAGTGAGTTTTCGGGTCAATGATAGTGTTAAGAAAATTACAAAGAAAAATAGTGGGCAGAAAAATCAAAAGAAAAGGTTACAGAAGTCACTAGATATTAAAAGGACAAAGAGCATAAGGGCATTTTATCTGAATGTCCGCAGTATTAGAAATAAGGTTAGTGAACTTGAGGTGCAAATCGGTACCCATGCCTATGATTTGGTAGCCATCACGGAAACATGGCTACAAGGTGATCCTAAATGGGAATTAAACTTTCAAGGGTATCAGGTGGTTCAAAGAGATAGACAGGATGGTAAGGGAGGTGGAGTTGCACTCTTAATCAAAGATGAGCTCCAGGCAGTAGTGAGGGATGATATAAAATCTAAAGAGCATAATGTTGAGTCCATTTGGGTAGAGATAAAGAATAGCAAAGGGAAAAAATTATTGGTGGGTGTTATCTATCGCCCACCAAATAACAAGAGTTTAGTGGCACAGGAAATAAATAGAGAGATAAGTGAGGCATATAATAATGATACAGCAGTAGTCATGGGGGACTTTAACTTCCACATAGATTGGGAAAATCAAGTTGGTCATGGGAGTCTGGAAGAGGACTTCATAGAATGCATCCGCGATAACTTTCTTGAGCAGCATGTTAAGGAACCAACAAGAGAAAATGCTCTCCTGGATCTAGTGTTGTGCAATGAGATAGGTAGAGTAAATGATGTAATAGTCAGAGACCATCTGGGAAATAGCGATCATAGTATGATTGAATTTCTCATTCAGATGGAAGGGGACATAGTTAGATCTACAACTAATATATTATGCTTAAACAGGGGTGACTATCATAGGATGAGGGAGGAATTGGGCAGAGTGGACTGGGAGCACAGGCTAATTGATGAAACAGTTGAGGAACAGTGGAAGATTTTCAAAGAAATATTTTGTAATGCTCAACAAAAATATATTCCGGTCAGGAAAAAGGTTAACAAAGGAAATATAGGAGAGTATAAAATTGAAGGCGCAGGTGTACAAAGCTACAAAGAGCAGTGGGAAACTGGAAGATTGGGAAAACTTTAATAGACAACAAGGGGTTACAAAAGGGGGTAATAAGAAATGGGTAAAAGGATTATGAAAGTAAATTGGCACAAAATATAAAAACAGAAAGCAAAAAAAATTATAAATATATAAAACGGAAGAGGGTGGCCTGAGTTAACATAGGACCCTTGGAGGATGAGAAAGGAAAACTGGTAGCAAAAAATTAGGAAATGGCCCAGGCAATAAACAAATATTTTGTGTCAATCTTCACGGTGGAAGATACGTCCAGCATGCCCAAGTGCGGAGTTAAGGATGCGAATGTTGGGGAGGGCCTTGATAAAATAGTTGTTACAAAGGAGAAACTAATGGGACTAAAGCCAGGCAAATCATCTGGTCCGGATGTTTCCAATGATGGGAAAATCCAGAACCCGGGGTCATGGTTTGAGGATAATAGGCAAACCATTTAGGACCGAGATGAGAAGGAATTTCTTTACCCAGAGGGTGGTGAATCTGTGGAATTCATTGCCACAGAGGGCAGTAGAGGCAGGTTCATTAAATATATTTAAGAGGGAATTAGATATATTTCTTCAGTATAAGGGTATTAAAGGTTACGGATAGAAGGCGGGGACGGGGTACTGAACTTTAAGATCAGCCATGATCTCATTGAATGGCGGAGCAGGCTCGAAGGGCCGAATGACCTACTCCTGCTCCTATCTTCTATGTTTCTATGTTTCTATGATGATATGCTTCCAAGGGTTCTGAAGGAAATAGCAGAAGTTATAGTTGATGCATTGGTGGTCATATACCAAAATTCCTTGGATTCTGGGCAGGTCCCGGCAGACTGGAAGACAGCAAATGTCACGCCACTTTTTAAGAAGGGATGTAGGCAGAAGACTGGAAATTATCGGCCAATTAGCTTGACATCTGTAGTTGGAAAAATGCTTGAAGCAGTCATTAAAGATGAAATAGTGAAACTTTTGGAACGTAAGGGTTCAATCAGGCAGATGCAGCATGGTTTTAGAAAGGGAAGATCTTGTTTGACAAACGTTAGGATTCTTTGAGGATATAATGGGTGCGGTGGATAGAGGGGAACAGGCTGATGTTGTATATTTGGATTTCCAGAAAGCGTTTGATAAGGTGCCACACAAGAAACTTATCAGTAAGTTATAGGAAAGTGGAGTCCGGGGAAATATATTGGCCTGGATTGAAAATTGGTTGCCTGACAGGAGGCAGAGAGTCGGGATAAATGGGTGTTTTTCAGGTTGGCAGAGAGTGGTAAGTGGGGTGCCGCAGGGGTCAGTGTTAGGCCCACAACTGTTCATCATTTACATTGATGACTTGGAGGAGGGGACAAAATGTGGTGTAGCCAAGTTTGCAGATGACACCAAATTGAGTGGAAGAGTAAATTGTAATGAGGATGTGGAGAGTCTGCAGTGGGATATAGTTAAGCTGGATGAGTGGGCAAAGGTCTGGCAGATGGAGTACAATGTTAGTAAGTATGAGGTTTTATCCACTTTGGCAAGAAAAATAAAAGAGCTGAATATTATTTAAAGGGTGAAAAACTACAGCATGCTGTTGTGCAGAGGGACTTGGGAGTACTTGTGCATGAATCACAAAAAGTTAGGTTGCAGGTGCAGCAGGTTATTAAGAAGGCAAATGGAATGTTGGCCTTCATCGCTAGAGGAATTGAATTCAGGAGTAGGGAGGTAATGTTGCAACTGTATAAGGTACTGGTGAGACCGCACCTGGAGTACTGTGTCCAGTTCTGGTCTCCATATTTGAGGAAGGATATACTGGCTTTGGAGACGGTCCAGAGGAGGTTTACTAGGTTGATCCCTGGGATGAAAGGGTTGACTTATGATGAAAGATTAAATCGTCTAGGATTGTATTCGCTCGAGTTCAGAAGAATGAGAGGAGATCTTATAGAAACATATAGGATTATGAAAGGTATGGATAGGATAGATGTAGGAAGATTTTTTGAGCTGGCCAGGGAAACTAAAATCAGAGGACACAGTCTCAAGATTCAGGGGAGTAGATTTAGGACAGAGATGAGGAAACATATTTTTTCCCAGAGAGTGGTGAATGTTTGGAATTCTCTAACCAGGAAACTGGTTGAGGTTGCCTGATTAAACATATTTAAAATTTGGTTAGATAAATTTTTACATGATAGAGGAATTAGGGGATATGGGGAGAAGGCAGGTAGGTGGAGTTAGGTCATAAATTAGATCAGCTATGATTGTATTGAATGGCGGAGCAGGCTCGAAGGGCCATTTTTGGCCTACTCCTGTTCCTACTTCCTATGTTCCTAGGTGGAAAAGCTTGTGAAATAATGCAAGAGTAACAACCTGAGTCTAAACATGAGCAAGATGAAGGAGATAATCATGGACTTCAGGAGAAACAGGAACAACCACCCTCCACTACTCATCATTAAGTCTGTCGTGGAGAGAGTGGAGAGCATCAATCTCCTTGGAGTGTACTTAACTAGTGACCTATTGTGGGTACACAGCAACTCCTCACTGGTCAAGAAGTTCAATATCAACTGCACTCCCTGAGTAGACTGGAGCAGCATGGCTAACACCACAATCATGTCAACCCTCTACAGGAGTTCTCGAGAGTGTCCTGGGTGGATACATTACAGTGTGGTATGGTCGCTGCAAAGAAATGGATTGGAAATCAATCCTCAGGACTATAAGAGTGATAGAGAGCATTACTAGAGTCTCCCTCCCCCAAACCCATTGATGTGATCTATCAGGATCGTTGTCTGAAAAGGGCACAAAAAAGCATTGAGGACCCCTACCAGCCTGCACACAGCATATTTCAGTTGCTCCTGTATGTATAGAGAGACAGGAGTATCAGAGCCAGAACCACCAGGCTAAGAAACACCTCCCACAGGAGGTGACAACCAAAGGAACTGCTCACACTAACCATCCGAGAATTTCATATGTATGAAACAATATTTATTTATTTGTATACAGATGTATACGAATACTTGCCCTCCATATGTATTGTTTGTCTGGCTGTGTGTCTGCATGTTTTGCACCGAGGACTAGACAATGCCGTTTTGTCGAGTTGCAATCAGATGACAATGAACTTGACTTGAAACAAAGGGGTCAAGTGGAGAAAAATGAATGATACATGGTGGAGCAAATGGTTAGAAGATAAAAAGTTGCTCGTGTTGGAATCTGTGAAGAAAAGTTGAGAATCGTGATTAAAAAAAGAGAGACCAGATGGAAACAAAAATTCAACATGAAATCTGCAGACACCATGGTTGAAGTAAAAAAAAAACAATGCTGGAGAAAATCAGCTGGTCAAATAGTTCACTTTATGTCACAAAGATAAAGATACATAATAACATTTCAGGGTTGACCCTTTCATCAAGGTACGGTGGAAACAAAAAGGGTGGGTTGGGTAAGACAGCAGAACCCAATGGGAGATAGGGATGGAAGGGACAGGACCAGAGAAGGATGGATAGGGGTTGGTGGAGAATGTCAAAATGGCAGGATGGGGGAGATGGGAAGAACAGAAGGAGTACAGAAGAAGAAAGGGGCAGGGGATCACATTGGGCTTCAGACTGCCCAGGTGGAATAGGAGGTGCTGTTCCTCTCATTGGCATTGGGCCCCACTTTGGCAGTGGGGTGCAGGACAGACAGGTTGGTGTTGGACAAGGAAGAAATGTTGGTAACCAGGAGCTCAGGATGGCTACTGCAGATGCTTTGTATAACAGTCCGCAAGTCTGTGTAAAGGAGGTAAAACATGAAATTCTGCAGTAACTATGATGAGCAGAACCAAGGAGATGATTGTGGACTTCAGAAGGGAGTCAAGGAACATGACCCAGTCCTCACTGAGAGCTCAGTAGTAGAGAGGATCAAGATCTTCAAATTCCTGCATGTCAACATCCCCGAGGATCAGTCCTGGAGCCTCCATGTTGATGCAATCACAAAGAAGGCTCACCAGTGGCTATACTTTGTGAAGTGCTTAAGAAAATTTGCTGTGTCACCGAAGACTCTCAAAATCTTTTACAGGTGGACTGTGGACAGCAGTCTGGCTGGTTGCATCACCGTCTGGTATAAAGGCGCTAAATCTCAGGACAAGGAAAAACTCCAGAGGGTTGTTAACCCGGCCTGCGACATCATAGGCACCAAATTCCATTCCATTGAGGACAGCTACAAGATGTGGTGTCTTAAAAAAACCAGCCTCTATCCTCAAAGACCCCCACACCCCAGGCCAAGCCCTGTCACTCTGCTACCATCGGGAAAAAGGTACAGGTGCCTAAAGACAAGCACTAAGTGACAGAAGGACAGCTTCTTCCCTGCTGCCATCAGATTCCTGAATAATCAATGAACAAAAGACACTGCCTTACTTTTCGTGCGCTACTATTTTAATTTTTTTATATTATTGCTGTGAGATGATTCATAATATGAATGTTTGCACTATGACATTGCCGCCAAACACCACATTTTGTGAATTGTTCATGACCATAAATTTTGATTCTGAATCTGATTGAAGTAAAAACACAATGCTGGGAAACTCAGCAGGCCAAACAGTAGACTTTGTACAGCAAAGATAAAGATACATAACCAGTATTTCAAGGTATGAAAAATTTGGCAGCCGCCTGAAGTTAATGGTGGGGGTAGGTGGGCCAGGGGGAGGAGGACAGTCCCAAAGGCAGGAGGTAATAGGTAGATAAGAGAGGGAAAGTAAACCAACAAGTAGGGGGAGAAGGAGAATGGAGGGGGGGGGGGCGGAATGCTGGGGGGGGGCTGAAGGAATGAAGGAAGGAAGGGAAAGGGAAAGTCTGCAAATGGTCTCAATGATGTGGCAGAGGCTGCATCAAACAACATGGAACATGGCAGCAGAGTACAAACTCTTTGACCCACAATGTTGTTTTGACCTATATATCCATACTTAAACCTGAAACTTCCCTATCTCATAACCTTTCTATTTTTCTTTTATCCATGTGCTTGTCTTAGCGTGCCCCTTTTGGTCCAGCCTCCCCCAGCACCCCTCGTAATGCATTGCATTCCAGACCCCTATTTTACCCCTAGTAAAATAAATTACCTTGATATCTCCCCTAAACTTTCTTCCTTTTACTTTGCACATATGTCCTCTGGTGTTTGCTCTTCCTGTCCTAGGAAAAAGGTGTGACTGTCTATCTTATCTATACCTCTCATAATCTTGTCGATCTCTATTAAGTCAGGAGATGCACGTTAATTTTTGAAATCCTGAATGTTGGTGAGGGAGGGTGTGCAAGGACAAATTTTGCAAATCCTGTGGTTGCAGGGGAAAGTCTCAGGAGTAACAGAGAGGTAGGTGTTAAGGGATGAGCAGAATGGGGATTTCAGAGTATTAACTCTATGGATGGCAGAAATGGACGGGTAGATGTTGTGGTGGTCCACCACTGGCCTACTGCAGGGGGAAACCTCTGTACCTGCAGAAGAGCGTGGGGACAAGACAACATCTGGCTGGCTGTCAATCAGCCGACCTGAATAGACCAAGCTCCACCCGGTCGGGTGTCAATCACCCTCTGGGATATAAGCCTGAGTCAGTCCTTTGAAGACACCACTCTCAGAGTTTACAGCAGCTCCCCTCACAGGTGGCTCTGTGGAAGTTCATCTTGAATAAAGCCGTTGTACAGTCTTTTGGTTTCGTGTGTTTCCTTCTGACCGACAGTGCATCACAATTTATTCGACGTAAATTCTTAAAGCTGCTAATGGAAAAGCTCCTGAGCACCAGGAGCCTCAAAATCGACCCATGCCACCTGGAAGCACAAACACGTTTCGAGATCTGGAAGCACAAGGTCAAAGTGATCTTCGAGGTTCACACTGACGACATCCTGGACTTCGATCGAAAGAGGCTCATCTTACTCCGATCAAAGCTGGGTCCCTAAACCTTCCAGACACTCAAAGACTGCACCGGGTACTCGGAAGTGATGAACACCCTCAAGACCATGCATAAACCTCACAAGAATGTGGTCTTTGCAAGGTACCTCCTGAGTATCCGAGCCCAACTCCCTAGGGAGATGGCCGAGTCCTACCTGGGATCTCTGCATGAGTTGACCCAACCTTGTCTGGCTGAACCTGGGGTAAATGAAAGGAAAGTTGAGTGGCTGATCAGAGATGCCTATGTCTAAGGGCTACGTGTGAGGGCCATCAGGCAGAAGCTGATAGTAGACAATATCTACTCCCTGGCCAAAACAGCGGAGGTACTCTGAACCCTGGAGGCAGCAGCCCTGCACACTGAAGCCTTCAACTCCAGGCTTCTTAAGGCCCCTGTGTGGTCTTCACATTCGGCTGCTGTGGCCCTAGATCAGACGGGGGAAGAAAACATAGCTGCTGCGGGCTCCCAGTGCCAAAACTGCCGGGCCAACAACCATTATTGTTCGAGATGTGGCAAGAAAGGTCACTTCGCCAAGGTATGCCTCTCAAAGCCAGCCAGCTGCACAGCGACCTTCTATGACATGCCCCCTCCCTCTTGATACCTGCCACATGCGATTGCTGAGCGATACCATTGCCCTCACAGGCACTTTTGGCCTCCCTAACCACAGCAGCCCAACTTCCAGCCTCGCTGGCAACGATTGCCACGTGCGTGCCATGCACCCGGAGCAGCCCTCGCTCTCGCCAGCGTCGCCTCTGGAAGACTACAATGATGTCACTTCCAGTCTACAGAATGACATCACTTCTGCCGGCCGTGATGACATTGCCCTCACCAACAGCCAACTGTGTGATATCACTTCCCCCAGCACAACGAGCACAGCCGGGGAAGAAGGCCAGCCATGCCTCACCCACCAACATCCATATAACCATATAACCATATAACCACTTACAGCACAGAACAGGCCAGTTCGGCCCTACTAGTCCATGCCGTAACAAATTCCCACCGTCCTAGTCCCATTGACCAGCACCCGGTCCATACCCCTCCAGTCCTCTCCTCTCCATGTAACTATCCAGTCTATCCTTAAATGTAACCAATGATCCCGCCTCAACTACCGTGCTGCCATCTTGGGCTGGACAGGCATGGACGCCGCCATCACCAAGGCCCTCCCAGGCTTCCAATAATGACAACATGGTCAACACAGGCGCTGACCAGGCCGCCATACCAACGCATCCCACGCCTACAGATGCTGTTAACCACCGCACACCACACACCACGACTTCGGAGAGCACAACTGGTTGACACTCTCCTCTCACAATGCCTGCAGAGGTCACCGATGACCACAACTCGCCTCCACCATCAGGGAACGATGACTCGGACCCTGAGATGGTCTTAGCAGCTACTACCCTGACCAGGAACATTCCCCACATCCTCGGGCGCCCCATGATGGATGTAAATATCAATTGGCAGGTAACAAAATGCCTAATTGATTCTGGCAACACCAAGAGTTTAATTCACCCGAGTGTGGCCCACTCCTTAAAGCTGAAAATCCACCCCACCACCTTCTCTATCACTTTTGAAGCCAAAGACCGGACTATCAATACCCTATAGTGCTGCTTGGCCAATCTGAATGTTGGAGGGGTGGGGGGGAAGGGAGACATACACCGGGTTCAGGCTCCTAGTCATGCCCAAACTCTGCACACCAGGCCTTCTGGGCTTCTACTTCCAATGCCACCTGCAGAGCATTACCACCACAGATGTATCTGGTAGCGGAGTCTAGTTGCAGCTAGCAAATGTGATGGAGAATGATGAATTGAATGCAGTCGAGGTGAAAGGTGAGGACAAGAGGAGCCTAATCCTTGTTATGTTTGGGGGGAGTGGTAAGAGCAGAACAGAGATAGGAGGAAATCTGAGAATAAAACCTGTTGACCATAGTAGAGGCAAAGCCACATTGCTTGAAAAAAGACATTTCAGATATAGTGGATTGGACCAGATGCAGCGAAGGCAGAGAAACTGGGCTAAAAAAAATGGCATCCTCACAGGAGACCAGGTGGGAGTAGGTATGGTCAAGGTAGCTGTGGATGTCCTTTTCTTATGAAGGGCTCAATCCCGAAATGTTGATTATGCATCTTTATCTATGCTCTATAAAATATGCTGTTTGACCTCAAGCCAAGTTGCATTTATTTGTCGTTCATACCATAACCATTGCAGTAAACAATGAAAACAAGATAGTGTTTCTCTGGACCGTGGAACCAGTAATTTACATGGACAAATTACCTCAGAAACTTTTTTTATATATAAACATATCATTTATTAAATATCATGTTGCATATGCTAGTCCTGTGTCCCTGGAGTTCTGAAAACTCATGGTTTGGGGGAAAAATCTTATCTTAATCTGGTCATGAGGGCCCGAGCGCTTCAGTACCTCTTCCTGGATGACAGGAAGGAGTGGGGTACGGAGTCCTTCATGATGTTTATGGCTTTCCGAAAACTATAGCCATTATAAATATCTATCATGGTCGGGAGAGAGACTCCAATAATCCCCTCAGCAGTCTTTACTACTCATTGCAGGGACCTGAACCAGGCAGTGATGCAGTTACATTGGATGCACTCAATGCATCCCTTGTAGAATGTAGTGAGGGTGGAGGGTGGAAGCTGAACTTTCCTCAACCTCCACAGGAAGTGAAGGCATTGTTGGGCCTTCTTGGCAAAGGATCTAGTGTTGGGGGACCAGGAGGAATCCTCTGCCAGGTGCACACCAAGGAATTTAGTTCTCTTGACTACCCTAATGATGGAGCCATCGATGGTCAATGGGGAGTGGTCCCCCCGGACTCTCCTGAAGTCGACCACTACTTCTTTGCCCCTAAGCTCAGTGTGATGGTGCTGGACATGCTGTTTCCGAACCGGATTGACTGAGGTCTTCCAGTCAGGAAGTCAAGGATGCAGTTACAGAGAAAGGTGTTTAGGCCCAACAGGTTCAACTCACTAATCAAATGTGGGTGTATGATTGTGTTGAATGCTGAGCTGAAATCTACGAACAGTGTTCAAAAATATGAGTCTGTGACTGTGGGTGTGAGTGCGACAGGACAGTAGTCGCTGACAGGACACCGAGGGCTTCTTCTGCACAGGGATGATAGTGGCCAACTTGAAGCACGTTGGTATGACAGCACTGTTCATGGAGATGTTGAAGATGTATGTGAGGATGTTAGCTAGTTGGTCTGCACATCCTCAGAGCACCATGCCAGTAATGTTATTTGACCCAGCACCCTTATGAGTGTTGACCTTGAGCAGCATCCTTTTCACTTCGGCCTTTGTGAGATGCAGTGTCTGCTCGTATGGAGGGGGTGTGAACCTCCTCACCTCCACGTCAGTTTTTGCCTCAAAGAGTGGGTAGAAGCCATTCACGGTGCTTGGGAGGGAAGCATCCCTGGCACAGGCAGCCGGTGGGGCTTTGTGGTTGGTGATGGCATGGCTGCCCTCCCACATGCGCAGTGTGTCACCGCTGTCCCGTAAATTACTCTGAATCCTCTGGGCATGAGCCCTCTTTGCCTGCTGAGTTTCTCCAGCATTGTGTTTTTACTTCAATCATGGCATCTGCACGCTTTTCACTAGCTGTGGGAGATGGTGGGTTTGTCACAAATGTCAACCGAAAGCTAAGTCTCCTGAGATGGAGACAAGGTAATGAAGAATAGAGAGAGAAAAGTCAGAACCATTGAATACTTCAGGTGCAGCCTCATCCGTACCTTGTACAGTTGCAGCAGAACCTCCCTGCTCTTACATTCAAGGCCAACTTTCTATTTGCATTCTCAATAATGTGTTGCACCTGCAAAATGACCTTTTGTGATTCATGCACAAGTATTCCCAGGTGCCTCTGCCCAACAGAGAAGGTGACTTAACTAAAAATAAGGGAGTTTATTTGATTGAACATATGGGTCGGCCCAGTGAACTTATTGATTGCTCAGAAAAGCCAGGAAGCTGGGAGGTCCTTGGTCAGAATGCAGAACATGTGTTCTCGATTAGAACAAGAATACTCCACTTAGGTAAAGCAGGAGGTAGTTGAACCAGATGCAACATTTTTTTTGTAATGTAGCTACCATAGGTGAAAAAAAAATGGATGTTTCTGGTCCAGAAACATCAAGGTGCAATGACAAATTACAATTAACTGTGCAAATTCTCCAAAAGACAATGCAATCTAGTAATTATGGTTAGCTGTGTGAGTTGTGACAACACTTTAAACTTAATGCATGATATTGAAGCCTCACTCCAGAGAACTATATAGTTGTGTTCAAAGGAGGTTTGGTTCCTTGCCATTGCTTTCATTATGTAATATTAAATGCAGCTGAGAAGGAAATTTGCTTTAATCACATTCGCCACATCATTTTATTTTCTTCCCAAATGTCTTCCCATTCCCTCAAGGCTTTTGACTCCTTGCTGGGAGACTTTTCTGCGGGGAACTTGACACTGAGTCCTGGCAGGCGGTTAGTCCACATGGGGCATGACAATTGATGTTCCCCTCATTCATGCCCTGAGGCACACACTTCAGCCAATAATCACTGGAAAGGGACATTTCATCTTAGTATCAGCTCAGCACCCCTCAATCCAGCAGCAGATGTTCTCAAACCTGATGTTTGTAATTGTAAAACAATCAATACAACCTGACTGAATCACTTGAATGGGAACATTTTCCCAAAGCATTAGATCTTTTGAGCTAAAGTTTACTTGATTCATTTTTCATCAAAAATATAACGATAGATTAATTATGTTAGGAAGCTACAGTTTTCCATGATGTAAATAAGTAGGCTGTGCAGTGTCAATGCATGAAGAACTCTGATGCAGACTTGCCATCTATCTTTCACTTCTCAGTCATAGAGACGGATCTGTACATCTGCAGTTCACCAACATTGAGGCACCTTTAGGCTGAGAAATGTTGCATTGTCTCCAAACATATATTGAATGTAAATCTATCATCTGTAACCTCCTTGGGGCTGCTTGTACTCATTTTATCAAGAATCCAATATGAGATGAGTTAAGATACTTGTTTGTTTGGCAAATGCTTGGTGCCCCATAGCCGATCCTGGTACAATCTAGAAGCTCTTTCTAGTTTGTTTATTTTCTTTAATATGTTACTATACAATACAATAATGTGTAAGCACTGTTTGTTGATTTTGCTATGGGGGTTGGGGTTAGGGAGGGTTTGTTAAGGGTACAATTCTTTTTTTTGTAGTCAGGATCAATCTGTACAATATGATGGATTTGTACAAATGATTATATACCAAGTATGAAAATTTTAAAATAAAATATCAAAAAAAATGCAATATCCACATAATTTGTATGCATTAGTTATCACTGCTACTGTGTTTACAGCCATGGCTGATTCAGTGACTGATTGTCATAATAAATTTTTTTTTAAATTACTAACACATTTGTTCAAATTGTATTCATGTTGCCTTTTGGGTGTGTTGCACATTAAAACCCCTGTTATTCAGAATTCAAGCAACCATTACCCTCAAGCAACTGGCAAAAAAAAATGTCAAAAATAAATAGGTAAAAAAACACAAAAGTTTAAAATTGGTGCGCCTCGCCATTAGTTCACCAATCATGCAACATACAATCTCAAGCAACCGGAAAATTAACATCCGGCATCTACCAATCCCCATAGATGCCACTGTATCAATTTTATTGTTCAGGGAGAAATAGAGTGTAAGCAAATTGTATTGTGAAAGGCTGTTGGCCCGTGTCGCATCACTTCGCTGTCTCTCAACAGCAATATAAATGTTTTGAAGCTTGCTTTTATTTTTGCATAGTTTTATTCCAGAGTGCATATTTTAACCAAATCTCTAGTAGAACCACGCTGTTCAAGTAATGCCAAAACCCATGCAGATTATTTGTAAATGCTGCCCAACTGCTTTAACCATTGAATCTTCCATTGCTTTGATGGTCATTATATTTGGGTTGTATGGTGTAAAACTAAGCTCCATTGCATTTGTTCTTTTTCTTTTGGAGAAAGCAAAATCAGGAAACATTCCTCACTGTCAGCTAGTTCCAGAGTGACTAGCTTGGGTGCACACCTCTAGCTCAAAATAGATTTATTTCATTAACAATGGACAATAAAATTCTGGGCATCTATTCCCAAAAAAGGATCAGTTGTATTGAGGATTTTTATGAGTATGGGGAAATTAATGTCATTTGATTAATTAAAAACAAAATATGGCATAACTACCTTCTGCTATTTTCAATGAATATCATATTTAAGGGACCAATTGGGTCCATTGATGACCTTCCCACAGTGCAGTGCATCAGAGACTCTGGTTTGAAAGTGGACTGCAAAGAAATTTATTTCAGGAGTATATTTCCTATTTCTAATGGGTACCCCAAAACAGGGATTACATAAATCTAGTCAAAGATGGGAGACAGATTTTGGTATCCTGATTGATGAAAAAAGTTGGTCCAACTTATGTCAGGTAATAAGACCACTACTATTAAGGAGGAAAAACCCAACACCCAACCCCAACCAACCAATTTTCCCTTGCAACCGCTGCAATCGTGTCTGCCTGTCCCGCATCGGACTGGTCAGCCACAAACGAGCCTGCAGCTGACGTGGACTTTTTACCCCCTCCATAAATCTTCGTCTGCGAAGCCAAGCCAAAGATTAACGTAATAAATTGGCATAATACAATTATTTGCACCGTCTATATCTTACGCCACAAAAATTGTAAATTAATATCAGAAATATCAGATCGATGTTTTAGATACAGCGAAGAAACAGGAACCTTTTTTTTGCATTCAACCTGGTCATGTTCCTTTCTGGAAAGATTTGGGAAATCTAGAACAAATCACTAAGATTCAATTTATACAGATACTGGAATTGTTTATATGGGGAAATATAGCAGATCTAAGACCTAAAATGAGGCTGTTGAAACACCAGTTAGAATTTGTAAAGACCATATTGACAGTGGCCAAGGAAAGTATAGCAGTTACCTGAAAATCTTGATACGACTCATTGGAAAGTGGAAATATATGCTTGTATTTCCCTTGGAAAAAATTACTTGTAAGCTTAGGAAGAAATAAATGAATTTCTCAAAATTTGGACTCCATATCCAATACGTTGGTGTAAATTCTTAAAGATGCTCCCCCACCCCCAACTCCTGGCCTTGGCCCCCTATATCCGGGAACCACCAGGGATTCCAGGTAAGTCAGGATATTTGTCCCTTGGTAAGAGATTGACAAATCCAATGAAACCTTTTTCATCTCTTTTTTCTTTTCTCTTTTCAATTCTATTGACTATTTCTCTCCTTTATTTTTTCCCTTGGGTGGATGGGAGGTGGGAAGGGTTAGGGCTTGTTCTTTTTTCTTTTTCTTCCTCAAAAATCAACATTGAATGTTAAGATTATGTTTCTCTTCTGTAATTGATGAATATCATGTTTTCATTGTGATGTGAAACTATCAATAATCAAAACAAAAGGAAGGAAACAAAACATTGTCACTAACTTTACAATGGTGAACATTTAAAAGCTGCATCATCACTTAAAATGCAACACACACAAGTACGAGAGAAATTCAGCAAGCCACTCAGCAACTATAGGAAGCAAAGTGACCTGAGTTTCTCCTACAATTTTGTGTATTGCCATAGAATCCCAGTATCTGCAGTTTTCCTGCTTAACCTCACTACTTTGAAAAAAAGATCTATGAAATATCTTCAGTACATGAAAGCAAGAAAACCAAAGCTCATTTTTTGGAACACATCAAAAGGTCAACTGCTCAATCTTGACGTTGCACATAGTTGGTACATGCAAAGGATCAGATGAAAGGTATGACACATGAAGTATATCCATATGAAAATATATTGTGCATGTTACACATGGACAGACACTCATCCCATCAGTCGATTCTGTGCTTCACTTCAACCTCCTTCCATTTTTGCGCATCTCAGGGCATTCCCTACTCTCCTCTCCTCGTAAGCTCTCCTGCATCCCTTCAAACTCAATGCTTCAGGAAGCAAATTCCTCATCTGCTCTTCGGATAAAGGATTTTTTTTTTCTGAAATCCTTTTTGGATTTTTTAGTCTCATGGTTTATTATTAACCAGGCACACACTTGAGGGTTTCTATGTTCTTGAACAAGTTTTCATGAAAAGGGGCACGTTAGATTTATTTTATCGTAATTTTTCTTAAAACATCATTCAAAGGAATATCAGCAAGTGTTGGAGGCAAGAGATGTTAAAACTTATATTCATTTCATATTTTTTTAAATCTCTGCTTTTTTTCATCTCAAGATTTACTTTTCAGGACCTTTTCCATGTTTAGTTCATGATATAAATGCCTCCTTGTACCTCACCTCAGATTCTTGCTGTGGCAAGTTTCCTCTGACTTTTAAATGGAGAGAAACAAAACATCGGAAATACACAAAATCCTCAGCTTTGACGAGAGAAGAAACGATACAACTGACTGCTTCTGTAAGATGTTAAGTCATTTATTTTTACCCTTTTCAGATGGTAAATACTGCGCATTATGCCTATCATATATTTTTACATGTTTATTTTGTTTCCTTTTTTTAAAAATTTAGGGAATCAAGTAAAACTGTGTGAAATCTGGAACAAATAAATTACAAAAATCTGTAGCTGAAATAAAAACTCAAAGCTGGAGAAACTCAGTAGGTCAAGCAGTGTCCTTTATTCTTTCTTTGGCTTGGCTTCGCGGACGAAGATTTATGGAGGGGGTAAATGTCCACGTCAGCTGCAGGCTCGTTTGTGGCTGACAAGTCCGATGCGGGACAGGCAGACACGGTTGCAGCGGTTGCAGGGGAAAATTTGTTGGTTGGGGTTGGGTGTTGGGTTTTTCCTCCTTTGTCTTTTGTCAGTGAGGTGGGCTCTGCGGTCTTCTTCAAAGGAGGTTGCTGCCCGCCGAACTGTGAGGCGCCAAGATGTACGGTTTGAGACGATATCAGCCCACTGGCGGTGGTCAATGTGGCAGGCACCAAGAGATTTCTTTAGGCAGTCCTTGTACCTCTTCTTTGGTGCACTTCTGTCACGGTGGCCAGTGGAGAGGTCGCAAAGCTAAAAATACATAACTGATGTAGCTCTTCATCAATGTATAGAAAAATGTTGGCAGGCATCTAAACAAAAGAATTGGGGGGAGGATGGTCCCAAAGCCAGGAGGTGATAGATGGAGAAGGGAGGGAGACGACAGCAGTGATCAAGGGGAAGAGGAGACCAGACTCAGCAGCAAAAACTATTTCAAAAGGTAATCCCATACTATTAATAATAGATGTAATCATCTGAAAGTACATTTGAAAATGCAATAATTCAAAGAAAATGTCATCTGCTGACATTGTGAATAATTATGTCCAAATAATTATGTCCTCAGTTTTCAAGGGATATTCAAGGCAACCTGGTAATGAGGAAGAGAGAGGTGTATAGCGGGCATAGACAACAAAGAGTAAATGAGGTACTCGAAGAGTATAGAAAATGTAAGAAAATACTATGAAAGAAATCAGGAAGACCAAAAGAAGACATGAGGTGGCTTTGGCAGATAATGTGAAGATAAACCTGAAGGGTTTCTACAGGCATGTGAAGAGTAAAAGGATAGTAATGGACAAAATTGGTCCCCTTTAAGATCAGAGTGGTCAACTCTGTGTGGAGCCTAATGACATGTGGGAGATCTTAAGCATATTTTTGCATCAGTATTTACTCAGGAAACTGGCATGGTGTACAAGGAAGGAAAGGAAATAAGCAGTAGTGGCATGGAACATACAGAGATTGAAGAGACGAAGGTGCTTGTTGTGAATAAATGTATATAAATCCAACGGGCCTGACATGATATTCCCTCGGACCTTGGGGGAGTCTATTATAGAAATTTCAGGGGCCCTGGCAAAAATATTTACTATGTCTTTAGCCACAGGTGAGGTTCCAGATGATTGGAGGGTAGCTCATGTTGTTCTGTTGTTTAAAAAAGGCTCCAGAAGTAAACCAGGAAATAACAGGCTGGTGAGCCTGACATTGGTAGTAAGTAATTATTGGAGGATGTTCTGAGAGATAGGATATACAAGTATTTGGACAGCCATGGACTGATTAAAGATAGTCAACATGGCTTTGTGCATGTTAGGTTGTGTTTAATGAATCTTATAGCATTTTTGAGGAGGTTATCAAAAAAGAAGATGAAGGAAAGACCCTAACCATAATGTTGTCTACATGGGCTTTAGTAAAGCCTTTAACAGTATCCCATATGGAAGGTTAGTTCAGAAGGTTCAGACACTAAATATCCATGGAGAGGTTGTGAAATGAATTCAAAATTGCCTGAATGGGAGATGACAGAGAGTGGTAGTAGACGATTGCTTCTCAGACTGGAGGCCTGTGATTAGTAGTGGTCCTCAGGTATGAGTGCGAGGAACATTGTTATTTGTCATCTTTATCAATGATCTGGATGATAATGTGGGAAATTGGATCAGCAAGTTTACAGATGACATGAAGATTGGAGGTGTTGTGGAGCCTTTCAAAGCTTGTAGAGGGATCTGAGCTAACTGGAAAAATGGGCCTTAGAGCATAGAAGAATGAGGGGAGATTTGATCGAGGTTTACAAAATTATAAGGAGAATAGTCAGAGTAAATGCAAGAAGGTTCTTTCCATTTAGATTAGGAGAAATAAATACAAGAGGACATGGCTTTAGGATGAAAGGAAAAAGATTTATGGGAACATTCAGGAAAACTTTTTCACATAAAGAGTGATGGGAGTTTGGAACCATCTGACTCTTAAGTTTTAAGAATAAATTGGATAGATACATGGATGGGTGAGGTTTTGAGGGTTATGGAATGGGTGCAGGTCAGTGAAACTAGAGGAATGATGTTTTGGCACAGACTAGAAGAGCCAAAATGATCTGTTTTTTCTGTGCTGTAGTTTTCTATAGCTCTATGGTTCTATGGTAAGTTGCTGGTTGAACATATCATACGAGCATATGCCACGCTGTCTATAAGGAGTTTGTACATTCTTCCCATCTGCATGGGTTTTCTCCAGGTACTCTGGTTTCCTCCCACCTTTCAAAATGTACAGGGTGTATTGGGTGTAATTGGACAGCATGGGCTCGTGGGCTGAAAGGGCCTGTACTGTGCTATATGTTTACATTTAAGAAAAATTAAAATCACGCTGAAATTGCTGACTCCAGCCAGTGGTGGCACTTCCATGTCACACCTATCTGACATCTCAGAGAAGGTGTCCTGCACTCAGCACTCCTTCCCAACCTTCCACATGCTTTCCCAATCAATTCTAATCACACTAAATAAAGTAAAAATGAGAGTCAGTGGATGCAATTAAAACAGAAACTAAACAGCATTTGCATATTTTGATTGAATTATATCACACCATTATATTTCACTCGGTAGTCATGACTACCAGCCCCCCCCACATCTCCATCGGGCACACAAAACTCAAAACGGTCAACCAGTTTACCTATCTCGGCTGCACCATTTCATCAGATGCAAGGATCGACAATGAGATAGACAACAGACTCGCCAAGGCAAATAGTGCCTTTGGAAGACTACACAAAAGAGTCTGGAAAAACAACCAACTGAAAAACCTCACAAAGATAAGCGTATACAGAGCCGTTGTCATACCCACACTCCTGTTCAGCTCCGAATCATGGGTCCTCTACTGGCATCACCTACGGCTCCTAGAACGCTTCCACCAGCGTTGTCTCCGCTCCATCCTCAACATCCATTGGAGCGCTTTCATCCCTAACGTCGAAGTACTCGAGATGGCAGAGGTCGACAGCATCGAGTCCACGCTGCTGAAGATCCAGCTGCGCTGGATGGGTCACATCTCCAGAATGGAGGACCATCGCCTTCCCAAGATCGTGTTATATGGCGAGCTCTCCACTGGCCACCGTGACAGAGGTGCACCAAAGAAAAGGTACAAGGACTGCCTAAAGAAATCTCTCGGTGCCTGCCACATTGACCACCGCCAGTGGGCTGATATGGCCTCAAACCGTGCATCTTGGCGCCTCACAGTTTGGCGGGCAGCAACCTCCTTTGAAGAAGACCGCAGAGCCCACCTCACTGACAAAAGGCAAAGGAGGAAAAACCCAACATCCAACCCCAACCAACCAATTTTCCCCTGCAGCCGCTGCAACCGTGTCTGCCTGTCCCGCATCGGACTTGTCAGCCACAAACGAGCCTGCAGCTGACGTGGACTTTTACCCCCTCCATAAATCTTCGTCCGCGAAGCCAAGCCAAAGAGATATATTTCACTACCATAAGACATTGGAGCAGAAATGGGCTCTTCAGTGTATCAAGTCTGCCCTGCCATTTAATCATGAGCTGATCCATTTTCTCACTCAGCCTCACTGCCTGGCCTTCTCCCCACAACCTTTGATGCCCTGGCTAAACAAGAACCTATCAATCTCTGCCTTAAATACAGCCAATGACCTGATCTCCACAATCTGCACATCTCAGTTCTGAGCAGATACCTTTTTATCCTGAAATATTGCCCTCATATCCTATTCTCCCATCATGAGAAACACCCTTTCTACATCTGAATACCAATATCAATTTGACTAATTTCATTAGCTTTTAGATCAGACTTTCTAAAAAAGTTGCAAAATGTTTGTGTCTTCACAGACTATATATCAGAAATATATTTCCAGTGGTAGAGAGTTTTTGAGCAGAGCTTAAGGATGAACAATAAAATAATGAAGATGGAGAGAAGACATTTCTTCTCCCAGACAACAGTTAACCTTGAAATATTCTGGCACAGAAAGCGCAAAGCTAAATCCTTAAATATTTTAAAGAAAGAGTAAAGACTTGAGATACAAGGAGAAAGTGGAACAGGGCAATTCATTTTGATGATTAACCATGATAGAATGTACAACATAGAAATCTACAGCACAATACACAGTTTTGAGCAGACCTAATAACCTATGGTAACAACTGCCTAGAATTTTGTTACTTGAAAACCCACCATTTTTCTCTGTAGCATAAAATATCCCATTGTGCCTGCCTCCACCACCATTGCTGGCAGCATATTGCATGCTTCCACCACTCTCTGTGGTGAAGAATTTACTTCTGACATCCCACTGTACTTTCTTCCAAGCACTTTAAAACTATGCCCCCTAATGATAGCCATTTCAGCTTCTGGAAAAAAAAGCCTCTGACCATCCACACAATTAATACCACTCATCATCTTGTACACCTCTGTCAGGTGTAATGGAATATCTGGGAGATAATTGATAAAATTAGAGCAGGTTACATACATTTTAAAACAGATCTTATTTGAAATACTGAAGAATTCATATTCAGTGGACTTTACAGAAACTATGGAGAATGCTATGCACATTTCACAAGTAGGTACTAATTGAAATAATGTCATACAATGAATAGACCATTGTTTTGGAATGGAGACACTCTGGCTGTTTGCAAGTATCTACAGAGTGCTCACAGAGAGGTCACTCCTGGGTTTTGTTTACCTTAAGTAACAGATGGGAGCAGAAGGATAACTGCCGTGGTTTGCTGAAGAAGGTGGTCGTGGCAAGTGAGAGAGTCACATGGGTTTTCTAGCAGTCTCAGTTAGAGAGGGGGGGGGTGAAAAAAGCTCTCTCAGCTAGTGTGTGTGACACTGAAAACAGCTGAACAGTGCAAGCCAGGAAGCTGGTTGGAACTGAAACAGAAAGCCCCAGAGTGGCAGATGGTTGGAAGTCTAATGTTTCTCTTGGAATAAGTGGAACAGAAAGGAACTCTGTACTAGCCTGAAAGAAAGAGGTTATCATCTGGAGAACCCTGAGGGGGCAAGTTTCATCAGCAAGACATTGAGGTGACTAATGGTGGTACCTCAGTTGTGGAAATCGTGGATCAACACATCTCTCTCTGCAAACCTACAAGAACCTTCCTGAGTGGTAAACATTTACCTTTCGAGCACCAAAGCCTGGTGAACTTTATACATGTTAAATTCTATGCACAGTATAAGAATTGCCTGAAACCAATGAATTTGAAGGAATGAGAAGTGAGATTAGATTGTGAATCAAATAACTTTTCTGAACTTACACGCACATTACATACACGTGCACTTAGAATTAGAAGGGGGTTAAGTTAGGTTAGTTGTCAATAGTGATAAGTTAGAGTTTGATCTTGTTTTCATGTTTAAAGATAATTTAAAGCAACTTTTGTTTAAGTAACCATTTGTCTTGGTGAATATCTATTGCTGCTGGGTTTGGGGTCCTCTGAGCTCATAACAGTTGTAACTGATATAAATGCACAGCCCCCCTCCTCAAGTCTTGCTAGAAGCAACATATCTGTCTGCCCTGAAGAAGAGCAGGGGTAGGGGAAAAATAGATTCCCAATGGATATTTCTAAAAATTAACATGATAATGTGAAATAAAGGATATAAACAAATAAAGGCAAAGGCTATTCAGCCCTTTCACCCCGATCCACCATTCAGTATAACCATAGGACACTCAAAGCTGCTGTACCAAATGATAATATTTTTAAGGCTTATAGTGAATTGGTCTTCATTCATCGTGGAATACTTTCTCTGGCACCTGGCATTATTGTTGATGGCGACTTCAACCAGACCAACCTGAACTGGTCTTACCACAGTTTCAACAGCATGTCAACTTCACCACCAGAGGAGAGAACAACCTAAGTTTGGGTGTTTATCAAAGTCCCTAGTGCATATTGCACTTCGCCCCCCTCGTTACTTAGATCACATACCTATACTGCTAACTCGGGCATACAGACTGCTGGCAAAGCGAGAAGAGGAGTCAGCAAAGAGATTAGGACATGGCCTGGTGGTGGTGGGGGTGGGGGCTGCACAGCAGCACTAGAGGACTTTTTGGAGAACACAACAGGAACTATTTCATGGAGGCGGCCACCTACAATAACCATGTAAACATTGAGGAGTACACAAGCTCTGTAACTGGCTACATTAGCAAATGCATTGAGATGTCACAGAGATAAAATATTACACAAACATGGAAATTGGAAACCATAGTTGGATGCGGAGGTCTGTGCACTTCTCAGAATGTGTATTGCTGCCTTCAGGGCCAGAAACAAGATGGCACTAAGATTATTCAGGGCTGAACCCTCTCGTGTAATCTCAAAGCCAAAGCAGGGGTAGGCACAGAAGACTCACAGTCAATTGTTTGACGTAGGCAACATGAGGTGCATGTGACAAGGGATCAAGACCATAATAGATCACAAGTCAACCTTCCAAGTCCCTTCTGGACAGACTGAACATCTTCCAGCACATAGTTCAAAAAGAGGAACGAGCTAACATCAAAGAAAGCTGCGTCACACACTGATGAATAAGCCCCCTGCTTAACTGCAGCTGAGGCAAGGAGAAACCTATTCAAGGTGAACCCACACAAGGCAGTGGGACCAACCAACATACCCAGTTGGGTACCGAAGGTCTATGAAGACCAACTGATGGAGGTCTTCATGGGCATCTTCAACACATCATAGCAGCAATCCATCATTGCTGCAGGTTTCAAGACAGCTATCATTATCTCGGTACCAAAGAGGGTGATAGTAACAGGCCTCAGTGACTACTTCCAGGTGGAACTGACCTCCACCATTATAAAAAACTTTGAACATCTTGTGATTTAATGCATCAAAGCGCACCTCTAAGAAACAGCCTCTTTCCAAATCAGATAGACTATTGAACAACTGATGAACTGCTCATGGAAACCCTATGTGATTATAATATTAATTTAACAATAATATTTATATTTTAATATTTTTATGTACATACTGTGCAAATGTATCATTTGCCGATATGTGTGTAATGTCTGTATGTATGTTTGCAGTGTTTTGCATGAAGGACTGTTTCATCGGGTTGTATTTGAACAATTGGATGATAAATAAACTTGAACTTCTCCTTTTACCACTGCAAAACTTAATTCAAAAGAGTACAGCACCCAGTCAATCATGATGAGTGGCAGACGTTTCCTTAAGTTTTCAAAAGTGATTTTTGATTCATTGAATGGAATCTACAACAATGGCATCATAGAAATAACCAGGAGTTGCAAACATAACACTAATTATTCAACATGGTAAAATGGTGATTTTAATAGCGGGTGGTAGTCACAAGGAAAAATTGGATACAATGGGTTAATTCTTACTCAAACACAAGATGCTGAGGGGTGGTCTTACAGAGGTTTATAAAATTAGGACAGACATATATAATATTGGTACAGTCTTTTTCCCAGATCCGTGGAGTCTAGAATTGATGTTTCAGAGAAGATAAGATTTATTCTGAGGGGTAGGTTTTTCAATATAAAGCATGGTGGTGATCTGGAATGAGCTGCCAGAGGATAAGATGGAAGCAAAATACAATTACAATATTTCAAAAGCATTTGAACTGATAATTAGAGAGGAAATGTGAATGGATATGAGCTTACTGCAGCAAATGTAGATCGTGTAGATAGATAGCATGGTTGGTGGGTGAAAGAGTCTTTCTTTACAATTCTGTGGTGCAAAATTATGAGAGAATGCGATTTTAATTAAGTCATAATTCTTTGCGTTTCAAGCTGCAATCTGAAAAAAACAAAATTTGTACTCCAGCACAAGATATGTTTTCTTTAAGAAATCCTTTCTAAGTGTTATTACAGTATTGCAATGGATTGCACTGTGTTGTGGTACTGCAGCGGCAGGCAGCCATGTGACATGGGAACCAGTGCAGAATACCCTGAGGACATTTATACTTCAACTAACCAAATAAATCCCTCAGATGTTTTGAACGTTGATCTTTTTTTTTCATGGAAGTGAAGAATTTCAGAAGATTGCATTGAATACTGATGCCAACCAATCTGCAATTGATGGACTTTTTCAATAACATATGATAAAGTTGCTTTGCTTTGAGAATAGCAAGATATATATAGTTTTATTTGATGGTAGTATTCATAAAAAGATAAAATTATGGTTGTTTAAAGTTATTGTTTTTCGGGGTCAATATCAATGAATATTGAACACTTATAATGACTTATCAACATTACTTGTAGGTGCACCTGATCTTGCCTTTCTATACAAAGATCATTCCTACTAGCCATTGTCCTTTAGTTTCACACTTGTCGTAGGAGTAAAACATGAAAGTCTGCAGACACCTTGATTGAAGTAAAAACACGATGCCAGAGAAACTTAGTAGGTTAAGCAGTGTACTCTATATGGCAAACATAATCAGTGTTTCGGGTTTGAGTCATTCATCAAGGTATGAGCAAAATGTAGGCAGGTAGCTGGATAGAATGCTGGAGGGAGGGGCAGGGAGAGGAGCACAGACCCACATGCAGGAGGTAATAGGTAGATAAGGGAGGGAGGGTACACCAGCAGGAGGAGGGGGGAATGACTCTGTAAATGAAGAAGGATGGGGTGGAGAGCTGGAGGAAAGAAGGCAGAGGGATGGGAAAGAGAGGAAGAACAGAGAGTAGGCGAGCAAAAATTGGAGAAGTCAATGTTAATGCCATCCGGTTGGAGAGTTCCCAGACAAAATATTAAGTGCATTTAAGGAAGCTAGTCACCTATTGTGCTTGGTCACTGTCAAGACCTGTATCCTTTACAATGACAGTCATTCAGAGGTTTCTTCTTCATGATAATATCACATGTGCCACAGAATTATCCATGGGATTTGTGCATACCCGTGTCCAATAATTGCACACCAGATGTGGAAGAGCTTCAAATGCTTCAAGTGGCTGAGCTGCCTCAAGAGCTCAGTCAACAATGGCTTAGTGTGCAAATTCAGGTGTTTCCTTGTCTCAATGGCCTTGAAGTCAGATCGAGTTCACATAATCAAGTAGTGAGCGAAAGAATGAAATCTTAAGCATGGCGATGACTTTGACAGCAATGCAGGAGGCTGATTGCCTTTTTCCAGGTTGCGGGTACTCGTCACCAGCTGTCTGAAAATCTGATATGTCAAGGGAATGTGGTCTCTGATTCGACATTCTGAGTTACAGTATGTGGCTTGGACCAGAAAACCCTCTCGAATGCTATCTTCTACGTTAACATCACCTCTGATTATGTCCTCTCTGGGCTCCCCTCTGTCTTTCCTTCTTCTTCTAAAAATTGGCCTGGAGCTACAACCCAGTTGTCTATGATTCATCAAACCCCTAAACCAAAGAAATTAAACTCTCGGGAAAAAGTACAGTGACCAATCCTTTTGCCAATCACAAGTGTGAAAGTTCAGATTTCAGATTTAACATCACATACAAACCTGAGATTATTTTTCCTGCAGGCAAGGCAGAATTGCTAGTTATAGGTAGTGCAAAAACTGTACTTAAGAAGATATGTAGAAATGTAAACAAACTGACTGCAAAACACAGAGAGAAAAAATCAATAAAGTGCAAAAGTAAGAGTCCTTAAATGAGTCCCTGATTGATTTTATTGTTGACAAGCCTGATGATGGAGGGGTAGCTTCTGTTCCTGTATTTCCGTGACATTAATCCAGCAACTTCCACCTCTCATCACTGCTCTCCCCCAAGCAAAATGGCTACCTTGACTTCGCCCAAGAAAGCCCAAGCATTTGTGGAAGTGCTGGTGAAATTTTAAGATTGCTCCCAGCACATGTTGATCACAAACCGGCCTCTCTTGAATTTTTGCAAAAGCAGCTTCACACATTTAAATTAAATGCAGAATATTTGGATTGAGGCCAACTTCCTGAAACACTTGGATTTTTTCCCCTGATTTTGACCTCAGACCTCAAATCCACCTACTGCCCCAGGATAAAATTCCTCAACAGCCTTCGTCTTGACTGGGTAGCATATTACCCATGTTATGACTAACTAAATTAATTTCCTCCTGAGTATTGTTGCAGTTTAAGAACAGTGCACAATAAATTTGTTATTGTAACAGTAAAGCTTGACTAAATCTTGCCAGAGATCGATACCATGTCTTAACGTTTCAAATAATAGTAAATAGTAAATCCATATGACAGGTTAAAAACTGTATCTGGGAAGCACCTATCGCTATAAATAGACACACGCACGCACGCACTGAAAATATTAAATACACTCTCAACAGCTCAAAGAACCAGCTCAGAAGGGATCTCAATTGTAATGATCTTTACTCTCATGTGTTGAAAGAAGGAAAGATCACATAACATATTGTAGATCAGAAGGAGCACAAATAAGTGTCCATAAAACAATATGTGGAGGGGATTACAAATAGCAGCCAAGACTCTCATATGGTGACTTCTGATGACCAAAGATGCATTTTTTTGTCAATGCAGAAGAGTTAAACTTAATTATGCGGACTTCGAGGGATGCCGCTAATAAATGTGCAAATGCTTTAAGCATCTGCAGAATCCATTTTAATTTTTTTTTTAATTTTAGTACTCCTGAAGCAATCTTGGAGCTTTCATGTATCCTTGTTGGCTTCTGCCAATCATATTCATGGCTAAGTTCAGACTACTGTTGAATGTCCATTCCATTTTTGAAGATGTTGAATAAGGCCTCAATCTCCTTTGTGCCACAGCCACTGTGAACTTTTAGCCTGTGTACACACCTTGACCAATGTTATTCTCCTGACATCAGGACATTACAACCAACTTTTCCACCTTAACTGTATTCCTATTGAGAAAACTGATAAATGTAAGATTTTGTTTTTCTGGTATTTAGTTCAGCTGTACACCATTTCCTTCATTTTTAAAAAATTCATATTGCCACTGAATATATTGCAACTTGATGACCGAATGTACTAAACAACAACAACACAACGTCCAAAATTTGAAGAATTTTTGGAAATCAAGGTGCCAGGAAAGGAGAATGGTGCTGGCATAAATAGTAGAAATACCATAAACTGGAGGAACAGGCAACAGTGGCTGAATGCCTTCTCCTGGTTCTCATGCAGATGGAAGTAGGCCCAACTTGTCCATACTGAGCAAGCTCACCCATTGGCCTGTGTTCAGCCTATGTCCTTCTAAAACATTCCTATCTAAGGAGAAAAGTTTCACAGAGACATCAAGGGCAAATTTTTTTAAAAACATAAAGTTGTGGGTGCCAGGAATGCCTTGTCAGAGGTGGTGGAGGAGGCTGAAAAATTGGGGGAAGTTATGAGATTCTTAGACAGGCACATGGATTAAAGAAATATAGAGGGTTATGAGGGAAGAAGAGTTTCTTTTTTTGGTAGAAATATATACTGTAGGCTAGCACAACATTGAGGGCAGGTGGGCCTGTAGTGTGCTGTAGGGTTCTATGTCTATGTACCTGTTGAAATATCCTTTGAATGGAAGAATTGTCCCCGCTTCTACCACTTCCTCTCACAACCTATTCTATATACCCACCACTGCATGTGTGAAGAAGTTGTCCCTCAGAACCCTTATAATTCTCTCCACTCTCACCTTAAAACTCTATTGCACTGAAACAATCTTAACATTAATGGCAATGATAAACAATTTTTCTAATTCTCACTAATTCCCACCTTCACCTGATCCCACTATTTTCATTTCTTCCTTACCTACTCCTGTATTTTTCTTCTCTCTCTTTCACTCTTCTTCTGCATCTCTCCACTTCCTCATAGTTTCTCCTTCAACCTGCCTGCCTCTTCAACTCTCACATCTAGACTCCTCCCAGCTTCTTTCTCCATTTATATATGATTAAGGGTCCAGACTCCAAACGCTGACTCTCCATTTCTACCCACGCCTGACCTCCTGAGTTTCTCCAGCAATTCTGTCTGCTGGATTCCAGCATTGTCAAGAAAATTATGTTGGTACACATCAAGGGTGGCCATGACTTAATCCTGAACTAAACAGAATTACTGCAATTTGGTTTTGATCATTTCACTCATGCTGAATTAAATATTGATAAAAACACAAAAAAAAAGAAAGAAGTGAAGATTAACTATGTTCCTGTAAAATAAAGTCATTCTAATTAGTCCAAAATCAGTCTATATTACTGGCAGTCATGAAATTAGGGGCTCTCTCTGAGAACTTCTGATTATTTGTTCCCCTTTTAACATCAATAAGCAGGAAGTCCACTTTAATAAAATCAACACTTTTTTTTCTCTTCGGAATATAGCTCAGGACTGATTATGTCATGGCAATTCAGATGTTATTGATATCGGAGGTGGACCAGAGAAATAACAAGATCCCAAGATATAGGAGCAGAAGTAGGCCCATTGGTCCATCGAGTGTGCACTGCCATTCTAAACTTGAGCTGATCCATTCAGTCCCACATCCTGTCTTTCTCCATGTAATCCTTGAGGCCCTAACTAATCAAATACCTATTAATCTTTAATACACCCAACAACCTCACTTCCACAGCTACCTGTTGCAACAAGTTTCACAGACTCACAGCCCTCTGGCTAAAGAAATTTTTCTCCCTCTGTTTTAAATTTACCTTTTTATCCTGAAATTATGCCCTCTTGTCCTAGAATCCACTACCATGGGAAACATCCTTGCCACATCTACTCTGTTCAAGTCTTTAAGCATTTGAAATGCTTCAATGAAGTCTTCCCTCATCCTTCTGTAATCCAATGAGTATAGTCCAAGAGCTGACAATCATTTCTCATTCCTGGTATCATTCTAGTAAATCTGCTCTGATTTCTCTCCAACACAGGCATGTCTTTTCTCAAATTTGGCACACAAATCTTTACACAATACTCTAACTGAGGACTTATCAGTGCTTTATATGCCTCAACATTACACCCCTGATCTTGTAAGTTATAATTCAGTTGACCGCCAAGCCAATATTTGACCTGGAGGTCAACCTTCAGGGTATCCTGCATGAGGATTCCCACGTCCCTTTGCACCTTGGAATTTTGAATTTTCTTCCCATCTAATAATACTTTTCCCATCTATTTCTTCTACTAAAGTGAATGAATTTTCAATTTCCAACATAGTATTTCATCTGTCACCTCTTTGCTCATTCTCCTAATCTCTAAAAGTCTTTTCTACACCCGTTTGATATCCTCAGATTCACCTCCCCTACCACCTATTTTGGTGTAATCTGCAAATTTAGGCACAAAGCCATCTATTCCATAATTCAAATAATTTATATAAAACACAAAAAGTGGCCCGAGCAATAAATCCTGCAGAACACCATTGGTAAATGGAAGCCAGCCAGAGCAAGCTCCCTCTATTTCTACTCTGTTTCTTGCTGACCAGCCAATGCTCTCACCGTGCTAGCAGCCTTCCTGTAATTCCATGGTGTCTCACCTTTTTTAGCCGCCTTATGTGTGGTACCTTGTCGAAGTCTTTTAAAATGTCCCAATACACAACATCCACTGCATCTCTCCGTCTATCTTACTTGTGATTTCTTCAAAAAATTGCAATAGATTTGTCAGGCATAACTTTCTTATATGGAAACCATTCTGACTTGGGTTTATCTTTTCATGCACCTCCAGATATTCTGTAATCTCATCCTTGACAATTGACTCCAACATCTTCCCAACTACTGACAGCAGGCTAATGGGTCTTTAATTTCCTTTCTGTTGCCTTGCTCCCTTGCCAGAATCCATTGATTGCTGGATGATTATTATCAATGACTCCACAAATCTCTACAGCTAACTCCTTCAGAACATGAGGGTGCATTCCATCTGGTCTGGGAGACTTATGTACCCTAAACCATTTAGCTTCCCAAGTACCTTCTCTCTCATGATCTTGACCGCACTCACTTTTCTTCCAAGAGAGCCATACTACAAATGTCTTCCACAGTGAAGACTGATCCAAAATACTCATTCAGTTCCTCTTCCATCTCCTTGTCTCCCATTACAATTTATTCACTGTCCTTTTCTATTGGTCCTATGTCTAATTTGGTCACTTTTAGTGTTTTATATCTTTTTAAAAAAGCTTTTAGTATCTTTGATATTACTTGCTAACCTGCTTTCATAATTCATCTTTTCCTTCCTAATTACCTTCTTAGTTGTCTTCTCCAATTTCTTCTTAAATGTTAAAATTGATCCTGCATTTACCACTTCAGCTGGAAGCTCATTCCACCCTCCCACTACTCTCTGTGTGAAGAATTTCCCCCTTATGCTCCCTTAAACTTTTCTCCTTTCACCTTTAACCCATGTCCTCTGGTTTGTATTTCACCTATGCTCAAGTAGAAAAAAAACTATTTGGATTTACTCCATCTATCCCCCTCATAATTTTAAATATCTCTATCAAATCTCCCCTCATTCTTCTATGCTCGAGGGAATAAAGTCCTAAACTTTTTAATCTTTCCCTGTAACTTAATTCCTGAAGTCCAAGTAACATCCAAGTAAATCTTCTCTGCACTCTAACTTGCCAACTCCTGTACTCAGTATTTTGATTTATGAAAGATAATATGCCAAAAGGTCTCTTTACAATCATATCCACCTCTGATGCCTCTCTCAGGGAATTATGTATCTGTATTCCCAGATACCTCTGTTCTACCATACTCCTCAGTGCCCTACAATTTACTGTGTATGTACTTTCTTGGTTTGTCCTTCCAAAATCTAACATCTCATACTCATCTGTTTTGAACTTCATCTGCCATTTTTCAGCCCATTTTACAGCTGGTCCAGATTCACCTGCAAGCTTTGAAAACCTTCTTCCCTGTCCACACCACCTCCAATCTTAGTGCCATCTGCAAACTTGGTGATCCAATTTACCACATTATCATTCAGATCATTGATATAGATGATCAACAACAATGGTTCCAGTACCAATCCCTGAGGCACACCACTAGTCACAGACTTCCAATCTGAGAATCAATCTTCCACCATTACTCTATGGCTTCTCCCATCCAGCCATTGATTAATCCAGTTCACCACTTCACCATGAAAACCAAGATCTGAACCTTCTTGACTAACCTACAATGCTGGACCTTGTCAAAGACATTACTAAAATCCATGTAGACAACATCCACAGCCTTTCATTTGGTAAACTTTCCTGGTAACCTCTTTCAAAAACTCTACAAGAATGGTCAAACACGACCTATTCCACACAAAGCCATGATGATTAACCCTAATCAGTTCCTGGCTATCCAAATAATTGTACATCTGATCTCTTAGAACACATACCAATAATTTATCTACCATTGACATCAGGTTCGCTGGCCTATAATTTTCAGGATTACTTTTAGAACCTTTTTTAAACAATGGAACAATGCGAGCTACCCTCCAATCTTCTGGCCCTACACCTGTGGCTAAGGACATTTTAAATATTTCTGCCAGACCCCTGCAATTTCTGCACTAGCCTCCCTCAAGATCCAAGGGAATATCTTGTTAGGCCCTAGGGATTTATCCACCCTTATTTGCATTAAAGCAGCAAGCAATTCCTCTTCTTTAATTTGTGTAGGTTCTATGACTTCGCTGCTTGTTTTCTTTACTTCACACAACTTTGTGCCCCTTTCCTGAGTGAATAATGATGGAAAAAAAAAGATTTAAGATCACCACCATCTCTTTTAGCTCCATATAAAGCTGACCACTCTGATCTTCAAGAGGACCAATTTTGTTCCTTGCTATCCTTTTGCCCTAGGATTTTCCATCATATTTTCTGCCAAAGCAACTTCTTGTCTTCTTTTAGCCTTCCTGATTTGTTTCTTGATGTTTTTCTTGATTTTTTATATTCTTCAAATACCTCACTTGTTCAGTTTTGCATTGATCTCCTCCACAAAACCTCTTATCTGTCTCCCTAACTATGGAATCCACTATAACTACAGCTCGTCTCTTCTCCTCCCTTCCCTTCTTAGTCACAGGACAGACTTCGTTTCAGAGACCATGGCTTGTGCCTGGTGGGTTGTTCCTCTCAACAGTATCCAAAATGATATACTTGTTATTCAGGGGAATGCCCATAGGGGTGCACTGCACTGCTGGCCTGTTCCCTTTCTCTCTCTGCTGACTGTCACCCATCTACCCTCTTCCAGCCTTTTAGGTATGATAGTGTTCCTGTAACTCCTATCAATCACACCCTCTGCCTCCCAAATGATCCAGAGTTTATTCAACTTCAGCTCCAATTCCTTAACTAGTTTTGTCAGGAGATGCAGCTGGATGCACTTCTCACAGATGAAGTCATCAGGGATACTGCTGGCTTTCTCTGCATTCCCCTGCCTTGGCTGCCATATTCACACTCACCCTACCTCTCTCTCTATCTCTGTCTTTCCCTCTCTCTCTCTCTCTAATCTCTTTCTATCTCTCTCTTTCTCTATGTCTCTTCTCTCTATATATATCCCTGTTTCTCCCTCTCTATATCCTCCTCTATCTCTATTGCTGCTACTCCTTTTGGATTTACTACCACTCTCTGCCCTAATATGCTCATAATCATGACCTTCACGCCTGATACATTTTTGAATGGTGGGAGGAAACTGAAGAACTTGGATAAATCCCACACAGTCATGGGGAGAACATAGACATTCCTTACAGACAGCACACAATTTGAATCCTGGTTGTGGCTGCAGTCTCGGCATTGCATCAACTGCTTTGAAAACCGTGCCACCCTTAGAGTGTTGCTAAGTTGAGAGAATGAAACCGGATTTGTATAATTGATGATGAGTGTGTAGTCTCTCAGCCGGAAGGTCTGCTTTCATGCTGCCTACTACCAATGGACATTTTTTGGCGAATTTATTCTTGATTTCCCTTCTTTCCACTCCTGAAAGTAATCACTTATGAGAACAATGTTATTACATGCTCAAATATGGAGAGAGATTTCCTGCTTTGGGACAATGGAAGGAACAGAAAATCAGGCCATGCTAAACTCCTAATTTCACTGGACAATGAAGCTACTGCTTCCTGAACAATTTTTGGTGTATTTTATGGAACTTGGGCTGATGATTGCAAAAATTGCCTGAAGGTTTTCCTATCATATACATTTATTTTTAGATATAACCTATTTTTGTGATTCCCTTTCATATTTCCAGTCTGCTTCAAACATACAAAACTATGAAGTTCAACATCTGATTAAAAATTCATTTTCTGGACTTTTTCCCTACTGACCTTAGTGCAGTCAGAAAGGTTCACCAGGTTATTGCGATTATAGAAAAGTGGTATCAGGGCAATTGGAATCCATCAATGCTGGCTGACTATCGTTGGACAAGAGGCATCAGATGCTGAGTACAAATTAAATCAGCGGCAAAACATTTTTAGGTCAGTTGAGCTAATGCAATGTTTCAGCATTATTCTGCTATTAAATATGCTAAATTCAATAAAAGTTAATTATATGTTTCTTCAACTTCCTTCATGATATAGCAAATCTAAAATTCTCTTTGTGTTCATCCTGAAGTTGTCTATCACAATCATCAATGCTTTTTCAGGAAGCAAAGCTTTTGAATTAAAAATGTTGTACCTTGTTTTCTGTCCAGTAATATGCTGGCAGCACAAAAGGACAAAACCTCTCCTGAGAATTCATGAATGACCAGATGTGGCTGTGTTTCAGATGTGAGCCGAGAAGGTATTGGCTGGTATGCCTTAAAAATTATCAGTGAAAATAGTCTCCAATTTTTTCTCAATTCTTCAAGAGGAATCATAAGCACTGAAATTGAATTGAGGACAACGATAAATCTTTCAGCACTTACCATTATAATGGAGGAACCTGAGAGCAATTACTAAAGTATGCACATATGCAGAAGTTTAGAAATGATTAGAACCAATGATGACTGTGAAGTAAACTACAACATGATAGTGGAAGCAATTGGGGGTAAAAAAAATGTAACCAATGAATAAAATGCATGCAAGGATCTACAGGGCATGGAAGTGCCACCATATCCAACAAAAAATAAGTTCTTCATGAAGCTTGTATGCAGTGCCTTTTCTTTGTATCTCGCAGTAGAAACAAAGGCAGTGATATACTCTTTAAAGCAGAGGTATTTTGACTTTGAAACAAGAATGCTAACAGTGGGTTTCACAATAGAAATGCACCGACACAAATTAATGCTCAGCCAAACTAATTGGTATGATGATGGATGATTCCTATTTTCAACTTAGCTTTATTTTTGATTGTTGACCAGCAGCAATGGAAATTCACCAAAGGTAGTGTTACATTTTTTTAAAACACTATATTTATTAATAACTACTAATAATATAACACATCAGTCAAATCAAACCTAAGTGTGTGTGTGTGTGTGTGTGTGTGTGTGTGTGTGTGTGTGTGTGTGTGTGTGTGTGTGTGTGTGTGTGTGTGTGTGTGTGTGTGTGTGTGTGTGTGTGTGTGTGAGAGAAATAGTGAGAGAAAGTGAGATACCCAAACCATTACAATTTAGGCACAATTCCGAAAAACCATTCTAAAGTTCAGTCTTAGAAATCCACTGTCGAAACATATACTTTTAAACTGATGCACAGATGTAATCATGAAGGAGATGGGAGAGACCGAGTGACCGGTCTGCCAATAACTCGTGAATCCTCGTCAAGCTTTTTCCTGAGAAATAGCCTTTCGTACGAATGATTGTCGCAACTCCCTTTTCCTTGTGTGCTTCCTAAACCCAGGTATGGGTCAATCAAAGTGACCTTTCCTTTGGTCGCAGTAAGCTTCAATAATTCCCCTGACAGGGAGAATCTACCAAATTTTCCATTATCACACAGAGTCATTCCTGCTTATCTTTAATGAGATGGCCACTGATTAATAATGTGCTGTTCCTTCAGTGTTCCACACACATGACTCTCTCACCACCTCTGTCACTGGAAAAAGCAACAAATGTTCTTTCACCTTTCCAAAGTATTGAATTTTGGTTCAGCCACCCAGTCTCTCCCATCTGCTTCATGATTACTTCTGTGCATCAGTTTAAAAGTCTGTGTTTCAACAATGGATTTCTAAGACTAAACTTGTGAATGACTTTCCAGAATTGTGCCTAAGCTGTATCCCACACACTCACAGACATGTACATTTGCACATAGTAGGGTTTGATTTGATTAATGTGTTATATTATTATTTGTTATTAATAAATATGATGTTTTAACAGAGAACAAAATAACTCTGCTTTGGTGAATTTCCATTGCGGCTAGATTGTGTCATAATAAATTGGGGGTTATATCCAAGATTATTTACACTAAGTGAAATGGGAGCTCATAATATTACCTTTCTAACAATAATATGCAAAGGCATTAGAAAAATTAACCACCTTTCTTTGCATTGACAGTAACTGCAAGTAAACACAGCAGAGAAGTTGGAAGACAAAAGCAATGACTTCTGTGCACTGCTGCAGTTTAAACCTATGTTAGTTTTGGAACACAAGAAATAGAGGTTGGAATATGTCATTTGGCTGTTCAAGATCATGGCTGATGTTATACCTCAGTATCGTTTTACTGCACAACCTCTCTTAACTGTTAATTTCCTTAATAGCCAGAAATCTATCAAATGTCTGTTTTTAATAAACTAGATTACTGATGCTCCAAAGATTAAAATCCTCCAAGGGAAATGATTTTTCCTCCTCTCAATTCATATTAGCCTACATCTTAGAATCACAAAGTTTCACAACACATGAACAAGCCTTTCAGCCGAACTTGTCGTTGCTGCTTCAGTCCAATTTCCTGCGATCGGCCCATATCACTCAAAACTTTTCCTAACAATGTAACTATCTAAATTTCTATTAAATGTTTAAATCCCCTGCATCTACCAATTCATCTTGAAGTTTGTGCCATGTACTCACCACTCTCTTTGTGAAAAAAGTGACCGTCAGGTCTCTTTTAATTCTCTCTCCTCTTACTGGAAACAATGCCCTTCCATTTTATTCTCCTGTATCCTTGGAAAGAGATGGCAACTATTTACTGTACCCCTGCCTCTCATGATTTTATATCCCTCCTTGAAGTACCACCACCCCCCTCCTACATCTCCCAAGCTTCAATGTTCCAGGGAGAAAAGATCCAGCCTCTCCTAATAATTCAATCCCATCCGTCCTAGTAACATTATTGTGAATCTTTTCTGCACTCTTTCCAGTTTAAAATTTGGATACTATTCACCCTTTGCTAGATTCTATAGCTTGGGGAAACATTCTCTCTCTTTCTAATCTGTAAGACAAAGGTCTGAGAAACATGTCCTTTCCCCCTGCCTCCCACAAAATTCTGCACCAACCATCTATTCTATTGTTGTCTTTCAAGATTTACATAGACTCTCCCCAGATACTACAACTCCTCGACGTGCCATGT
Organism: Narcine bancroftii; assembly: GCF_036971445.1. NCBI lineage: Eukaryota > Metazoa > Chordata > Chondrichthyes > Torpediniformes > Narcinidae > Narcine > Narcine bancroftii. The sequence continues at coordinate 87,683,830 of NC_091469.1, forward strand.
CCAATTAATGTACCAATTCACATCTTTGGAATACAGTATCAAACTGGTGCAAATGTACTAGGTCACAAGTTCATGCAAACTCCAGAGAGATGTCACTGGAGATCCAGACTGAGCCTAGGTCATTGGGGCTCTGATGGAGCAGTCCTATTAGCTGCATCATTTGCCAGATTCAGGAAAGAGGGGAAACCTTTAATATGGGACAGATGTTGTGCCTTTGCACAATTACCCCTGGCCCCACAATTCTTTGTAAACAGAGGCTAACAGCACCTGTGCTGTTACCATTGCACTGGTTGACTAAGTACACTTAGCAGAGCAGAACACAAAGATCCAAACAACAGATTTTCTAGTTCTCAAATTGGCCGTGAGCACATTGAGCCAATTGAAATGAATGTGTAGAAAAAAATGCCTGGATAACAACTAATTTCAGTTCATGTAAATGCATTTAATTGTTTTTTATGCTTTACTTTATGGAATATTTTTAATATGTCTTTCATAAATGTTTGAAATATATCCTGGATATTTTTGAACATTTAGCAGGGGGCAAACCTGAAAATAAGACCAGCACTTTTCAGAGAACTACTGACCACATTGAACGAAGGGGATCAGATTTCAGATTTTCAGATTTATGGTCAGAGTACATATATGACATTACATGCCACCCAAGATACTTTTTCTGTGGGCAAAGCAGAATTACCACTGTTAGTGTAAAATAAAACTGTACACAGCATGTACATGTAAACAAATAAGGGACAAATGTTAAAAAAAAAACTGACTGTGCAATACAGAGAAAATAACAAAAAAAATCAATAAGGTGCACAAGTAAGAATCCTTAAATTAGACCCTGAATGAGTTTGTTGTTGAGGAGTCTGATGGTGGAGGCATAGCAGCTGTTCCTGAACCTGGTGGTTCAAGTCTTGTAGCACCTTTACCTCTTTCCTGATGGCAACAGCGAGAACAGAGTGTGTGCTGGGTGGCATGGATCCTTGATGATTGCTGCTGCTCTCCAACGACAGCATTCCCTATAAATGTTCTCGATAGTGGGGAGGATTTTGCTTGTGCTCTCCTGGGCTGTGTCCACTACCTTTTGCAGGGCTTTACACTCAGGGTTATTGACATCCGCATATCAGATCACAATCTAGCCAGCTAGCTAGCACACTTCCATCACATATCTGTAGAAATTGGCCAGAGTTTCTGGTGTCACACCAAACCTTCACAAACTACTGAGGAAGTAAAGGTGCTGACATGCTTTCTTCATGATGTCTTTAGTGTGTCCATTTCAGGAAAGATCCTCTGAGATTGTGACACTCATATTAGCTCATCTTCTCTACCTCTGCTTCCCCAATGATCACTGGATTTCATACCTCTGGCTTTCCCTTCCTGAAGTCAACAATCAGCTCCTTGGTGACATTGAGTGCAATTCAGCCAAGTTTTCAATCTCGCTCTTGTATACTGACACATTACCTTTCTTTATACAACCCATTAGACTGGTATGGTCAGCAAATTTGTAGATGATGTTATTGTCGTACCAAGCCACACAATCGTACATGTTAAGTGAGTGGAGCAGGGGGTCAGTGCATACAAGAGCTATGCAGATGAGCTGTGGCAAAGTCTGCCACAGGTCATGAGAACAGAGCATAATATAAGGACAGTTGACCAATTATTATGAAGTCAGCAGGAGATCTGTTCCATCTTTTCAGGCTTTTCTCTTTATTGAAAATGTGCTTGACTGGAAAACCACCGAAAACAATTTTTATCTTGCAAATATTGGATGACATAATAGATTGCTGTCTCAAAACGACCGGTAACCCAGGTATAATTCCTGGTTTTTGATCCTCCAAAATATTTCATATGGAATTTAAACTGGAGGTGAGGAAGGGCATGCCGAAGGAGGAGATTTTTGAAGAAGGGCTGTCTGAAATTTAATTGGGTCTGGTTGTGTGAGTATGATAGGGTGAAGATTATTCCATGCTTTGGTTGTACATGGGAAGAATGAATTGCAGTGCACATCTGTCTTGGCACTACAAATTGGGTTACAAATTCTGATTTCCAATGCTTTCAATGTTGAGTTTGCATTTCATAAGAAATGGCACAATAGAAGCAGAAATAGGCTATTCAGCCCATCAGGTCTTCCCTGCCATTTAATCATGAGCTGATCCATTTTCCTACTCAGCCCCTATGCCCAACCTTCTCCCTATAACCTTTGATGTCCTGGCTAATCAAGAACCTATCAATCTTTGCCTTAAAGAACCCAATAACCTGGTCCACAACTGTCTGTGGCAACAATGCCACAGATTTACCACCATCTGGCTAAAAAAAAATCCTACACATTTCTGTTCTAAGCAGATGCACGTTAATTCTGAAGTTGGGCCTTCTTGTCCTAAACTCCATGAGAAACAACATCTACTTTGAACATCTACTTTGTCTATGCTTTTCAACAATCAAAATGTTTCATTGAGATCACCCTCATTCTCCTAAATTTCAATGAATACAGGCCAAGACCTGTCAAACCTCCTCATATGATAATCCTTTCATTTTTGAATCATCCTTGTGAAACTCCTTTGAACCCTGTTCAATGTCTGCATTTCCTTTCTTAAATGAGGATCCCAAAATTGATCACAATAGTCCAAGTGAGGTCTCACTAGTACCTTATAGAGCCTCAACATTACATCGCTGCTCTTATATTCTTTTCCTTGTGAAACAAGTGTAAGCATTGCATTTGCCTCCTTTACCACCATCTCAACCTACAAGTTTACCTTCTGGCTATCCTGCATGAGGACTCCCAGGTCCCTTTATATCAAGGTATTTTCATTTTTCTCCACATTTAAAAACAGACTGCTCTTTTGTTTTTTCCACCAATGTGAATTACTGTACACTTTCAGCCATTATATTTTATTTGCCACTTCTCTGCCCATTCTCCTAATCTGTGTAAGTCCTTCTGCAGCCTCTCTGTTTTCACAACACTACCTGCTCCTCCACCTAACTTTGTATTATCTGCAAACTTGGCCACAAAGCCATATCAGAATCACATTTATTGTCTTGAATATATGTCACAAAATTTGTTGTTTTGCAGCAGCAATATATTTTCAAAAATTGCTATAAATTAAACTTCCCTAAATACACTATTGGAAAATAAGTAATTTGTGCACAAAAGTGAAAGAAAGCAGACATAATATTTGTGGCTCATTGTTCATTCAGAAACCAGATGTTGGAGGGGAAGAAGCTGTCTTCGTAATGTTGACTGTGCATCTTCAGGCTCCTATACCTCCTTCCTAATTGTAGCAATGAGAAAAATGCATGACCTTGTTGGTGCATGTCCTGGATGATAGATGCTGGTTTCTTGAGACACGGCAACTTAAAGATGTCCTTTATAGGGTTCATACTAATGCCCATGGTTGCCCTAGCTGAGGTTACATCTCTCTGTACCCTTTTCCTGTGCATTGGTACCTACATATCAAACAATGATGCAACCAGTCAGAATGCTCTCCATGGTACACCTGTCAAAATACCAAATCTCATCAAATTCTTAACAAAATATCACTGCTGACAAGCCTTCTGCATGATTGCACCATCATGATGACACCACGATAAATCTTCCGAAATTTTGACACCCTGGAGTGCTCCTGTTTTCTCCAACACCCCAAATAAATATGGGCATTGCCAAGTTAATTGGTCTTGGTAAAATGCTCCTTTTCTGTAGCATCAGTAGTTCAAGAGAATGTGGGGGAAATAAAACAAAATAGGGTCAGTGCAGAAATTCATTTAACTGGATGCTCAATGATCAGTACAGCCTCAGTGGACTGAAGGGCCTGTTTCAATTATGTCTCATTCTTTGACAATTCTAGCATTTTCCTTGTTTTCTCTCAGTTTTTGGAAATTTGTGGTAGTCACAACTGATAGCTTGATAGGACTATCTACAAGTCTGTTTTTTTTGCTCTAGGATTACTGTGAATATATTCTATGAATTTTAATTGAATTTAATTAGTTTACTGTTATAGTTTTCATCCACAAGCACTTGTTCAGTTGCAAGAAGTAAGAATTTTGGTGCATATGTAAAGAGCAATAAACTCATCATCTCTCGTCATCTATCCTCCATTCCTCTTGCATTATTTTCTGTAGAAATAAGTGGAAACTCTGAAATTGATTCTGTTCAAAAGTGATTGGTTGCTTTTTCTCTCTCTTACTAAAATAATAATACACAAGAAAAACATGTAGCTTAATAAATGCATTATCTACATCACCAATGCAAAACACATCTCATACGTACAGTATACAGCACACTATTTCCAACAAATCATTGCTGGATATTGGAGCTCTACTAAAGAATCTGTTATCTGAGATTACAGACCCCACAAAACACATCATCGAAGTCAATACTATTAATTTCAATCAGAATAATCAAATTATGAAGCTGCTTTTACGAAGAAAGCCGTGTTAACTTTTATGAAAGGATTTGAATGGATTTTCATTTTTACAGAAATAACCTTCAATAGTAGTGAATGGGTCTTTGCTTTACACCATTTCAGCTTACGAAAGGCTTCATAGGAACGCTCTAGTTTCGTAAAGTGGGGTATACCTGAACTAAAGATTAGGTGCCGAGTTTCCGCAATATTAAATGTTTTCTCTGATTGCAGTTTGACTGAAATTGGTCAAACTACTATCTGTGATTAAGGCATTTCTAGAGTGAATTGAATCTCCACAATCTTCTGCATTGATTTAAATGGATCAAAACACTGCCCACATTCACAGGAAGTATTAATTATTTTGTGTCTTCTAATTATATCCATTTGCAGCCTGTTATGCAGCATCTGAAAAATTAGACTCCCTGTGGCCTTCTCTACATCGGGGAGAATGGTGTAGATTGGAAGATCGCTTCACTGAGCACCTTTGCTCCATCTGCACCAATGGCAGAGACCTGCCAGTAGCCAGCCATTTCAGTTCTTTGTCAGTCCCATACTCATACATCTGTCGAAACCCTATGTACGATCCCACCAAGACCACCTGCAAATTGAATGAACAACACCAGATTTTCTGTTGGGATACTCTCCAGCCAGATGGCATTAACATTGACTTTTCAGGTTTCTGCTAACCTGCTCTCCTCATCTTCCCCCGCCCTTCCCTTCCCCTCTCTAGTTCTCCTCCCCCCTTCACAGTCTTTTCACCTGGCCATCCCTCCTCCCCTTGATCACTGCTTTCCCCTCCCTCCCTTCTCCACCTCCTGCCTTTGTGACCACCCTATCTCCCTACTCCTTTGTTCAGATATCTGCTGACATTTCTCTGCACCTTGATGAAGGGCTCAAGCCTGTTACATCGGTTATGTGTTCTTATCTTTGCTATAAAAAGGACTCCGCATGACCTGCTGAGTTTCTCCAGCATTGTGTTTTTACTGTTCTGATCTATTGCTTGATTCCACTCAAGGAAGGAAGATTTTATTTCTGACAACATGAATTAAAGTAAAAATTTACATAAAAAAATAAACTCGGCAAACCAGCATTTATTGCCTGCAACTTGTGCCAAATGTGGCAATGACACCGTAAATGGAAATTTGACTGTCTGACATTTGGAGAAAAAAATTAAATCAATTTAAATTTAGCAAAGATTTCCAGAACTAAGATTACAGTGAATTTCACAACTCTCCATGTTATTGATAAAAAAAGTATAGAAACATACAAAATCCTTCCTCATCATGGAATGGATGAGAATTCTGTGCAACTGGATCAGGAATAAATCTTGCTGACTCCTGAACTCCCAGCATGATCAGTAGAATAATAATCTCTCTTTACTGTCCTACTGACCAATATTCATAATCTCAGTAAGTTACTAACACTAACAATGTAGTTCAATTGTTGACAATTAGCAAGTGGTCTGGATGATTGATTGAGAGACAGATATCCCACTATTGCAGCAGGGGAATTTAAAATTGACTAATTAAAAATATCTAGAATAAATGTTGGTATCAGTAATAGATACAATGAAACTATTGAACTGTGCTACAGCATTTCAAACAAACCGATAATTTCATACCTCATCTGATCCATGACCAAGGTATGGAAGGCCATTCTTTCCCAAGATGGCATTTGGAAAATCGGTTCACATGGCTATGCTCCTTTAGTCTGCATAAAGACAGAGCCTAAAAACAGAGGCTCCAGAGATCGGAAGAGCCAGAATGTGGATGCGGGCAGCTGAAGAACAGATACAGGACTGCCTCGAGTCAGTCTATTGGTTTTAATCACTCAGCTGAGGATCTGAATGTTTACACCAGGATTGTTACATACTTTATCAAAACAGCAGTTGTGGAGTGTGTCCCCACTAAATCATGCAAAACTTTGCCTTATTAGAAGTGGTGCATGAACAATAAAATTCAGAACCTGCTGAGAATCTAAACCAAGGAGCAGATTGTGGACTTCTGGAAGGGGAAATCAGGATATCATGAACTCATCCTCATTAAGGGGTCAACAGTGAAAAGGGTTAAGAGCTTCAAGTTCCTGGATGTCAACATCACTGAGGATATGTCCAGGGCCTCCATGTTGATGCAATCATGAAGAAGGCTTACCAGCAGGTATATTTTGTGATGAGTTTGAGGAGATTGAGTATGTTGCAAATTTCTACAGGTGTACTGTGGAGAGCATTCTGATTGGTTGCTTCACTGTCTGGTAAGGAAATTTCAATGTTCAGGACCAAAAAAAACTCCAGAGAGTTGTTAACTCAGTCAGTGACATCATAGACACTAGACTTCATTCCATCAAGGACATCTACAAGAAGCTGTGTGTTAAGAAAGCAACCTCTATTGTCAAGGACTCCCACCACTAAGGCCATGCCCTCTTCACACTGCTACGATCAGGTAGAAGTTATAAGAGCCTGAGGATGAATACTCAGCCACACAAGGACAGCTTCTTCCCACTGCCATCAGATTTCTGAACTGACACTGAACTACAGACACTATCTTGCATTTTTTCTGCACCAATTAGTTTATTTTAAATGTAATTTGCACTGTAATGCTACTGAAAATCGATGAATTTTGTGACATGGTCATGACAATAAATTCTGATTTTGATTCTGGTATCTGAAATATGGATTCCAGTTAAAGGCATGTCAAGAAAGAGTTAATTGTTCAGTTTTGCATTAGAAATATCTGCATTTCATTTGAACCATAACATTCCTTATATTGGCATTTGAATTTGTATATGAAGACTGCCTTATGATATTACAATTTGCAATTTGTTAAATGCAATGTCACGGTGTCGAAGGCTTTGGTGAGGTCAACAAAGGTGATGTAGAGTCCTTTGTTTTGTTCTCTGCACTTGTCATACCCACACTCCTGTTCGGCCCCGAATCATGGGTCCTCTACCGGCACCACCTACGGCTCCTAGAACGCTTCCACCAGCGTTGTCTCCGCTCCATCCTCAACATCCATTGGAGCGCTTTCATCCCTAACGTCGAAGTACTCGAGATGGCAGAGGTCGACAGCATCGAGTCCACGCTGCTGAAGATCCAGCTGCGCTGGGTGGGTCACGTCTCCAGAATGGAGGACCATCGCCTTCCCAAAGATCGTGTTATATGGCGAGCTCTCCACTGGCCACCGTGACAGAGGTGCACCAAAGAAAAGGTACAAGGACTGCCTAAAGAAATCTCTTGGTGCCTGCCACATTGACCACCGCCAGTGGGCTGATATCGCCTCAAACCGTGCATCTTGGCGCCTCACAGTTTGGCGGGCAGCAACCTCCTTTGAAGAAGACCACAGAGCCCACCTCACTGACAAAAGGCAAAGGAGGAAAAACCCAACATCCAACCCCAACCAACCAATTTTCCCCTGCAACCGCTGCAACCGTGTCTGCCTGTCGCGCATCGGACTTGTCAGCCACAAACGAGCCTGCAGCTGACGTGGACTTTTACCCCCTCCATAAATCTTCGTCCGCGAAGCCAAGCCAAAGAAATGCAATGTTGTGAAATATTTAAAAATTGCAAAATTTCAGAACTGAGGTTGAAACACTATCAGAAAATAATAGACTTTATTTTCTCTCATAAAATCTGTCAATTTGTCAGAAGCCAAAATACCAGTAAAACCAAAATATTCTATTTTCATTTTTACTTCATTTCATATTGCTGAGTAATTTCCTCTGGTGAGCAGTTAATTTGAGGTTGGGGACATGTTTTGTTGGCCCTCTCCTCTTGAATAGTGAGTGTCTCATTGAAACCATATTTGTTGAGGTGTTGATTTGCAATTAAATACAATTCTTGAAGGATGAACTGCATATTGGTACTTGGAAAACTACCAGTAAAATACCAGGAATGTGGATTAAAAAAAGGCCAAGATCCTGAACTGATGAAGATCACGACGGCCTAGGAGTTACATGTCCTCTCTCACAGAGAGTGAGAGAGAATATATAACTCAGTGTCACGTAAATAGTTGTAGCAGGCGGCATTGATGAATGGCATTGAGAAATAATTTTAAAGTACTATCAGTAACATCACAAATTAACTTAAAAATCAACCCTGTTTCTTTCACCCAGAGGCTTCCTGATTCAATGAGTGATTCTACCATGTTGTTTTTAAATCACACACTATTAACCCGACAGACATGTTCAATGACCAGGGAAATTGGTGGTCCATTTGATTTTTCCTTCCAGCACCCTCTACATTAGGGCGGCACAATTGGTGTAGCAGTTAGTGCAACGACTTAACAGCACCAGCGATCAGCACCGAGGTTTGAATCCTGTCTGGAAGGAGTTTGTTCGTTTTCCCCATAGGGCTCCGGTTTCATACCAGGGATCAAAGCTTACCAGGGGTGTAGGTAAATTGGGTGTAAATTTGGCAGCAAGGGCTCATGGGCTGAAATAGCCTGTTACCATGCTATATGTGTAAATTTAAATAAAATTTAAATTATGAAACAACAATAGATGACGTTGAAATTTTAGTATGCCAGCAGCACTTTCTCAAGAGATTCTACATCAGGCATTCTCAACAGGGTCACAACACATTTAAGGAAAAATCTTGTTTTCTTTCACCTCACATAAATACATTAAAACCCATGGTATCTGGAATTCAAGAAGCTGGTTGCCTCAAGCAACTGGCAAAAAAAAAGAAAAAGGAAAATAAATAAATAATAATAAAGATAAGAATAAACCAATAGGTAAAAAATCCGTAAGTTTCAAATTGTAAAAGTAAATGTTCTCTGAACTAACACATAAGTCTTTGGTGAAGATGAGAACAAATATTCAGCCAGTGGCGTTTTTCTCAAAACAGCTGTTTGAATAAAGTTGTGTGAAACAGCAATGGCGTCACCCAGGATGAAGAGCCGACTAATGCTGTTCGCTCCTTGGGTGACTCTCTTAAAGCGTCTCCTTATCCCTGTTTCATAAGAGTAGCCTCAGTCAGGGGCTTTATCTGTTAACCTGGAGAAGTTGGTGGGGGTGGGGGGGAGTTAATTATTTATAATTTTATTGTTCGTCTTTCAGGTGGCTCCGTGGAGGGGTTGGAACCTGCAGATGTAGCGACAGTTAATTATTTTCCAAGAATGTGACTGAAAATAATGTAAAGTACTTTAAGATTTATACATTAATGCAAGTTAAGTTTGCTCAGTGTAAGTACAGTAAAAAATATAGCAATTTTGATTTTTTAACTTTATTCTTAATGCAGGTGCATTAATTTGGTTTTGTAAGTCAGCATCAACAATTCCCATAGGTCCAGTTACCAGGGGTTTTACTGTACTTTTTTTAATGATTTTCTATTTAGCTGGGAAAAGTATGGAAGAAAACAACAAAACTTTACTGCTTCACAGAGAAGGAATCTATAAAATTTGGGCAGGGTCTTACAGGGGGGGGGGGGGTGGTTGCAGGGGAGCATTGCCAAAGGTATGAACGGCTGCTCTAGATGCTGGAATCTTAATCAAAAAAAAATCTATATGCTCCAGGAACTCAGCCGGCCAAGCAGCATCCATGGACACTGTTTGACCTGCTGAGTTTCTCCAGCATTGTATTTACTAATATTTATACTGTGCATACACTGCACAAACTTCACATGCATGAATATATAAAGAATTTTACTTCATTTTCAATCATTTTATTTGAAAACATTTAACCATCACTCCATCTGCAGTTTCCTCCCTCTCCACGGAGCTGCCTAAAAGACGAACAATAATGTTAGATAATTAATCCCCCCCCTCCAAGTTTACAGATAAAGTCTTACTAATATATCTAATAATGAAGATAAAGATTCTGACTTAGCAGGAAGTGAGCCTCTTATGAAGACTCTTACAAAGCAGTCAGCCAACGCCAAGTGGTATCAACCATCTCAGCATTCTGGTCTATTTCATTTTATTCAATCACAACTTTATTCAAACAGTGGCTATGAGAAAAGCATGATCAAAGCTCTCCAGTGGCTGAATATTTACTCCTATCCTCAGCAAAAAAAATTAAATGTTACTTCAGAGAATATTTACTTTAACAATTTTAAACTTTTAGTTATTTATAAATTTATTCTTATTTACTTTAAATTTTTAAAGTTTATTTATCTTCCACAATTTTTTTTGTGTCGATTGCTTGAGGTTGTCATTTAACTGGATAGCAGAGGTTTTACTGTTAATATGTCAGGCAGTAACTATGAAGGGAAAGAAACAGATGATGTTTTAGTTTAAGATCCTGCATCAGGAGAGCTGGCCGGTGTAAAGAGTTGAGATTGAGGGGCAAGGTAGGAAGTAGCAACTGGTAAGCAGATCCTGCTGAAGAAGGGCTGAAGGGCAGATGAAGCCAGGTGAGGGAAAGAAAGGTGGAGATAGTGACGGAAGCTGGGACAACAAACAACAGCAGATTATTGAAGCTGATAAAGCATCTTTTTTACCTTCCCGCATTTTTTAAACTAAAACAGACAAATAAGAATAACATTTTAAAAACATTTTTCGGTCTGGCTCTTTTTAAGTTCCCCTTGGTATTCATGTTCCATTTTCACTTTGCCACTCATTTATCAACTTGATCTGGACTTTGGCTGATGAATTTAAGTTGCAGCACTTCTCTTCTGTAAACATGCAAAGTATCATTGGTTTTTTATTGGAAGTCTTCATTCAGCTTGGATGTAGATATAAAAATGGAAAATAATCTATTTAATGTATTCAAATAATCACAAGAAACATTCACTGAATTTATTTCACAAATTATCAGACAGATGATGCCACTGAATACATCGTACACAAATGGGATTATAAAATAAATCTGCATTAAATTAATTTCTATCACAATTAAATTGTAACATGTTTTTTAATTCTTTTTTTTTAACTTTGTAAATATCAAAACTTTAATAAGAACGTGTTTAAATACTTGGAAGTAAGAATGTGATGCTGTGTCAATGAAGCCTGCCACTATTAATGTGGAAATTAGCCAGCAATGTCTGGAGATCAAAGGTTATAATTCCTGGTTGAATTGCCAAAAAAAGAAACAAAATTTAGCTCATGAATGCCAAGTACTTCTGACATGAAGGAAAAGTGATGCACACTTTTCTGCCTGTGAATTATGATTATCCGACATCTGTGAAATTGAGAGAATTGACTTTGTATTAGGTTAACAATTCGGTTTTAACAGTCTTGATCCAAAACACTGACTGACCATTTTTGTCGAAGAATGCTGCCTGACCCTTTGAATTTCTCCGGCTTCTCTCTGTTCAAGCAAAGAGGATTTGTGTGAAAGGTAGACCAGTCCACCTTATCCAATCATCTACAATGAACATGTGACAAAAAGATCCTAGTGCAATCTAAAAAAAAGCAGACCAGTCGATTTGCTCTGATCAATGACACTGGTGAATTGCTATTAGGTGGAGTGTTTTGCAGAGCAAGTATCATGATTACCATTGCTACTTGTTTATCTACAGTAGAACTCTTGGTATCTGGCACCTATGGGGTTTAGTAGATGCTGGATAAGTTTATTTTCTGGTTGTTTGAGACTTACTCTTACAATACATAATTAATACACCTGCATTAAGAACAAAGAGTTTAAAAGACAAAAGACAAAATGCTGTACAGTATGCTGTACTTACACTGAACAAACTTCACTTGCTTGAATATATAAACCTTAAAGCATTTTACTTTATTTTCAGTCACTTTCTTTGCAAACATTTAACTGCTGCTGTATCTGCAGGTTCCTCCCCCTCCACTGAGCCACCTAAACGATGAAAAATAACATTATAGAAAATTAACCCCCACACTCCCACCCAACCCCCCCCCCTCGCAGTTTACAGATAAAGCATCTGACTAAGCAGGAATAAAAAGACACTTTAAGAGAGTCACCCCAACGGTGAGTGGCATCAACCGGTTCTTCATCCTGGGTGACATGATTGCTTCTTTCACACAACTTTATTCAAACTGCTGTTATGAGAAAAAAACACAACCAATGCACTTGACTAGCTGAATATTTGCTCCCATCCTCACCAGATGTGTTACTTCAGAGATCATTTACTTTTACAATTTAAACTTACATATTTTTGCCCAATATTTAATTCCTATTTTTAATTTATTTTTAATTTTTTTTGGTCGGTTGCTTGAGCCTTTTGCTTGAATTCCAGATATGAAGGGCTTTACTGCATTTAGTTAAAATGTCATATTCATGAAGCTGCTTCACATTTCACTCTCATAGTCATGAAGGAAAATTTTAAATCAAGAGGATGAATAACGTAGCAATCAACCACCAAATGACATAAAGCAATGTTTACCTGCAATGGTATGACAGGTTAAAAAAAAAGGCATCATCCTAGCGCTACATGGGGCAATGGCCTCACCTTTATAAAACAGAATTTCCAGTGATAAATTGTGAGCAAATCAAAAATAAAATGTAGTTTGGCCAGAATTAGACCAATTGTAAACTTGAAGAACATCATGTCATATTCCACCAGCAAAGAATAAATCCCCAAAGCATGAGCATTAATTTTTCCCATTTCAGGTATCTCACTGCCATCCTGTTCATCCTGTTCTTGTTTTTCCAACCTCTTTTCCTTGTTCCCATTTACCACCTCGGATTTGTAGGATTTTGAGAAACTGGCCCAATCATAAACAGCTGATCGCAAGAATGATTTCAGAGATGGAAGGAATAATAAAAAAAGCCTAATTAATTCCACATCTTTCATAACATCAGATCACCCAATAAATTTTCCCATGAAATACTTGTGAACTACAGTCATTATCATTATGCAAAGGATTGCAAATAATTGGATTGTACGTCTTCAGAGTTATCCACCTTGCAGTGATGTGATTGCTCAAAAATGAGAACATTTAAGGCTGATATCAATAGATTCTGGAACCTACAAGAATCATTTGAGGTTGGACAGGAGTGAACTGCAGGCATGGATTCAGATACATTCTTACCTTGTGATGGAAAAGGCTCCAAGTACAATATGGCCAATATAAATGTGTGAGCAGCAATTTTTTTTGTAAAATTTTATCATTTTAAAAATATTTTACAATCAACAATCATACCAAATGCAAAACATCAAGAGAACCCCTCCCCTCTATATGTTCTATTAAACAGAGAAAGAACAAAGAAAAAGAAACACAACAAAAGAGCATCCCATTGTCAGTGCTTACAGTAAAACATCTTCTTTTCTTTGGCTTGGCTTCGCGGACGAAGATTTATGGAGGGGGTAAAAAGTCCACGTCAGCTGCAGGCTCGTTTGTGGCTGACCAGTCCGATGCGGGACAGGCAGACACGATTGCAGCGGTTGCAAGGGAAAATTGGTTGGTTGGGGTTGGGTGTTGGGTTTTTCCTCCTTTGCCTTTTGCCACCTCACAGTAAAACATAGGCAGGCACAATAATACCACAGAGTTAAAATCTTTACAGAAGTCTACTGACTAGCCAGTAGCAATTGTAACCCTATATTGATGCCAGTGAGATATCTATATGCTCTAAATAAGGCTGCCAGATTTTTAGGAAGGTCTTATATCCCCTCCTGAGATTGCATTTGTCCTTTTTTAGTGGGATGCAGCTATTTAACTCTAAAGACCACCTATCCATGCATAGTTGGGAGTCGAGCTTCCATGTTACTGCTATGTACTTCCTGGCCACAAATTTCTGTGAATTTAATTTGAGAATTAGTTACCAACTGGGTAAAGTTCTCCAGAAGACAGCTCTGGGTCTACTGGGAAGGTGACTCCTGTGATCTTGGTCAGGGTATCACAGAGGTCATACCAGAATGGCCTCAACTTCATGCAAAGCCAGGTCAAATGTAAAGGGAACCAACCTCTACACCACACCTAAAACACATCTCTGATAATTCAAGTTCATATTGGTGTAATTTCTGTGGGGTGAGGTAGAGTTGATGGAGAAAATTATAATGGGCCAATCTATATTGATAGGCACCCACATACATAGATCTGGCCAGAGTTATTCATCAATTGTTGTGTCAAGGTCTGACTCCCATCTCAGCCTAGATTTATGCAAACCTGGCTTTGGGTCTCACCCATCAATTAAAAAGTACATTTCAGAAATAAACTTCATGAAGGAAATACATTTCCTTCATGAAGTAGTTTCTACTTCTCAGTGAGTCCTGGTAGTTCATTTCAGGGCCCAAATTGGCCTTAAGGAAGGATCATAACAGAAGTAACAAAAAAATATCTTATTGGACAAGTCATATTTCTTCTTCAGTTGTTAAAATGACATGAAACATCCTTTTTTCATAACAATCTTCCAGATGTTACATCCCTTTATGATACCAGGTTTCCAAAATATTATTGTTCAAAGTCATGGTTATAAGTTCATTCTGTCTTAAAGGTGACTTCGGTGACATTCCTCTTTTAAGTCCAGAACTTCCACAGGCCTCGTACAATATTTTAAACAAGTATTTTAAAAAGGGATTGTCTGTCCAGTTAGCTATAATGCTGGAATTCAATTTATACATGAAATCATGATACACATTCTCTTTTAGAGAGTGCAATCCAATTTGTACCCAGGAAAGGCAATCATCCCTCTCAAAAATTGAAGAAATTAATCTAATTTGGGCTGCCAAATAATACTTTTTGAAACAAGGCCTCTTAACCTACAATCCCATGTTAACTTTTCCATGGATATTCTAGGTACCTTACAGTTCCAAATAAATTTCCCAACATGCTTATTAAGGGTTTTAAAAAAGGTTCAAGGTAGTGGAATGGGCAAGGACTAGAAAAGGCACTGAAACTTGGAAACAAGTATCACTGTGGCTCTGGATGCTGAGAAAGCCTGGAAAGGCCATATTTATTTAGAGTCTTGGCCAAGCTTGGATTTAGGCAACTGTTCATTAATTGGGTTACAACTCTTTATTACTGACCCAAAGCTGGAGTGGCCACTAATGGACAGATCTCGGCAGCGTTCCTTTTGAGCAGATCAAGCCAAAAGAGTTGCACCTTGTTTCCAAGACCTTTTGTCTTGGCTATTGAGCAGAGGCAATTAGATGAGACCCAGAAATGAAGAGTTTTATGGTGGGTCAGACAAACCACAAAATTAATTTACGGCAAACAATGTAATCCTGTATTTAACAGATCCAATTAATTCTCTTACTAAATTATAGATTCTATTAAAGGCTTGGATACAAGGTAAACTGGGGAAAATGTGAAATCATCCCACTAACAAATTTTGAACGCACAGAGTACCAGTGAACAAGTCCATTCAAATGGCCTTCGAGTGGCATCAAATACATTGGAATAATGGTGGATGATAATCTTCAGAATATATACCAACTTATTCACCTCCCGCTGCTTAGTAAAACAAGAAGATTTGAATAGGTGGATGAATTTGCCCATCACTAATTGACAGGGTCAACTGTGTAAAGATGATTACATTGCCAAGAGCAGCAGTTTATGTGTGCAAAAATACAGCAGTCAATTTTCATGTGGCAAATAACAATGCAATTCTGATCATGTAATCTCTTTAGTGATAGTTGTCTGTTGGCTCTTTGATGAATCACTGTCAACAAAATTAACTGATCGGAGACCCCAAATATCGTTTCACAGACTTTATTTCACATGATATATCATGGAGTGTACGTCACAGTGTACGTCACTCTGAAATCTACTTCAACAAGCTCGTATATCTATACAGAGAGATAACCAAACTATTGCAGAAAGTAAGATTGCATCATGGAATAACCCTGTTAAAAACAACATCAAGACCTTTAATACATTTTTTTTATATTAAACTCATAGTATTAGGGAGACAGTATCAATAACCATGGTTAATGTCCTTGATTATGATTA
This sequence comes from Narcine bancroftii, assembly GCF_036971445.1. Taxonomy (NCBI): domain Eukaryota; kingdom Metazoa; phylum Chordata; class Chondrichthyes; order Torpediniformes; family Narcinidae; genus Narcine; species Narcine bancroftii. The sequence continues at coordinate 87,700,028 of NC_091469.1, forward strand.
AGGCTACAACCTCATTTATAAATAACTCAAAGAAGAATGCATCAATATTTACAGTTAGCATCAACAACCGCTGCTAGTGCCCTTGACTACAGTTGAGGCTTAACTTCTGAATAATATCTCACTGAACAAGTGCTGTATTAAAACTGGCTGCTTGCCCACCATGATAGTGTCAATGTCAAAGTTGCAGCAGGATCTTTCTTTCACTTCTTATGAATGATGGTACTTCTCATGAGCGCATAACTCCTTCAGTAATGGATTGGAAAGTCTACCTGCATTACATGATGGCGTTAGAGCAGTGGTTCTCAAACTTTTTCTTTCCACTTACATACCACTTAAAGTGTTCCCTTTGCCATAGGTGCCCGGTGATTAGTAAAGGATTGCTTAAGATGGTATGTGGATGAAATGAAAAAGTTTGAAAACCACTGTTTTAATCCTACCTAATTCATTCGTTATGTGCACAGTTTTATAACTGTGAGAATTTTTCTCAAAGCAAAGTATTTCAGTAATAATTGGGTCAAGAGCAGTGATTCTCACCCTTCTCTTCTCACTCACATACCACCTTAAGAAGACCCACAGAGCACCAATGGCATAGGAATTACTTAAAGTGGTATGCGAGTGGAAAGAGAAAGGTTGAGAACCACTGCATAGAGTCATAGATTATTACAGCTCAAAACCAAGCCCCTTGGCCTATTGAGACCATTCTGACCATTGAGCATCCACTTCCACCCATCCTGTTTAATCTGCCCCACCCCCCCCAACTTTAAGGTCAATTTCCACCAGATTCATCTGCTCTGTGAGGAGGGTTACCAGAGACTAAAGGCAATTTACAGTGGCCAGTAAACATATCCATCTTTGGACCTGGAAATGCAAAGATTTGACTAAAAGAGTATGTTATCATTGGGCAAGAAAGCACCACTAAAAAAAACCATCCTGAAATAAGGAAAATAATTCCGTTGAAAGCAGTACATTTGTGCAGTGTCACCTTCTTCCTTTGCAAAAGGAAATAAAATTGTGAAGGTGAAATGAATGCTTGATGAGTCAATGCTTCAATATAAGGGAGAAATGCCAAGGGAGTGACGAGGTGGACCGCACATTTTTCAAAAGGGTGGTTAAGATCTATTATTATTAAATATTAATAAACTGGCACGTAAAGGAGCAAGGCATAAAACCATCGACCATGATGTAGGAGCAAAAGTAGGCAATTCAGCCCATTGAGCCTGCCCCATCATTCAATCTTGAGGCGATCCACTTTTCCACTCAGCCCAATGCCTGGCCTTCTCCCCATAACCTTTGATGCCTTGACTAAACAAGAGACTGTCAATCTCTGATTTAAATAGACCACGTGACTTGGCCTCCATTACCACCTGTGGCTACAAATCCCACTGATTTAGCACTCTCTGGATGAAGAAATTCCTACAATTCTCTGTTCTAAGATGAAGCCCTTTAATCCAGAAGTTGGACCCTCTTGTCCGAGACGCTTTCCACATCATTGCCTTGCAACTTTTGGAATGGTTCAATAAGACTCCCCTCTCATTCCCCTAAATTCCAATGAATACAGGCCAAGAGCTGTCAAAAGCTCCTCATATCATATCCCTTTCAAGCCTGGATTACCATTCCTGCAAATGTTTGCACATTTTGGGAGGGTCATGACTATGAAAGCTACAGAATTAGGTCATGGGAAGGAATGGAAACAAATGGTTATGATGACCTGGACCATATTCAACATACCAGGGGAGGTACTGGTAGTCGTGCAGTGCATTAAAATTGAAATGTCCCCTGGGCCTGACCATTTTCATCCTTGTGGGAAGCCCAGGAAGAAAGTGCAGAAGTCCTTGCAGGGATATTTTTGACACTTTGGCTTTCGTAAATCAAAGTATTGATTACAGGAGTTAGGATGTTATGTTAAAGACGTATAAGACATCAGTGAGCAGAAATTTGGAGTACTGTTTTGCCATTTTGGTCACCTAATTACAGGACATTGCAGGGGCCCTGGCAGATATATTCAAAATGTCCATAGCCATGGGTGAGATTCCAGAGGATTGGAATGTAGCTCATGTTGTCTCGTTGTTTCAAAGAGTCTCCAAAAGTAAACCAGTAATTATTGGCCGGTGAGCCTGACATCAGTAGTAGGTAAATTACTGGAAGGTGTTCTGTGAGATAGTATATATAGGTATTTGGACAGCCATGAGCTGATTATGGACAGTCAGCATGACTTTGCGTGTGGTAGGTCATGTTTAATGAATCTTGTAGAGTTTTTCGAGGAGGTTACCAAGAAGGTAGATGAAGGAAACTCTGTGTATGTAGTCTAGATATAGTAAGATGTTTGACAAGGTCCCACATGGGAGGTTAGTTCATAAGGTTAAGGCACTAGGTATCCATAGAGAGGCTGTGAACTGGATTCAAAATTGGCTGTGTGGGAGAAAACAGTGTGGAGGGGACAGTTGCTTCTCAGTTTGGAGCCCAGAGGACCCCAAAACCCAGCAGCAATAGATATTCACCAAGATAAATGGTTACTTAAACAAAAATTGTTTTTAATTATCTTTACACATGAAAACAAAATCGCACTTTAACTTATCACTATTAACTTAACTAACCTAACTTGAAAGATAAATGGTTACAATTCAGGAAGGTTGTTGTTGGTTTTCAGAGAGAGTTTTGTTGCTCGTGGGACACCACAACTGATTCCTTTTAATCAGCCACTTCACTGTCTTGCCGAAGAAACATGCCCCATCAGGTTTTTCTAGATGAAAACCTCTTTCTTTCAGGTCACCACAGAGTTCCTTTTTGTTTCTCTTATTTCAAGTGAAACATTAGGCAGCCAGTCCTATCTTCTTGTATGAACCGCAAAGACTTTGACCAGGCTGAACTAAACACTCACAACCCATCTTCTAAATGGGGTTTTCCACAAGCTTGCCAGCTTGTCCTGTTCCAACGCAGCTGCTGCTGTTGGCTGTAAAACTGCAGAACTGACCTCTCTTTCTCCCTCTCTCTCAGAATGAAAGCCTGTTTGACTCCCTCTCTGCTTGCAAAACCACATGACCCTCTTAGAATAGTAAGCAGCACTCAGACAGACTGTGGCTCCGAGAAGTTCTTTCATCTTTTGCTTTTCAAAAGAACCATCCATTAGTGAAGTCCCTTGGGCACTCTGCAAAGCTTTTACAAAGGTATTCAGAGCCGACCTGTCTGGGTTGAGCAGAGCTCCAGTATTTTAAATGAAATCTGTTTTGAAATGTTTGTATGTGACCTACACTAAAGCCTGCCACATTTTATCTCCCCAAATCATATCTATATACAATATAAAATATATATTCTGTCACAGGACTATTATTGTTTGTTGTCCATATCAATGATCTAGATGATAATGTGGTAAATTGGATTAGCAAGTTTGCTGATGACACAAAGATAGGTGTAGTGGACAGTGAGGAAGATTTTCAAAGCTTGCAGAGGTACCTGGACCATCTGGAGAATGGGTCAGTAAATGACAAATGGAGTTTAATTCAGACAAGTGTGAGGTATTGCATTTTGGAAGAGTAAACCAAGGTGGGATGCAGTGAGGTGTGCAGAGGAGCAAAGAGATCTGGAAATAGAGATATATTGTTTCCTGAAGGTGGTGTCACAGGGGTACAGGGTTGTAAAGAAAGATTTTGGCATCTTTGCCTTTATAAATCAAATTATTTAGTATAGGAGTTGGGATGTTATGTGAAATTGCTTAAGACATAAGTGAGGCCAAATTTGGAATATTGTGTGCAGTTCTGTTCACCAAACTACAGGAAGGGTATCAATAAGATTACAAGGATGCAGAGAAGATTTATTAAGATATTGCCAGGTCTTCAGGTGTTGAGTTACAGAGGAAGATTAAACAGGTTAGGACTTTATTCTTTGGAATGAAGAAGAAGGAGGGATTTGATAGAAGTTTACAAGATTATGATAGGTATAGACAGAGTGTATGCGAGAAGGCTTTTTTTCCATTTAGATTGAGGGAGATAAGTATGAGGGAACATGGCTGGTGAAAGAGGAAAGGTTGAAGTGGAACATGAGGGGGGACTTCACTCAGAGTGGTGGAAGAGTGGAATGAGCTGCCATCTGATATGGTGAATGCAGGCTCAATCTAAGTTTTAAGAATAAATTGGATAGATACATGGATGGGCGAGGTCTGGAGAGTTATGGAATGGGAACTTGCGGAATAATGGTTGGCTCAGACCAGGAGGGCCAAATGGTCTATTTTCTGTGCTGTAGCGTTCTATGGTTTTATGGAAAGATATTAATTGAATAGAAAGAGTGCAGAGAAGATTTACTAGGATGTTTCTTGTAATTCAGGAATTGAGTTACAGGGAAGAGTTAAACAGGCTGGGATGTTTTTTTTTCCCTGGAGGTAGAAGAATAAGGGGAAATTTAATAGAGGTATTTAAAATTATGAAGGGGTTAGACAGATTAATAGGCTTTTTCCACTGAGGATAGGTGAGATACAAACTAGGGTAAAGGTTTAGGGGAAACATAAGGGTGAACTTCTCCATAGCTCCTAAGTGGTGAATGTGGGCTCAATTTTAACATTTAAGAGAAATTTGGACAGGTAAATGGATGGGAGAGGTATGGAGGGCTATGGACTGAGTGCAGATCAGTGGGACTAGGCAATAAAAAATGGTTTGGCAGTCTAGAAGGGCCGAGGAGGCCTGTTTCTGTGCTGTAATGGTTTATGTAATGGTATGAGTCCCCCCTCATATTTACTTCAACTTCAGCCTCTAATGTGTGTCAGAAGACTGGAGGATAGTTAATGTTGTATTATTGTTTCAAGGGGACTGCAAGGTCAAGCCAGATATCTACAGCTCAGTGGACCATACATCAGTGATAGGAATGATGTCAGAGGAAATTCATAAGGACAGGATCTACTAGCATTTGGATAGGCAGGGTCAGATCAAAAAGGTCTGCATGGGTTTGTGGTGGGAGATAGTGCCTCACAAATCCATTCAGTTTTTTTTTTAACAGGTGACCAAGAGGATTGATGAGGGCAGAGCAGTTCATTATGGACTTTCACAAGGTCTTTGACAAGATTTCACATGGCAGGCTTGGTTAGAAGGTTAGATGATATGAGATTCAAAGTAAGCTGGCCAATTGGATTGAAAACTAATCTGGAATGAATCAGGGGCTATTACTGGAGGGTTTCTTTTCTGAATGGAAGTATGTGATCAGTGGTTTGTAGCAGGAGTTAACATGATCAGTAAATTTTCAGATGACTCCAAGATTGGTGTCGTGGAGAGAGAAGAAGGATACATAATTTGTCAAAAGGATCTGGGTCAATTGGGAAGCTGAGCCAAGGATTATAAAATTGAATTTATTTCTTGCAAGGGTGAGGTGTTGTTGGTAAGTCAAACCAGGGCAGGACCAGCACGATAAATGGCTATGTCCTGGAGTGTGTTGTAGAGCAGAGGGATCTAGAGACACAAATGCATAATTGATTGAAAGTGGTAATTCAGTAAAACATGGTGGAGAAGGCAGTAATTGAGCCGCTTGACTTCATTGGGCAAGATTTTGAGTGTAGTGGTTGAGAGCTCATGAAACGGTTGTGCAAGGCATTGGCAAGTCCATACTTGGAATACCATATGCATTTCTGGCTCCCCATCTCTTAACAGGGTGTCAATAAGTTAGAAGGGATACAGAGGAGATACATCACTTTGCTTCTAAGGTTATAGTGTGCAGTTGGAAAGGCAAGGTCTTTCGTTCTCTAGAGTTTTGGAAGCTGAAATATGATCTTATAGAGGTTATAGTGTGCAGTTGGAAAGGCAAGGTCTTTCGTTCTCTAGAGTTTTGAAAGCTGAAATATGATCTTATAGAGGCTTTTAAAACCAGTAGCAGCATGGATAAAGTGAATGCTCAGTGGTTTTGTAAGGATAGATTATTCTGGAAGTGGAGGGCGTAAGTGTAAGGTGAAAGGGCCTTGGGTTAAACTTCTTCACCAAGAGAGTAGTTTGTGTCTGTGATCAGTTGCCTGAAGAAGATATAAAAACAGATACAATTTAGTATGTTAATAAGACACTCAAAAATTTCTATAGGTGTGCCTTGGAAAGCATTCTTTCTGGTTTCATCACTGTCTGGTATGGAAGTGTCCATGCACAGGAAAGAGACGAAAAAAAACTCCAGAGGTTTGTTAACTTGCCTGCAACATTAAGGGCATTAGTCTTGACTCCATCAAGAGGTGGTGTCTGAAGACAGAGCCTCTATACTCAAGGACCCCCACCACCCAGGCTATGCCATCACTCTGCTCCAATTCGGAAAAAGGTACTGAAGCCTGAAGACGAGCACTCAGCAGCATAAGGACAGCTGTTTTCTCCTCTGCCATCAGATTTATGAATGAACCAATGAACCACAGAAACTGCCTTGCTTTGTTTTTTTCTTCTTCTTGAAATATTTTTATTTATTTTGAAATGTGGTTAATAGAAATGTTTACAGTGGGATGCTGTCGCAAAACAACAAACTTCATGACATAAATTCTGATTTTGATTTTGAATTACATAGTTCAAAAGACATTTGGAGAGGTGTATGGATTAGAAGGGTGAAGAAGGACATGGATCAAATTCAGCAGGTGTGATGAGCCATGAGAGCCAGCGTGGTCAGGATGGATGAATTGGGGGGAAGGGCCTGTTCCACGATGTACAATTGAGTATATTTGTAAGTTAATCTGTACGATTTCCCAAAGTGGTCCAATCAGATGTCAGTTCCATGAAACCATCTGTGCACACTTCCCAAATAATGCTGAGTTCTGTTAGATGCCTGTTGAAATCACATTTAAATTCATGTGTCATTTTCAATTGTGCACAAATCCTCAGACGTTCAACTGATTCCACCTGCAATGAATTCGCCCGTCGTTATTGAATGAAATCTACCGGGAACAATGCCTGAAGAGGGCGCACAAAATCAGTGAACAGGTGCGGACTCGAAAGGCCAACATGGCCTGTTTCTGCTCCATTAATGATAATATGGTTATAAATAGGGTTCCCACAAACACTTTACTGAATTGCTCTGAAATGGCATTCATCACCAGCAACCTGTACACTCTGATTCATGTGGCAGCTGTATCATCCAAGTGTCCTGCCTGATGCTTCCGGAGTCCTCCCCACCTTCCTCTGTGACTGACAGCACAAGATTGACCACAGAGGGAGAAGTGGCCAACTGAGCACATTCCATCGACCACAGATGAAAACCACAAGCCCACTCTTCACTCACCGGTCATCCTCTTCCATCTCCTTACGCTCTATAATCACAGAAAGTGCAAAATGTGTCCTTATATTCTCCCCATTCACCTCCATCAATGGCCACAAACAGACGTTCACAGAGAGTTAGCGCTTTACATGTTATTCATCCAGCCAATGTACTGTATTTGTTGTATCCTCCTCTCCATTGTTGAGACCAAATGCAGATGGGGTGACTGCGCTCTGTCTGAGGGTCGAGGCTTCAACCCCCAGTTGCCAATAATTTTGATATCCCTCACCATTCCGACATGGACAGGTCTGTCCTCAGCCTCATCCACTATCAGGATTAGGCCAAATACAAACTTAAAGAACACCACATCATACTGTACTCTTCCTGAACAGCCTTGAAACCAAAGGCAGGGATGTTGATCTTTCCCACTTTAGGTAACCCCACCTCTGTCTGGTTTCACTGTTTCCATCACTTCTTTACCTACTTCTACACCCTTTCACCTTTCATACTCCATTTGATATCTCCCCTTCCAACTTACGTCTCAAAGGACGCTAACCCGACGAGGAAAGGCAGCAAGTAAGAATTTTGGTGCATATATTCACCTTACAGCCCATTTCTACCTACTGCTACTGCCTGACTGACTGAGTTCCTCCAGCTTCTCATTGTTTACGGAGGCAATGAAGTTGGGCGCCACTTGGTCATGAGCAACAGTGGACTAAAACCATCAAAAATTGTTGTATTCTCATGGATATTCCTTTCTACTGAGATCCCATCATTCTTTCCAGTTACCTCTTCTATCCCACTCCACCCATTCACAACATTGTGGACCTCACCATAACATATAGCTGATTGAGCAGCAGACGCCCTATTTCAGAGTTCTTCAGAGGACATTTACACTGTTGCCAACAATATTGTGGAAAGCAGAGGGCAAGGAAATCACAGTGGCTTGCAGGAGTTTAGCAATCCCTCCACCAACAGTTTATCAGGCTTGCTGAGAGTCGCCCTGAGAGAACTACATGGAAGGAGAGTGTGAAGACACGCGAAGCCGTTGTGTTATTTCAGGACAATGGTACTTGTCCTTCCATCTGTCTCACTGCCAGTGATCCTGCTGTTACCTGTCAGCCAAATAAACCTGACAGCTGCTGTCCATGCTGGAGTGGAGACAGAATTATTCACAAGTAGCTCAGACTAAAGGGAGCTGTAAAGGTTTCTTCCTCAGGATCTTGCTTTTGGGCAGCTAGACAAAACAAAACAAGGTGGTGTAGCATGCAGAACCATTGTGATGGCTGATGGTCACTCCACCAACTGCTGCAGGACTCAGTCCAGTATTTGGAGCCACTGTTTCAACACATTGAATCAGACCTAAAGCTGAGGTGTGATATCTGTGTGAGTATGTTTTGTGTGCCAGAGCATCAGTCAGTGGAATGATCTTATCATCTCAAAATAAACTTTCCGTCACCCAGTCAACACACTACGTACAATCAAATGCTGGCGATAAGTCAGGGATAACTGTGAATAATAGTGATGTTTTGTATTATTGCCTGATTTAAATGGAATTAAGTACATTGTTGTAGTGATTTTTAAATTGTTTTAGTTTTATTCATCAAGTGGGGCAGCACAGATAGTATAGCAGTTAGTACAACACTAAGTGCCAGCAACCCGGGTTCAACTCCAGCACTATATGTGTGGAGTTTGTTCATTCTCCCAGTGTCTGTGTGGGTTTCCTCCCACCTTTCAAAAATGTACAGGGTTTGTAGATTAATTGGGGTATTTGGGTGGTATAGGTGTGTGGGCCAGAAGGGCCTGTTGCTGTGCTGTAAGTCGAAATGAAAAAAAAAGTACCTATTTGGCAGCAAGTAAGAATATCAGTGCATATGTTCATTGTACAATATGGTAGTGCACGTCGAAAGAACCAAAGACTTGTTGATCCAAATCAAGGCTTTTATTAACTAAAAGACTGGAGCATATCACAAGTAGGTCGACCAGTCCAGAGTGACCTGGTCTGGCGAGGAGCAATCCTTTAAGACCTGCCTGTAGGCGTGGCAACACCCTCAGCCAATCACAGTCATCCTTCTGTACATATGTACATATACACATTGATGATAGAATCTGTACTATCACAAATATATATGACAAAAAACACTGTCTTTAATCCAACAGACTATCACCTTCTCTGCAACTGGATCCTTGACTTCCTGTCCACAATCAGTGCAGATATGTAGCAACAGCTCCTCCACAATCACACTAAACAAAGTGTACTCAGCCTTCTAGATACTCCCTCTACTTCCATGACTGCACAGCCAAATGCTGGTCTGACTCCATTTTTCAAGTTACTGATCATACCACAGTCAGAGGTTGAATATTAAATAATGAGGCAGAATACAGGAAGGAAATTGAGAGAGTAGCCACATGGTGACAGAGAAAAAAAAACCTCTCTCTCAACATCAGTATGACATACAAGATGATCATAGACACCAAGGGAGGGGAGTGAGTGGAGCCCACATCCATCTACGTCAATGGCATTTAATTGGAGATGGCTACTGCCCAGTAGCACTAATTTCTACTGTGATGAAATGCTTTGAAAGCTGCTCATGACCAGAATTAACATCTAATTAAAGATCTTGACCCACTGCAGTTCACCTGTCATCATAATCACTCCACGGCAAATGCAATATCACTGGCTCCCCACTCAGCTCTAGATTACCTCGAAAACAGCAATCCATACATACAGCTGCTCTTCATAGACTACAGCTCAGCCTTCAATACCATTGTTCCCTCAGTGCTGTTCAAGAAACTACAAACTCTTCGCCTCTGTACCCCACTCTGCAACTGAATCCTTGACTTTCTCATCAGAAGACCACAGTCAGTATGAATTGGAAGCAACGTTTCACTGATCATCAACACAGACACACCCCAAAAATGCGTGGTTACCACTGCTCTACTCATTATATGCCCAGGAATAGGTGGCCAGGCACAATCCCAATGCCTTCTACAAGTTTGCTGATGACACCACAGTTCTGAGCAGAATCACAAACGACAATGAGGAGGCTTACAGGAGGGAGTTACATCAGCTCGTTGAGTGGGGTAATGACAGCAACCTTGTGCTCAACATTAGCAAAACCAAGGAAATTATTGTGCACTTCAGGAGGAAGTCAGGGGAGCACAACCCAGTCCTCATTGAAGGCTCAGTAGTGGAGAGGGTCAAGAACTTCAAATTCCTGGGTGTCAACATCTTTAAGGATCTGTCCTGGAGCCTCCACGTTGATGCAATCACAAAGAAGGCTCACCAGTGGCTATACTTTTCGGGGTGTCTGAGGAGATTCGGTATGTCACCAAAGTCTTTCAAAAATTTCTACAGGTGTACCATGGAGAGCATTCTGGCTGTTTGCATCACTGCCTGGTATAGAGGTGCCAACTCTCAGGACAAGAATAAACTCCAGAGGGTTGTTAACTCGGCCTGTGACATCACAGGCACCAGACCACTCCATCAAGGAGATCTATATGAGGCGGTGTCTTAAAAAGGCAGCCTTTATCATCAAAGAACCTCACCACTCAGGCCACGCCCTCTTCACTCTGCTACCATTGGGAAAGAGTACAAGAGCACTCAGTGGCGCAAGGACAACTTCTTCCCCACTGCCATCAGATTCCTGAATAATCAATGAGCCAAAGAAACTGGCTTACTTTTTTCATGCACCGTTATGTTATTAATATTTTTAATAGACGGTTATAATATGTATATTTACATTGTGATGCTGCCACAAACACCGAATTTCATGACTTGGTCATGATAATAAATCCTGATTCTGATTTTGAAGTTCTTCAGAGAAAACATTTCCAGTGACCTGACCTGGAATAACCATGCTAATAAATGTTCTAGAAAGAACACTAATGCCTCTACTTTCTACAAGACCAATGAGGTTTGACATGTTCTTTACATTTGTTAACAAATTCTACAGGTACACCATTGGAAAGCTGAATGCTTCACAGCATGGAATGGGAGATGCTCTGCCCAAAATTCAATGATACAAAAGGTGGTGAATTCAGCTCAGAAAGTCACACAATCCTACTTCCCATCCATCATCACCTCCTCCTGCTTAGGATAGATATCCAATATACTGAAAGGCCCATCCCACCCGGACACACTCTTCTTCTCCCTCCACCCTGGAAGAGGATGTACAAGTGTGGGAAAGAGCACGACAACAGGATTAAGGTCAGATTCTTCCCTGCAGTTATCAGAGTCCTGAATGAACCCCACAACAGTGATTTCCTGTTGCCCCTGCAAAGGTCGAATTGATCCTTTCACTGTAACTCTATTTTTGTCCACTTACTCACCTGATGTACTGGAACATAGAGGCAGCATTGCAGGCAATACTAGTGGAAGATGAAACTGTTAAAATTTCGACCCCAAGATCCGTTGAAAGAGAGAAAACAAATTAATTTTCAAAAGTAGAAAGGTAGGGGAAAGAGTCAGTCAAACAAAAGGGATATCTCTGTTAAGATTAAACTAATGAGGCAGTTAGATAATGCTTAAATGTGCTGAAAATAAAAAAAAAAGCTGTGGGTAGATGTCCAACAGGCCAGCTGCCATAGGAAAAAGAAAGAAAAACTGTTTAAAATGTCAGTGGTCAGTGAGACAGAAGGAAAGAATGCATTATCTTAATAATTCCAGGTATTTTTGCAGGTGTAAGCAATGAATAATTCTGCTTCCACTCCATTGTATCCATTAAGCATTATGAGGATAGGTCTTTTCTTCTTTGAGCGACAGAAGATGAGGGAGTAACCCAATAGCCATGTTCAAGATTATGAAAGGCATTCATTGTGTGAATGGCAAGAGGCCATTTCCCAGGGCTGGAATGGCCTACAGTACAACTCCAATTATCCAAAATGGTTGGGACCAAAAATGCTGCATTTTGACACATCACCACTGAGGCTCCATTCCTGCAGGGAGCCCAAGGGTCCCTCTGCTGCCCAGGAGCTTGAGATCTTCAGTGGCGCTGGGAGCCCGAGACCTGCTGCCGCTGACGGAGGCCTGAGGTCCACTGTTACCGGTGCCAAGACCCAAGGTCCGCTACTGCTGTTGCTATCAGAGGCCTGAGATCCTGTGCTGCCAGCATCGGGTGCTTGAGGTCCGCTGTGGTGCTTCCGGTGCCGGGAACCTAATGTCCCCGGTCAGTTTGGCTCCGAAAAAAAATTTGGATAACTGAGGATTTTGGAGAATCCGATTTTGGATAATTGGTGTTGCACTGTAGTTTTAGGGTGCATGGAAGTAAGTACAGGGCAGGCATCAAGGCGTGTTTTTCACACAGAGAGTGGTGGGTGCATGGAATGCTCTGCTAGCCATGATGGTGGAGGCAGGTGCAACAGGATCTTTTAAGAGACTATTCAATAGGTACATGGAACAGAAAAAAATGGAGTGCTATGCAGTAGTGTAGCAGGAGCCCCACGCGTACAGCAAAATCACACACAGTCACAACAGTTAAGCAAGTGCATTACCAGAGTGTATAGCCTCCAACGAAGTCCAAGTCCGCCAGCTGCAGTTCAGGCACCAGCAATTAGGAAAAGTGCCCGAATAAGAGCCCGCGCTTTTTACGGCACCCGACACCCGAGGCTGGAAAGTGACATCACTACAGCATCCCAGAAGGCTTAGCTTGAAATGTTCAGCGGGAACTATAAAAGCTGTGGTTATGCACAATAAAGGGACTGATTCCTGACTCTACTGTCTCCAGTGTCATTTATTGCCACTCGTGTAAGGTAGTGTCGTCAGATAGGCCACTACATATTTTGGTGACCCCAACGGGCCTCAGCTACACTGAGTCCCACCTCACTGACATGGACGAGCAACCAATGACACAAAGTTGGAGGTCAATGCAGCCTTGATGGCGGCAGCACCGGTGCTGGTTAATGCAGTAGCAGTTCGCCTGTCTCCATTCTGGTTGGATCAGCCACGTAGCTGGCTGCAGCTGGCTGAAGCGCAATTTGTGCCTCAGAACGTTACATCTGAGGACACAAGATATCGGCACGTTGTAAGTGCACTAGATACTACTACCACAGCAAGGGTGAGTTAATTCATCAATTACACGCCGGTGGACGAGAAGTACACTAGATTCAGGGACTTTCTGTTGAAAACATTTGTGCTCTCTAGTCATGAATGGGCTATAAGAATTTTGAATACGCAAGAACTGGGGGACCGTAGTCCATCCCAGTTAATGCAAGAGATGGTATCACTAGGTGCAGGCCATACAGATTGTTTTCTTTTCGAGGCACTTTTTATCGAAATTACCAGTGCATGTGGCAGCAGGTGTGGCGCACATGAATTTTGCAGAACCGAATCTGGTAGCAAGAGAGGCTGATCGACTTTATGGCCTTCCACAGGCTAACAGGTTGCAGATGCAACCCATCTGTGCGGCTGAGTTGTCCGAGACCCCCGAAATACCAAGGCCACCAGCATGTGCGGCAGTAGAGCGACCACGTCCTGATCAAGGAAACAAGAGTTCTGGATACTGTTTTTATCATTGCCGATGGGGTCGCTCTGCCTATAGATGTAAGAGTCCTTGCACTTACCCAGGTCTATCACTACGTCCGGGAAACAGGCCCGCCTTCCGCCGTTAGTGGCTTCGGCGGTTGGCACAGAAGAAGGTCTACTTTATTTACATGACGTGATTTCAGGGGTGGATTACTTGATAGATATGGGAGCTGAGTTCAGTATTGTTCCTCCGACACAGTTTGAGTTAACACAAGGCACACGTACTCCACCGCTTTCAGCAGTTAATGGTACCACAATTCCTACTTTCAGAATGAGGAAGGTCACAATACAAACGGGTTCATCGCTATTCTACTGGAAATGTGTGGTGGCCTCAGTAGGTTTTCCCCTGTTAGGTGTGGATTTTTTGAGAGACCATGGTCTCCTGGTGGATATACATAAATGCCATCTTATAAACACAGCTAACTTCCAAAGTTTACCCCTTAAGAGAATGCATCATTCTTTCCAACCAGTAAGAGTTCAGGCGATTCAGCAGAATGCATATACCTCGATACTTAAAGAGTACCCGGGACTGTTTACGACTAAATTTCAGGATAATGGTGTATATCATTACATTGATACAACTGGTCCACTGTTTATCCTAGGGCTCGTAGGCTTCCAAACGACAAGCTTTCAATTGCAAGAGCAGAGTTCGCAATAATGGAGGAATTAGGGGTGGTATGCAGGTCCAAAAGTCCATGGGCTTCACCCCTTCACATGGTGCCTAAAAAAACTGCAGTGGTTGATGGCCATGTGGGGACTACAGGCGGTTGAACGATATAACCGTCCCCGACCGTTATCCAATCTCTAATATTCAAGATTTCTCAGCACGGTTTGCTGATGCTACTATATTTTCCAAAATAGATTTAGTGAAGGGATATTATCTGACTCCAGTTCACCTTGTTGATGTTCCAAAGATGGCTATTATAATCCCTTTTGGTCTCTTTGAATTTATCAGAATGCCATTTGGTCTGAAGAACGCAGACGTTGTCACTAGGGATTTAGAAGGAACATTTGTATATTTGGATGACATCCTTATAACAAGCCCAAATGAGGAATCACATAAATGACATCTCTCCTGTTTGCTAGATTACAGGATTTTGGCCTTTCAGTCAACCCCGCAAAATGCCAATTCAGTACGGCTGCAATTGATTTTCTCAGCCACAGGATTTCTCGTACTGGAACTATACCATTGCCGGACAAAGTGATTGCCATACGCAATTTTCCCCGGCCTCTTACTCGGAAGGAATTGCAACAATTTAGAAGGATGGTTACCTTTTACCATCATTTTATTAGAGGAGCAGCAGCCATGATGCACCCACTGTTTGACCTATTAAATAGAAAAAGATCAAATATATTGCATTGGGATGAGGAGGCAGACATGGCTTTCGAAAAAACCAAGGATGCTTTGGCACCCCCCAGATCACGAAGCGCCGCTTTTGTTAATGACAGATGCATCCAACCATGCAATTAGTGCAGTGTTGCAACGACACGTAAAAGGACAATGGGTGCCACTTGCATTTTATAGCAGACATCTTCGACCTACAGAGATGAAATATAGCACATTCGACTGAGAATTGCTGTCATTGTATTTGGCAGTCCGCCATTTCAGATACATGCTGGAGGGTTGAGTGTACTGATCATAAATCTCTCATGCAGCCCATGAGTATGATTTCTGACCCATGATCCACAAGGCAGCAACGCCAATTGTCATTCATCTCTGAGTTCATGACTGACCTTTGGTACGTGGCCGGTTTTTCCAATCCAGTGGCAGATACCCTATCGAGACCAACTATCTCTGCAGTCCAGGGTGGAATCGACACGGCACAGTTGGCGGAAGACCAGCAGCGGGATGAGGAGGTACAAGCCTACAAAACCGCCGTTACAAGTCTCCAGGTTGAAGAAATCTCTACTGAGGCAAAAGGTCCCACACTCCTTTGCGACTTTTCCACAGGACACCCTAGACCTATTCTACCGGTTAGCTGGCGCAGGAAGATCTTCGATGATGAACATAATCTTTTGCATCCTTCCATTAGATCTTCTGTTAAACTAGTGTCAAATCATTATGTGTGGCACGGTCTAAGGAGAGATATCACCCTGTGGGCCAAGACTTGCCTTCAGTGCCAAAAAGGTAAAATTAACAGACACACACATGTACCGCCTGAAAGATTCTCAATGGTGGATGAAAATTTTCAGCACGTCCACATGGATGTAGTTGGACATTCGCCGGTCTAAGGGATGAGATGTTTATTTACTGTTATTGACCGATTTAGTCATTGTCCGGAGGCAGACCCTATGCAGGCAGCAGACTCGGAGACGTGTGCACAGACCTTTATTTTTAATTGGGTTGCACAATTTGGTGTACCTACTCACATCACTTCGGAGAGAGGTATGCAGTTTACTTCCCACCTGTGGACACAGATTTCAAACTTCTGTGGAAGTACATTACACCACACAACCGCCTATCATCCTCAATCAAAGGATGGAACGGTTCCATAGGCATTTAAAGTCGGCACTTAAGGCGAGACTGCAGGGGCTGAACTGGATGGATGAATTACTGTGGGTGTTATTGGGAATACGTACGGCACCAAAGGAAGGATTGTCAGTTTCATCTGCTGAGATGATCTATGGAACTCCACTATCCATTCCAGGTGACATATATTTCAATAGTGACATAAATCGGCCAGCTGACTTGAATATTTTATGTCTTGTGAGATATAGCTATAGGGCAAAACAACCCTATCCCACAGTTTTTTCATGCGAGTTCCAAACATCAGGTGCCACACAACCTACTGACTGAGGAATTTGTGATGGAATGCTCAGCATTCCAATGCCCATGTGAGTGGCCCTTTAGGGTAATCAGGCAAGAAGGAGTAGTGTTTACATTGGACGTAGGGGGCCAAGAGTGTATGTTCACAATTGACCGACTGAAACCGGCACACACTAACCTTTCAAGACCGATCACATCACCTCTGAAACATCCCAGAGGACGCCCCAAGCTGAACTACCAGCATAGACCTGCGTCTGTCAGCCACAATTCTGGTAGGGGGGGAGGGTGGTGTAGCGGGAGGCTCATGCGTACAGCAGAATCGCGCGCAGTCACAACAGTTAAGCAAGCGCATTACCAGAGCGCATAGCCTCCAACGACGTCCCAGTCCTCCAGCTGCAGGTTAGGCACCAGCAATTAGGAAAAGCGTGCTTTTTATGGCATCTGACACCTGAGGCTGGAAAGTGATGTCACTACCGCATCCCAGAAGGCTTAGCATGAAACGTGCAGTGGGAAATATAAAAGCTGTGGTTAAGCATAATAAACGGTCAGATTCCTGACTCCAATGTCATTTATTGCCACTTGCGTAAGGTAGTGTCGTCAGATAGGCCACTACAGTAGGGAAATTCCAGGCACCTATTAGAGTAGGCTATTAGGTCTGCACAACGCTGTGGGCCAAAGGGCCTGTACTCTGTTGTATATTTCTATGTTCCATGGAAAGTTGTAGAATTCAATTCTGAATCCTTGAGACTGCAACATGCTCAAACAAATTGATGATCACTTGAAGCAGCAGTGATAGGGAAATCGGGCAGGGAAATCTTTGTGCTCAGCCTTGTAAGTTTAAGAGAGGATGCTAGATGATATGCTGAGTTCTGCATTTGCAACGCTGGGATTTAATCAGCAGTGCCTCCCAAGTTCTGTCTCATCTGGACATTTCAAATGGACATTCGCTTCTTCCCTAAGAGGTCATTCAAGACATGTGCACACATGTTATCAAACACCCCAAAACAGACACAAACGTTCACATCAGATCTTTCAAATGTAACACATATCTATTATCACAATTGTTCATTGCCTCATCAAGCAAAGCGGAGATAGTTCTTGCTCCAAAGCCCCACACTTGTTTCACTGCATGAATTTCTCAAAATGGACAGAAATTCTCTTGTTATGAATAAGAAAAATAGAATCAGAATCAGAATTTATTGTCATGAACAAGACGCAAAATTCAGTCTTTTACAGCAGCGTCACAGTGCAAACATTCATATTGTAACCATCTCTCGGCATTATATATAAAAAAAATAGCAGTGCACGAAAAGTAAGGCAAGGTCTTTACTTGGTGTATTGAAACTTGGAATGTTTTCACTGAAATTTTCTTGTGAGGCAGCTGCTTTCATTTATGTTGGATGTCATGAAGATACAGGGAAAACCAAGGGAATTATGTGAATAATTTCAGAGAACATTTGATGATGACTGCACAGGAAATTCAAACTGCTCCAAAACCAAAACACAGAAATTTCTGGCACCTCAAATGGTAGGTTAATATAATAAAACAACCTTTCAATGGGAATAAAAGTCCAGCTCCAAAAAGCATTTTTTTAACACTGTATCTCAGTGCTATTATTCATGGTTTGCCTCTTGTTGAGGTATTTAAAAAGAAATCACAACTTCTGTCAACAAGACAATTTAAAATTTTGATCATATTCAAACTGAAAGCAATAAATAGTTGACAAAGCAAACTCAAAAGCATTTCATGTGCAAAATCTCATTAGAAACAAAGATTTGGAACAAATGAAAGTAAAATGCCTCCAGTAAGCCAACTGAAGAATCCAAGGTTAACTTGCTTGCAGTGCTGTTTGCATTCCCTTATGAAATGTAAAATTACGTCAGTAAAATTCTATATATAGTGAACATCAAGTCGCTGGCTATTAATTCAAATCTGATTGTCTTTTTCCTGCCAGATAGAACAAACACAAGGAACCCTCAGAGATTATGGGAAAGAGAATTGTATGAATATGCTCAACGTGCACCTAATCAGCATGAGCCAGATGATTCTCGGTCATTATATTTCTGAATTACACCTGAGCTTCAACCAATTCAGTCAAGAATAGATCATTTCTGGGTGGATTTTTTAAAAATTCAAATTTGTATGTGTGACAGTAATATTTATTGGTTGACTGAAATGTCCCATGATTCAGAATGTAAATGAAAGACGAACTGAGGTTCAATTTGGAGCTTGAGGTACATGTTAATTTTCTAGTAATGGTCAGCTTCAGCAAGATTCTTACTTGTATAGGAGGACGCAAATTGAGTGTAGACTCGTGAGAAGTCTTTGGTGTTTGTTCTACAGCGATGGCATCGCTAATCACTGAAGATCGCTGTTTTTGCTGAGTGAATTTGAATCTTTGTCAGGGCCTGAACATTTGCTCCACAATAAGAAAAGCATCAGGACTTTCCAACGTCAAAGTCACTTATTTGATGAAAAACACAAAGATGTAAAATATTTGCACACTAAAGAATCTGATTTGGCCAGAAAAAAAGTTAAACAATCTTTATAAAGATGTGAATCATATGAGGAAAACAAAATGAAAAATTAATTCAAGGCCAGGTAGAATAAAACATACAATGACAATTTTCTTTGCTGATACAACAAATCTATGTTACGATGTGCCACACACAGGATTTTCAGCTTCATCTGTTTAAATTGTGCTTACTTCATTAACCACGTCACCTTTGCCAGTGTAAGAAAACAAAACAATCTCAAGGACCTTCAGAACAAATGGTTACTAATTCTGAGAGGTTCACTCATTTTAGAGAAGGGTGAGTTGAACATTCTGTGGATAGGTTAAACCTGTTATGGATGATGTAATTCACTTGCTGCTGGACAAGCAAAAATAAAGGTTGGCAGGCCACTTTTCAAGGACAATGACACCATTTTACACACTAAATAACAGCAGATCGATCATACTCCCAGAACTGGTGTCCTGAGCTGACTTCATGGCTTGCAGCCAAGTTAGCAATGTCGTAAAACAACTGAAACAGATGGTGTAGAATAGAATTTAAATTGGTGGCAAGTTACATGCAGTTACAAAAGTAATCTTTTTAAAACAAGCACAGAAATCTTAGCTGCTTTGTTAAGCATACAACTTAACTTCTACAAAAAATGTAAACTAATTGAACGCACAAGGAATAAATAAATGAGTAACATGTTTTCTCTAAATTGGAAGTAACATGTCAAGGAATCCCAGGGTGCATGAAGCAATAAACAGCTTCTACATGCTGAATAAACACCAAAACATTGAGTTGAGGTGATCTTTAGAGACCTTAAAAAGGGATATTTTGGGATTCCAAAATTTATTAGACTACACATCTAATTTTATATTTAAATTTGAAGCAGTACTGATCATATATATCTTAATTTAGTATGTTCCATTGAAAAACGTTATAGCCTCCTTAAAATTGTTGATCCAATAATACAAATGAGATGCCTTTGAATTGACCGGAGATGGCATCATGGATTATGCTTGTGGTTTGGTTACATCTACAGATTTGTCTGCTCCAGTTAAAGGAAACAGTAGTTCTAAGCAATGGAAATAAAGAATTTCTATGCTTACAAATGCCGTGTTCTTGTGAAAAATATCTAGATTTAAGGTACGAAGTGACAAGGAGGTAGATGCAGACTTTTATTTTTAAGCAAATTTACCCTTCTTATTGAAATACACGGTATGGGGATTGATAGCTGTTGGATAAGTGCATTTTCCAGTTGCTTGAGACTTGCTCTTACAATACCTAATACACCTGCATTAAGAATAAACCATTCAAAAGACAAAAATACTAGACTGTATTTATACTTAACAAAATTTACTTGCATGAATAAATAAACCCTAAAGAGTTTTACTTTATTTTCAGTCATATTCTTTGAAAACATTTAACCATCACTGCATCTGCAGGTTCCCCCCACACCCTAACCACCCAGAAGATGAATAATAACATCATCGAAAATTAACCCCCCACCTCCACAAGTTTACAGATAAAGTCTCTTACTGAGCAGGGATAAGAAGACACTTTAAGAGAGTCACCCCAATGGTGAGTGGCATCAACCAGCTCTTCAAACAGCTGCTATGAGCAAAGCGCAACCAAGGCACTCTGCTGGCTGAACATGTGCTCCCACCTTCACAAAAGATCGACGTGTTAGTTCAGAGAACATGTAGCGGCTGTGTAACGGGCCGAGCGGGCAGACAGCGCGGCAACGCGAACTGCCGCCGGCATGGTTCTGCGGGTGTGCAGAACCATAATATGGGTGCTGCATATGATGTAGTGGCCCTATAGTGGGCTGAGTGGGCGCACAGCGTAGCAATGTGAACTGTCGCCGGCATGGTTCTGCGGACGTGCTGAACCCTAATCCAGATGTCTCCCTACTCACCTAATGGATTGCACACGAGGGATACTGAGTGCCGAGGAATGCCACATTGAGCTGTTGAGTCTCCTACTGGTAGGTGCGGGTCACTTACAAGGCTAAATTTAAACCTGCTGGTCCCGTGGATCGGCAGCAAATTCGTAGTGATGTCCCACCTTGTCCTGTGGAGCCTGGGTCACACAGTATATAAAAGAAGCCTGTAAACCCTGAATAAATCAGTCTTGAGTTGACTACTCTGGCATGTGTTTGTATTACTCCAGTAGCTGTACTGCAGTCACCGCTACAATTGGTGACCGTGACTGTAAAATTTGGCCGAAGCCTGAGTCTACATTCATAATGGACACAGCTACAGCAGCAGCGGCAGACTTCACTTGCCTCTTTTCTGGACCCGTCAACCTTGGGTTTGGCTTATTCAGGCTGAAACCCAGTTTCGTCTTCGGGGCCTAACAGCGGAGGACACAAGGTTCTGGCATGTTGTAGGTGCATTGGACGCCACTACCACATCTAGAGTGAGCAAATGTATTGCCAATCCCCTGGCGGTGAACCAGTACACCAGGTTCCGCCAGTTTTGTGGCATGCGGCTTTTGAACATGGAAGGCCTAGGTGACAAGAATCCATCGGACAAAATGAATGAGATGCTGGCATTGGCAGATGGTCATGCTCATTGCCTGCTTTTTGAAACCCTATTCCTATCAAAGCTGCCAGCTCGCGTTGCCATGCCCATCGCTAGCATGGATTTCTGCCGACCTCATGACAGTACGGGAGGCTGACAGGGTCTATTGTACTACTACACAAGAGTCTGCTCAAATACAGCCTGTTTTGGCAGCAGATGAATTTCCCGTGTCCTGTATCTGCAGTCCAATCAAAGAAGGAGGAACATGTTGACATTCGTCAAGAGTGGTGTTTTTACCATCGCCGTTGGGGAAAAAAATGTCGATAAATGTGTCCATCCACGTACCTATAACAGGAAAAAGGTGAGAAATGAAAAGAGCCAGCTGCAAGTAGTGGCCTCAGCAGCTGGCGCAAATACGGGCCTATTGTATCTTCAAGACGACACGGGTAAGCACAAGTTTCTTGTAGACACACAGGTGCTGAGTTTAATTTACTCTCGCCGACCTATTTTGAAAGGATGCATAAACAACAACACCTGGCTCTTAAGCAACAAATGAAACTATCATTCCCAGCTTTGTCACGTTACGGATCACAATTGGAATAGGTGGGACCACATTCCATTGGAATTGTATCTTATCTTCTGTTGATCAACCTATTCTTGTGGACTCTTTATGATCCCATGACTTACTGGTTGACGTGAAATGGAGGAAATTGGTTCATGCCATCACTTTTCAGACATACCCACTGACATGCAGCAAAGGGAGAGTTTCCCAACTCAGGCTACATACACTGCACAAGGATGCCTATGCTGCTCTGCTCAACAAATTTCCCCATATTCTCACTCCTAATTTCAATGCCTCAAAAACAGCCCATGGTGTGTCTCATTACATAAACACTTCAGGCCCACTGATTCATGTAAGGTCTCATCGTCTTCCACCTGATAAACTGCTGCAAGCAAAGGCGGAGTTTACAGCGATGGAAGAGTTGGGTATCATTCGATGCTCCAACAGTACTTGGGCATCACCATTGCACATGGTACCCAAAAAGACAGGTGGATGGAGGCCCTGTGGTGATTAACGTAGGCTTAACGATGTTACTACACCCGACAGGTACCCAATTCCTCATATACAGGATTTCCCTGCCCATCTACACTGTTGCCACATTTTTTTCAAGGTTGATCTGGTCAAAGGATACTTATCTATAAGGATGATAACCCTAACACAGCAATTATTATCCCTTTTGGTCTTTTTGAATTCCTCAGAATGCCATTTGGATTGAAAAACGCTGCTCAAACCTTCCAGCGGCTGATGGATGCTTTAGGCAGGAATTTGGAGTTTGCATATATTTACCTGGATGATATCCTCGTAGCCAGTCAAACTGAGCAAGATCACCACCTGCATTTGTTCCGCCTTTTTCAATGGCTAGAGGAATTCGGACTTACCATTAACCCTGGTAAATTTCAGTTTAGCAGATCCACCATCGGGACACAAGATTACGGCCGACAGAATATTTCCATTATCCAGCAAGGCAGATGCAGTCTGTGCTTTTTCCAAACCTACCACAGTTAAGAGACTGCGGAAATTTCTAGGCATAATAAACTTCTATCACCGGTTTATTCCTGCAGCTGCTGTGACATTTTTCGACCACTGTTTCAGATTGTCTCCACCAAGCACAGGGACGTTACCTGGACATCAGAGGCGGAGGTTGCGTTTACGACCGCCAAAGAGGCATTGGCCAAAGCAGCAATGCTTGCCCATCCCAACCCTGAGGCTACCTTAGTACTGAGCACTGATGCCTCAAGGACGGCCGTGGGTGCGGTTCACGAGCAGTACGTCAATGGCCATTATCAACCCCTTGCTTTCTTCAGCAGGCATTTAAGGCCAGCAGAAATTAAATATAGTACATTTGATCGGGAACTATTAGCATTGTACCTAGCCACACGGCATGTACAAAATATTTTGTAAGGTCACCATTTCACTGTGTTTACGGATCATAAGCCACTCATTTTTGCGTTCAGCAAAATAACGGATCCATAGACGGCAAGACAACAGCATCACATATCGTAAATTTCAGAATTCACAATGGACGTGCACCATGTTTCATGGAAAGACAATTTTGTCACATATATGGTGTCCAGACCGACTGTATATCATATTCAGGATGGAATCGATATTTCTGAATTGGCCAGTGCACAGGCCACAGACCTGTGCACAGGCATACAGTATGGCCATTACTAACCTGGACATACAATGGGTGACACCACAACAGGGCGGCCCAACCCTTCTTTGTAATGTGTCTTTGGACTACCCTAGATCGTTGATTCCAGCATCATTGAGGCATCACCTTTTCGACCAGATACACAGCTTGTCTCATCCATCCATCAGAACATCAGTCAAGCTCATGTAAAATAAATACATATGGCATGGACTAAGAAAAGATGTTGCTCAATGGACATGTACATGTGCCTCCTGCCAGACGGCCAAAATTCAACGGCCCACCAAGGCACCTCTTCAGCCTTTTCCAGCAGTACGCAGAACATTTAATTGCACCTGGTCAGGCCATTGCCAGTATCCCAAAATATTTTAACTGTGGTGGACCATTCCACATGCTGGCCAGAGGTCATGCCATTGTCATCTAGTGACACTGAAACATGTGCTAAGGCATTCATCGTTAATTGGATTGCTAGATTTGGTATTCCAATGCACATAACTTCAGACAGTGGAGCACAATTCACCTCTGCATTATGGTCTGCCTTTGCGTGCTTTTGTGGCTCACACCTGCACAACACTACGGCATACCATCCACAGTCCAACGGCCTTGCGCAATGTTTCCACTGACAACTAAAGCCCATGTTTAAGGCCCGACTCATTGGTCCCAATTGGGTTGATGAGTTGCCATGGGTTCTACTGGGAGTTTGCACGGCCCTAAAGGAAGATTTGTCTGCATCATCGGCAGAGATGGCTTATGGTACGGTACTTATAGTTCTAGGGGACATTCATTTCACAACCAACTCTGACCCGGACATCTTTCAGCAGCTTCGACGTGATATCAGTAGCAGGAAAACTGTTCCTACCAGCTTGCATGGAACCCCTAAACAACATGTCCCCCTACAGCTCCTCGACGCTGATTTTGTTTTTGTACGCAGACAGGTCCCAAGAGTGCCGTTACAAAGGCCATATGAGGGTCCTTTCCACGTGATTAAGAGGGACGGAGTTGTGTTTACTTTGGACACTGGGGGGCATTTTCAGCTGTTTAGTGTAGACAGACTCAAGCCTGCCCATATGGATCCCACTGCACCCATTCAATGACCCCCAGCCCAGACGGTTTGGGCGCCCTCCTAAGGCACACGCCACTGAGCGGACGCACAGCGCAGTAATGTGAAGTGATGCTGGCGCAGTTCTAGGGGCATGCAGAACCCTAATGCAGACATCTGCCTACTCACCTAATGGACAGCATGCGAGGGATACTGAGTGCCAAGGAATGGCATGTTGAGCCATTGAGTCTCCTGCCAGAAGACACAGGACACTTATAAGACTAAATTTAAACGTGCCAGTCCCGTGGATCTGCAGCAAACTCGTGGTGATGTCCCACCTTGTCCCGTGGAGCCTGGGACACACAATATATAAAAGAAGCCTGTAAACTCTGAATACTGACTACTAACTACTGACATGGTCTTTGCCCTCAGACAGCTCCAAGTGAAGTGCAGAGAACAAAGCAAAGGACTCTACATCACCTTTGTTGACCTCACCAAAGCCTTCGACACCGTGAGCAGGAAAGGGCTTTGGCAAATACTAGAGCGCCTCGGATGCCCCCCAAAGTTCTTCAACATGGTTATCCAACTGCACAAAAACCAACAAGGTCGGGTCAGATACAGCAATGAGCTCTCTGAACCCTTCTCCATTAACAATGGCGTGAAGCAAGGCTGTGTTCTCGCACCAACCCTCTTTTCAATCTTCTTCAGCATGATGCTGAAACAAGCCATGAAAGACCTCAACAATGAAGCCGCTGTTTACATCCGGTACCGCACGGATGGCAGTCTCTTCAATCTGAGGCGCCTGCAGGCTCACACCAAGACACAAGAGCAACTTGTGCGTGGACTACTCTTTGCAGACGATGCTGCTTTATTTGCCCATTCAGAGCCAGCTCTTCAGCGCTTGACGTCCTGTTTTGCGGAAACTGCCAAAATGTTTGGCCTGGAAGTCAGCCTGAAGAAAACTGAGGTCCTCCATCAGCCAGCTCCCCACCATGACCACCAGCACCCCCACATCTCCATCAGGCACATAAAACACAAAACGGTCAACCAGTTTACCTGTCTCGGCTGCACCATTTCATCGGATGTAAGGATCGACAACGAGATAGACAACAGACTCACCAAGGCAAATAGCGCCTTTGGAAGACTACACAAAAGAGTCTGGAAAAACAACCAACTGAAAAACCTCATAAAGATTAGCGTATACAGAGTCGTTGTCATACCCACACTCCTGTTCAGCTCCGAATCATGGGTCCTCTACCGGCATCATCTACGGCTCCTAGAACGCTTCAACCAGCGTTATCTCCGCTCCATCCTCAACATTCATTGGAGCGACTTCATCTCCAACATCGAAGTACTCGAGATGGCAGAGGCCAACAGCATCGAATATACGCTGCTGAAGATCCAACTGCGCTGGGTAGGTCACGTCTCCAGAATGGAGGACCATCGCCTCCCCAAGATCGTGTTATATGGCGAGCTCTCCACTGGCCACCGAGACAGAAGTGCACCAAAGAAGAGGTACAAGGACTGCCTAAAGAAATCTCTTGGTGCCTGCCACATTGACCACCGCCAGTGGGCTGATATCGCCTCCAACTGTGCATCTTGGCGCCTCACAGTTCGGCGGGCAGCAACCTCCTTTGAAGAAGACCGCAGAGCCCACCTCACTGACAAAAGTCAAAGGAGGGAAAACCCAACACCAACCCACCAATTTTCCCTTGCAACCGTGTCTGCCTGCCCCGCATCGGACTTGTCAGCCACAAACGAGCCTGCAGCTGACGTGGACATT
Organism: Narcine bancroftii; assembly: GCF_036971445.1. Lineage (NCBI taxonomy): Eukaryota > Metazoa > Chordata > Chondrichthyes > Torpediniformes > Narcinidae > Narcine > Narcine bancroftii. The sequence goes on from NC_091469.1 coordinate 87,726,571, forward strand.
ACCCCTCCATAAATCTTTGTCCGCAAAGCCAAGCCAAAGAAAAGAAAACCCTGAATAAATCAGTCTTGAGTTGACTACTCTGGCATGTGTTTGTATTACGTCAGTAGCTCTACTGTAGTAGCCGCTACAAATATTTACTTTTACAATTTTAAACTTATGTATTTTAGACAGTAGGAGCTGGAGTAGGCCCTTTGGCCCGTCGAGCCAGCACCGCCATTTTACAGATCATGGCTGATCACGACCATCAGTACCCCTTTCCAGCCTTATCCCCATAACCCTTAACTCCTTTGCCCACTAGAGTCTTATCTAACTCTCTTTTGAACATAATCACCGAATCTGCCTCTACCACCCTCTGTGGCAGACCACTCCACAGATTCACACTTCTCTGGGTAAAAAAAATGTGTTCTCATCTCCATCCTTAAGGGCCTACCCTGTATTCAAACTATGCCCTCTCGTCCTCGTCTCCCCCATCATTGGGAACAAGTAATCTGACTTCACCCTGTCTATCCCCCTGATAATTTTCTATACCTCAATCATGTCCCCCCTATTACTTTATTCTTATTTTTTAACGTGTATTGTTCTCGATTTTTTTTTTGCCAGTTGCTTAATGCTGCCCATTGCTTGAAGTCCTGATAACAGGGCTTTTACTGTATTGCACTCCTGATTGAATAATGCTGCAATGATGGAGGAAATAGGACTTCTAAATTAAAATGCAGAACAAGAGAATGTCCCTAATGATGGCTACTTTCCTTGTGGTAACATTTGAGAGAAAATTAATACAGTATTATTAATAATGAATGGTTGCCATTTTATGTAATTAATTTGAAGTTATATTTCTATTTCTGCAATTGTCCAAACATAAAGTGCAGAGGCATTATTTACTGTTGATCACATCAACTTCCTATCACAAGAATAGGGAGTTCTGAGGAGAGGGAGTACCTTTGGTGCTGATAGCTGTGCCTCACTAATGTGGGGATGGTAGGCATCACTGCACCTCACTCATCTCCTAAATCTCTCACTTGTTGGCTCCTCGTGCCACACCCTGGAAACTGACTCAGCTAGCAGGCAAAAACAAGTGAGGGGGTGGTGTCATTACTACACCACTAGGTGATCATCCCAACGGCAGAGCAGGCGGAAGAGGAGGCATCTCCAAACAGCTGCAAAGGCGGATGAGAATGCCCAACAATGGGTAGAGAGGCTTGCGAGCACACCGCAAGAACTGCTGTGGACCCACAACACTCAGCGCTTGTCTACCTAGTGTGTGAAGCCTGGACTCGGCGGACTGTGTGGAAGAAACTATCACTAGTTCAACGGGCAGAAAGGCGATTCTCAGCAATGCCTCGTGGAGCTCTAAGAGGACACAGTGAGACACATACAGACACTGCTGGCCATCCACAGCATCCTGACCTGTCTCCAGCCATCTCGACTATGTCTTGCCACTGGGTCTAGATAGGCTGGGGCGAGAGAGTGAGGCTGATGATCTCCGCAACTCTCCCTCACTTTAATTCAAGTCAAGCACAAGTCATGACTTAAACCTTGAAGTCATGGTCATCTTTGACTATGAAGGACGAACAACAACAACATCTGTGGAATATAAGGCAAACCACTGGTTAAAAAAAATTGCTAAATTTGCTTCCTTTATGTAAAGTTATCACCACGATGGGCACAGAACTCAGTTAAGGGAACCCAGATGCAATTTGATTGATGGATGCAACCCATCTCCCAAATTAGGTCAACATGAACAAAAAGTAAATTTCTGGATAAATTTAGCAGGTCAAGCACTGTCTGTAGAAAGAGAAACAGTTCATAGTTCAGGTAGAAGTGCGCATGAGAGAAAGAAATTTGTTAAATTGGCAAAGAAAGTTAGGGATGGCAATTAGTAGGACAAAGGGAATATCTGTAGTTAAATGATGTAGCCATTTTAACTTGTAGTCAAATGATTAAAACTTGTTCAAAATGCTGAAAATATAGTGCATTGAACCTTTGGATGAAAAACTGTAATTGGCTGATTAAATATTTTTGTTGTTGGTGATGCACCGTGAACATTGTGTTAATTTAACAACCACAATCAAGGTTTGTGCATTCAAAATCTAGACTCTGTTATGAGTGACATCATGTCTGCATGCAACACATGCATTGACCATGAAGGAAAGTTTACACCAGAGCTTCTCAACATTTTTCTTTCCACTCACATACCACTATATGTAATCCCTATGCCATTGGTGCTCTGTGATTAGTAAGGGATTGCTTAAAGTGGTACATGAGTGGGAAAGGAAGGATGAGAATCATTGCTCCAGACCCAATTGTTACTGAAATATTTTGCTTGAGAAAAATTGTCATTGGCTCATTTCCTTTGGAGTTATGAAACCATTCACATAACGAGTCAATTAAGTACGATTAAAACAGTGTTTTAGAAATGTTTGCACCGTGATGCTGCCACAAAACAACAAATTTCATGGTGTGTTCACGACAATTCATAAATTCTAATTCTGAACATCTCCTCCATCATCACCATCAGTACCAGAGCACACAGCGGGTGTGTTCATATCCCTCTGCTTTACAAAATTTACATCTATAACTGAGTGGCTTGATACAATAACAACACCATCTACAAATTGGCTGACTATATCAGGGTAGTGGGTGGAATAAAGAAGGGCAATGAGCTAGCATAGGAGGGAGATTGAAAGACCTGGTTGAATGGTGCACTAACAACAATGTCACCATCAATGTCACCAAAATTAAAGGGATGATTAAGGATTTTGGGAAGGGAACACCAGGGGTACATGATGCAATGATAATTGGGGAATTAGAAGTGGAGAGGGTGAGCAAATTTAAATTCCTGGAAGTCACTATCTCAAAAGAGTCTCCTTGACCCAATGTCATCGTGAAGAAAGCACATCAGCAGCTCTACATCCTCAGGAGCTTCTGGAGGTTTGGTATGACATTGAAAACCTTGGCAAATTTCTACAGATGTATTGTAGACACATCACAGCCTGCTGTGGGGGCAACAATACCTCTGAGCAGAAAGCCTTGCTAAAGGTAGTGGACACAGCCCAGTACATCATAGGCAAAATCTCCCCACCATCTAGAAAATCTACATGGAAGTGTGCAGTCATAGAATAACAGCAAAGATCCATACCACCAAGGACATGCTCTGTTCTTGTTGATGCCATCAATAAAAACGTTTAGGCATTACAAGACTTGTGCCACCAGGTTCAGGAACACCTGCTACACCTCCACAACAAACTCAATCAGAGACTTATTGAAGGACTTCGACTTTGCAAATAATAATGATTCTTTTTCGCGTAATTGCACTTTGTTTACATTTTTTCTTTGTTTACATTTCTCTTTCTTGTATACATATCTTTACTTGAGTCCAGTTTTTTGCACTATGGATAAGTAGAAATTCTACCATGTCAGCAGGAAAAAGAATCTCAGGTTGTATGTGATGTCATTTTAAAAAAAAAAAATGACATTCAGCATGATAACAGACCATTTCAGCCCATGAGTCCATGCTGCCCAATGTACCCCCAATTAACCTACACCCCTGGTACGTTTTTGAATGATGGGAAGTAACTGGAGGTCCCAGAGAAAACCCATGCAGATACAGGGGGGGAAATATACACACTCCTTACAGACAGTGTGAGATTCAAACCCCAGCCCGGTCCTGATCATTGGCGTTATAAAGGCGTTGCACTAACTGTGCCACCGTGTAGATACTCTGTCAACAAATCTGAACTTGAACTTTGAACTATAGATGCTGTGTGACCTGCTGAATTTCTCCAACAAGTATGTACTTTGTGTATTCCATTATGCTCCTTACAATTGTATAAACCTCAATAAAGGTATCCTCCTTCTACCGGGATTGTTTTCTGTAGAGGGCATGCAAAATCATTGAGGACCTCTTCCACCCTGTTTCTTTCAGCTACTCCTGTCGGGAAAGAGATACAGGAGTAGCAAAGCCAGCACCATCAGTCAGAGAAACAGCTTCTTGCTACAGGCTTTTGAGAATGCTGAACGACTAAATGAACTGCTCACTCTCACCATCCAAGACTCTCCTATATTAAACAATATTTATCTATTTTTATGCATGTATATTTTTCCTGCTATGCATTGCTTGTCTGCATGTGTGGTATGTCTGGTTGTGTGTCTGCATGTTTTGCACTGAGGACCAGAAAATGCTGTTTCATTGGGTTGTATAAACTTCAACTTGAACCCTTCGCCTCCTACACACCTGTGCCCACAATTATCATCAAACACCCACTTTTTTTTAACACTTTCCCTAACTTTTGTTCTCTACACATTTCCATCAATGCCGTCACAGATTCGACCACTCATCTGCACACGAGGGATAATTTACAGCCTGCATATTTTTGGGATGTAGGAGGAAACCTGAAGTATACTGAGGAAGCCCATGGAATGTGCCAATTGCCTATGGAAAGCAAAGAGAAATTAGGGTTGAACCCAGGTTGCTGTGAGGCAATAACTTTTCCAGGTGTGCCATGATGCTCCGAGATAATGGATGGAATTCAGTATGCAGACATGTTGAACATGATACCAGTGAAGAGTTTTAGAATGGATATTATTCTCTTATTAATCTTTTCTATATTATGGAAAATACTACTTTTACTGAACAACTGTGCCTCACTCAGAGCAGCAACTGTTCTATGTGAAAGAGATACAAGAATCACTACTGTTTGAGTGAATCTACATTAGATCCTCAGCACTGAAGATATAATGAGGAAGATTAACTGCAGAGAAAAAAAAAACACCTTTTTTTTCCCTTTCACTATGTGAGGTCCCATGGGTAATTAGGGTGTAAAAGTTATAGGATATAGCTATAAAACAGGAATTTTGAGAAAATTAATTCATACTTGTGTACATTTGAAATATCCCTTACCATTTAAAGACAAAACCCCAATCTGTAATGGAAAATAGAAGATCAAAGAAGACATACCTCATGCTTCTGAATGCAATATTCGCCAAGATCATTAGTTTCAATTGGCTGGGTAAAGATAGCTCCCTTTGCACTGGAATCCAACATTTATGGCAGAAGAGAGATCCATCTTTTGCACCATCATTCAGAAACAGCAACATATAAAATATAAAAATTGCTGCAACTGTATCTTGACATTCCTTATAAATTCAATCGACAAATTCCAGCAAAATAAAATAATCCATTCTAGCTTCTCTAAAATGTGAAGCTGGGTGTTTATACAGATGACCCCGACATACGTCCAAGTTCCATTCTGACCAACCGGTCAGATCTCGAAATGGACCCAAGTTGGACGTATGTTATCCTGGGAATACACATTCTTAAATTGGAGCCATAGCACTTCATCCACAGCACAGCCCTCCCAACACCTGGCCTGCATTCTCCTCCCCCACCTGGAACACGAGATCTACCACCGCCTACATGTCCCGAAAATAGAACACCTTCGGAGTCTTGGCACCCTCGTGGCCTGTGACTGCTGCCATGTTGGTCCGTCAAAATAAACAGTCCCTGGATCCCTCGGACCTGATGCATTATTTTTATATTTACATATTTTTTTCTTTATTTTTAAAATGTATACAGTATTTCTTTTCAGTCATATGCATGGATGGCTGTAAGTTGCATCGGTCGTAAGTAGGGGTCCACCTGTAATTCAGGGATTGTCATCATTGAATAGGGCTCAGAGGAAGTTCAAAATTGTAATTACAGGAATGAAAGAATTATTATATGAGGATATTTTGACAGCTCTTGGCCTGTACTTGTTGGAATTTAAGAGAATGAGGGGGGGATCTCATTGAAAGATTTCAAATTTTGAAAGGGATGGATAGAGTAGATGTATAAAGGTAGTTTCCCAAGGTGGGAGAGCCTAGGACAAGAGGTCACAACTTCAAGGATTGAAGGGTGTCCACTAAGAACGGAGATGCGGAGAAATTTCTTTAGCCAGAAGGTGGTAAATATGTGGAATTTATTATCATAGACAGTTTTATGCCAAATTATTGGGTGTATTTAAGATAGATATTGATAGGTTCAAGATTTTCCAAGGCATCAAAGGTTATGGGGAGAAGGCCTGACAATGGAACTGTTGGGAAAATGAATCAGCTCGTGATTAAAATGCAGGGCAGAAAACTCGATGGGCCGAATAGCCTATTTTGTTCCTTTGTTTTAGGTCATTATGAAAAAAAAAGCAGTGAGGTAGAAAGTTCTAACCTGCCTGCTGGAATCCAGTACAACAAAATTTGTTCTTCTAGCACACCTCACCAACAGAAAGTAAAGTCCATATCTGCCTCTATCACATATGCCTACATCTACAATGAGATCTACCCCACAAAATATGACTTAGCTGAGACATCTTCTGACAAGCACCTAGTGTTCTCAGAATGGAAAAGAATCAAATGGAGGTACATTTACAATTTAAAAAAAAGTAAATTATTTCAGGTGAAATTGTGTTCTTTGCAGTTACATTCAGTTGGAGAAAAAACACCTGAATTTTCTATTTAATAGGTGTTTTAGGGATGACATTTTTTTTTTGCTCACCTTGAGGATCTGGAAGTGAATTACCTTCTTGAGAGATTGAAGCCAATTAGATGTTGGCCAGTAGCAATGTATGATATTTCTCAGTCAGAATGGGATACAAGTTGGATGGACATTCCCATGCACCTGCTGTCTTTGCTCAAGGCAGCAGAGGTTGTGGATTTGTAACATCGATCAGTTGTTGGATTGAAAATTGTAGATGAGAAATAGGAGGCAGCCATGACATGGCACAAGTGAAGGAAATTATGGTTAATATGGGGTTGTCCACTGCACAATACAAGGCTTGAGTCAAGAATCCCGAGGATTGTTTTAATTCTACTCATCAAAACAGTTTTTCACAGACACCCAACTTCTCCCTTGCAGAAACAAAGAAAAAAAAAGAATGTCATGCAATCAGCTCTTTCTGCTGCGAATTGTTCCTTAGGTAGAATGAAACACAAAGGTCTGCAGATGCTGAGTTTGTAGTAAAAACACACAGAAATGTTGGAGGAACTCAGCCAGTCTCACAGCATCCATAAGAAGCCTCATCTTCCATTTGAGCACTCTCCAACTTGATGGCATTAACTCCATCTTCTCCGGTTTCCTTAAACAAACCCATCCTCTTTGTCCCCATCTTCTTCCCTCAAGTTCTCTCTCTCTCTCTCTTCCCTTTTCCCTTTGTCTTCTTTCACAGAGCCAAAATTAATTCTCAACTTTCTTCTTATTATATTCAATCAACATTTTTTTTACCTTTAGTCTGGACTCCTCCCTGTTCCATCCTCTCCCCTTTCTCTCTCTCTCTCATCTTTAATTAAGATGCTTGCCTGCTCTTTGCTCATACCTTTAAGAAGGTCCCAGGCCCTAAACGTCAATTATATATCTTTACCTTCTCTGGACCCTGCGAGACTGACTGAGTTCTTCCAGAATTTCTGTGTGATTTTACTAAGTTACATAGCTGCCTGTGTGGTTGTGGCAAATAAGAATTTTGATGCATCTGTACATTGTACTTTTGTATATGAAAATAAACTCTCATATCACATGTTTCCAGTCCACCATGACTCCGGGATTCAGTTGATTGAGTTTATATACTGACACAGCTATATATATTAAGGGCAGGTGTGATAGAGGGGTTTGAGAGATAAATTGGGAAAGGTTTGTTTGAGCAAGTCACACACAAACACTTTAAAACACAGAATTTTTGCAGGAGCTGTTCCAAGAGTGCTCAGAGACTTCAATAATGGAGCGTTGTTTGCAGAAGGCAACAAATGTAACAACATGCAGTAGCAGCTCTGACTGGAAAACAGAAGTTACTGTCTGGAAGGTCATGTTATCTTTGCAGGCAGAGAGCAGAAAAAAAAACAGTCTTTGCTCTCAGAGTTGGAGGGAGTGAGAGAGAGAGGAGAGAGAAACATACATTGGTTCCAGAGGGACAAGCTGGCAAGCTTTGGAAGACAGCCTGGTCAAAGGAGAGGACTGGCTGTCCGGTGTTTCCCTTGGAATAGGAGAAACAGAAAGGAACTCTGTGGTGATCTGAAAGAAGGAGGTTATCATCTGGAGAACCCTGAAAGGGGGCAAGTTTCATCAGCAAGACACTGGAGTGGCTGACTAAAAAGGAATGAGTTTTGGATGTCCTGGAACAAGAACAATTCTCTCTCTGAAAACGAACAAGAACCTTTCTGAGTGGTAATTATTTACCTGTTAAGTACTGAAGCCTGGTGAACTTTGTTAATGTTAACTTCTGTGCACAGCACAAGAATTGCCTGCAACCAGTGAGATTGGACTGTGAACCAAAGAAATTTGCTGAACTTACACACACGTGCACTTAGAATTAGAAGGGGGTTAAGTAGGTTAGGTGAGTCAATAGAGATAAGTTAAAGTTTGATTCTATTTTCATGTTCAAAGATAATTAAAATCAACTTTTGTTTAAGTTACCCTTTGTCGTGGTGCATACATATTGCTGCTGGGTTTTCAGGTCCTCTGGACTCGTAACACAGGAGAAGGCTGCCTGGCGCTTTATAACCTCAATTCCACATTCCTTACACCTTTGGTAATCTTCCATCACTTGATGATCAAGCATTTATCTCTGCTTTAAAAATACTCCATCATCCTTTGAGATTAAAAAAAATTCCAAAGACTCCAAAGAGAAAAAAAGAAATTTCCTTCACCTCTCTCTTTAGTTTAAGCAGTAACCCATAATATTAAGTCAAGTTTATTGTCATCTGATTGCATAAGTACAACCCGACCAAACAGCCTTTTTTATCTTTGGTTCAAAAACATGCAGACACATAACCAGACATAACACACAAACAGTACATATGCAGGACAAGTATTCATGTATAAAAATTAATAATTTAAAAAAAAATGAATATGAGAGTCTTGGATGGTTAGTGTGAGCTGTTCCTGTTGTAGACCACGGTATGTAGATATTTATTTGTCTGGGCACACCCATTGACTGACTGTACCTGTGGCCTTCTCCTACAGGCTCCTGAATAAAGGTGACTGTCCCTCAGCCCCCTCCTTAGTTCAGGACAGTCGACCAGCAAGAATGTACCTTCATTCTATTGTGAATAAAGCCTATCAGTTTTGCTCAACTTCGGTCTTTTGAGTCATTGATGGTGCATCAGTTCCTTTGGTCGTTCAGCGTTCTCACTGCCCATGGGAAGAAGCTGATCCTTAATCTGGTGGTGCTGGCTCTGATTGTCCTGCATCTCTTTCCCGACAGGAGCAGCTGAAAGCTACTATGTGCGCAAGAGGAAATATTGCCTCCACATCGACCTCGTCTCAGTATGGCCTATGTTTTGATCAAGTCATATCTCATTCCTCGAAATGCTTCCAGACATAAGTTGAGCAGGTGCAGCCTTTCCCTTTTAAGTCAACCCACCCATTCAAAGTACTTGTTGAGTAATTCTGCTCTGAACTGCTTCCAATGATGTTGCATCATTACTGATATAAACAAACCAATACTGCAAGCAATATTCTGAGGATTCTTGCAGAACAAAAGACTAAAAAATATTAGTCCCCATTTCAATCCAATGCCCATAGTGTAATGAAGTTCTGATTCTCAACCACAATTGATGTTTGTCTTCACAAGTTGATAAGTGAAATATAACCATGAGAACGTGATTGGAATGAACACAGCCAAAGGTCTTTGGGTGTTTCCATGAATGAATAACTATTTGCACTCCTCTCTCTTCCATCATTTTTGGACAAAACAGATTCTCAGCCAGAACAGACAACCTTAATTGACTGCTTCACTTGCTTTCCAAGTGCAGTTTGCCTGATTCACAGAGTTATTTCTTTCAAGTTTGCATAATTTCTCAAATGGTCTGCGTTAGAGTACTAATGCATTTTGCTCATTTGATATTTACTGGAGAACGTGTTGATGCTGTTGCGTTAAGAGTTAAATTCCATTTACTGTCCCTTGGCCCACCTTCCAAACTGTTCTAGATCCTATTGTTAACCTATACATCTTCCTGATTGCCCACACCACCACATATTTTGGCTCAGGTGAATTGTGTTAGGCTAAGTTTAGTGTAAAAGTAGCTGTATGATGGTCACTGCAGATTCAGTGGGCTGAATGACCTGTTCACATGCCATATCTCTCTAAAACCACAAGATGACCTGTATTGGAGTGATAATACTGTTGAATTTCAGGGGTAGGTAATCCTTACTGGAATCAACTTAAATAGCCTGAATGTTATATGCCATCTCCCCGAATAATGACATGGAATGATAAATTTAATGGATTAATTGGAAATAGCAGGAACATCTGGCATTAGTAATAAGCATACAAGGTTTTGGTTCTCAAACATTTTTGGATAAATCCGAATGTTGGAACAATATTCACTGTACAATTTTCTCATTATTACGCTGATGAACGTTTTACATACGAATGTAATTATACCAATAGTTACATCAAAGCTGAAGTATTTTTATTGAGTAGTGCAATGGCATAACATTGAGTGCTACTGCCTCACAGTTCAAAAGATTGAAAATTTATTACTGACTCCAAGTGCTGTCTGTGCAGAGTTTCCATGTTCTCTCCAAAACCACATGGGTTGCTCCTACCCACTCCCACAACAGCATAGAACTGTGGCAGATTACTTTGTGCTGATACCTCGCTGATCCAGAAACCTGGTTTCAATTTTACCCTCAAGTACCCAAAATTAGAGTTTGCATGTTCTCCCTGTGATGGCTTGGGTTCCCCTAGGTGGGCTGGTTTCTCAAGTCAAGCAGATCAATAGTTAAATTGTTTACATGAAGTGATCCCTTGTGTTAGTGGGTGGCAGAAAAATTGGAAGGGGGGGAATGGAAATTGGAAGAGGGATTGGATGATGGAAAAAAAGGAGTGATCAACACATATGAATGCTTCAGAATTAACATGAATGGAGTAGGCAGGAGGTCTTAGTTCTCTGTTGTTTGACTCCAAAATCCTCCTCAAATCCTACTCCAATTTTAAAGGACTGAATGACAAGCACCAAAATTCCATTTGTAGATGATGTGACAGAACAAGCTCGGCAGTGCCAGATCTGATGCAGATGGCCAAAACAGGAGGTCAAGTGCAGAGGATATTCAAAAGCAACTGAGCCACAAATAGCCAACTATTCCAAATGGAATTCCTGCTGCCATTTCAGCCCAAAGTCAATCACAAAGATCCCTTGGCAACACATATTAAAGTGGGCATGACATATTAAAGTGGGCATGTCATAAGAGTATGAATAATTCTGACTCAGGACTATTCTGACTGAATCCTTAAGCATCAGTTTGAGACAAAATTTGTAAATTACCAATGTAAATGAATTTCTAATGGACTCCTTTTAAAGTAATGACAAAAAATTGGAATAAATTATCCGACCTGATCTTGGATGATCTGTCATTTTTCAGCATTAATCCTCCATTCTATAATTCCCTGATCATTCAAAAGTCTAATGAACTTCATTGAATATATTCAACACCTGAACTTCCACAGGCAGAGATTTCAAAAGACTCACGCCCTCTCAGTGAAGATATTTCTTCGCCTATCTGTCCGGTATGACTGACCTCTTACACTCCAGCCAGAAAAAAAACTCCTCCCAGATGAAACCCTGTTAAACTGCTCAAGATATCACCTCTAATTTTTCAAATTCTGGCTTAGTTACTCCTCATTGGATAATATCACATTCTAACAATCAATCTAGTGAAGTTTTGCTACATTTCTTCTCTCCTTATTGTATCCTTGCTTAGATCTTGAGCACAATATCCCAGTGTGGTCTCATCAAGGATCCTCAATTATTTCAGAAGTAATCTTTATTGTTGCCCTCAAGTATCCTTGCAATGATGGCTAATATACCAATCCCTTTTCTATTTGCATGCTGTTCCTTCAAATGCATTTCCATGCAGTTTTGAAAAGGATAAGAATTCATTGATTGATATTTGTAGCAGATTGCAGTCTAAAATAAAATAAAAATAAAGGCAAATTTTTTCATTGTGTCCCTTTTGGCTGAGTGATAGCACCATAGTGGGCTTGTCAGGAAGACGCAAAAGAGTCAGTACATCCTGAGAAGAGTGAAGCGGGCAAGGACTCCGGCCTTCATTATGTCCATCTTCCATAAGAGCACTATTGAGAGAGTCCTGGATGGCTGCTTCATGGTGTGGTACAGTGGTTGTAGAGAAATGGATTGGAGGTCAATTTTCAGGACCATAAGAGTGGCAGAGAGGATCACTCGAGTCTCCCATCCCACCCTCTCTAATGACGCGATTTACTGGGATCGTTGTCTGAAGAGGGTGTGCACACATTATCTTTCAACTGCTCCTGTCATGGAAGTAATACAGGAGTATTAGAGCAAGCACCACCAAGTTGAGGGATATCTTCTTTCAACAGGCAGCAAAAATACTGTAGAGGTACACAATCCTTTATCTGGAAACCTTGCGAGACAGAGAGTTCCGAATTTCAGATTTTTCCAGATTTCGGAAAGCCAGATTTAAGCCCACCCAAATTGTGATGCCGTATCCACCCCCACCCCCTTCCAGTCGCGCTGCCATCTTCCCCCCATCTCACCTGCCTGACTCATGCTGCCGGTCTCCCCCCTCGCCCACCTGACTTGCGTTGCCAGTCCCCCTGCACGCCCATCCAACTCGCACTGCTCGTCTCCTGCCTGCCCGACTCGCACTGCCAGTCTCCCCCCTCACCCACCCTACTCACGCCGCCAGTCTCCCAGCCACCCGTCTCGCACTGCCGCATCTCTCCGTACCACCGTACCACACCATGAAGCAGCCATCCAGGACTCTCTCAATAGTGCTCTCCCCACTTGCCGGATTTTAGAGCTTTCTGGATTTTAGATGTCCGGATAAAATATTGTGTACCTGTACAACTAAAGGAAATGCTCACACTAACCATATTCATGTAATTGTGGTGTGCTGGATGTGAGCGAATGAACAGACTGGAGACACAGACTGTGAGCTTTGAGGTCACAGCAGGAATGTTTATTGAAACTTCTCGTGCTTGCTTTTCAGCTGTGCTGCCGGGCTGCGCGTATGCTCTGCCGATTGCATCACACTGATGCAAGCATGCACGCCAACTTCAGTTGTGGAGCAGAATCGATGGGAATGTGTGGCCATCTCTGCCGTGACTGCCCTGCTGACTGCGCGTAACAAGTGAGGCCAGTTCATTGGGGCAGATTTTGAGTGTTTCCACATAATGACATTTATTTAATTAATTGATTGTTTGTATTGATTTAATGCTTATCCTGCATATGTATTATGTCTAATTGTGTGTCTGCATGTTTTGCACCGAGGACCGGAGAACACTCTTTCGTTGGGTTGTACTTGTACAATCAGATAACAATAAACCTGAGTTGACTTGACTTCAAAAGGGGTGATGAGTGAATATACAGAAAGGAGATTGAAAACTTGGCTGAATGGTATACTAACAACAATCTCTCACTCAATGTCAGGAAGACCAAGCAGTTGATTGTCGATTTTAGGAAAAAAAGAGGTCTACAATCCGTGATCGTTGGAGGATTAGACGTGGAGAGGGTGATGAAATTTACCTTCTTGGGAGTCACTATCTTGAAAGCTCTTTCCTGGACTCATCATATTAATGCCATTGAGAAGGTTTGGTATGTCATTGAAAATCTTGGGGTACTTCTACAGATGTGTAGTGGAAAGTATGCTGACCAGCTGCTTCACGGCCTAATATGGGAGCACCAATAGCTCTCAGTGAAAAATCCTGCAAAAGGTAGTGGACTCAGCCAAGTACATCACAGGCAAAACTGTCCCCAACTTCAAGAAAATCTACATGGAGTGCTACTGACAGAGAACAGCAGTAATCATCAAGGATCCACACCACCTAACACATGCTCTGTTCTCGCTGCTGCGACTTTAGGAAGGAAGTACAACTGCCACATGAATCATATCTTCAGTTTCAGGGATAGTTGCTGCCACTCAACTATCAGATTTTTGGAGAACTGACTCTTTCAGAGATTTATTAAAGGATTCATACTTTGCTATCTTATTTCCTCTGGATATTTACAATTCCGCATTTGCACAGGTTATTTACAATTCTTTCTTTGAGCACAGTTTACAGTTGCTAGTAATTAGAAATTCTCTCTGGCACGCAGTAAAATAATCTCAGGGTTGTATGTGATGTCAGAAGACCACAAGTTTGTGATGCATACTTGAGGTCTGGACATCTATTTTTCTATTCATTCAGATTGATGCAACTAAATCCCAATTAGAATTATCATTGATTGTTACCTTGTACGCCATTGCGCCAAGTTTTCCAAATCTCGGACAATGCTTTGGCGGAGCATTAAGCAAGTGTGAGCTGTGCTATGCTTTGAGTGAGATGTTGATCTACTCTCTTCAGCAGATGGAAAAGATTCCATAACATTTCTCCAAGGACAACAGCAAACTCATCAAAACAAAGGTAAAGTGGTCAGATTCTTGCTGCTATTTGAGGGTTCTTACTATGTGCAGAATAGCTGCCTGATTTCCTTTGATTTAAGCTCAGAGCCTATTGGGTATAAGGTGATTAAGGATATCCCGTGGACATAAAAAAAGATTTTCTTTAATTTGTCTTTTACTCAAACATGAAACACAAAACTTGGCCTTGCTCCCTTATGTTACTCTTTCAGATCACAGTAGATCATTGAAATAATACCACATTACACCAACTTTCAATAGAATGCATGTATTTAATTTTGCTAATTATTATTTCAAATACTCTCAGAAATATACACACTGTACTGTATTGTCATTGTCAATAACTAGAAGTGCGTGTCAACATTTGATACCATCTGGCTGCACTTATGGAAATGATTTTTTTTATTATATTTCCAAATGATTGTTCCTTCGTTTTCCTGTAAAACATTAAGCTTAATTTAAGGCTGACAATGTTTTGCCAAGACAAAATGTTGATGGCAGTGGGGAAAAAGAAATGGTTGTCAGTAAGTTATTAACAGATGTTCCATACATTTGGATATTAGCTTCTGATACTCTGGAGTCTGCTGAAGGCACTGCCGGAGGGCAAAAGAAAAACTGGCAGCTTTCAAGGTGCCTATTGTTTTTTCTCAAAGATTCAAAGAAAATAGGTGCAAAGCAGGTCATTTAGCCCTTCAAACCTATATCAGCCTTCAATATTATCGTGGCTGAACTAGGGTCACATTCACCTCCCTTCTTAAATATATCCAATGAACTGGCCTCAACAACTTTCTGTGCTGAGTTCCACAAGTTATCAGATTAAAACACTATTCTTCATCTCAGTTCTAAATGGGTTATTCCTTATCTTTAGACTGTAACTTCTGATGCAAGGCTTACCCAACACAAGGAACTTTCTTGCTGCATCTAACTTGTCAAGTCTTGTCAGAATTTTGCACATCTTCAGAGATCCCATTCTCATTCTTTGAAGTGTTAATGTGTATAACCTTTCAATCCAGTCTTCCATAATTCGTCACCCCTGCCATCCCAGGAATCACTCTGGCAAAGCCGCCGTACTCCCTTAATCGCAAAAATGTCTTTCTAGAGATCAGGAGACCAAAACTGCACATAATACTCAAGGTGTGGCCTTACTCAGGTCTGATACAACTGTAATAAGACTTCTTTGCTTCTACATTCAAAACCTCTTGCTATAAAGGCCAACATGCAGTTGCTTTCTTTCACTGCTTACGGTACCTACATTCCAACCTTCAATGACTGATGCACCCAGGTCTCGAAACAAATACCCTTTTCCTAATTTGTCACCTTCCTGCTCTTGTAGCCAAAGTGGATAACCTCGCATTTGCATCTGCTGTACATTTGCCCACTCCTGTCCAAGAATCTTTGCAGAATCATGAAATCCCTCATATTTCACATTGTTGTCATCTGCAAACTTCATGATATTACATTCAATTCCTTTGGCTAAATCACTAATATTTCTATTGTAAATAGCTGGGATCCCAGCACTAATGGGCGCAAGATGAGCTGCCTGTTTGATAGCAGGAGAACAGAGACTTTCATTCACCCACACATTGTGCAGTGCTACTTCCTCATGGTGAGACCAATGAGTTACTGAGCCTCCATGGCCTCGAAGTCCCACTCGGCCGAGATATGCAGCAGTTGCGTAGTGACACTAACCATGCAGCGGACAAAAATATTAAACTCCTGGTGATACCACAACTCTGTGCACCTGTACTACTGGGGTTGGACTTTCAATGCCACCTTAAGAGTGTCACCATGGAATATGATGGGCCCTATCCCCCACCCCCACTTAAGGACTGCAACCAACAGTTTTTAAACAGACCACCTGCCCCTCTGATCTTGACCAACCAGCAATCTGCGATCCGCCCACCACGTGCGACCTGCGTGCTCTCCACTCTCCGGATTCCCTCCCCACCATTGTTTGTCACCCCTCAATTGTAAGCCCATCACCACCAACAGGAGGCAATACAGCACTGGCGTTAGGTCCTTTATCAAATCAAATGTGAAACGGCTTCTGACTGAGAGGATCATCGAACCAGTTACCAGCCCTTGGACAGATCAGGTAATGGTGGTTATGAGTGGTGAAAAACACTGAGTGGTTATTGACTACAGCAAACCATTAACAGGTTTATGCAATTGGTCTCATACCCCATCCTCCAGATAGCTGACGTGGTAAACCAAATCACCCAATATTGGATATTTTCCACCATTGACTTAAAGTCGGCATACCACCAGCTCCCTATCCCCCAGAGGACCACTAGTGAACCGTGTTCAAGTTGGATGGCTACCTCTATAACGATAGGGACCTATGACATGGTTAGGAAGAGTAAGGAAGTCCTGCAAGGAGAGTTCAGGGAATTAGGTGCTAGGTTGAAGGACAGGACCTCCAGGGTTATGGTGTCAGGATTGCTACCCATGCCATGTGCTAGTGAGGTTAGAAATAGGTGGATAATGCAGCTTAATATGTGGCTGAGGACATGTTGCAGGAGGAAGGGCTTCAGGTTTTCTTGCAGGGAAGGTGGGTCCTGTTCCGATGGACCTTTGCATCTGAACTGGAGGGGGACAAATATCCTTATGTGAAGGTTTGCTGGTGCTGCTCCAGTAGGTTTAAACTACATTTGCCAGGGGAAGGGAGCAAGAGTGCCTGAGCAAATAGAGGAGTGAGGAGATGATATGAAAATGTCATGCACCTTTAGAAGCCAGCAGGTTGTACATAGTGGAAATGTTCTCAGGTGGGAGGATTATTGTAAGAAAGGCAGACAAGCTTAGAGCATGTATTGGCATGTGGAATTATAACATTGTGGCTATTAGTGAAATTTGGTTGCAGGAGGGGCAGACTGGCAGCTCAATGTTCCAGGCTTTTGTTGCTTTAGACACAATAGAACATGGAGATGAAAGGGGGAGGAGTGGCAATGATAAACAGGAAAAATAACACAGTTGTGCTCAGGCAGGACATACCAGATGGCTTTTCTATTGAGGCTGTATAGGTAAAGCTGAAGAATGGGAAAGGTATGGCCATATTCATGGGGTTGTATTATAGACCACCCAATAGTCAACAAGAATTGGAGGAGCAAATCTGTAGAGAGATAGCAGAAAGATGCAGGAAGCATAAGGTTGTGATTGTGGGAGATTTTAATTTCCCATATATTGACTGGGACTCCCATACTGTAAAAGGGCTGAATATTTTGGAGTTTGTGAAACATGTTCAGGAAAGTTTTCTAAATCGATACATAAAGGTACCAACTAGAAAGAGAGCAATACTGGATCTCCTATTAAGGAATAAAACACCACACAAATGGTGGAGAAACTCAACAGGTCAAACAGTACCTTTATGTAGCAAAAGTGAAGATACATCACCAAAGTTTTGGGCTTGACTTTGGTGATCTATCTTCACCTTTGCTACATAAAGGCAGTGTTTGACCTGCTGAGTTTCTCCAGCATTTGTGTGATTTCTTCACTTAACCATGATGTCAACAGAATTCTGTGTTTTACCAAGGAAGGAGATAGGATAGGTGACAGAAGTATGTGTCGGGAACATTTTGGATCCAGTGATCATAATGCCATTAGTTTCAAGTTAAATACGGAGAAGGATAAGTCTGGTCCTCAGGTTGAAATTCTAAATTGGAGATAAGCCTATTTTGAGGAAATAAGAAAGGATCTAGAATGTGTGGATTAAGAAAGTTATTTTCAGGTGTTGGAGGTAAATGGATGACCTTAAAAGGTGACATTTTTGAGAGTACAGAGTTTGGATGTTCCTGTTAGTATTAAAGGCAAGGTTAGCAAGCATAGGCAACCTTGGTTTTCGAGGGATATTGGGGATCTAATTCAGAAGGAGAGAGAGAGGTGTATAACAGGAGCAAAGGAGGTACTTGAGGGGCATAAAAATGTAAGGAAAACCTCAAGAAAGAAATAATGAAGACTAAAAGAAGACATGAAGTTGCTTTGGCAGACAATGCAAAGTAAAATCCTAAAGGTTTCTACAGGAGTATTAAGAGCAAAAGGATAGTCAGGGGAAAAAAAATGGTCCCCTTGAAAATCAGAGTGGTTGGCTTTGTATGGAGCCAAAAGAGATGGGGCAGATCTTTTTTTATCACTCAAATTCACTCAAAAATGGGCACAGAGTCATGGGAAGTAAGAAAAATAAACAGAAAGTTTATGGAACCTATACGGATTAAAGAGGAGGAAGTGCTTGTTTGTCTTAAAGCAAATAAGAGTGACAAGATAGTCCCTCAGATTTTGAGGGAGTCTAGCACAGAAATTCCATGGGCTCTGGCAGAAATACTTAAAATATCTTTAGCCACAGGCGTGTTGCGAGCGGATTGGAGGGCAGCTCACATTGTTCTGTTGTTTAAAAAAGGCTCCAAAAATAACCCTGGAAATTATAGGCTAGTGAGCTGACATCAATAATATCTAAATTATTAGAAGATGTTCTAAGAGATTGGATTACAATTATTTGGATAGCCAGAAACTGATTAGATATAGCCAATGTGGTTTTGTGCGAGGTAGGTCATAATTAACCAATCTTATAGAATGTTCGAGGAGCTTATGAAGAAGTTGACAAAGAAAAGGCAGTGAATGTTGTCTATAAGGAATTTAGTAAGGCCTTTGACAAGGTCCCACTTGGAAGGTTAGTCTGGAAGGTTCGTCAGGAAGGTTTATATTCTTGATATTTATGGTGAAGTAGTGGACTGCATTCAACAATGGCTGGTCAGGACAAATGAGAAAATAGTGGTGGTAGATTGCTTCTCAGACTGGAGTCACATAATCAGTGGGATGCCTCAGGGATCACTGCTGGGACCATTGTGGTTTGTCATCTATATCATTGATCTGGATGATAATATGGTAAATTGAATTAGCAAGTTTGGTGGTGACACTAGGATTTGAGGCAGTGTGGATATTGAAGAAGGTTTTCAAACTTGCAGAGGGATCTGGACCAGTTGGAAAAATGGTCTGAAAAATGCCAAATGGAATTTAATGTAGACAGGTGTGAGGTGTTGCATTTTGGAAGGACAAACCAAGAAAGGACATACACAGTAAAGGCGGAGTGGGATAGACAGAGGGATCTGGGAATACAGATACATAATTTAATACCCTGAAAGTGGCTTTTGGCATATTGGTCTTCATAAATCAAAGTTTTGAGTAAAGGAGTTGGGATGTATGGTAAGGTTGTTGAAGACAGAGTTGAGATCATATTTGGAGTATTGTGTGAAATTTTGGTCACATAATTACAAGAAAGATATCAATAAGATAAAAAGAGTGCAGAGAAGATTTACTAGGATGTTGCCCGGACTCAGAAACTGTGTTACTGGGAAAGGTTAAACAGGTTATGACTTTATTCCCTGGAAAAAAAGAGAAGAATGAGGGATGATTTCATAGATGCACTTCAAATTATGAGGAGAATGGACAGAATAAATGTAGATAGGCTTTTTTTTCCATTGAGGATGGGTGAGATTCAAATAAGAAGGGTGAAAGGGGAAAGGTTTAGGGGGAACATAAGGCGGGAACTTCACACAGAGGGTGGCTGGAGTGTGGAAAGAGCTGTCAGCTGAAGTGGTGAATGTGGACTCAATTTTAACATTTAAGAAGAATTTGGATAGGTACATGGATGGGAGAGGTATGGAGGGCTATGGATTGGGTGCAAAGTCAGTAGGAGTAGGCCACAAAAAAAAATGGTTCAGCACAGACTAAAAGAGCTGAAGGGGCCTGTTTCTGTACTGTAATCTTCTGTGGTTGCATTTTTCTGGTGTCCTGAACTAGTCCTCTGATTCCCTGGAATCTCCAACCCCTCTTAGCTGCTGCCAATCAGAATCCAAGCTGAATTGGACTTTGCCAATGTGCAGAGAATACTCTTCAAAAATTGACTCTATTGCATTCCAACTCATAAAGGCAGGCTAACTGGTCTATATTAGTCAAGTTGCTCTCTTCCTCCTTTCTTTAAAATTGTGACATCAACAGCCCTCCAATCCAAAGGATCTGATCCAGAGTGTAGAGAATGTTAGGAAATAATCACAAATGCATTCACTCTCTCTTGCCACCTTCTTAAGTACTCCGGGATACAGACTATTAGGCCCTAGGGGATTTAGTTACTTTCAATGCCTTCAATATATCGAACACAATTTCATTAATTAATTTTAATTTAATTACATGAAAACTTTCAGTCAATTCCACATCTAAGTGAGCCCTTTGGACTTTACATCTTCTGAAATGTTGTGCACATCTTTATGAAGACTGAACCAGAGAATTTATTCAGTTAGTCTGATGTTTACTTCATTCCCATTACAAATTTCATTGAATCTGACTTCAAGCAACTACATTTGTTTCAAGTAGTCTTTTTCTCTTTACATCCCTGTATTTATTCTCCATTCTGCTGAAAAAATTCCATCATTATATGCAATTCTGAATTGTGCAGGTCATTCTGAATGTATTTGCTAACCAGAAACCTTCATACATCAGTGCCATTCCAAATCCAGTGAAAACCCCATTATCTGGAATTCAAGCATCCAGCTGCCTCAAGAAATCAGCAAAAATATGGCAGAAAATAAATAGGTAAATACTCCGGAAGTCTAAAATTGGCGCTCCTTGCTGTTAGTTCTATAGTCACACAACACGCAGTCTCAAGCCACTGGAAAATTCACTCATCCGGCATCATCCAGTCCTCATGTGGAAGATACCAGGGGTCTTACTGTAATTACTGAAATGTAACTTGAACTAGGAAGACTACTGGGCCTAGAGTGGTGGATACTTTTCATCATCATTTGCAGAGATTGTGTATTTTCTTTGCAAAGTACAAGCAAATTTTAACAAATTACTGTTATTGTCTACTTTAGAATGGGTCATTTTTAAACTGCGATATAGCTTGCTTTGTTTAGCTACAAATGAGTTACACAACTCTCTGCACTGCTAGTCTTTTTAAAAAAAAGCTCATTAATGCACAACTTTGATTATTAGTGGTGACTAAGACCCAAAATGGTGGCCTCTTCAGGACCTGGTGCTTTTGTTCCTATGCTGTTTGTATTTGTTACGTTGTTTTCATGTAGCACTGCGGGTTCATGGAAATGGTGTCTTAAATTGACAAATAAAGCCTACTACTTACTATTTGATAACTTCACATCAAGTGGGCAAAATTTTTGCCAAGAGTCAGTTTGAATTAGAGGTTTAACATGTATCCTGCAAGCAACATGCCTTATTTCAGACTATCTAATTGTTAACATGTTACAGGTTGTTGGGTCATGCTGTCCAAAAATTGGCTGCCATATTTTCTGCAAGACAGGGTGCCGCTGTTTAAGAAGTGCTGTAAATGGTTTGGGTCCCCTTGGTATAGATCTGCATAGGCATTAGAGAAATGTAGTATTTCCTTCTTTCTTCTACAGGACAGCAACTCTTCAATGAAACCAAACAATTTCATTTTCTTATTCTGTCATTTGTGACCTGGGTTTAAATTTAATTCTCATTTGGTTTCAATTAAAAAAAATATTATTGCCTAAATCTCACAAAATAAGACAAGCAGACTTTGCATTCAAATAACTTCCAGGTGACCATCATGTGACTGGAAACGGAGTAACAACAAACATTCAATGTGCTTTGAAGCATGCATGATAATTTGAGGGTAAAAATATTTTTTTCTCAAGCTTATTGAACACAGGGCCATCTTGATTCATCAATCGAGCCTCATGAGTGAACAATGTCATAAACAAAACTATCCTAACCTTCTGGTGCAACAGGTGTCAGGCTATTTTTGATTTGATTTTTAAAAAAATCTGCAGTGGAAAATAGAGAAGTGCTCATTTCATTTGTCCAGTATTTAATTTAATTTAGACATACAGCACGGAAACAGTCCTTTCAGCCCACAGGCCCGTGCTGCCAAATTATACCCAAATGACTTACACCCTGTTATGTTTTGAACACTTGGAGGAAACCAGAGTCCCTGGAGGAAACACACAGAGACATGGGGGAACAGAGTGCATCAGATCAAGCCCTGCTTGTTTGCACTGTAACAGAGCTACACTAACTATATGTTTTGTTATGACCCCAAAATCCAGCAGCAATAGATATTCACCACGACAAATAGTTACTTAAACAAAAGTTGCTTTTAAATATCTTTAAACATAAAACAGAATCAAACTTTAACTTATCATTATTGACTTAACTAACCTAACTTAACCCCCTTCTAATTCTAAGTGCATGTGTATGTAATGTGTGTGCAAGTTCAAAAAATTCTTTGATTCACAGTCCAATCTCACTTCTTATTCCTCCAAGTTCACTGGTTGTAGGCAATTCTTATACTGTGCACAGAATTAACATTTATAAAGTTCACCAGGCTTTGGTGCTTGAAAGGTAAATGTTTACCACTAAGGAAGGTTCTCGTAGGGTTGGCAGAGAGAGATTTGTTGTTCCAGGATTTCCACAACTGAGGTACCAATGACTTGCTGATGAAACTTGCCCCCTCAGGGTTCTCCAGGTAACCACAGAGTGCCTTTTCTGTTTCTCTTATTTTAAGTGAAACGTTAGACAGCCAGTCCTCTCCTCTTGCATGAACCACGAGGACTTTGACCAGGCTGAACTAAGCACTCATAACCCGTCTTCCAAATGGGGTTTTCCACAAGCTTGCCACCTTGTCCTGTTCCAGTCCCAGTTGCTGCTTCTGACTGTAAAACTGTAGAACTGATCTTTGTCTCTCTCTCTCTCTCTCTTTCTCTCAGAGACAAAAAAGCCTGCTTGATTCTCTCTGCTTGCAAACCCATGTGACCACTCTAGACAGAATGTGACTCCAACAAGTTCTTTCACCTGTTGCCTTTTTGTAAACAACAATCCGTTACTGAAGTGTCTTGTGCACTCTCCAATGCTTCTGCAAAGGTTCTGGGGCCGATATGTCTAACATTAGCAGAGCTCCAGTATTTTAAATAAGATCTGTTTTAAAGTGTTTGTATGTGACCTACACTAAAAACCCTTCCCCAATTTATCTCCCAGAAACATATCTATATCCTGTCACAGTGTAACATTGGGAAATATATAGGAAATATGTGTAAAAATCTGGATAATATGTGTAAAATTGGGAAAGAAATCAATGGGATTGCTCTGAGAACTGGCATCATCTCAATGGGATAGAGTAGACTCTGCAATGTAAAAATAAATAACAAATATAACTAAATGATGACATTTTCTTGAATATTTCTCATGGCAATAGTTGTTTCAGCTATGTCAAACCATTTCAAAGCAAAACTGAGAAATAAATAAAATTTAATTTTATTTGTTTAACCATGAGGAATGGAAATGGTATTAATTATGTATTGTCGTTTTCACCCCCCAAATATGCATTTGTTTGGCAGCTTTTCAGAAGTTAACAACCATATAAATTAGTTCAGTTCTAATTTATTCTAATATACAAGTGATTGTCCATTAGCTTCATAAAAGCTGCTGATCAAATACATATTTGAACAAATCCCACAGATGTTCATATTAAAAGGAATGTGGGTGAGTGAGTGCATTGGATAATATTGCAGGTCAAAGTGGATGTAATTATTCCCATGCTTTTCCTATCCATAACAATCCACAGTCAAAAACACACATTTTTACAAGCCTAGTAAGAATGGTAGTTGTTATTAGTGTCAGTAACCTTGAGAAATATCTCATTTGTTGATCACCAAAGAATACTTTAAGCCTTTGGTGGATACTGGTGTAAGTGGTACAAGCAAGAGATCTGGAGTACTGATCCATACAAATTGAGCAAACATTCAACATAATTTCAAACAGATGTTTCTTAATTTTTGAGCTGATATTGTCCTTTCAGGGATGAAAAATTGTTGTGCTAACATTGCCCCATTCTTATCATGTTGTTAGCTGTCCAGCCCTGAACATAATAGCTATTTTGTTTCCACACAAAACATGCTACTTAATATTTTACCGTCTACACACTGAATCAACATATTCTAGTCTAAAAATATCCAAAGAAAAATGACAAAACACCAATTTTATCCTTTCCTCCACCTTTATACACAATAGTCCTTCTCCCCCATCTCCTGTTCAACTCCACTTTTTACCAAGCTTTTACATCAGGTGCTTCTTGACATCTTTGACTTCCACTCATGATGACACTTTTGCAGGTACCCCACCTTCACCTCCAACTCGAGACATGAAGAGACTGCAGAAGGTGGTAAATAGAGCAACTCACGAATAAACGAAGGGATTCAGCAAGTTTAGCAGCATCAAAAATAGTGTGAATTCGCTGTTGATGAAAAGTTCCAGCCCAAAACACTGACCATCGCTCTTCTCCCGCTGATGATGCTCGACCTGCAGTCAATTGCATGTTTCACTTGCACCTTATATTGCCTTCATCTTCATTAATTCATCTCACCCCGACCACTCCCTGTGACATTGGTCCTTAATCTTCTCTCTTAAGTCCAACTTCTCTCTTAAATCCAAGGTATGTAAATGTTACAAGTGTGGCAAACACTCTCAGCGCTAGCAGATGACATGGTCCACTATCGTTGTTTTCCAGGATGAGCTGAAATCCAAAATTCTGGCTTCTGCTTCTTCCTTCAAGATTTTAAACTTCTCCCCCCCATCTCTTCATGGATTTCTTTGACACTAAGATCGAGACCATCTGTCTCTTTTGTTTCCTTTGGGTGAACACCTCAATGTTCCTTCTTGCCTCAGTGCAAACCCATTATTTTCATCTTACTCCATCTTATTCTCTTATACTCTAAGTTAATCTTAAACCCATTCCCTGTTTTCATGACTCCACATCAACCATTAAACAACCATTTACTGATTTTTTTTATTCTTCCCATTATCCCCTTAACTCTCTCAGATTCTCCAACTCACCTGTATATTGGGGGAAAGGTACAGTGGCTAGATAAGATAATCTACCAAACATTTTTGAAACCTAGGAGAAGCACACCAGGAAAACCAACATGGTCACAAGGATAACATACAATTTCCATAAAGACACACTAGAGAATCAGAACAAAATTTATTGTCATGAACGTGTCACAAAATGTGTTGTTTTGTCGATCAGGATCGAACCACGTTGCTCTACAGTTTTAGCTCATCCTACTTTTTCTTCAGGTGTTGTTCTCCTTTCCATTAAGTACACCCTTTCCTCAAGGTCTATCCCGTTGGAAATGTCCATGATTTGATCTCCAAACACCCATATTTATTAATTATCCTTAATTGTATTGTGCCCTCTCTTCCAAATTTATGCCCATCCATTCCAGATTTTCTTGTTCCATTCATACTGATAGATTTTCTGTCCCCATCATCATTGCTAATGGCAATTTCTGTGACTGAGACAAAGATCATTAATTTTTCTTGAACCAGTGACATGTCTGTTTATTTTGACCGAGATGGTTAAAGCATGCCACTCTCATCACAGACATTCAGGCAGATAAAATTGGATCTCTCCTGGCAACCCCATGGGGTCAAGAAGGATTTTCTCCTTCTCTGAGCTGCTTGATGAAGCCAATGTGGGAATTGCAGACTTTTGTGCAGATGCTGACTGTCAGGTGGGTGGGTAGTTAGTCCCTTTATTTGATGGTCCACTTCTTCCTTCACTTGCGCATGGCCTCAAAGTTCTCAAATAACATTCCATATGCACTTTGAGTAGTCCTGGAGTAAGGTTTCCCAGGTGTCAGTGGGAATGTTGCATTTAATCAAGGAGGCATTTGACACCCTTTGAACTGTTTTCTCTATTTGCCTGGCAACCTCTTGGGAATCTTTCCCTTGACCAGCTTGGCAGTTTGATCTCCATCAGAACTCAGAACAGTTGGTCTGTTTTGGGCAATCAGCAAGGCCTACTAAATGTAGATGACTTAGTGTAATGGCTGGGAACTTTGGCCTGGGAAATTTTGCTGACATTGGTTCATTTAACCTTCCAATGAATTGAGAATTTTGCAGGGATACAATATTCCACCAATAACACCCTCCATTCCCAAGCTAAATTAAACTCACTATGAACCAAACTTTGACTTAGGTCCATTCAATTTCTTATGTTTACATTGCTCCTTGTCCACACTATATGAAGAAAGAAGAGCTTTAGTTCGTTCATATGCTGATGACACCCAACATTACATCAGCATAGCATCTTTTGATCTCTCAATTGTTCTGACATATTTAGCAAATTTCTCTCCCTGAATGAGCAAAAATTTCTTTGAACTATTGGGAGGATAAAAAAAAACATTTGCTTTTCATAAACTCCCTCCCAAGTCACCAATTTTACGTATCTCCTTGACAATTGTCTGAAAAAGATCTATCATGTTTGATCTCAAAATGAGCTTAGGATCATTTATCTAGAGCATCTCTAAAGCAGTCTACTTCCGTAACATCTCCTGCTTCTGCCTTGGTTTCAGCTCATCTTCTGCTAAGACCCTCAGCCATATTCTAGATATGATTAATTATATTATGCCTTGCTGACTCCTTTTTTCTGTTCACTGTAACTTTTTTTTGTCTTTTAAGCTGTTTATTTTTTTAATTTTTCACACTATGAACCATATTAATCAAAATACACACAAACATTTTCCTCTTGAATATACACAGTCATTTTCTCCCCTTTTCCCCCCCTCCCTCCTTCCCACCCCGCTCCAAACCTATTAAATATTCAACATATACAATACAATAAACCCATTAAACAATATCATCACACAATGAAAATAAACAAAAAAATTGTGTCATCTACTTTTACACACTGGGTCAGTTCATTTCATCTTCTCATTCTATCATTTTAGGGGGTGGAGGTCCATGGTAGGTCCTCTCCATTGTGTTCCATGTACGGTTCCCAAATTTGTTCAAATAATGTGACTTTATTTTTTAAATTATATGTTATTTTTTTCCAATGGAATACATTTATTCATTTCCATGTACCATTGCTGTATTCTCAAGCTTTCTTCTGATTTCCAAGTTGACATTATACATTTTTTTTGCTACAGCTAAGGCTATCATAATAAATCATTTTTGTGCTTCATCCAGTTTGAGGCCTAATTCTTATATTACTTAGAAGAAAGATCTCTGGATTTTTTGGTATGTTTCTTTGTGATTTTATTTAATACCTGATTTAGAGCTTCCCAAAACTTTTTAACTTTCTCACATGCCAAATTGCATGTACTGTCGTTCCCGTTTCCTTCTTACAGCGAAAACATCTATCTGATACAGTTGGGTCCCATTTATTTAACTTTTGGGGCATGATATATAGCCTGTATAACCAATTATATTGTATTACATGTAACCTCTTGTTTATTATATTTCTCATAGTTCCGGAGCATAGCTTCTCCCATATTTCATTTTTTATCTTTATGATTAGATCTAGTTCCCACTTTTGTTTGGGTTTATAACTTATTTCTTCATTCTCTTTCTCTTGCAGCTTGATCTACATGTTTGTTATAAATCATTTAATTATCATTGTGTTTGTAATCACATATTCAAAGCTGCTTCCTTCTGGTACTCTCAGTCTGCTTCCCAATTTTTCCTTTAAGTAGGTTTTCAGTTGATGGTATGCAAACATTGTGCCATGAGTTATTCCATAATTGTACTTCATTTGTTCAAATGATAATAAATTATTTCCCAAAAAACAATTTTCTATTCTTTTAATCCCTTTTTTCTCCCATTCTCTGAAAGAAAGGTTATCTGTTGTGAAAGGGATTAGTTGATTTTGCGTCAATAATAATATTGGTAGTTGGTAATTTGTTTTTTTCCTTTCTACATGAATCTTCTTCCAAATGTTGAGTACTGGTGAACTTCTATATTGCACCAGTTTTTCATCCCACTTATAAAGTATATGTTCTGGTACCTTCTCCCCTATTTTATCTAGCTCTATCCTGGTCCAATCTGGTTTTTCCCTTGTTTGATAAAAATCTGATAGATATCTTAATTGTGCTGCTCTATCATATTTTTTAAAGTTTGGTAGCTGCAAACTACCTTGTTTGTACCATTCTGTTAATTTATCTAGTGCTATCCTCGGTTTCCCCCCTTTCCATATGAATTTCCTTATTATTCTCTTTAGTTAATTGAAGAATTTCTCTGTTAAGGGAATTGGTAATGATTGAAATAGGTATTGTATCCTTGGGAAGATATTTATTTTAATGCAATTTACCCTTACCAGTGTTAGTGGTAAATCTTTCCAATGTTCTAAATTATCTTGTAATTTCTTCATTAATGGCTGATAATTAAATTTGTATAGATGGCCTAGATTATTATCTAGTCTACTACCTAGGTATTGGATTGCTTGTGTTTGCCATTTAAATGGTGATTCTTTTTTAAACTTTGTGTAATCCACATTTTATTTG
This sequence comes from Narcine bancroftii, assembly GCF_036971445.1. Classification (NCBI taxonomy): domain Eukaryota; kingdom Metazoa; phylum Chordata; class Chondrichthyes; order Torpediniformes; family Narcinidae; genus Narcine; species Narcine bancroftii. Next base: position 87,755,281 of record NC_091469.1, read on the forward strand.
CGTTGATCTTGTACCCCGATATTTCTCCATATTCCTTCAATTTCTTATGTAATTCTTTTATTGATAATTCTGGTTCTGTTAAATATACTATGATGTCATCTGCAAATAGACTGATTTTATATTCCTTCTCTTTTATTTTTATCCCTTCTATTTTATTTTCTGTTCTTATCAGTTCAGCCAATGTTTCTATTGCTAAAGCAAACAGTGAGGGAGATAGTGGACATCCCTGTCTAGTTGACCTGCTTAATTTAAATTGGTTTGATATATATCCATTTACTGTCACCTTCGCCATTGGACCTTTATATAATGCTTTATTCCAATTAATATATTTATCTGGTAGGTGGAACCTCTGTAATACTTTGAATAAATAATTTGATTCTACCCTGTCAAAGGCTTTCTCTGTGTTTAAAGCAACAGCCACTGTTGGCGTCTTATTTCCTTGTACTGCATAGATTAAGTTAATGAATTTACAGACATTGTCTTTTGTTCGTCTTTTCTTAATAAATCCAGTTTGATCTAGTTTTACTATTTTTGGTACACAGTCGGCCAATCTGTTTGCTAATAGTTTTGCTATTATCTTTTAGTCTGAGTTAAGTAGAGATATTGATCTATACGATGCTGGTGTTAGTGGATCTTTCCCCATCTTTGATATTACTTTAATTATTGCTGTTTTACATGAATCTGACAAGTTTTGTGTTTCTTCTATCTGGTTCATTACTTCCAGGAGAGGAGGAATTAGTAACTCTTTAAATGTTTTATAGAATTGTATTGGGAGTCCATCCTCCCCAGGCATTTTATCTAGTGCTATCCTCGGTTTCCCCCCTTTCCATAGGATGTTCGGTAGCTATTTTAATATATCTTGTATTTCCTCTATTTCAAATGGTTTTATCAATTTGTTTTGCTCCTCTTCTTGCAATTTCGGTAGTTCAATTTTAGCTAGAAATTCATCTATTTTGTCTTCTTTCCCTTCATTCTCAGTTTGGTATAATTGCTTGTAGAATTCCTTAAAGTTTTTATTGATTCCTGTTGGGTTAGATGCAATTTGGTTGTCCTATTTCCTTGTTGCCAATACCATTCTTTTAGCTTGTTCTGTTTTAAGCTGCCAAGCTAGTATTTTGTGCATTTTTTCTCCTAGCTCATAATACTTCTGCTTTATTTTCATTATGTTCTTCTCCACCTTGTACATTTGTAGTGTTTAATATATTTTTTTTGTCTGCCAATTCTCTTCTTTTTGTTGTATCTTCCCTTGTTGCTAGTTCTTTTTCTGTACTTACTATTTCCCTTTCCAACTGTTTTATTTCCCAATTGTAGTCCTTTTTCATCTTAGTTACATAACTTATTATCTGCCCTCTGATGAAGGCTTTCATTGCATCCCATGATATAAATTTGTCTTTCACTGATTCCATATTTATTTCAAAGTACATTTTAATTTGGCACTCAATAAATTCTCTAAAATCCTGTCTTTTAAGTAGCATGGAGTTTAATCTCCATCTGTATGTTCTTGGTGTCTATATGTTCTTGGTGGGATGTCCTCCAGTTCTATTGCTAATAGCAGGGGTGAGTGATCAGATAAAAATCTAGCTTTATATTTGATCTTCCTAACTCTCCCTTGGATATGGGCTGACAACAGGAACAAGTCAATCCTTGAGTATGTTGTATGTCTACTCAAATAATATGAGTATTCCTTCTCTTTTGGGTGTTGTCTCCTCCATATATCCAAAAGCTGCATTTCCTGCATTGATTTAACCATAAATTTTGCTACTTTGTTCTTTCTGCTAGTCTTTTGTCCAGTTTTATACATCTTTGAACCCAAATTAAGGTTAAAGTCCCTTCCTATCAATATATTCCCCTGCGTATCTACAATCTTCAAAAAAACATCTTACATAAACTGATGATCCTCTTCATTAGGTGCATATATATTGACCAAATTCCAGAATTCTGAATATATCTGACATTTCATCATTACATATCTCCCTGCATCGAGTCCATGCTGCTGAAGATCCAGCTGCGCTGGATGGGTCACGTCTCCAGAATGGAGGACCATCGCCTTCCCAAGATCGTGTTATATGGCGAGCTCTCCACTGGCCACCGTGACAGAGGTGCACCAAAGAAAAGGTACAAGGACTGCCTAAAGAAATCTCTTGGTGCCTGCCACATTGACCACCGCCAGTGGGCTGATATCGCCTCAAACCGTGCATCTTGGCGCCTCACAGTTTGGCGGGCAGCAACCTCCTTTGAAGAAGACCGCAGAGCCCACCTCACTGACAAAAGGCAAAGGAGGAAAAACCCAACACCCAACCCCAACCAACCAATTTTCCCCTGCAGCCGCTGCAACCGTGCCTGCCTGTCCTGCATCGGACTTGTCAGCCACAAACGAGCCTGCAGCTGACGTGGACTTTTACTCCCTCCATAAATCTTCGTCCGCGAAGCCAAGCCAAAGAAAAAATCTCCCTGCTGGATCGATTATTTCCTCCTCTATTTTGATTGGTACATTTTTATTGATTTATATAGCTACACCTCTGAATTTTTAATTATATGATGCTGCTGTTACGTGCCCTACCCAGTCTCTCCTTAATTTATTATGTTCCACTTCAGTTAGATGCGTTTCCTGCATGAATGCTATATCTATTTTTTTTTTCAATAAGTTTAATAGCCTCTTCCTTTTGATTTGGTTATGTATTCCATTAATATTTATAGTCATATAGTTCAACATGGCCATCTCATACTCTGTTTAAATCTCATTTCCGCTTCCTCACCACCACCTTTCCCCTTTTCCCCATTTTCATTTCTCAGTTTTCTTTTTTTGAAAGCACTGTATGACAACACTTCTAAAACATAAAATACTTCAACCCCTCCCACATCTAAAATTCCCTCAACCCCAAGTGTCCCCCTCACCCCTCTCTGAGTCGCCCTTTGTCCATTGCCGGGCAACCACAACTCCCCTCTCCATTCGGACTGCAAACCTGTTCGGAAGTGTCAACTGATTTCACAGTGACTGTTATTCTCTCCCACTCAATGCCATCCAGAAAAGACTTTTATATTCACATTACAACAAAGCTCCCCCTCTTTTCTTCCTATTTTTCTTTAACCCCTCCTCTTTTTTTCCCCTTCTCCCTTACTTCCCTCCTTTAGTTCTTACTTATACATTATTTTTATATCTTTATATGTAGTTTGTCATCGTTCTTTGTTCTTGTTACATCTCTACATCTCTCTTTCTGTCTTGCAGGCATTCTGCAAATTCTCGTGCTTTCTCTGGATCCAAAACAGTCTGTTTTGCTCCCCCAGGATAACTATTTTAAGCACCGCTGGATATCTTAACATAAATTTATAGCCTTTTTTCCATAGGATCGATTTTGCTGCATTAAACTCCTTCCTCTTCTCTAGGAGCTCAAAACTTATGTCTGGGTAGAAAAAAAAATTACCTTTGTATTCCAGTGTTTTTTTTGTCTTCTCTAATTTTATTCATTGCCTTCTCCAATATATTTTCTCTTGTCGTGTATCTGAGAAATTTTACTAAAACAGATCTTGGTTTATGTTGTGACAGTGGTTTCGGGGCTAATGTTCTGTGTCCCTTTTCTATTTCCATTCCTTCCTGCATTTCTGGCATTCCCAGGACTTTTGGGATCCATTCTTTTATAAATTCCTTCATATCTTTGCCTTCTTCATCTTCCTTAAGGCCCACTATCTTTATATTGTTTCGCCTACTATAGTTTTCCATTATATCCATCTTCTGAGCTAACAACTCCTGTGTTTCTTTAAATTTTGTCACTTTCTTCCAATTTTCTTTTTAAGTCATTCACTTCCATTTCTACCTCCATTACACATTCTTCCACATTTTCTAATCCTTTCCCTACATCTGTGATGACCAGCTCTATTCTACTCATTTTTTCTTCTGTACTCATTTTTCTTTTCATTTCACTAAATTCTAGTGTCAACCATTCTTTTAATTCTTTCATTGGTTCTTGAAATTGTTTTTAATCTATGTACTGTCCATTCATTTTACCTCCTATTCCTCTGTGCAGAGATAGGTGTTCTTCTTCTTCTGTGTCTGCTCTTGGGTTTGTGTCTTCTATTTCTCTTCCTTGTATCTGTGTCTCTTCTGACTTTCTTGTTGAGCTGCTTGTCTCAGTTTGTTGGGTATATATTTTTCATGGTTTCTTGATGTTGGTCCTCTTCATCTGGGCTGGTTATCTGTTGTGTCTCTTGCTTCCTTTTTTTCTTTCTCACCCCTCCCTTTCCCGTTGCTTTCTTTGTCTTCCAGCTGGGAGCCCTGCTGTCAAGCATCTCTCAGCTGTTCGTGCCGTGGTGTTTCACTCCACAGCTGGTCCCCGTCAGTGTTCTCATCGTGCGCATCTGCACATGCGCGATTCCTCGCATGTGCACAGTTGCGCAGTCCTGTTTGGCTCAGTGAGCCATTTTTGCAGTCCCGCAGTCAGTGGGTTGCGACCCTCCAGAGATCTCCACTAACCTCGGGGAGTGGGCTCCTCTTTCCACGGTGGGTCCCTGCTTTTTCGTGCAGGTAAGGCCTTCATCTTTCTCTTCCGGTGTCTTTCCTTCTAATTTTCTTCCCATTATTTTTGGTTTTTCTTTCTTGGGAGCCATTTTCTCCACACCTTTATTTTTTATTTGTTGTGTTTTGTGTATCTGGGGCTTTGCTTTTTCTTCACTTTTTTTCTTCTTTTCTGGAGAAGGCTGGTATTCTCCTACCGGCCACTACTCCATCACGTGACTCCTCCTGTTCACTGTAATTTGAAGCCTACCAAATCTCTGCTGCCATATCTTCTTTCTTTTCAAATCCCATTGACCTATCACCCAAATATACACTGACATTTTTGTCACTGGATTAATCGCTATCTCAATTTTAAAATCCACCCAACCTCATTTCTGATTCTTTCTCTGCTTAACTATTTCTACCTTTGTAATCTACTTCAATTCTACAGACTCTGAGAATTATATATCTTCCTGGAATACTGGTTTCGTTCATTTAAACAACAATCATGTCTGAATTCTATTGCTCCATAATCAGTTGATGAATCTTCAGGTGTCTAGACATTTGGCTATTAAATTTCTCCCAATAAATCTCCCCATCTCCGTCACTCCCACCTTACAAGATGCTTCTTAAAGTCCATCCCATTCTTACAACAAAGGCTTTGGTCCATTTGCTCTGGTATCCTGTGCTTTTGAATGATCTAGCAAACATGCTCTAATATTACAAGCTGTTTTCTGATTGCACCATTGCATAAAAGATCATTAATTGTTAAGTGTGTTACGGGCTGAGTTAGAGTTATTTGTTATTCTATTTCCTCATCCAATGGATATGTGCATCTGTTAGAAGCCATGCATTCATGGCCATCTCTTAATGCCCTCGAAATGTTCAGAGAAACAAAAGGCAAATAACATGGAAACAGCCCAAGTTCCATGACAACTTGCTTTACAACACTCCTTTCCTAATCTATTTTCCTCAACTCCCCATCCTTACTCCAGATTTTCTTGCTCATCTGCACACAAGTGACAATGTACAGTGGCCAATTAACCTGCCTACCTGGACATCCTTGGGATATGGCAAGTAGCTGACTACAAAACCAAACAGTCACAGGGAGAACATGCATATACACACACACACACACTCTCACACACACACACACACACACACACACACACACACACACACACACACACACACACACACACACACACACACACACACACACACACACACACACACACACACACACACACACACAGCATTGAAACTGAAACTGGTTAGTTGAAACCGTAAGGTAATGGCTTGATTTGCAAAGCTGCTGTGCTACCCCATGTTGCTGGAGCGGGAAATGAGTTTTGAGAAAAACTGCAACCTGTCTGGTCAAGGTACTCCTGTTGGCAGAAGAATTCCATGATTAAAGCCCAGCAACAATAATCAAATGGTGGCATATTTTCAATTCAGCATGGCACAATGGATGGGAGTGCAAATGGGGGCATTGCTATCTGCTGGGAAACTGATGCTTTCACTGTGTGAGAGTGACAGAGATATTGGCGGGTGGGGGAGAATTGGGGTTCACAATCAAGAGGCTGCTTTGTCCTGGATAATATTGAGCTTAATGTTGGACCTGCAGTCAGCCAGGAAAGGTGAAAGCCACCCTGTCACACTCCTCCTTTATATTTTGCAGAGCTTTCTCCCAATCTATCAGGCAAGAGACAAGCCATTCACGACAGGAAACACTGCATTTACGTGGCTTTTCAGTTAAGTTTCTTGCTGATTATGTCCTCATGATGAGAAATATGGTAGTGAAAAAAACACAAACAGAGAAGATTTGCCTCACTGCATTTTAAATTTGTTGTTTCCCATCACTCAAATTCACCCAAACACAAGTGATATGTCCTTGGTGCATCTATGCATGGAATGCTTCATAACTTGGAAAGCTTGTTAATTACAATGAAGACTGCAATAATTTCCTCAAAACAAACCTGAAGAGAAAGTCAAAATCATTGCTGAAGATGGTTGGCCAATAAAAGTCTGCGGAGGAACTCCTGCTTCAATATCCTACCCCCTTACAGGTAAACAAATGCACTTATTTTGTCTTGAGACCTCTTCAAGACAGAGAAGATCTGGAGAGCAACAAACTAAAAATGATTCATATTTTTCCAATGAGTAACTCATTAGTTTTATGAGTTTGCCAGCTGGCAAACTAAACACTCTTGACAGTGATTTTACAAACCACTGAGCGAACCTTCAGTGTAATTTTATTTAAGCTTCAATCAAATGAAATTTTTTCAAAAATCACCATGAGATTAAAAGGAAATTGAACTGTTTTTGAGTGAATACAAAAATAATAAAAAAGGACATTCCAAGGAAATGTAGATTCTTCACTGGAAACTTTCAGTATTATTCATTGAGAAATGTTAAATCCTACAGTATTAGATCACATCACGATGCAATTATAGATCATGTTTTGCATCAAATAATCAAAAGATTTGACAAGTTCCAGCCATTATTTTGCCAAATCTTTGCACACAACTTAAAAACCTTCCCTCATAAGATCCATTCTTTCCGAACATAAAATTATGCGAAACTAAATTCACACAAGATGCAATACTTAGAATTCTGATGTTGGAACAGAATTCCCTCTTCAAGTCTGCTGCTGACTGCTTCCAACTTGCTGGTCTGCCCCATGTTCCCAACTGATCATTTGGATCTTCTCACCAACTCAACACACCAACCTGCCAAGTTGGATAAGAAATGTCGCTCATCAACCGGACATGTCAGCAACCATTCTGCAGGGCAGCAGTGAGAAATTGAAATGGAACTGAAACCAAGCAAATGGCTCGTTTCCATTTTAATCTCACATAAAATCTATCTATAGACAACATACATTCTTGTTACAATGTGGGGAAAGGGTAGCTCATGGCATTTCAGAATATTGCCCCAATATTATCATCAGGTCAACTAACTCATAGGAAGTGAATGCTTTAAAAACATACAATTCTCTGAAGTACATTTTGATTTGCCACACAATGACTCACAATTTTCAGTTGATTAGGACCTGCTGACCACGTTTTACACTGTATGCCTTGATATTAAAACAATGTAAGCACGTCTAGTTGATGTGTTTTCCACAAGATCCATTCAAAATGAGTGTGCAATTGATCTGAATGAGGCACTGGAAATGTTGAGTTTATAAGGCTCTGTTATGCCTTAATTCCCAAAGGAACAATAAATGGTTCTGTGTGAAAGAAAATGATTGAACACAGCCATGATGTTAGTTAGTGTCCACATTATAGTAAACAGTTTCACCAAGACCAAAAATGATGCATTAATGTCATAACTAGCCTGAAATAGTTTACCCTCCTATCTTTACTTCAATCTTACATCTTTTATCAAAAATATCTCATAGTATTTTCTTGAATTTGAAATAAAGAATGTGTGCTGTAGTGGCTGTAGCAAAGAAGAAATGAGTGTAGAGGCAGATTTAACAGCCTGAATCAATTTATTGAATTCAAAAGTTATGCTTAAGACATATTTACACAAGTACAACTCGATAAGTAGGACTGCTTCCATCTGCAAGCTGTTTGTGTAATAATAATGCAACATTTCTGATACTCTGCACACCATATGGGAATGTCCCTTGATAAATATTCTTGCGTTGGATTCTTTACAGGATAGTCTGCTGTTGTAGGTTCCAAGATCTCTCGCCAACATACTTGCTGTATTCAGTTACAGATTTTCAACCTTCTATTTTTATTGCAGAGGCTTCTCTGACTTGTGTTCTGATTTCTCCTAACCCTTCACTATCCCAACAACAACCACCCTTTGCCGCAGTCTAATCTCAGACAGGAATGAATGCGTGCTTTCTATACCATCAATATTATTATTTAAGGGGCTAATAGTCATGGTTCCAAGTGGTATTACCAAAAAAATGACAGAATGATCCAACTGACAGATGGCCACACAAGCAAAGCCTGGCATATTTCAAAGATCTGCTGAAATTGCATTTCTTTAGATGGTAAATATATTGAGATTTGCTGCAGGAATGGAAGGCCATGGGATGATAATTTTGCTTTTACATTTCATCTTTGCAACTTTCTGTGAACTAGGCCTATACCAAATTTGACATAAATATTCTATTCAATCTCCTGCTCAGTGAACATGGCTGCAACCCTGCAGATTCTCCTTATTTTCCATTCATAGGGCTGGGTTAGCGCAGCAGTTAGCACAACATTGTTACAGCACCAGCGACTGCGGTTCAAGTCCAGCACATCTATAAGGAGTTTATACATTCTCCCCGTGTTTGTGTGGGTTTCCTCTGAGGGCTCCCGTTTCCTCCCATCCTCCAGAACGTACCAGGCTCCTAGGTTAATTACGTGGCATGGGCTTGTGGTCTGAGAGGGCCTGCTACTGTTTAAATTAAATTATAACCCTTACAGGCATGTTTCTTCATTGTCTTTAAGCTTTTAGAAGAATGAGAGGGGATCTTACAGAAACATATCAAATTATTAAAGGCATAGACAAGATAGGGGTAGGTACATTGTTTTTTTTGGTGGGGAGACCAGAATTTGTAGACATAGCCACAAGATTCAAGGTAGTGGATTTGGGATGGAGATGAGGAGAAACTGCTTTTCCCAGAGAGTGATGGATCTATGGAATTCACTAGCCAGTAAAGTAGTGGAGGCAACCTCGGTAGATATATTTAAGACAGCGCTGCGTGGATTTTTCTTTGAATGGAAGCCTCAGTGTAACTCTCTCTCCAAAACAGATGTTCCACGTACCATCACTGGAGTGAACCAGATGCAAAATAATTTTACTGTTCCAGCCACTGGCAATGAGGTCCTTGACCCACTGAAAGAACAAAGTGGTAGATTTAAGAAGAATATCCTTTCTGAATCTTGTCCTATCTCAAACCTTGTTTATCCTTGCAAAACCTTGCAAATCAAGACATTTTCCTGGAAAAACCAGGCCACTGGCTGAAATCTCTTCACCTTCTGATTTTCTCTTCCAGAAGCCCTTCCTGATCTCCATTCCCATTCAACATGTTATAGTGCAAGGAAATTTCAACTAATGCCCCCATTTCTGGTAGTAACTGTCTGAGCAATAGTCTGGAAATCACCAAACATTTTTTCAACAACTACCACATCACTTCCAGTAGAGATCTGAAACTTGAAACCTTCACACAAAGTAGCAAACACTTGTTGAACCATAGGAAGGGCCATAAGATACCAATTAGCAACCAATCCTAAAGTAATTGATGATCCATTAAATAGTTCTGCAGAGGATCTTAATTAGGTCCATTTGTCATGCTAATATACATCACCATACCAATTATTGTCCACCGATATCTCGACCTCTTCCAATCAACCCAACCCTCCAACACTAATCTTCACACTCATTCTGTGATCAGTTCTTACTATTCATTTTACTTCTAAATCATTGAGTTGTGGATTTGACCACTGAAAATTGGTCCTGGTCTGAAGGCAAATAAAGAGAGTTGATGGGAAGAATGAAATAGGATCAATTAAGTGGGTGCTAGATGTTCAGCATGGGATCAATGAGTGAAAGGACCTTTTTACTGTAGTGCAAGCATTCTCAATGAGTGTTCTGTAGTCCTCTCACCTATCACCCTATCCCAGTGACCATAGCAGGTTTAAGGGAGGCCATGCACTGAAATCATAAAATAATATTTATGAACTTTATGGAGTCAGTAAGACAAAAGTACAGATACAACCAACTAAACTTTACCACTTCACAAGGAAGGGGGCTAATAAACTTTGAGCAGAGTCCCAAGGGGACTACAGCCAAAAAGTGTTTGAGAATGGTTGCTATAGTGTATGACTCCTTGACACATGCTATTTCAAGCCTTATGACATGTTTGATTTCCAACAAGCATTTATGTACTGAACTACCTAAGATATAGGAACATAGTAAATAGGAGCAACAGTAGGCCATTCATCCCCTCAAACCTGCTCCATGGCTGATCTGATGATTTGCTCATCTCTGCTAGCCTGCCTTTTCCCCCATATCCCTCAATTCCCCTACTACACAAAAATAGGTTTACTGAGGTCTTCTCCACTGCTTCCATGGGCATCAAATTCCATAGATTCACCATTTTCTGGAAAACACAGTTCCTTCTCTTCTCCACTCTAATTCGACTCCCCTGAATCATGAGGCTATGCCCCCTAGTTCACATCTCACCTACCAGTGGAAAAAAAATGTTACTTACTTCTATCTTATCTATTCTTTTCATAATTTAATAGTTTCTAAAAGATCCCCTCTCATTCTTCTGAATTCCCTTCTGTAAATGGACATAATATTCTGTGAAACTCCACAATACCTTTAATTACCTTTGACATCCTGAGGACACAAAGTGTCCTCTTGGTGAAGGTGCTGGAGAGGTTGAGAGGATGAATTCAAATGTGTGACTTGAAAAGTCAATTTGTAAAATGAATTTTTATCAGAAGAATGAATTATATTCCTGAATCAGCAATTTTGGATTAAATAAACATTCATGCAGATATATCAGTGCTGACCCATCAATGTCCTTGCTGTTTGTGATTAAACCCAAAGACATTTTTGAAAATTTATAACTTCTTACTTTGGTGTTAATTCTTTCCCACTCACCAAAGTTTTCCATCGGGGATATCAAAAATATTTTAATTCAATGTTAGTCATATCCTTTCCTTGCTTTCATAATAAAGGATTCAAAACTTATTCTTATTACATTTCCCGGTGGGAAGAATTTACTTGAATTGATGGTCAATCCTTTAATTCCTGTACAATCTTTCAAGTACAATTAGAGAAAAGATTTTTGTTCAACCAGAACATTATATAAATTCTCAAAGTAGTAACAAGTCTCATTAATTGTCAAATTCAAACCAACACACATTTGGCCAAACCTGATGAAAATTCCAGCTATAAAATTTGCATCTTATTTTTAAATCTTCTTATGGGCTGATATCCTTCCCTTCCCTATTAAACAAAATCGACACAAAGTACTGCAAATAGTCAGACAAGTATCACAGAATTTCAAAGCCTCATTTCCATGTAAATATATAACCTGAAAATACACCAGCCCAAAACATCTCACGTACATTAAAGATTTAAACATTTTCAAACAACTAAACCAGATTAGGCACAGCTAACATAACGGTTAGTACTGATAGTGTGATGCCAGTGACCCGGGTTCGAATCTGGTGCTGTCTGTAAGGAATTTGCACGTTCCCCCTGTGTCTGTGGCATTTTCCTCCTGGTGCTCCAGTTTCCTCTCACCATTCAAAATGTATGAGGTTGTTGTAGGTTAATTGGTGTATTTGGGGGTGGATGGATCCATGGGCTGAAAGGGCCTGTTACCGTGCCATTTGTCTAAATTTAAATTATATTTGTCATGGAACCTTCAAGTAGTTAAAGCATTCCTCAAAGGAAGACAGTCAAGCACCATGTTAACATGTATTAGAGGTCGTGAATGAAGATTTGGAAATACAAATAGATTTTTTTTAAGGAGAGGGTGGCCCTTGGGGAGGGAGAATAAGAAGAATCGAGATCTTTTCAGAGGCAGTTCCTGAATCATCACAAAACTTGAAAATTAAGCCTGTGCACAACATCAGAAATGGATGAATGCAGAGACTTCAAAAGATTATAGGCTTAAACAGTTTGTAGACCATGGGAGCACGTTCAAGCTTCTGTTCATTGTTACATGTGCCAAAGTACAGTGAATGGTTTGTTTGCCTACTATCCAGCAAGTCGACCTACAAACAAATGCAGCAGAGGAAAAAAAAAAGACTGTTACAAAAAGACATAAGGGTTACATTTGAGTTTAGTTCAATCGTAGCAGCAAAGAAACTATCCTAGAATCTGGTGCTGCATGAGTTAATGCTCTTGTCCTTCTACCTGCTGGGAGGAGGGAGAACAGAGTGTGGCTGCAGTGAGATGAGTCCTTCGGTAGGTTGGCTACTCTTCCAAGACATCGGAAGGTGTAGAACAAATTGAAGGGAAGGGAGGTTCATGCCTTAGTCTGAACTGTATTCACAATTCTCAGTTCAGTAATAAGGCCACGGAAGGATACGGAAACAGACAAGAAGAGAAGCTGTGACAGGAGCCAATGAAGAATAATGAATTCAGAATGTGTCATGGCTGAACCAGATGTTGTGAATCAAGATGTGAACAGCAGAGAGGAATTATAGATTGCTCCAAGGGCAACCTTGTGGAAGTCACCAATTTTGCTGGCTTTTTGCAATCATCTAGTCAACCGCATTCTCTGCCTTCTCTTCATCATTCTGCAAATATTCTTCCCTCATGTACTTCCTTAAATCACCATCCCAGTATATTTTAGAAAATTTAATTTCCCATTCATAGAGAATCTTTGTCAGATGATTTGTCTGAATCGGATTTCCGTGAGACTCTCAAGCAGTGAATTCTGGAGCACACTAAATACTGTTAATGCAGAGATGTACAACTCCCCTGAATCTTTTGCTCATAGTTTTCAATTCGTGCCCTTGTCCTTAAACTATCTATGAACAGGGGCTGTTTCTCGTAATTTATTAAATTCAAAGGTGATATGTTAGTATTCTCCTCTATCAAACCTCCTCCAAATTTATCTTTTAATCTTAGGAGTTAAGGAGGACAGTGGGAGGGGCTGGGAAAGAGTTGGAGGCTGTTCCTAGCTTCTTCTGACCAATACATATATTATTTGTACCCTTCTTCCAGGCCTTTACATCTTTCTCTCTCTCTTCTTTCTGAGCTCCAAGATGATCCAAATTTGAATCTGACTGACAGTAGCCTCAGATCCTTCTGACCATTCTGAACCCACTCTGCTTCTGCATTATCACCACAAGCAGTGGTCGATGGCTGTGAACCAGGAAATCCAAGCCCTGGATTCCGACACACTGACCTGGGTTTTCTCAGCCAAAGGACATACAGTACATATTAAATGAAGTTGGAGGTGCTTCTATCCAATCTATTGCTCATAGGGTGCTGAAGGGGAAACAAAATGGAGCCTCTAGAGATGGCCAGTATTGAAATGATGCAGTAATCTGAAAGTTAAATTACTGTCAGATATTGCAAATGTAAAAGCCAGTGTGCTTTGAATATTATGAATATGCAATGGATACAATAATTCAAAGTTCAAAGTTTAGGTTTATTGTTAGAGTACATGACATCACTTACAACCCTGAAATTATTTTTCCTGTGGGCCAGGCAGAAGTTCTACTTATGGGAAATTTTAAAAAACTGTACTCAAGAAGATACACATACTAAAGAGAAAAATACAAACAAAGAAATGTAAACAAACTGACTGTGCAATACAGAAAATAAATATGAAATAATAAATAATGTTCAAAGTAAAAAAAGTGTGTGATTGAATTTGTTGTTTAGGCATCTGATGGTGGAGGGGTGGAAATTGTTCCTGAACCTGGCTGTTAATCGGGTTAAAGACAGCATTTTTTGTTGAACCTTAGTGATCATGCAAAGCAAGGGCTTGCTATGACTCTCTGCTCTGTGACCTTCAGATGATTACCTAATTCGATGGATTCTATTTTGCCAAATAGTCTTTCAGGAGGGACTCCATCAAATACATTCTGCACACCCTCACCTCAGTCACCACAAGAGGCTGGGCTTGTTTTTCTTGGAATAGATGAATGTGACAGGTCACCTAATAGGTGTAGAAAATTATGAGGTGTGGATAGAGGAGATGTTAAGAATCTTTCCCCTTTCTACAAGACTGAGACTGGGCTTAGGGGTGGGAGGGAAGATATGTTCAAAGTAAGGAGAAAGAGGTTTAGAAGAGATCAGAGGAAGAATTTTTTTTATCTAGAGGATGATTGCAATCTGGAATGCACTGCCAGCATAGGCGATGGAAGCAGGTAAACTCAACATTCAAAATGTGTCTGGACCATCACATGAATTGGAAAGGAATAACAAGCTATGGACCGAGTTCTGGTTAGTGGGGTTGGTGTTGATGGCAGCTTGATGGTTAGTAGAAATCTACTGGGCTGAAGAGACTGATTTTGTGATTTATGGTGTTGACTCCAAAAGGTTCAGCCAGGTTAGCTGAACATAATTATATCAAACAAAACTGGGTTTGCCCTTATTCACCAACTCAAACTTCTCCAAGTGTTTGTTAATATTTTGTCCCCATTTATTAATACTTAAGTGGACCAATCACTCAGGTTAAACTGGTCAGCCATTTTGAAGATGCAACAATTTTCTAATCCTCTATCACCTTCCCTGCATCCAAGAAAGTTTATCAGGATTTCTCTGGAATCTACCCAATATAAACTGACTGATTTGTTCACTTTAAGTATTTTCATCCAGGCCCTGACCTTTGCCTAGAGAGGGTTAGTATAAATTTTAATTCCTGGGAGTCACCATACTGATGTCATTGTGAGAAAAGCATGGCCACATCTTTACTTCCTCAAGAGTTTGCAGAGAATTGGTATGACATCAGAAATCCTGCCAAACTTCTACAGATGTGGAGCAGAAAGTGCACTGACAGACTGTAGGGAGCACTAAGACCACTGAGCAGAAAGCCCTTCAAAAGTTAGTGGGCAAAGCCCAGTACATCACAGGCAAAATTCTCCACAGCATCAAGAAATTCTGCATGGAATGGTGCCGTTGGAGAGCAGCAGCAACCATCAAGGATCCACACTCTCTGTTCTTGCTGCTGCCATCAGGAAAGAGGTAGTGGTGCCACTGGACTCAAACCACCAGGTTCAGGAACAGCTGCTACTCCTCCACCATCAGACTCATAAACCACAGACTCAGAGATTTATTTAAAGACTCATATTATTGTAAATAATGTCAAATCATAATCATAAAGGCACGTTATACATGACGGAATATTTTTTCTATATTGCTGTTTTTCATATTTTATTTCTTTATTTACACATCTCTCTTGTTTATGTATCTTTCCTCTTCAGTTTAATTTACTATTACTGGTAAGTAAAAATACTGCCTCATCCGCAGAAAAAAGAATCTCAGGGTTGTATGTGATGTATTTATATACTCTGACAATATATTTTAACTCTGATCTTTTCCTTTCCCTCTCCCAAAACTTGGAATCATTCTCTTTCTTGATAAAGAAACAGGTACACAATATTCCTTTGTTATTCGAGCCATGCTCTCTGACTCTAAGTATGAATCAATATCTGCTTTTTACTCATTTTGAGGCTTTCTATTACATCAATAGAAGACATTTACTCTTGTTGAGTTCCCATGTCACATACAATGGAACAGGTACTCTGGATGAAATTAACAGAATCTCTATGACTGAGTGAAATGGAAACTAGATGTGGTCTGAGAGTGGGATTAGTTTTGGCCACCTCCTGCAATGAGAATGTTGACAGGATTTAAAGGTTTGAGTTACAGGGAAAGGTTGTGCAGACTAGGGCTTTTTTCTCTGGAGCGTAGAAGATTGAGGGGGAGACTTGATAGAGGTGTTTAAGATTTTAAAAGGGACAGACAGAGTAAATGTGGATAGGCTTTTTAAATTAAGAGTGGGGGAGATTCAAACTAGAGGGCATGATTTAAGATTGAAGGGGGAAAATTATAAGGGGAACATGAGGGGAAATTTCTTTACGCAAAGGATGGTAGGGATGTGGAATGAGCTTCAGGAAGACGTGGTTGAGGTGGGATCATTGGTTACATTTAAGGAAAGACTGGATAGTTATATGGAGAGGAGAGGACCGGAGGGGTATGGACCAGGTGCTGGTCAGTGGGACTAGGAGGGTGGGGATTTGTTATGGCATGGACTAGTAGGGCCGAACTGGCCTGTTCTGTCCTGTAAGTGGTTATATGGTTAACTGACGCTGTTCATCATTGGGTCTGCAAAGCACCAGATCTCATTCTCCTTGCTCCATCAAGTGTAAGAGTATCGGACTGATCCTTTCCTTACAATCTTAAAATTCAGGTTTCAAATCTGAATTACAAAGCAAGGAGAGATACTGTAAGTGGTAATAACCTAGATCAAGGACTGAAATTGACTGATACACACGGTGGTTCAAGCAACCACTCAGTAGAAAAAGGACCAGATGACAGATACCTAATCCTGCCATCCTCGAATGCTGACTATCTCAGCATATTTCAATTGTTTTATGTTCTTGTATAACCTTTGTGCTTCTTTTCAAATTTAGTGCTCCTTACTGCTGCCGAGATCACCGCCACCAGTATTTGAACTGTTCAACTGGTGATGTAACAAGTTCCATGTTGCTTACATTATCTCCTCCATTCCTGGCATTCACTGGAATGCTTCACAAGATGAAGCAAGAGGCTTTTGGCAATAACATTTGAGGGGAGACTCAAGATTTTGGATTTGAAACACTGGATTTTTAATAGGATATCCATTAACTGTCAAAATTTAAGAATTTTGGCTTTCAGACCAGGGATTTATTTTTAATATAAAACATGTTTCTGTAGAGAGGGAATAGTGAAAGAAAAAATGCTTCTGGCATGTTTCGGAATGTCTCACATGGGCTTTTACTGCAGCACTCACCTTCCTTGGAATGTTGATTGCACTTAAGAGCAATTTGTTATACAAATTTGGAAGTTGGATGTGAAAGGTTTAATAACGCAAGTTCTTTTATATTCTTGATTAAAACTTGCTTGAAGGAGTTTAAACGAGATGGATGGCAATGACTTTTCCCCAAATACAAAGCTTCAGACACGAGATAAGTGGATAAATCAGTAAGCTTCTTACATCACAGTTTCCTTAACTGTATTTAAAGTACATGTCCATGATTTACATCAATCATTTCTTCTGAGATTCCAGTTGATCTTCTTTGACAGGTGTATGAAAAATATATACAGTATTCTCACAGTGACATCTAAACACATGCTAACACTTTGTGTGACAAATGTCTTGGATGCATTGAAGATGTGTGCCTTTTTACCAGTTCACTATGTTCTTAGTTCACTCTGCTTGCATTAAACAGAGACCTGAAATGGGGGTAGTCATGGAATTTTGATTTAAAACTTAAAAATTAATTTAAAAATTTTACATTTTTTTAGGCATACAGTATGGTAACAGGCCTATTCAGCCCACTAGCCCTTGCAGCCCAATTACAATACTGGTACGTTTTTAAGTGGTGGGAAGAAACCAGAGCACCTGAGAAAATCTATGCAGACATGGGGGTAATGTACAAACACCTTACAGAGAGGGCTAGAATTGAACCTGGGTCGCTGGTGCTGTAAGAGTATTAGGCTAACCGTAATGCACAACTTAAACCTGTAACTTCCAAAAAGGAGATATAATTCTGCTTGGACACAATTCTTCTTGCAAGTAAGCACTCCCTTGCAACACTTGAACATTTCTCCCTGTCTTAAATGTTTATATTAATAAAAGTGAACTAAAGCTTTGTTCTTCTCACCAGAAGAGGAGATTATGATTGCTTGGAGATGCCCACCACAGCTGACTACCTCAAAGCAGGGATCCAGACTGCTCTAACCTGTTCAGCACAAGTGCCAGTTCTACGGGTGAGGTGCCAAAACATTTTACTGGTGCAGATTAACATGACATCAAAGTATTAATTTAAACATGTGTGATCCTGTAACATTTCAGCAATTTCGTTTTAATTCCAGGGGATCTTGATAAAATAGAATTATGTTTTGCATTAAAAACATACATGTTCATGATTTGCAGTGACTGAATATGATTGTCTATTGAACATATTCCAGCTTTTATTTCTTTTCCAAAAATTGAGAGCAGCTGCAATTACTGTTCTGCTGTCCTGAACTTATCTTAAGCATCCTCAAAAGCATGAAGACCAAAGGTAACACAGACAGTTAGCTGCTGATGACCTTTTCCCATTGATTGGCTCAACTGGCAAGACTTTGAGCCTTGGAACCGCTTAGATAACATAACCATGGGCACATAAGCTTTATTGGAAAAGCAAAAGAATTAGGGATGCTGGAAATATGAAATGAAAATGTAAATTACTGGGGATACACCACATCCATTGAGAGGGAGAAACATCAATGGTCTCATTAAAATTTACTGACCTGAAATACAGTAAAACTCCTGGTATCAGGAATTCAAGCAATTGGCAGCCTCAGCAACTGGCAAAAAAAAACCCCAGAAAATAAAGAAATAAAAAATAAGAAAGTTTAAAATTTGCATGCCTTGCCCTTAGTTCGCCAATCACGCAACAAAAAATCTCAAGCACCCAGAAAAATCACTTATCTGGTATCCATCATTCCCCATTGATTCCAGATACTAGGGATTTTACTATATTAACAATGTTTCTGGCTCCAGACCCAGTACTTTTTGTTTGTATTTTATGGTTTTATTGACAGGTCAAGTTTATTGTCATCTGATTACACAAGTACTACCCTACGAAACAGTGTTCTCTGGTCCTCGGTGAAAAACACAGACACACAATCAGATATAACACACATACAGATTAACTATACATACACAGGACAAGAATCCACATACATAATAAATAAGAGGTGAAGAGTGGGGAATAATTGATCCATTATCATTGCATGTGATAGCTGGTCAGCAAAAATAATGGAGGATGATTTTAATTTTCAAAACTAATGTTAATCCAAGTTCTAGAGTCCCATGGCATGGTAACCAGCACAGCTCATCCACACTGAACATCATACTCTCTTGCCCTGATCCCTCACCTTCATTAGGCCCATACCCTTCCAATTCCTTCCCATCCATGATGTTATCTAAGTGTGTGTTTTTTTTAAATAATTTATCACTTTATCCGGCATCTCATTCCACATGCCCACCACCCTCTGTTTGGAAAATAAAACTGTCCCCTCATGCCCCTACTAAGCCTCACCACTCCCTCACCATATAGTATTACATTCTGGTCTGTGCCTCTTTATCTTGCATTAATTAAGATACCTTTACCTTTCCGTTCCTGTCCTTTTTTCTTCTGGGAATATATTCATCCTTGAGCTTCCACATCACTCTCTTAAACACCTCCTATTTAGTAGATGTGTTTTAACTCTCTTATATTTGTGCTGGTCAACTGTTGTTTACTCCAGCCTAATCTCGTTGTAACTGGCTTTCTTCCAATTTAGGATTTTAATTTGAGGACTAATGTTACTCTTCTCCATGACCATCTTAAAACTAATATAATTTTATTCCCCTAATGATACTTCAGTTCCTTGAGCAGCCTCATTCCTCAGGTCAAGGCCCAATCGTGTCCTTTCCCCAGTAGGCCAAGCTAATCAGTGAGGTTTGGCAAAGATCAGAGGTTGGAAAGTCATTTAATTTGCAGCAAACCCAAAATTGTCACTTTCTACTGTGGCTAAAAGTTAAATCACAGAGTTAGTCTTTGTGGCAAAGAATAGTTTCTCACAGGGAACTCAAAGGCAGAAAAAATAATTAAGGTTGGTAAAATGATGAAGACTTGATAGGTTTAACATAAAGGAAAGATTACCCTCAGCAGAATTTTGTTTTAGCAAAGGGCATAAATTAGGTAAATTGAGAGGAAAGTCAGAGAGGTGTCAACATTTTTAAAAATGATGAAATTACTGGTGGGGATCTAGGACTGGCAGGGTGAAAGAGTGATGACCCACATTTGGTCACTGACTGACATTTTAAGAGCTATAACCTACAAGATAATGGACCAAGAGTGGGGAAATGGGCTTGACCTTAATATTTCTGTTCAGAATGAACACAATGGGCTAGATGATCTCCTACTTAGCCATACATTTCTGAAATTTCTACAGCAGATGTTCTTCTCACAAAACATGCAATTCTTCTCAACTGGCATCTTCAAAGAATTATTTGGAAGATTTGTTCATGTTTACGATCAGAATTTAAAAAAAAACAAATTCCTGAATAAGAACCAAAACAGCACTAAATTATTTACATTTTCCTAAATTGTGCAGCTCAGAAGAACACTTTACTCATTGCATCAGAGACAGCTCTTGAATAAAACACGCAAACAATTCCTATTCACCTGCTCTTCCTCCCAAAACCCTGCAAAATGTTTCCTTTACCAGCATGTGTCCAATTCTCTTTAGACAGACAATATTAAATCTGTTTCTACTGCCCTTTCAGTAAAATGCATTCCAGATGGCAGTATCTCATTGCGTTAAAAAAATTTATTTAATTGAAGTGAACTGTTATATATCTTCTTTTTTAATCATTATTAAGAGCTAAATATTAAAAAATAAATTCTTGATCAGAAAAAAGTGGGCATTTCCTGAACAATTAAGAAGTTCAAGAGTGTTATTATACACAAAAGATTACAGAAAGATGGGTGACCAACATTTCATTTCTGAAACTTGTTTGCAAGAGAACAGTTGGTCTTGATAATACTGAAGTCTCCATTCTTCACAAAATAGCCCAACAGAATTGATAAGTTAGGTTGTAATCACCAAAACAGCAGGGAGTTCATGCTGCAACTTTACAAGGTACTGGTGAGGCCACACCTGGAGTACTGTATGCAATTCTGGTCTCCAAACTTGAGGAAGGATATATTGGCCTTGGAGACAGTCCAGAGGAGGTTCACCAGGTTGATCCCGGAGATGAGTGGGTTAACCTACGAGGAGAGACTAAATGGTCTTGGATTATACTCACTCAAATTCAAGAGAATGAGAGATCTTCTAGAAACATATAAAATTATGAAAGGGATAGATAAGATAGAGACAGGAAAATTGTTTTCAATAGTAGGTGAGACCAGAACTAGGAGACACCGCCTCAAGATTCAGAGGAGTAGATTTAAGATGGAGATGAAGAAAAACTATTTTTTTTTCCCCCAGAGAATAGTGAATCTGTGGAATTCTCTGCCCAGGGAAGCAGTTGAGGCAACATCATTAAACATATTTAAGGTTCAGTTGGATAGATTTTTACATTAAAAAAAAGTAATTAAAGGATATGGGGAAATGGTAGAGTTGAGTCAATGATCAGATCAGCCATGATCATATTGAATGGTGGAACAGGCTCGATGGGCCGGATGGCCTATTCCTGCTCCTACATCTTACACTGGGGGTTGTAGGTTAATTGGGTGGCACGGGCTCAAGGGCCGAAATACCGTAACCGTGCTGTATGTCTAGATTTATTTTTAATTGCCCAAGTTGTGATCAACTTATTCAGTAAAATAACGCAGAATACATACTTTTTAATTCTACTTCCTGTAAAACTTCCACATGTTTAAAAAAAATTGAGAAAATAAATTTTAATTGGCAATTTAAAGATACTTTAGCTTTTGAAACTAGGGCTTTAGGATTCCAGCAACAGCATATTGAATGGACAGGGAAGCAGCAAATGAAATACAATGTCAGAAAGTGTACAATCGTGGTATTTGGTCAAAAAAAATAGCTGGCAATTTTTTTTTTATGGGGAGAAAATTGAGAATACCCAGATACAAATGGACCTGGGAAGCCTCTGGCAATGTAGCCTGAAGGTAAACTTGCATATTGAGGGACTGGTGAAGGCAAATGCAATGGTGAAACCTCACTTGGAGTAGTGTGAACAGATTTGAGCTCCTCATTTAAGAAAAGATGTGCTGATGTTGAAGAGGGTTCAGAGGAGCTTCACACGGATGAGCTGGGAATGAAAGAGTCATCATATGAGAAGTGTTTAACAGCTCTTGGCCTGTATTCATTGGAATTTAGGAGAATGAGGAAGAAACTCAAGTGAAACATTTTGAATGTTGAAAGGCGTGGGCAGAGTAGGTGTAAAAAGATTGTTTCCATTTGTGGGAGATTAAAGGACGAGAGGGCACAACTTCAGGAATAGAGGGTATCCACTTAGAACAGAGAAGTGGAAAAATTTCTTGAGACAAAGGATGGTAAATCTGTGGGATTTGCTATCACAGGTGGTTGTGGAGGCCAGGTCATTGAGTGTATTTAAGGCAGAAATTGATAGGCTCTTGATTAGCCAGGGCATCAAAGGTTATGGGGAGAAGGCCGGGTAGTGGGGCTGATTGGGGAAATGGTTCAGTTTATGATTAAATGGCAGGGCAGACTTGATGGGCTGAAGACTCAACTTCCGCTCCTATATCATATAGTCTTAATGCTCTGAGCATTGTGTTCAATTCATGGTCTAACTGGTTTCAGAGATCGAGAAAAATCCACCAGTATAACTATAGGAACATCCTATACCCATCACTCTTCAGGACAAGATTTGATACCAGTCCATATTTAGGTTCACCATTTGAGTCAGAAATCACATCCTTTTACACATTATTGTTCTTTGAGGAAAATTTAAATTAATTTGAATGAATTCAACTGATTGTAAGTTCACATATGAATCCATCACTGGTTGAAGTTTCCTCATATTTTGAAGAAATAAAGCAAATTTTCATCCAATTTCTCAAATACATAGAGAAAAAGGAAAGAAAAATTAATTTAAAAAGTTCAAAACAAATGCTGCTAAGCAGCTCTGCACAATGCAAGATGTGTGCCATTTCAATTTGCTTTGTTGGATTAGCTGTAAATTGAACCTGGACAAACTTTTAATTAAAGAGGGAGCAAAACTAAACAACAAGTCAACACCAATTGACCCAGAGAATATTGAGTTTTGTTCTAACGCGCCCCCCCCCCCCACCCAAATGTGCTTTGCAATACAGAAGATGTGAAGCATTTTAAGGTTATCAATCATAAAAGATTTTGTTTAGTTTATCTGTCTACTCATATTCCAGCAGGGATAAAATTAAGGAAGAAATAAAATTAAAAGTTGGTGTAAAATGTTGGGGTCTAGATTTCTCTTGGCTCCTGTGGAATGTGTGGATTCAGTGGAATGATTAATGAGCATGGGTCAGATCAGGAGAAGCATACTCAACACTGAGAAAGTCTCTAATTGACGAGCAACCAAGACAGAATCTGGTACCTGCATGGGGAGGGGAAGGCACAGCATTCACAATGACCAGCTTTCATCCAACATCTAGTTGTCAGGTTGATTGACCATTGTAAACTGTCCATTGTAAATAGATGACAAGTAGGATCTGGGGTAAAGTGATGGGAATATGGAATGCTTAGGCAATTTTTGTTTAGAATGATATTTTCTGAGATACAGGAAACAAGAGAAGCTCATCTGCTGCCTTTTCATTTCAGATTGACAATCAAGCAGCGTTGGTGTTTTCAGCATCATCTATTATAGTAACAGGTCTATGGTGGATGCCATCTCACTGGCTCTACACAAAGCTCTGGAACCCATGCACTGCAAAGATACATACATCAAGATGCTGTTTATTGATTACATCAGCATTTAACACCATCATCCCCTCAAAACTGATCAGCAAACTCCAAGACCTGGGAGTTAACACCCCTCTGTGTAATTCAATTATGGATTTCCTCACCTTCAGATGTCAATTAATGAGGATAGGTAATAACTTTTTCTCCACTATCTCTATCAGTACCAGAGTGCAATAGGGCAGTGTACTTAGCCCCTGCTCCACTCACTTTACACCTACAACTGTTTGTCTCAGTACGACAATAACACCATATATAAATTTTCCAACGATACCATGGCAGTGGGTTGTATAAAGTAAGGGGATGAATCAGCATATAGGATGGAGACTGGAAACTTGGCTGAATGGTGCACCAACCACAACATTGCACTCAATGTCACCATAAATAAGGAGCTGATTGCTGACTTCAGGAAAGGAAAGCCAGAGGTATACAATCCAGTGATCATTGGGGGATCTGAGGTGGAGAAGGTGAACAAATTTAAGTTCTTGGGAGTTATTTTCTCGCAGGATCTTTCCTGAACCAAACAGACAATGGCATCATGAAGAAAGCACGTCAGTGCCTCTACTTCCTCATAAGTTTGCGGAGGTTTGGGATGATACCAGAAACCCTGGCAAATTTCTACAGAGGTGTGATGGAAAGTGTGTTGACCAGCTGCTTCACAGTCTGGTTTGGGAACACCAATGCTCCTGAGCATAAAGCCCTTCAAAAGATAGTGGACACAGACACACAGACAAAACACTCCCCCCTATTGAGAACATCCACAGGAACTTTGCTGTCAGAGAGCAGCAGCAATCATCGAGGACCCACATCACCCAGAAAATGCTCTGTTCTCACTGCCGCCATCAGGAAAGAGGGAGAGGTGCAACAAGACTTGCACCACCATGTTCAGCAACAGCTGCAACCCCTCCTTGATCAGATTCCTTAACAACAAACTCAATCAGGGACACATTTAACCACTCTTACTTATGCACTTTATTGTTTTTTTCTTTTTGTTCTCTCTGTATTGCCCAGTTCGTTTACATTTTATTATCTGTTTACAATTCTTTGTTTGATTACATGTTTATGCTGTGTACAGTTTTTTTTGCACTACCAATTAGTGGTGATTCTGTCGCACCCACAGGAAAAAGGAACCTTAGGGTTGAATGTAATGTCATGTATGTACTTTGACAATAAAAATAAATCTGAAATCTGAAGGAGGTTATCGCAATGTTCCACCAATTTGCCTTTTATTGGCCACCTTTATTTATCCTAGAGAATGTGTGCTGGGCCATCTTCTTGACCTGGTTACGGCACTCCCACAATGCTTTGCTTGGGTGTTCCAGTACTTAAGACTCAAGACATATTTCCCAATCAGGATGCTGTACATTGGTAACTCATTTGAAAGTTGTTTCAATACATTTTGTGTGTGACTGGTAGAAGCAAGGGTGTTATGGGCCAAAGAGTACCCAGCCACTGATCTGTTTCTGTGCTCATGTTTTTCAGGTGCCTGGTCCACTTGTGATCCTTCTGCATTAGTCCAAGTTGGGAAGAATCAGAGGAAACGTTTGTAGATGTGTAAAGATATAATACTCAAAAAGTTAAACCCTTAAAGATAAAAATACTCATCATTACATTAACTAACACAGTACAATTTGGACAAGCATGTTACCAGTTTACTGGCAAATTTCAGCTTGGTTCAGAAATTTGAGGAACTCTGGATCAAACAAATGGCATACAAGCCTTGATACCACAATGCCATTTAATATGAACAGAAACAAGACAAAGCATTTACCATAAACATATTTCTCCTCAAAAGTTACTTGGACTTTGAAATAAAACTGTTGAATTTGGAGTGAAACTTGGCAGGAGATCGCTAACATATAAGTGTGTATAGTTCTAACTCCAAAACAGAAAAATAGTTGGGATGGATTTTGTTCTTGAATCAAGAATTCTATCCAATGGGAGCAAATGAATTGTGGTTTCTGGCACGGAAAGTTGATGTTTGGATCAGAATTATGCTTGGATCAGGTATATAATCTACATGGAGTCAATTGGACTTGCAGGCAACAGCCTCGGGATCTCCCTATGTAACAAGTAACTCCTGATGCACCTAACCAGTAAGTGCTTTGCTACATAGTCATGCAGATTAGCTCACCCCTGTGATTCCAGTTACTTTTTAACAGAGCACCACAGCACAGCCTAACCCTTGCGTATTTTAATATATATTTTTAATAATGGACCAAATGCCAAAATGGCTCCTGTATCCCAAAAGAAAAACTTCCCTGAACATTTTGACAGATGAATGTTTCCCCCCCTTGATAAAATAATTTCACCAGCCAACCACGCAGCACACTTTTTTTTCCCAATGCTACAGTGTCATGTGTGTTGCCATGCCAACTCGTATGTCAACTCGCTCCCAACCAACAATTCTTGGCAAAAGCAACCAATAGGAATTTTTATAGTTAGAATGCAAAAACATCCTCACATCCTGGCTTTCTCATTATGTAGGTCTATTATTGTTTTCTGCCTGTCCAATAACAGATGCTGAAATTAAGAAACTCACTATCATGCCCAGGTACTTGTAGAAACGGTATTTGGAGAAGATTGGTACTTGGGTTTGAAGTCAAGTTAACTTTTTTTTTCCTTGTTTGTATTTTTTATTCAACATAAAATACTGGAAACCTGAATTAAAATGGATAAACTACAAATACATAAAGGTCATAAGGGCACATCAGTGTTGTGGAAAATGATACACCAAATAGGTGAATGGTGTTTTTTTTTGTGTGAAGGCTTTATTTAAAATGCTTTCCTGTCATTTATTTTTGTCAAGAGTCAGCACAGAAGTCCCCTAAACTTGCCAGGTATTGTTTCAACTAAACTTCAGTGCACTTTGAAGATATACCTGCCAAAAGCAGGAGGTGGAAGGACAGTAGAACTTCAATAAAGATACTCATGTCCCCTCAAGGACAATAAAAGCAAGTCTCACAAATCACAGACAGGGAAAATTATTTTTTTTAAAAAAGACGAGAATGCTCGAGACAATAAGTAGTTAAAAAAATAATAATTCCAAGATAAAGTGTTTTAAAGAGAGTCCCGGAGTAGCTTGAAGCTCCTCTGATTAATTTTGGAAGGGAAATATTTGGAATTTAAATAACATTACAGTACAGGCCCTTTGGCCCACGACTTTGTGCCAATCAATATAAACCTACTCAATATAAACCTTCACTACCTCACACCCAAAACCCTCTATTTTTATTGCATTCATGTACCCCACTAAGAATATTTTAAATTTCCCTGTTGCACCAGCCTCCTCCACTATCACCACCCTTGGCAATGTATTCCAGGCACCCACTACTCATTGTAAAAAAAACTTACCTCTGAAATCTTCCCTAAACTTTCCTCTCTTCTGTTGATTCCTGGTATAAAGATGTTAGCTATCCACTCTATTTATGGTTCTCATAATCTTGTAAACCTCAATCAAGTCATCTCTCATCCTTCTTCCCTCCAAAGAGATAAGCTCTAAGTCTGTTAACTTTGCCTCATGAAGCACATTCTCCAATCCCAGCAGCATTCTGGTAAATATCCTCTGTGCTCTATCCAAAGCTTACTCATCCATCCTGCAACATGGTGACCAGAACTGAATACGATATTCCACGTGTGATCTACCCAGAGTTTTATAGTGTTGTAACATTACCTCATGGTTGTTGAACTCAATCCCCTGACTAATGAAGGTCAGTGTACTTTAAGCCTAAACTACTCTATGGATCTATGCAACAACCTTGAGAGACTATGGATTCTAGCACCAAGGCCCCTCTATTCTACCACAATAGGAATATTGTCATTAACCATGTACTCTGTCATCAGCTTCAATCTTCCAAAATACATCACCTCAAAGTTATCCAGATTGAACTCCATCTCTCACTTCCTGACTCAACTCTCTACCCTGTCCCTTTCCTGTTGTAAACTATGGCAACCTACTCCACTATCCACAACACCTCCAGCCTTCATGTCATCTGTGAACCTACTGAGCCATCCATCCACTTTTTTGTTCAGATCATATACAAAAATCAAAGAGCGAAGTGGGTGGTGGGGGGGGGCGTCCCAGGACAGATCCCTGTGGAACTCCACTAATCACTGACTTACTGTAGCCCTTCCCCAATTGAACACTTTACCATTTGGTCTACTTCTATCCTGGTCCTTAGCTATGCTAAATGTCAGGGAGTTATGGTTGCTGTCTCCGAAATGCTCCTCCACTGAGAGTTCGGTCATCTGATCAGGTTCATTACATAGTACTAGATCCAGTATGGCCTCTCCTCTCATCAGCTGGTCTACCTACTGTGTCAGGAATCCTTCTTAGATACACCTGACAAATTCTGCCCCATCAACCTCTCTTGTCAGTCCATATTAGGGAAGTTAAGGTCTCCCAAAACAACAACCCTATTATATTTGCACCATTCCAAATCTACCAACTGATATACACCTCAGTGTATCAAGGGCTATGCGGGGGGCGATAGACTACTCCCAATGGAGTGATTGCTCCTTTCTGGTATCTGACTTTAACCCACATTAACTCAGTAGAAAATTCCCCCAGAACATCCATCATTTCTGCAGCTGTCATTCTATCCCTGATTAATGCAACAATCCAACCCCTCTTTTACCACCCTTTGAAACATCTAAACCCCACTTCCTGCATCAATCAATCTGGTTCTTGCATCAGTTAAGTCTCTCTAATGGCTACATCATAATTCCATCTACTGATTCTTACTATGTTTATCTCCCTTATTTCCAAAACTTCTTCCATTGAAGTAAACAAATTTCAATCTTTCCAGCTGACTACATTTACCCTCTGCTACCTGTCCCTCCTCACCATCTGCTCTCTTCTCTGCCCAATCATTCTGCTTCCCATACCCCTGCCAAACTAGTAAATCCCTCCCCCAACAGCTCAAGGAAACCTCTCTGACAGGATATTTTAAGGTTACTCTTGAAGTGAAATGGTGCCTTTACAGTTCAGGTGTAACCTGTCCTTTATGTACAGATCATACCTTCTTAAGAAGAGATTCCAATGATCTTGACACCAGAAACCCTGCTCCCTGCATCAATTATACAGCCACACATTGATTAGTCATATCATCCTATCTCCCACTGGTGCATGGCACAGGTAGCAATCCTGAAATTACAACCATTGAGGTCTTGTCTTTCAGATTTATATCTGCTTCCCTGTAATCTCCTTTCGGATCTCAGCCTTTTCCCTACCCATGCCATTGATACCAAAATGTACTAGTCTATTTTGCAGTAATTATGTCACAAACAAAGATTATTTTAATTGAAAATTCAGATTTCTCGCAATGTTCCAAACTGATTATCAATGGAGCCATAAAAGAGAAATGGCCATGTACTTGCCAACCATCTGATCCCATTTCAGAGAAGTTGGTCAGTAATCTTCTGGTCTGTGGCAATTCTTATGCTCAATGTTACAAGAGACTCTGTCTCCTCCACCTCCTGACGCAGTGCCTCATATTCCAGATTTCAAACACTTTCTGGTCAAAAACACTTCTCCTTAAATCCCCTCTAAATCTTTGATTCTTTACCTGGTTAGAGATATCTCTGTGAAGGAAAAAAAGTTCTTGCTATCTATCATGCCCATGAGTCTCATGATTTAGTATACAAGGACACCATTATAATGATAGACTATTATTCTGTCACTTACTCTGGGCTAGCTGCCAAATTTCTCACAACAAAATTAGAACCAAACTTTTTTTGTGTGTTACCAGACCATATGACATCAGAGCAGAAATAGACTATTCAAACCATCAACTATGCCCCATTATTTAATGATGAGCTGATCCATTTTCCCCACTCAGTCTCCAATGTCTGGCCTTCATCCCATAATCTATAATGCCCTACCTAATCAAGAACGTATCAATCTATGCCTTAAATACACAATGACCTGGACTCCACTACCACCTGTGGCAAAAAAATTCCACAGATTTACTACCCTTTGGCATCTTGTCCTTGGCACTCCCACCATGAAAAAAAACTTATTTCTATTCCATGCCTTTCGACATTTGAAATATTTCAGTGAGATCCCCCATCATTCTCGAGAATTCCAATGGTACAGACCAAGAGCCATCAAAAGTTCCTCATAAGGTAACTCTTTCATTCCCAGAATCATCCTTATAAACCACCTCTGAACCCTCTCCAACATCAGCATAATGAGAATTCCAAAACTGCTGACAATACTCCAAATGAGATCTCACCAGTATCTTATAAAGCCTCAAGATCACATCCCTGTATTTACATTCTATTCCTCTTGAAATGAATGGCAGTATTGTTTTTGCCTTCACCACAGACTCAACATGCACAATTTTACTTGAGGCTATCCTGCATGAGGACTCCCAGGATCCTTTGCATATTGGTATTTTTTTCCCATTCTCCTCATCTAGCTGAGTCCTTCTGCAGTCTCCCTGTTTCCTCCAACATTACCTGCTCCCTCCAACATTACCTGCTCCTGCAGCTACCTTTGGCCCTAAAGCCATTTATTCCACAATCTAAATAATTAATATTCAACATAAAAAGAAGTGGCCCTATCACCAACCTCTGTGGAACACCACTAATACTGGCAGCCAACCAGAAAATGATGCCTGTATTCCAACTCTCTACTTCCTTCCAATCAGCCATTGTTCTACCCATACTTGTATAATTTTTGTTATACTTTTTTGTTAAGTAGCCTAAAATGTGGCATCTTGTCAAAGGCCTTATGAAAATCCAAATGCACAACATTAATGCATCTCCTTCACCTAGCCTAATTGTCACTCTTCAAATAATTCCAATAGGTTCGTTAAGCAAGATTTTCCCTTTAAGAAACCATGCTGGCTTTGTCCTGTTGTGTCATGTGCCTCCAAGTACTCCATAATCTCATCTTCCACAATCGACTCAAACATCTTCCCAACCACTGGCTAACCGGTCTATAATTTCCTTTTAGCTGTCTCTCCCCCCTTTCTTGAATAGTGGGGTAACACGAGATATTCCAGTCCTCCGGGACCATATCAGAATCTAATGATTCCTGAAAAAAAATCATCATCAATGCCTCTACAATCTCTACTGCTACTTTTCTCAGAAGCCAAGGATGCAATATATTTAAGAGGGAATTAGATATATTTCTTCAGTATAAGGGAATCAGGGGTTACGGAGAGAAGGTGGGGACGGGGCACTGAACTTTAAGATCAGCCATGATCTCATTGAATGGCGGAGCAGGCTCAAAGGGCTGAATAACCTACTCCTGCTCCTATGTTTCTTTGTAACTGGTCTGGGAGACTTACCGCCCTTAAACCATTCTACTTTCTGAACACGTTCACCCTGGAAATAGTAACTGCATTCATTTCTCTTCCCTCATATCCTTCAACATTTGGCACACTGCAAGAGTCTTCCATAGACTTCAGTTTTCTTCATCAAATATCCTCTAATATTTGAAAAAATGCTAAAACACTATTCTATGGACCACCAACTAATTACCGGTAATAAAAACCTACTATTTCTTATTGTACATCCTTTTGGAACAAGAGTGTTCAATAATGATTTAATTTGGAAATTTGCAGATTTAATTATTAAATATTTATTTAATTCTGCCAGAAATGTGAAAGATTTTATCTTAATGAAGTATGGAGACACTCTTACATTATTTTACTTAGCTAATTTTTGAAGGAAATGGTGCTTTAGCATGTTAAAAATTAATAGTGAAGTGATCATAGATTTTAAACTCTGCACACTACAGCCCTCAGCTAGTCCATGAATACACATTCAGTGCCTCCCCAGCCCTCAAACCCTCCCCCTTCCTTCTCTGGCTTCCCCAACCTACCCCACCCCATTACCACAACACCTTCCCGCATCCCCTCCATCCCATATCCACCCTTGACTTCATTCCTGTGGACCTGTGCTCCTTCCTCTGCCCCACCCCCACCATTTTATTCAGGCCCTGCCCACATATTGGTCATACCTTGATGAAGGGCTCAGGCTTGAAACATCAGTTATGTATCTTTATCTTTAACATATAAAGTACGTTGTGTGACAGGCTGAAATTCTCTGGTATTATGTTTTACTTTCAGTGATTAGCAATATCCTTAATACATGGCCGCCTAATGCACAGTGAATGAACTTTACTCAGCCGCTGATGCACCCCAAGGGTCGGACTTGAGCACACAAACAGAAATTTGGAGCAGCATACAGTCTAATGGAGGAACTCAGTGGGTCAAGCAGCATCTATGGGAGACAAATTGTCAGCGTTTTGGGCCTAATGAAAGGCACCAACCCAAACATTGACAATTCTCCCGCTGATACATCTTGACCTGGTAACTCCCTGAAGTAGTTTGTGTGTGCGCTGCCACACCTGAAACTTCTGCTTCCAGAGCCCTTAATGTCTTTGGGATCCAACGATCAGGGCAGCTGCCAATGGGATGGAAAAGATCGCTGAGCAGAGCAATCCAAGTCCTTTGCATGCACATTATCAATTGAATTCTGTGTACTCAGTGGGACCGGCCTGCTCCACAACAGTGAGATCAAATGCAGATTGCATCATCAAATACCTATGGTCTGATGTGGAACTCCTGGTGGCTTCTACTCCCCTCATTATTTCTTGCATCAATATGTCTGTCCTTAACCTCATCCATTGTCAGGGCAAGGCAAAACGTATACTACTAGAATACAATTTCTGTGAGGACTTTCTGTTATAACTACTTGAGTGCTAATTGAGATCAATTTATTGAAACTTATGATATACACATGCACCACACACAGTCTTTGCAACATGGTTCAGATCAAGAGATCTTTGCACATAGAGGGGCAAATTTAATCCTGATGTTATTGAATTGCCACAGACTCGAGAGATACAACATGGAAACTATCCTTTTCGGCCCACTAGAGTCCGCAATGACATGAATCATACACTTTTCATAAATATACACGCATCATCATTTATTTCTACATTATCTTCAGCTTTCCCCTCCCCCAAAGATTTTAGCACACACTGACATACTAGGGGCAATTTACAGTGGCTAATGAAGCAACCAATCTTCCTAACTGTACAGTATTGGAAGAAACCAGAGAATTGAGGAAATACCATAGTTGCAGGGAGAATGAAAATCCCACACAGACAACATCCACGCATTGGAATCCTCGAGTGGTGCAAAAGAGAAAAAAATATAGATTAAGTGGCTTATGTTTTTCATTGTCCCACATGACAGTTTTGTGGAACTTCAGCACAAAATACATCTAGTTGGACAATAATGACCAGATCTTTGACCCATATTGCTCATCCTTTTTAATGGACAGCTTTCATGATACTGCCATTCAGTGTGAAAACTAATGCTCTATCAATGGACATAAAGGGGGCAGCATGTTTAGCACAACGCTGTTACCTTGCCAGCGATCAGGACCAGTGTTTGAATCCTGTGCTGTCTTTGAGGAGTTTGTACATTCTCCCCATATCTGCGTGGGTTTTCCCTAGTGGCTCTGGTTTCCTCCCACCATTTAAAAACTGGGAAGTTGTAAGTCAACTGGGTGTAATTGGGTGGCACAGGCTCATGGGCCGAAAGGGCTTGTTACTGTGCTCTATGTCTAAATTTTAATTTAACGTACTGGAGAAACTGAGTTTCTGCAGACTCAAAAGCTCCTCCAGCACTTTTGTGTAATCACAAAGCCTGCAAACATTTTTGTTCAGCCTTACCAATGGAATTCTTGTTTTGACAATGGCCTCTGCAATGAAGGAATCACAGCTCAAAATTATAATTATAAGAAAATCTTCTCTGAACAAGCACAGAATACCACATTGCTCGTTGTGCAAATAATATGAGTGCTTTTAATTTCAACTCGAAATGGCACTTGTTGCCTTTAAACGAAATTCTTCGTCCTGACCCCATGACAGAGTCTGCAATCACAGTTGATTTTGCTTTTTGTTTTTCTTGGAAAGTCAGTTAAAGTCCATGAAATAAACAATTCAGCAATGAGATACAGCCTGAACTTCACATTGTCCATTGGACTCGCAGAATGAAATTCAAACATTTTTAAATCCAGATTAACATTTCTGTGCAATTATTGTTCGGCAGTCACATTTCTTTTCATTACAATGAGGTTTCCTTTGCTTTTTCAGACATCAGCAAACTAATTGTATTCATGCAAGGATTTTAGAGCCCCTTTTACTGGTCATGTGATATTGTCATTTGGTGATCATTATAATTTTTGCTACATTTGACTGACCTCTATGCACACAATTTATTGCAATTTGAAATCCAGTAAAATAGCATGTAAAACTGATGATACAAAAAATGTAATTGCTACAGCAGGAAAACCCACAACTGCAAGTAAAATTTAGATGGTTACAGTGCCAAAGAATGTAAATGAGAGCAATGTAGGCTTAACCCAATGAAATGAATCTGGTTTGGAGAAACAGGCTCTCTAGTTCATCAGTCACTCCCAAATTAAAAATGTAAATGGTACCCCAAATGACTTCAGTTCAAAACTCTGTTCTAATTTACAAGACATCATGGCTTCAACAGCAGAAATATTATCTGTTATATCATATTACAATATTTGTCAAGAGGTTTTGCCTGCAAGAATTCCTCAGGTGATCCACAAAATATAAAGGTCAGTACAGCTACCAAGAACCCTCAAAGCATAGACACAAATATTAGGGGTATGCATTGGTAGTGAGCCAAACAAGAAAACACGAACATTTAAGTAAAAGCATGTGCATAAAATGGTGGATTTTAAAGCAGACTTCTTAATAAGAAACAAGGTGAAGTAACAGAGATTTGAGGGGGAGGGGGTAGGTGGGTGGTAGTGGGGGGAGGGGGAGGGGGAGAGGGGGAGGGGGAGAGGGGGAGGGGGAGGGGGGGAGGGGGAGGGGGAGGGGGAGGGGGGGAGGGGGAGGGGGAGGGGGAGGGGGAGGGATTTGCCAATTATTCCAAGGTGAATTACGTGAGGAGTTGGGGCCCAGGATGGAGAAATGTTGAGTTGTTTGTTCTCTGGAATGCCATGGGGTTTTGAAAAGTATACCGTTCCCCCTCTCCACCCCCCCCCCCCCCACCAACCATGGATTTAGTCTTTGAATAACCTTGAGCCTTAGTTCCATTACTTGTAAACATATGCTCAAAAAAAAATTCAAGATGGAGCTTGGAATTACTGAACCAAACAGGCTCCAATTCAAGTATTTTATGCTTCTGATGTGCAAAACAATGCAGAAAATGTAATTTAGCCCCACAAAAGTATTCAGATTCCATGATTGAAGCAACATTTTGCTGGCAGAATGGAAGAAATGTTCTCATCTAAAATATAAAAAAAATATTGAGAGGTTGGAATTGAATATGCTTAAAGACCAACGTGCAATATGAACAATTTATCAAAAAAATCCATCGAGCCTTCATGGTTCGGAATAAAATGGAATTAAATATCGATCAGTACTGGAACAGACCCTTCTGTGCAGAACATGATGTCCAAATCAAATTAAAACTTTGCTGACTGTACCTGATAGATATCCCTCTATCCCTGTCATCTGTCCATCCAGAAGCATCTTAAATGCTACTCTTTTATCAGCATCAACCATTACACCTGGCAACCCATTCCAGGCACCTGCCACCATGTGTTTACAAAAGTACCCCACACATCTCTTTCAAATTATTTCCCCTCGCCTTACGCACATCCTCCTGTACGTGACCCTTGACATTCCATCCTATCAACACCTCCCATGAATTTATGAACTTCTATCAGATCATCCCTGCTATGTTCCTGAGAAAACAACCCAAGTTTGTCCAATCTCTCCCCACAACTTATCCCCTCTAAACCAGGCACCATTCTAGTTAACCTCTATACCCTTTCCAAAGTCTCCATGTCCTACTAGTCATGGGTGACCAGATTTGCATACAGTATAGTATTCCAGATGTGGTCTAACCCAAGTTTTATATATCTGTAATACTATTTCCTGGCTTTTGTACTCAGTGCCCTACCTAATGAAGGCAAGAATACCATGGACTTGCTTATAAGGCTACTTTCAAAGTGCATCCATTTTCACTGGATCCCCAAATTCCTCTGCACCTCAAATTCTCAGCCTTGGCTAAATCATAAGATATGACTTTGGGATCTATTCCATGTCCCATATGGGAAGTGTTCATCATATTTTTTTGTATGCCACTTAACATTCCTTAAGTTTTTGGAGGTGCTATCATGTGATTGGTGCTTTAAAGCATGGATTCATCTGCCATTCCATTAAAAAGATACTGGTTGCTCTTTGAAATAAAGCAGTGAAATGATCAACAAATTCCTCAATAGAACCTAATGTTTGTCATGGCAACTAGTCAAAGAAGGTGACATCAAAGAAGACCTGAAACAAGGACTGAGAAATGGAAATGTTAGAGAGAACCCAAAGTTTAGGGACGAAAAAGCTCTTGTCAACATACAATTATCATGAGTAAATTGAACACGATTCCTGCTTCCTTAAGATGTGTTTGCCTGCCATCATCTGGCAGCACTTTACCATGCAATACCAGACTTAAAGCAGCGACAAACAAGAATAAATCTAGAGTTAAGTATGTTGGATGAAAAGCACTTCTCCAGTCATGCTACACTGCTTCATGAAAATTTGCTCACTGCAGCACAAATTCAGTGGAACTGCTATCATAACATCTGTTCTGCTGTGCTAGGTCTCAAAGGGAGAGTAACCATCACTGTGCCAGACAATGTAAGATGGTCAAACATCTTGGTTCCCTCAGATAAATGCAGTCAGGAGAATATCACAGCTGCCTACGGCATCCATGACTGAGGAGCTCTCGTCTGGTCATAAGCCCTTTTCCTGATGATTGTCCGGAAGCCTCAAGTGGGAATGCATGGGCAATGGCACTGTGGTCTTTGCTGCTTTATCCTCAACAGGGAACAGACCACGTGTCAATCATTCACAGATGCTGCAGTTAAACTTCAACAAGGTAATGAAGAAAATTTGAAAATAACATCTGTACTCCAATAAATCATAATAAAGGGTGGAAAACATTCTCTGAATTATCCTAACATAATTAACTATTTGACTGCTTTGACATTAAAATAGATATCTCCTGGGCTCCTTGACGGGCCATTTTCCAATGAAACACAATGGATACGGACCACATTAAGGAAGAATAAGTACTTCATCATTAAAACAAGAAGGGTTACTCATGCAATTATCTTCTTGAAAGCTTAAAGTGAAACTTCAGATGCAAAAGACTTTTGTTTCACACAAAATTTGTGTAATTGTCTCCTAATTCCCTTCACAAAGCACCAATGTCAATGCCATTCTTGAAAATGATTGATTTGGCATATGTTTCAGAGTCTTTTAACACTCAAAATGCACTTTAAACGTACCAACAAAAAGATACAGTAAAACAAATGAAAGAGTATGATGGGCATTTTATTTTCTCAACTGAATGCACTGCAAACCTATAAGAATCCTTTGAGAGTTCTGCTTTCACATGGAGAATAAGAACTTGAGCAAAATTCCTTGTTAGTTACGTTGTGGGAGGAAACTGTGTCACAGGAGATGCTCTCCTCACCCACACATGCAACATAAACGCCATCAAAACATTGTGAAAAGGGAGTACCATCTGTGTTAAGAACTTTGGGAATATTTTTCTCTCAGTAGATGGGATGCTCCTTTCAATTCATCCTGAATTGTGATAGCCATGAACCAAGATAACAGCTGGAACTACTTTGTTCCTTTTCAGGGTCATAAAACCCTAATGCTTTATTTTTGACCAGTGAAAATACACCAGTTATATTTGTTTTATAGTTTTTAATCCATGTCTAATCTGCTCTCACTGTAAGAACCACTGTACATGTTGCCTTTTTATGTCCAACAGTAATGATTTTACAACTTTTCTTTTCAAAGTTCCTTTATGGCTTCACCCTTTTCTTTTCCCATTAATTCCCTTGAACTTGAATATCTCTGCCCAGGCTATTGTAACTTTTGCTTTTTTTATATATCACCAGTTTGCTCCACTCCACCATTGGTGGCTGACATCTCTAGAGTTCGCTCCTTAAAATTCTCTGCCTCATTCTTTCGTTCTCCTTTTTCAACACACATGCAAACACAACATAGTTGGCCAAGCTATCCTGGCTGCTCCAGATGTGGCTGAGTGTCAGCTTAAAAAATATATACACCACACTTCTTAAATATATTGGGATTGGCTTTAAACTCTGTTAAAGGCACTATTAAAATGGATGTTACTGTGATGAATATGTTGAAAATTGCAATCATCCAGCTGTGGGAGTATGTAAAATTGAAATCTGCCAGGAAAAAATCTTTAGGAAAATGTGTGATTGAAGTAAAAGTTCGTAAAGAAAAGCTGCTTTCAGAACACATTGCAAGTATTTTGCAAAGTGGGCAAGTGAGCTTTCTGAAAATAACTATATTCCTCTGAAGCATCATCCTCTATAATTCAGGACATCTTTTTTCCCTCCAAAATACAAGATATGGTAAGTCACTCACATTTTCCTTCACTCTAAAGGTTACCAATTGGGAGACTCGCATCATGTTAAAACTTTCCTTACTTTACTAAATGCCCAATTTTTCTGCTCTGGCTTGTTTACCCCTTTCCACTACAAGTTTGTAGAAACATTCAGAGTGGAAACTAAGATCACACAATGGGAAATAATAAGTATGATACATTGAAAAAAAGATCAGCCTTCTGCCTCAAAGAGTTCAACCATGATAATGAGTATATTGTCATCCATACAAGTACAATGTACATATGCACCAAAATTCTAGCTTGCTGCAGACAAACAGGGACTTCGTTAAAAAAACCCTCCAAAGTTCACATTAAATTACCGCGCAGACTATAAGCATATAATAGATGACTATTAACAGCTATGGTTGTGCAAAAATAAGTGGCGTTTCCATAGTGGTACCATAATTGTTCATGATTAGAGTGGTAAGGGAAGGTGGGGGGAGGGGGGGGGTTCAAGAACCTGATAGCCAGTGGGAAAAACTGTGCCCTTGAAAGTTCTCAACTTCATGCTACCATACCTTTTCTCTGAAGGAGGCAGCAAGAAGATGTTGTGTCCAGGGTGATAGCAGCCCTTTTTGATGTTAGCTGCTCCTTCATGTCATCAATCAATGGGAGTTTGGAGCCTGTGATGGACTTGGCTCTGTTTGTTATCTTCTGCATACCTGGGCAAATCACCAAATCAGACGATGACAAAACCAGTCAATATACATTTCCACAGTGCACTTGTAGAAGTTTAATAGAGTATTTGACAACATCTCCTGACCTCTTAGAAAATAGAGGCATTGGTATGCCTTCTTCATGGATGCTTTTGCGTTCTGGCTCCAGAGAGGCCTTCCAATATGTGGACTCCCAGAAACTTGAAGGTACTAACCCTCTCCACCTCCGTCCCATCAATGCGGTCAGGTGTCTAGTCCTTCAACCTCCCTTTTCTAATATCTACAATAATCCCCTTGGTCTTGATAACATTGAGAGCAAGGTTGTTGTTCTGTTCTCTCAGACTTCATCTTGCATTCTGACTCATCATTTTCCATTCTCTGGCCAACAATGGTGGTGTCATAAGCAAATTTACAGATTGTGCTGGAGCCAAACTTGGCTTCCACAGGGAATAGAGCTAAACATCTATTGGGATCTAAGTTTCACATTTCAGCTCATTGTTGTTGGAGAAATTTCCAAGTATACATTTTGTTGCTATGCACATTCATAGCACCCAATATTAAACAAACATGCAGATGAAGTATCCATGTAATTAATATCCTCATTGCATGCAGATAGCCATAATAACATATGTAGAGCAAAAAATGGGTCAATGCCAGCTAAGATATTGGACAATTGGCCCCTATTATGGGGTAAATATTCTCATCATCTACCCTATCCCTGCATCTTATAATTCATATACCTCCTTCACATGAGGAGATACAAGCCCAACCTATCCAATCGCACCCAAGAACTGAAGTCCTCCAATTCAGGCAGCATTCTGTGAAAAGCCTGTGAATAAACCACACACAACTGTTGTTTAAGCAAAGGATTTTGTTAAGGATCAACTCAGTACAGATGTCATATTTGTAATAAGGACATTAAACTATCCCAACCACTGAAAAATCACAAGGTTGTCGAGGACATAAAGTGTTTACGTGAGACGACTGGTCAGGCAAGTGGGTGAAGCTCCTGGTTAATCACAATTCAAGAGGTACTATTTCAGGCAAATGGAAAACAAAATAGATAGCATAAGTAAAACTGAGTGCTGATAAAAAAGCAACCCAAATAATTGTCCAATTTTTCACATTAAATGTGACTGTTCATCCCCCCTCCACCTATCATGGAAACCCACTTGTTACAAAATGGCTCAGAAACCTTAAAATTTGTACATCAAAAGGATAATAATGCTTCATTTTGATGAATAATGTTATTGAACAAGTGCAAGAAGAAGATGATGCTTGAAATGGGGCCATAAACAAATCCAAAAAGGGTTATGTTGTTCGTGGAAGTAAGGCCATATTTTTTTTTAAATTTTTTTATTTTTCACACCATAAATCACATTAGCCATGATATACACTATTTCTTTTTCACACATATACAGTGACTTTTTCTCCCCCCCCCCCTTTCCTCCCAAACCACCCCCCCACCCCCCCCCTCTCATCCATTTTAGGTATACAATCTAGGTTGCATTAAGCTAGTCAGACAATGTTGTCATTCAACAAAATTACACCAGAAATTCTACTGAGTCCATTCTTTTCTTTCCTTCTCCTTCCATCAACTTAGGTAAT
Organism: Narcine bancroftii; assembly: GCF_036971445.1. NCBI lineage: Eukaryota > Metazoa > Chordata > Chondrichthyes > Torpediniformes > Narcinidae > Narcine > Narcine bancroftii. Next base: position 87,795,687 of record NC_091469.1, read on the forward strand.
GTTTGTCCCCGGTAGGCCATATTCATGCAATGCTAGCCAATTTACTCACACTTTCTTGAACAACATTTCAATTAATTTGATATGTATATTATCAGTGCTTTAGAGTGATGCTATTGGATTGAAGTACATTAAATCAGATGACTCTCCCTCAAGGCAAATGGAATTTGTCATTTTTGTAAAAAAAACTTTAAATGGTGTTTCATTTTGAAAGGAACAATCAAGAAAGGATATACGTGGTAAATGGTAGGGCACTGAGGAGTGTGGTAGAACAGAGGGATTTGCAAATATAGATACATAATTCCTTGAAAATGGCATCAAAGATAGATAGGGTTGTAAAGAGACCTTTTGACATATTGGCCTTCATAAATCAAAGTATTGGGTTTAGGAGTTGGGATGTTATGGTAAAGTTGTACATGACATTGGTGAAGCCAAATTTGGAGTATTGTTCTGGTCACCTAACTACAGGAAAAATATCAATAAGATTGAAAGAATGCAGAGAGGATTTAATAGGATGTGGCCTGGAATTCAGGAACTGAGATACAGGGGAGGGGAGATTTGATAGAAGTATACAAAATTATGAGGGTTACAGACAGAGTAAATCAAGTAGACTTTTTCCATTGTGTTTAAGTGAGATAAAAACCAGAGGACATTGGTGAAAGTAGAAGAGGTTAGGGAGAACATTAATGGGAACTTCTTCACACAAAGAATGGTGAATGAGCAGCCAGGTAAAATGGTGAATACTGGCCTAGTTATCATAGTCAAGAAAAAAATTTAGATTGGTACATGGATGGGTATGGAGGGATATGGACTGGGTGCAAGTCAGTGGGACTAGGCAGTATAATAGTTTGGCACTGATGAGAAGGACTGAATAGCCTGTTTTCTGTGCTGTAAAGTTCTATGGTTCCAAATGAAACACAAGAAGTCAACATTAAATTGCAGTAAGTCATAAGGAATGTAAATGGAACATTTTGTTTGGACCATGACAAAAAAATATTAAGGAGGTTTTAATGCAAATTTTGCATGGGATGGGTGAGAGTACATGAAAAGCTAAATGGGACTTCTACTCAAGATAGAAGAATGAGAGTGGATCTTATTGATTTTGAGAGAGGTTGAGAGGGTGAATTCCAAGAGGATGTATCCCTTAACTAGTTCATTTAACTAGTGACCTATCATGGACACTCAACATCTCCTCACTTGTCAGAAAGGGGCAACAGCAACTGTATTTCCTGAGAAGACAAGCGGGTAAGGCTACTGGCCACCATTATGTCAATCTTCTATAGGAGCTCTATCGCAAGGTTCCTGGTTGGCTGCATCACAATGTGGTATAATTGCTGCAGGTCAAACAACAGGACAATAAGAGTAGTAGAGAGGATTACCATAGTCACCCTCCCTACCATCGACATGACCTACCAGGACCATTGTCTGAAGAGGGTGTGCAAAATCATTGAGTACCACTTCCACCCTGCACACAGCATCTTTCAGCTGCTCCTGTCAGGGAAGAGATACAGGAGTATCAGCCAGCACCACCAGTCTGAGCAACAGCTTCGTCCCACAGAGAATGAGAATGCTGAGTGACTAAAGGAACTGCTCCCACTAACCATCCGAGACTCTCATATTCATGAAACAATATTTATTCATTCATTTGTATCAATGAAATACTTTGACTGCATATGTATTGTTTGTATGTTTGTTCTGTCAGGTTGTGTGTCTTCGTATTTTTGCATCGATCATCGGAGAATGCTATTTTGTTGGGCTATACTTGTATAATCAGATGACAATAAATTTAACTTGACTCATTTCAGATGGAAATGAGGAGAATTTTATTTTCTGATAGCCCTGAATTTTGTAATTCCCTTAGGAGCTGGAGACATGAAATAAATTCAAAGCAAAGCAAAGATTGGCAAATATTTACATTACAGAGAGTACACGAGAAAAGTGGGAAAGTGCTGTTGATAAGAAGATGAGATCAGCCACAATCTTACTGAATAGTAAAGCAGGCTTAAGGTTTGAATGGAGCTAATTCTGCTCCTTCTTCCTCTGCTCTTGTATTGATGTGAAATTTAATTTTTTTGTGTTCAATAACTGAAAAACATAAGTCTGCAAAGAAGGGTAGGTGTTCCTGAATGAATCAGATGACAGGTGAGCATTTTGTGTGGTTGGGCAAGCAGTTTTTGATCAAAAGAAGCTGTATTGCACATTGTGTTAATGGCTGACAGGGATTTAAACTAAGACATTTAGCCATGAGTGCTCTACAGGGAAAGTTGCGAAAAATGTCAATTCTGGAATTCTGGAAAAAAAAGAAACCCAGATCACTGGAAGAACTTGGTGAGTCCAAAGAAATGCGAGTTGTTGATCCACTGGAAGAACTTGGTGAGTCCAAAGAAATGCGAGTTGTTGATCCAGCATTACATCTGAGAGGAACAAGGAAAGATCATCAATGGAACTCACTCTGCAGCTTCCTTTCTATCCAATCTCTCCCTATAGCTGATATCTTCCAATCCATGCTGAGGGACATGCTGAGGCTTGATTCAGCCAACGTGAGGGTGGTGGGGAAATGGACCACAGCCTAGAGTCCTTCTGTTACTGGGCTTTGGAAGGCTGAGATGGAGGGGAAACCCCTCAAACAATGGTGGTGGGCAGAGGGACAACAAGATGCCACAGTGGTACTAATGCTACTAAATAGAAAATGAATGTAATAATGTAAAATGATGGAAATGTGTCGATATGACACTGAAGTTGTGAAGAGACTTTGGTTTTATTTTTGTAAATAATTTATAGTGAATAAAGTCTATTTTTGGTAAAAAAAAATAAACTCCACTGTCTGGATCAGTAGAACAGAGGCTGCGACAGGCAACGTGGAACCAGAGAATGGGGAGGAGAGTCCATAAGGTGAGAGATGGAAATTAGTTGGAGAGCTAAGGGGTGGAGAAAGGAGAAACCTCTGTGTGAGGGAGAACACTGGGGGTATATATGCGTTATGTGAAATTTAGTGGTCAAAGCATTGAGTTGCAAGTCATCCAAGCCAACTAAGTGGTGTTCTGCTTCCAAGTTAACTAGTTGCTTATTAAAATTTGTGCCTC